>NC_139032.1:57330391-57999722 GCF_964662115.1 Mustela nivalis
CTACATATTTAAATGCATATGGTTCTCACTCCAAGATTTAGATGCAGTTAATTCAATAAATCTTAGTTAAAGTACCCCTTCAGGCACTGTTTTAAATAGATAGACGGGGTAGACTCTGGTTATGACAGTCAAGAGTCTGGTGATGAAAACTGGGAAAACCAGGCCAGGTACCACAGTAGCTGGGCTCATTTCTGCCTGGGTGTGGCCTTTTGTCATAGTTCCACTCCTCTGAGCTAGAATGGTCAAACACCCTTTGTGGCCATTAGTTCCATCTTATGCACACACATACATCATCATCATCATCATCACAGAAACTTAAAATTGACCCTCAAAAACCACAACCAACTAATCCTCAATTTGACATTGCTGAATAACAACAACAACAAATGCAAGTACAGATCTGCTTGAACTGGCTCCTAAGAAGGTAAGACCCAGAGTGAACTCCTACTGGCTCCCGTCTCCAAGTCCCCCAGGCCAGACCTCCTGGGTCTCCTTTCTAGTGGACTTTCCCACTCCACAGTCCCTTTCTAGAGCCCAGGAGTTCACTTGGCTTCCCCACGGTGAAGCCTTTGGGTCATGTGCCAAGTTTTGAACTCCAGAGCAGAGCTAGATCCAAAGCTGGTCTCAGCTCTGCCTCCTTCCTTCCTTCCTTTTTCTGGCCCAGATGGCCATATTCCCATTGGAGTCTCCTTAGGAAACAATGACTTGAGAGCCTGTTTAGCCACGCCTCTTGCTTTCTTCAGCCAGCATCTCTGGGTATCCGCTGTTAGCCTGATTCTCCTCTTCCTGTCCCCTTTAAGTCTCCGTGTACCAGTTCTCCCAGGGTCTACTGGAAGGCATGAAGCAGCTAAGCCTAAGAAGCTGAGTCTCCTATATCCTTCCTAGACACAAGGCTCTATCTGCCCCTTTAAGGAGGGGAGAGAGTCCCTGGGGTGAATCAGATTTAAGTGAAGAAGGCTCTGATTGCCATTTCTTTTTCTTTCTTCCTTACATATTTACTTATTTATTTGAGAGAGAGTGTATGCGTGCATGTGGGGGCAAAGGGAGAGGGATTGAGAATCTCAAGCAGATTCTACACTGAACATAGAGCCCAACACAGGGCTCAATCTCCCAACCCTGAGATCATGACCTGAGCTGAAATCAAGAGTTGGACACTTAACTGATTGAGCCACCCAGGCACCCCTCTGTTTTCCATTTCTTTTCACTCTGAGCAATAGTCAGTCAAAAGCAGCAGGCAGCTGGGGGCTGAAAATGATTCAGCCTGACACCCAGCTACCCATCAAAGCACCTGCCTACAGAGACTACACTTGGAGCCTTGAAGATGACAAATAACCTCTGAGCGATCTCTCTCCAGAAGCATGCCCCCTTGGCACACCTTGCCTGGAAGACAGCAGCCTGGAAACTGCTTTTACCCCAAGTGCAGAGAAGGCAAGAATGTGTCCTTTTCCATTCTGACTCTTAGAGGCGAGGCACTAACTCACACATCTATTCTAAAAGAAATCAGTGAGGGGCGCCTGGGTGACTCAGTCGGTTAAATATCTGGCTCTTGCTTTCTGCTCTGGTTGTGATCTCGAGGTCCTGGAACTGAGCCTTGTGTTGGGCTCCGCACGGAGTCTGTTTCTTCTGCTCTTCCCTCCATGCCCTTTCTCTCTCAAATAAATAAATGAATCAAATCTTTAAAGAAAAGAAAGAAAGAAAGAAATCAATCAATCAATCAATCAATCAGTACAGGAGCCCAGCTCAACCAATTAGAGAAAAAACCATTATAAGCTTAACCAGGATGATGGTAAAAGGCCAGGCTAGAAACTGCAACATAAAACACTCTCTAACCCAACAAAGAATTTTATTTTTCCTTCATCAAACTGCTGCTGGGAAACAACAACAACAACAATACACCATGGCTCCCTGCTGCCACCAATTCGCTTACATTCATCAGAACAGGTTTCAGGGGAAAAGTAGTCCCTGGCAGGTGAGCACATTTCTCAGTATCCTTTTTGAGGCTGTTGGGGCCAGCATCACTCTGGTCTTTGGCTTTCCAGGACTCCAGGGTCCCTCATAACCCCAAGAATGCAGTTTCAACAGCAGAGCAAGGAAAAACAGCAGCTTTCTCCCATATAAGCAGTCCCTGAAGCCCGAGACGTACACAGACACCCCTCAATTTCCTGGGGGTGGTGATAGTGTATCTTTCCTCCTAGATATCCATGCTAAAAACCTGGGACTCATCCTTGATACATCCATGACCTCCAAACAGGTACCATATCCTCTTATTCCACTTTATCCGTAACTGTATATGGGTCCCTCCTCTCTTGCTGCCTTAGTGTAGGCTTTCATCAACTCCTGCCTGGATTTGTACTGCACCACCTCCATTGTAGTTTCCCAGCCTCCAATCTCACCTTTCCCGTCTCTCATCTACTCCTGGAGTGATAGTCCTAAACTCAAAGCTGATCATGTTATTCCTCTAATTAAATGCTTCATTCATTCAAATGCACCCTTTTGTTTCTTCCTCCATGCTTCTGGCAGGAATGCTTGCCTTCACCTTACCTTGTTGGCCTGCCAAGCAGCTAGTCTTCTTCTAAGCACCCATTCAGCAGTGACTCCTCTATGAAGCCTTCCCTGATCACTTGATGAGAGTGCTTCCTGTTTTCCTTTGGCCCTGCCTGACCTGGTTCTTAGTGCAGTGCTCACTGCCTGCAGCATCTCAATCCATCTTGACTGTGTATCCCTGAAGCGAGCATGATTCTGTGTTATTAAGCCTGTACCACATCTGGCAGAAAGTAGGTTCTTCAGGTTGGTTGATTAAAGAGAGGAGGAGTAAAGGAAAAGTGGAAGATCTGAGCCAACCTCACTTTGCAATACAGGAAAAGAGGGAAGGATGTGCCTCTTCCCAGAACCTGGGAAATACTACTGGGTCATAAGCCACATGGACCCACTAGGAGAATCTACCCTTAAACTGAAAAATTATCAGCCTACAAGAAGGCAACATAAGGCTCCCAGGCCACAAAATATACATGGGTCAATTTTTTACAGTGGCTTCCTGCTATCTTTACAATGTTCTCTCCACCACTTTCAGGAGCTGCTATGGCCTACTCACTGAATTACTGTCTTGACCATCCCCATCTTTGAGTGTCAAGAGGCAGTAGGAGTCTGAGACATCTTTCCAAATTCATGTGGTCAAAGGGTCAAAACTTCAGCATTCCTCATCTTTTCCCAAGGGAGGTGTCACTATTTCCCTGGAGCACACTCCATGGATTTCCACTATTTCCTGACATATATCTAGAAGCTTCCCATAGCTGTTTGAG
The DNA here is from genome assembly GCF_964662115.1 of Mustela nivalis. Classification (NCBI taxonomy): domain Eukaryota; kingdom Metazoa; phylum Chordata; class Mammalia; order Carnivora; family Mustelidae; genus Mustela; species Mustela nivalis. The sequence continues at coordinate 57,333,691 of NC_139032.1, forward strand.
CCCATCCTTCTCCTGGTCACCTCTCTATCCTTAAAGTACCCGGAAATGAGCATATGCTCATGAACTAAACAAATGAGTTATCAGATAATATGGGTTTCAGGGAGAACAGTCTAGTAATTCTTTCAGGCGCACAGAGACCCCATCTGGTGCCATATGCATTTTTTTTTTTTTTCCTTTCCTGATCTCTTAGGTCTCTGAGAACGCAGGAAGTAAGATTTTTGCCTGACATAATTAAGTTCTTAAAAGTACTATTTGGGGGGCGCCTGGGTGGCTCAGTGGGTTAAGCCGCTGCCTTCGGCTCAGGTCATGATCTCAGGGTCCTGGGATCGAGTCCCGCATCGGGCTCTCTGCTCAGCAGGGACCCTGCTTCCTCCTCTCTCTCTCTGCCCGCCTCTCTGCCTACTTGTGATCTCTGTCAAATAAAAAAAAAAGTACTATTTGATTTTTGTTTGTTTGTTTTCTTTCCTTTTCTTTCTTTCTTTCTTTTTTTTTTTTTTTGCAACAAATCTCTTCCTCTCTAATTGCAGCCAAAGAGAAGACATAGACTATGAGGCTGCACCAATCAGCCCAACAGACAAATAGGGCCAGAGAGCCTATCCCTGCTGCTCACACAAACAACAGCCCAAATGCAATCCAACTGCTCAACAGAGAGGCTTGGACAACTGGGAGCTTCCCTAGATCAGTGAGGTGCATGTGAGGCTTGAACACAGAACTGAGTACAGGGTATGCCTATCCCTGGCAGTGTCTTTGGGAAAATCTGAGTGCTCAGAAACACTCAGAATTGTCTAGGAAATGAACACAGCAGGATTGGAGCACGGGGACTAGGTCTCCAAAAGGAGTTCTCATACCTTTCATGAGGAGACAGAAAGAGACCCTGGGGAGCTCTCAGTGATAGGCCCAGGCCTGGTTCAGCTGCTGACAGGCAGCCAGACCAATTAAATAATTGTGATGGGAAAAGAAGGGAAGCCACTCCTTTCAGGCAAACTCCCATCTCAGACAGGAGGCTCCATGCAGCTGTGGCAACAGCAGCAGCAACAACAGGGCAGGGATCTCTTCCTCTTCCTCCCACTAGCTGAGAACTAATGCTTAAATTAGCACCTTGGAAACACCCAGATTTGCAGGCTGTGCCTTCTCTCCCAGCTCCTGCCACTCCCTTAGGCCTCCTTTTCAAGCTTGAGGTTCTCTTTCAAGTAAATAAGAAAAATAAATAAATAAATAAAAATCTTCTTCCCTAGAAGAGCTTTTCAAGTAAAGAATGCCTCCTGGATTCTTTCCACCACTACCGGCTAGGGAAGGTTATTTAATGATGGTGTCCCAGTAACAGGCCTGCCTCAGGATGGCTCAGTCCTTGTTTCCATTAGGGCTAAAGGAGACAGCCCCCTCTGCCTTCAGAGGGGCTTACATTGAAGGAATAAGTGTGAACAATAAACTTCTGCCAAACTCTATCTGTGTTGCTAACTACTGTGTCCCCAATACCTCATGTAATATCTGGAACAGAGCAGATACTACATAAATATTTGGTGAATGAATTAGTTAAAATAGTGCTACCAGCTCCCTGTGATGTTTCTTGGAAGACAGAGTGAGGAGCTATTGTTTAAATTTTAAAGAGACAGTTTGTCTTCATTTCCTAAATGAGAAAACTGAATCCAGAGAAGAGGAGAGACTTCCTAGAAGTCTCAATAAATAACGGCAAAAAATGAAATAGGTCACAGTTGAGTTCAAGACCATAAAAACTTGGGACCCTAGTTTTTATGGTCTACCCAAATACCTCTAAAGAGTCACTTTGCCCTTCCCTTCTGTGGTATACCATTTTGATTCTTTATGCCTTGAAACAAAGGCTCTTTCAGAAACTCCACCCAAGAGTCTGCTGGTCTCAATAATACATGGAGCATTTAAGGGGGTCTGGGGATCCAACCCGAGAACAGATTTTAAGAGGCAGAAGTCTACAGGGCGATGTCTATGCCCCCAAATGTAGGGATGACTATATTGCCACTTCCAAAAGGCTTTCATTAACCTCAACAAAGTATCCTCTTGCAGAGAAATGCTCCTTTAGCCCTCAAGAAAAGTGTCTGAAGGCAGTCTTTTCTGATAATTGCCTTCTTGCATAAGCGTTTCTACTCCAGAGTCACACAGACCAGAAGCACCTCAGGTGTCTTCTGGGGTCACTATTCACTCAAACTATCATTGAGAACTTCAGGCAATAACAAAGGCACCAAGGAAAACTAAGAAGGCCTTGTGACCCCATCCCTTCCCCCCTTTCCTTGGACAACTATTGCCTACCTTCTTAGGAACCCCAGATGGGAGGCAAGAACCAACTCACTGCTTTCTTCTCCTGACTCACTTGGACCTCCTCCTCCTCCTTCATCCACCCTCCTTTTGATTCTTGATAAAATGCTTAGAACTGGAAGGGCAATCTAGTTTGACAAGCCAGGCTGGAAATGTACTCCAGAAAGCAATGTTCTCTTAAGCCAGCCTAAAAGTTCTTCAAGTTCATGGGACAGACTTCTTATCAGGATTTTCTGGCCCCCAAATATTCCAGTGATGGCATCAGGAAAAAAGTCCATCAGCATCTCTCTCCCCACTTTAATATTGTACACTTCTGTAAAGCTTCTCTGTTTGGGCTTCTAGAACTAAGTAGTCATAAAAAGGGGAAAAGGCCACTTACCTTCTCTCTACCATCCCCCAAAGGTGTGGTTTACAGTGGGTCATAGGTCCCTGCCAATGTCTGTCTGGTCTGCTGTAAGGGGTAGGTTACTTGCTCAGGAAGCTACAAAGCACATCTTTAGCCAAGGGCCCAAGAGTGGAACCTATTCCTCACCTCTCTGCCTAACGTAGAAGGAAGAGCCTTAGGGAGCCCCAGATCTCTAAGCTTTGGAAAGCTCTGCTCCGCTCCAGCAAAGCTCAGAGAATAGGGCATCCACACCTTCAGGTTCCTGGCCTGCCCTGTCTCCTTCCAGCTCCTCCAAGGAGGAAGGGAGAAAAGTGAACAGAGCAGGGCACTCCCTCCCTTCCCCCTCTCCCTGTATCCGCTGGCTCGGCCTCCGCGGCGCCTCTAGCCCCGCTGCCCACCGCCGGGTGTACAAGCCAGTCAGGTAACCCTCTTGAGCGGCGGCCATCGGGCATGGTCTCCCCTAGGGCTGGCCTCGGTCTCCCGCCTCGCCCTCCCCCTTCCATCCCCTCCTTGCCGGCAACGATGACATCATTCCTCCCAGACTCCGGGACCGCGGACAGGCGGCAGGATGGGCGCCCAGCAAAGGCTCAATGCACGTAGGCCGAGGATGCTGGGGGCTCTTCCGAAAGGGTGGCCACAGGCTGCTCCACCGCGACCGCGACCCCGCCCCCTCTCCCGTCGGCTCCCGAGCTCTCTCATCCGCGCCCCTGTTTCTCCACCTCCCCGCTGCTCTCTCTCCTCCGTGATTCCGGCTCTAGCACCCCCTGCCTAAGACTACCTGCGCTCTCCTCAGGAGAGAAACGGAATTCAGGGGTGCTGCACCGACCCCCTGCCTCCACCGGTCCTTGGCCCCGGCCCCGCGTTCCCATCCGTAACCAGCGAAATGGAGGGCCAGGCCCCCTCCTCTTCTGCCGGCCTATTCCCAGTCCCTTTTACCCTAATTAATTCTGGCCCACAGGAGGCATCACGGGCCTCCAGGGCCAAGCGGCTCCTCACCTCTCATTCCAGGCCCCTGGGGCTGCCGGAGGCGGTGCCCCACCACAGTTCCCTTTCTTTCCCAGCTAAGGGCCTCCCCTGGCAGTGTGCACCATTGTGCCCCAAACGTTCCATCCGACGGCCCTCCCAATAGCTTCCTTCGCCTGTCTCTGCTGACGGTGCCCTGAGCCTTTATAGGCCTCTTTGCTGTCACCCGCGTATTCTCCCACGGTTTTCTCGTTCAGCAAGTCCCCCCTCCCGCTAAGATAAGATTTCAAGGCTCCCTTTGCCCCATCCCAAGGCGCCCCCTCCGCAGTCACCAAGGCCTGATTTCCTCCCTCCCCCTCGGGCAGCGCCCCCTCCCGGTCCTTGGCCTGCCCGCCGCCCGCCCCCTCACCAGCGGCTGCATCTCCGAATGCGCGGTGGGCACCTGGAACCGGTCGATCTCTTCCATCATGGTGCCGGCGGGCGAGCGGGCCGGGGGCCGGGCGCGGCCAGGGACGCCGACGGGACCGCGCGGGGCGGCGGCCCCAGGAGTCTGGTGTGTGGTGCAGACTAGGCCGCCCGGGAAGAGTCGGGCGGGCAAGCGTCCGGGCAGATGGAGGGGTGGGCGCGGGGAGCGAGGTTCGCTGGCTGGCTGAGGCCGGCGTGGCCCCGTGGGCTTGCCTTAGTGCTACCGCGGCTGTGACCGGGCAGAGCCGCAGGTCCTGCCTCGCCTCCTCCTCCGCCGCCGCCTCCTGTCAGCAGCTCAGCCACTGCGGTGACTCGGCAACTCCACTTCCGGGTCCGGGACACCGCCTGAACCTGCATTATTCATGAGGAGGCAGTGCCTGGGTGCTCCAGCCCCTCCCACATGCGGGAGCGTGCCGCCGGTCGTATTATTCCTGAGGGGGCGGGACTTAGTGGAGCCGGAGGTTCCCTGTGCGCCCAGCCCCGCCTCTCCCTCGAGCCGGGAGGGGGCGTCAGAGGCGCCTGCGCCTTGGCTAACGGTTGGTTGCTAGGCAACCGCGTCAGGGAGGAGTCCAGTCTATACTGCAAGGGCGCGGGGACCCACAACGACGGCTGTCCCCAAAGAACCCCTGCGACTGGGAATTGAATTGAAAAAGAATCCAGATTTTCTGTGCGTGATCGAGGGGACAAATTCCTTGTTCTCAGGCAAGAGAGCATTTTGTAGGTGTTCCAAGTGTTGAGGTGTTTTCTGCTTCTTCCGAGATGCCCCAGAGACAGCCGCCTCGTAGGCAGGTAACACAAACCCCGACTGCTCTCTCCCAATGACCTCTGACCTTCGCCACCAGTGATCACTGATCATACTTATACTGATTCTTCATCTTCTTTTCCCTGTTGACCTTTAACCGTCTCTCTCTGTGACCCCTGGCCTGTGCTCCCACTGATCTCTAACCCTGTTCTTTCTCCCTCTAATCCTAGCTTCCACTCCCACACTGCCCCTGACCCACTGTTTCCTACTCCCTTTCCACTTGTCCTCACCTCACCTTCCTATTCCCCCACTCCACTCATACCACAGACCCTCCTGACCGATCTATCCTCCTTACCCCTAGCCCCCCTCCCACTAATGCAGCCCTCATTCCCCTCACATTCTTGTCCCAAAGAAATTCTTTTTCCTGCCATTTGCTGTATGCCTGGTGCTGGGCTAGGTGGGGGGAACCCAGGCCTTTGAAAGCCCACAGAAGGAGTGCAAGGGAATTGTACAGCAGACACAGAGCAGATTATAAACAGGAGTTTGGCTTAGATTTTCTGTGCTAGGCCACTTGTCAAGAGAAAGAGGTCAAGTAAAGAGGAAGAGGAGAGAGATGTTCTTCCCATTTTTGCCAGTCCCCCTACCTCACACACTTGAACACACCAAACATTGGCCTCTGACTGTTTCTGGTGCTTCATATATCCCTCTCCTGTGAGCCCCTGGGCCACTCCTGTGACTCAATCAGCCACGAGAATTTTGGGTCCTTGTTGCCACCTGGCTAGATATCATTCCTTCTCACAGGAAACCCAAGTTAGCCCCTTCACCCACCAAGGACAGAGTTCTACTTTCCTCCCCAGCATCACTCTGGAAGGTGAAGTAAGGCCCGGCTTCTCAAGGTTCCCTCTGTGGTTGCCACTCAGTCCTTTAAGAATTCATTTTTTCTAAACTCTTTATGAGTTGCCACCTTGGGACTAATAATGCAGTTTCTGGCTCTGCAAAGCAGGACTTCTATTTATTTATTCATTCTAAATTTCCCTCACTCAGAGCTAGGTATTTTGAGGTTTGGAGAGAAAACCTGTGTCCGTAATGTTTGTGACTGTCCATATTTTGGTCTGCCCTTCTCCATATTAGCCTTTGCTACTTTGCTTCTTTCACCTGGCCTTCCATAGCAGGTAGACTCATCTTTCTCAGATCTCTGCAACCATGAGGAGGCTGCTATTCCTGTATGGCCATGCCCTATTTTTATGTTGGGGTTGAGCTGTGTTTTGAAGCTCTATTGTGCTTGGGCCTACTGACTTCAATTTATATGAAGTTTGTTTTAAATTCAGCATTACTGATATCTGGTTCATATTCAATAAAATGAATATTTTAATTGTACCTGTTGACAAGTTTTGAAAAACTGATACAGTTGTGAACCACCACCACAACTGAGGACACTTCCTTTACCCCCAAAGTTTCCTTGGGCCTCATCCCAGTTGGTTCTCCACACCCCCACACCCAGGTAACCACTGCTTTCTGTCACTGCAGATTATACCTGTCTTTTCTAGCACTTATAGTCTGAACAAGCTTGGAGTCAATTTCTCCTGCCCATTAGGGGAGACATTAGAGGCTAGTTTCACTGAAAGCAGAGAGAGGTGACAACAGACAGGAAGCAGAAAAACCTGGGTCAATTGACACTATGTAGATCAGCACTGCCCCCTGGAGGGAAGGGTTGTTTTAATACAGTGTCAGTATTGTTATATGGGGTGTGAGAAAAGGATGGTTTGTGCCAGATTGTATTCTTCAGTCTCTTGTCTCAGCGAACAGCAATCTGGGTCAATGGTGATCTGGGTGTGGAACAGTCTAGAGAGGTTTGAGAAGTTGGGCCTTTCCTCTGGGAACTCAGTCCAGTGGGGGAGACGGAACACAAGCATACAAAGGTAAAAGAGGATAGGATCCTTGGGATTGGCAGGAAAAGAGATATGTAGGTTGGAGCAGCAGAAGAGCTACAGGGAGGAGGTATCAATGGCTTGGATACCTGCAGTGGAGAGGGAAGGTCTGGATTGAGCTTTTTAGGGGACAGAGAAGAGTTTAACTATATTCTTCCTGTCACTCCACTGAACAGAATTTTCAATGGCTCCCTCTTGCTCTCAGGATAAAGTCCCAAAGTCAGACCTGTTTTGTATGGCCTGCAAGGCCTAGCACGGTCTAGCCTTGCTATCAACCCTACTTCAAATGCCACCATTGTTCTGTGAAAACTCCACAGACCTAGCACAATGAACTGCCCTCACTTCCTGGAAAGTGACATCCACATACTCCTCTCTCCTAGGCCTTTGAAACTGCCATTTTCTCTACCTGCTTGGTATAATAATTTCTGTCTGCTGCCACCTGTTCTATGCCACTCTGCCTCAAATCTCTTCATTTCCTGGCCATACATCAGGTCTCAACTTGGCTGTCATCTTCTATAAGGGATTAAATACCCTTTCTGGAGGCAGGATAGACTATAAACTCAATGATAGCAAGGATGTCTATCTCATTCATTGTTGAGTCCCTGAACCTAGAATAATGTCTGGAATACATTAAATTTTGAAAATGAATTGAATATGAGTTCTGAATGCCTGGTGCTGTTCTTTAGAAGTTTTGATCTGAATGTATTTGAAAGATAGGAAGGGGTAAGCTTGGGATGAAGAGACTAGTGGGGAGTCATAACAAGAAAATGTCACTGTAGAAGCATGTTTTCCTGGGTTCATGTTTATATCTGCTTTGGCAGTAGGGCTATGAATGATCCAGATTTGGATCACATGTACCCATGGTTTAAGAGCTGGGCATTAGAGATTTAAGAGGTCAACAATTCTGATGATACCATCGTTCTCATTCCACAATTATTCGCTGGTTACATATTATATGCCAGAGACTGTTCTAGGTATTGGTGATATAGCAACAACCAAAACAACCCAAAATCCCTGTTCTCATGGAGCCTATCTTTTAATGGGAGGTAAATTATCAATAAGTAAGTAAGTAAAATATATGGCTAATCAGATAGTGATTGATGTCAAGGATTAAAATAGAGCAGGAAAGTAGAATAGGAAGTTCAGGGAACCAGAAGATTATGATTTAAATATAGTCATCAGAGAAGGCCTAACAAAGATGGCATTTGAGAAAGACCTGAAGGGAATGAAAGAGTTAGCCTCCAGACAGAAGGCATAGCAAGTGTAAAGTTGCTAAGTTTACTATACATGTTCTGGATCAGCAAGGAAGGGAAGGCGAGAAGTGACAGGTCAGAGAGGTGAAACCCTTTACTCCATAGGGTTAATCAAACAACCCATGGCATATTAAATCGGTTGTGATAGAGTTCCATGAATCATAATTTGTAATTAAAATGCATGAATGTCAGGCACCATAAACCATGACCAGCTCAAAACATCACCAGCCCCAATAACGAAGTGTCCTTCCTGAAAATGTTGAGAATTCCAACTGGCTGCATGTGTATATGTGCAGGAGGAGTTTTGCAACGTTGCCAAACATTGCCTGGCAGCCAGACTTCTTAGTAGAGAACTGAATTAGAGTCTTCTGTGAACTCCAGTTAAAAGCTAATTTTAGTTTATGACTAACAAATTTTAGTACTTCTTTATAACTCAGTTAGTTACCATAAAAAAAAAAAATCAGTCTGGAGTTTTGCATCATTTGCCTGTGGGAGCCAAAGAAAAGACTTGCATTTCTGGATCATTTTATGGTCTCTGCATAGGCTCCTCATGGAACAGTACTTTTCAAACTAATGATCTTGATGAGGGGTGACTAGGGTAGGGGAGAATTGGCAAGAATGTATACAAGACCAAAAAAGAGTCTTAGGTGATTCAGAGATTTTTGTTCTGGTGACAGCCTAGCATCCATAGCTGGAAGGACAAGAGGAGGCGAGCAGAATCTAAGGGTAACTGAAGTGTTTCTATATGTTCAAAATAAGGTATCCATGCTCTTATGACCCTTCTCCTCAGTGTCACCCTTACACCTTTTATTTTCTTCAAGCCCTAGATATGATCCTTTGCCCCTTTATCTCCTGAATATCTCCCAAATCAAACCCCTTTTTTCATATTCCCCGCCATCTCCTTAGCCCAGCCTACATCATCTCTCACCCAGAGTGCTGCAAATCCTTGTAACTGGGATTTCCTCATCCACTCCTGTTCCTTCTAATCCATTCTCTACAACTGCATCAAGGGAATTTTTTCAGCTGTCAATTTGATTATGTCATTCCCACCCAGGACCTTTCAGTGACTTCTCACTGCTCTTAGTTAGGATAGGGACAAATTTTTTAGATAACCCTTCAGGGGTGTATGTGGGCTAAGTCCCATTTGGAGCTCTAAGCCTTAACTTTTATTACTTTTCCCCATTAGTGCTATACTTTACTTTTGTGTACTTCTTTCTGGAACACTCTTTAAACCCTCCCTCACACATGTACTCCTAAGATTTCAGCCCAATCATCAGTCTCCACAAGCTGCCCCAGTGTTGCTGCCCAGCTAATGAAGATAAGGTTGTTTCCCCTACTATGTAGTAATATACCTTTTTTTTAAAAGATTTTCTTTATTTATCTGACACAGAGAGAGAGAGAGATCACAAGTAGGCAGAAAGGCAGGCAGAGAGAGAGGGGGAAGCAGGCTCCGGGCTGAGCAGAGAGCCCCTTGTGGGGCTCGATCTCAGGACCCTGAGATCATGACCTGAGCCGAAGACAGAGGCTTAACCTACTGAGTCACCCAGGCACCCCTGTAGTAATATATCTTGATCCTTTCTTGATCCTTCCTTCCTTAGCCTGCATCCTAGTATGTACTTACTCACTTGTTTGTGTTAAGTATTTAATTATTCTGTGTCTCTTCTATTAGACTGTGAGCTCCTTGAGAGTAGAACCTTTGGATGTTTTTGCTCACATTTGTTCTCAAGTTCCTAACACAGTGGCCATCACATCAGAAGCTCTCAATAAATGATAATTTAGTGAATGATAGAGTGTGATTGAGAAGTAGCATAGGGTGTTATGAAAGCATGTAGTAGGATATCCTAACACTGCTTCTGGGGGGATGAGGGACAACTTCTAGGTAGAGCACTGTGATTTAAGGTTTGGACAAAGGAAGGAGTTCAAAATACAGGATGAGGAAAAATGACCAGAGAAGTTAGAAGACAGCACAGAACAGAAGACATACAAGAACATACATAGAAGATAACAAAGAATAATGTCCTAAAGAAGAGTGTGTTTAGAGTGAATTTACAGTGTTTACAGTGAGTTTACAGTGTTTATAGAGTATGTGGTCAACTGTGTCGCATGCTGCTAAGGGGTCAAAGAAGATGAGAACTAGACATAGCCATTAGGTTTAATAATTAGGAAGTCAATGGGGACCTTGGAAAGAATAACTTTCAAGGTAAAAGCGAGACTGAACTGAGCTAAGAAGACAATAAAGACTATGTAGACAAGGATTTTTTTTTTCTTTGTAGGGATGGAAGTAAGATTTGAATATGTTAAATGCTGAGAGGAAGGACCCTGGCATAGAGAAAAAGAAGGTGGAGATCAGGAGACATAAAATATTGACTGGAACCAAGTCTCTGAGGAGGTGAGAGTGGATTAGTTGTAGGACAGGAGACAGAACACGTGACAGAAGAAAAGAAAGGAGGAAGGATGGATGCAGATGATGATAGTTTAGAAGCTTAGGGGCACCAAGTTGAGAGAATTTTCTCTTCTCTTCCCCTAGTAGTGTTATGGAATTCCTTCTGGAAGTGATAACTAGAAAACAAATTTTGCCAATGGCAGTTCCATTCTGTTATGATTATACTCATGCTATTTTCAGAGTTACGGTCTGAGGTTTGTCATGCACAATTATCAGATTACAAAACAGCTGTGAGCATTTGCAGCCAGAACTTGGTCTCCTCCCCTGTTTACTGTAGAGCCTAGCACATTGTTAGTACTCAGAACATGCCAGGTACTCAAATAACAATGGCAGAGGGTTCTCCTGCTTATCCCTGGGCTTTGCAGCCTGCAAACTGATGCTGAAGAGTAATTTTGATTCTCTGTCTCCAGCTGTGAGCAAGTGACATGAAATTGTTTTCTGCCAGTTAGGGATTTGTATGGAGCATTCAGTCTTCCTGTTGCTGAGGCAGAGTTGTATGGAAGAAGCAGGCAAAGGACACAGCTGTTGATGAAACTTTTTCAATGTTTTGTGTCTCAAAACACTTTGTCCTACTTATGGAGTCACTGGATTCTGGTTTGTATGGTGGGCTTATGTCCTCTATTTTTCTCACCTCCTAGATTTGAAAACTCTTGGAAGTGGGACCAACTCAGCCTTGGTTCTTCTTTAGCTGTCATCCTAGGATCTGGTACATAGTAAAGCTTAATAAATACTGGATGAATGAATAATGACTGATTGAATCAGTTGATGAGTAAATAAATGCATGATGGAAAGGTATGTACTACAATACTCTGAACACTAACTTTTCTTTCTTTCTGGGTCTGTAGCAGGAGCTGTTTGTGCCTTTGTCTTCATCAAAGCAGCTTTATTCTCTTAATTACATAGGGATCCTACTCCTGATATTAAGCTTTTTTCCCTACTTTAATTTTTACCTCACATCCATTTTCTTATTTACTTATTTTTCTCATGTGTCATATATTTAGCCTCAAATCTTGCTTTGGGACAAACTGGAATATATATTGATTTAAAAAAAAATGCTGACCCCAGGGTGCCTGGGTGGCTAAGTCTGTTAAGCTTCTGAATCTTGATTTTGGCTCAGGTCAGGATCTCAGGGTTGTGAGATCCAGCCCCTCTGTCGTAGGCCTGGTGCTGGGTATGAAGCCTGTTTAAGATTCTCTTTCTCCGGGCGCCTGGGTGGCTCAGTGGGTTAAGCCGCTGCCTTCGGCTCAGGTCATGATCCCAGGGTCCTGGGATGGAGCCCCGCATCGGGCTCTCTGCTCAGCAGGGAGCCTGCTTCCTCCTCTCTCTCTGCTTGCCTCTCTGCCTGCTTGTGATCTCTCTCTGTCAAATAAATAAATAAAATCTTTAAAAATAAGTAAAAAAAAAAAAAAAAAAAAAGATTCTCTTTCTCCCCTTCCCTCTGCCCTCCCTCCCTCTCCAAGCACTGACGTGGGCACACGCATACTCTCTCTCTCAAAACAAAAAGAAAAATCTGCTGATCTCTAGACAGACACATGGTTCCAAGTCTCTGTATCTTTGAAAATGATTTTGCTCTTCTGCCTGGATTCTGCCTGGAATGTCCAAGGCTTTCCTACTTCTAGTCTTTATGGGCCTGGCAAACTATAAGGCACACAGATTTTAGTCAAGCTCTAAATTGCAAAGAACAGAGACACACTCAAGTTACCTCAAGTAAAGGGAAATTGGGTGATGGGGGAAAGGTGTATGTGGGGGTTTGTGGATGGATATTATAAATACATAAGTAGCCTAGAATCAGAACTGGAAAACTATTGGTTCTGAAACAAATAGAAGTACTCATTATTTTCTCTGTATCTTTCATGGCCTCTCTTCTTCTCTTAGCAACTATGTTCCATTTCTTAGTTTCATTTCCCAATCAGCCACCTTTTCCAGGTTTCTGCTCCCTCCTAACTTTAGTGTGTTTCCCACTCATCACGCCACCTTGGCCTCTCTCTAACTCACAAACATCTCGATACTATCTGCACCCATCACCAGTTCGCTCAGGAGTCCCAGTTCAAACTCTTGGAGAAGAGAAAAAAAACAACAACAACAACTCTTGGAGAAAGAATCTGATTGGCCCTAGCTTATCTGTTCATGCTAGACTGTATCAGGGAAAGACAAGATCACATGGCTTTCTAAGCAGTCAGAACTGTGAGCTAGGCAGTTTCTCTTACAAGGATTGTAAGGTATAGCCTGCTTTACTCCAAAGTAACTAGTACATTGTTTCCGAAAAACCTCTTTCCCATACATTGTGCAGGGGCTCAAATTTCTTCCAGCTCAGTGCTTCCAGTCAGGGCTGATATTTACATCACAAAAGGTTCTGTCCTTTACAAAAGCCTTTCCTTCAGGGTTGTTGTTCCTGGGTGTGTGTGTGTGAGTGTGAGTGAGTGCTTTGAACAGCCTGTTTCTGCAATGAATTTTGTTTTACTTTTAAGATTTTATGTATTTATTTGACAGAGAGTAAGAGAGAGAGCAAGCAGGGGGAGGAGCAGGCAGAGAGAGAGGGAGAAACAGGCTCCCCACCTGTTGGAGCCCAATGTGGGGCTTGAAACCAGCACCCCTGGATCATGACCTAAGCAGAAGGCAGGCAGATGCTTAACTGACTGAGCTACACAGACACCCCTCTGCAATGAATTTTAAAGATTTTATTTATTTCTTTTCTTTTTTTTTTTTTTAAAGATTTTATTTATTTATTTGACAGAGAGAGATCACAAGTAGGCAGAGAGGCAGGCAGAGAGAGAGGAGGAAGCAGGCACCCTGCTGAGCAGAGAGCCCAATGCGGGACTCGATCCCAGGACTCTGAGATCATGACCTGAGCCGAAGGCAGCGGCTTAATCCACTGAGCCACCCAGGCGCCCTTTATTTATTTCTTTGACAGACAGAAATCACAAGCAGGCAGAGAGGAGGAAGCAGGCTCCCTGCCGAGTCCCAGGACCCTGGGATCATGACCCGAGCTGAAGGCAGAGGCTTTAACCCACTGAGCCACCCAGGTGCCCCCTCTGCAATGAATTTTAAAATGCAGCACATTATATATAACTTTTAAAGACCTTAGTGTAGGGGACTTATATTCTGGCCATGATGGAACAATCCATACTGGACTTGCCCTCCCACTGTAAACAGATAAAATTCTGGACACATCATATGCCACATTCCCTCAAGACAGTGATTCCAGAGGGAAGGAATGTACGCAACAGGAGTCACGTGTTTAGTCTTGCTCTCTGACTGGGGACAGTTTCTTGACCATGGCTTAGGGAGGTAGATCCCAAAGGAGAGTGTGTTGATAGCAGTGAGATAACCCAGATATTAGAAGTAGCAGACAATGACTTTAAAGCAGCTTTTATAAATATATTTTATGGACTTACAGAAAATATTGACTTAATGGGTGGGTAATCTAAGCAGAAAATGAAAACAATAGAAAAATAAATATCAGAACGGAAAAATAATTGGATGGGCCTAATAGATGAATGTGAAATGTGTCCAGTGAAATGATCTAAGGTCAGAGAGAAACAAGATTTAAAAACATGAGCCTTAATGACCTCTGGGACCATGTCATATATGTATGTCATGTATGTTATTGGAATCCCAGAAGGAAATAGAGGAGAGGGAAATATTTGAAGAAAAAGTGACCAAAATGTTCTGAGTCTGATGGAAGTTCAGTGAGTTCCAAGCAGGATAAATACAAAGAAAAGCACCCTTAGGTCTCTCATAGTCAACATACTGAAAGCCAAAGATAAAAATAAAATCTGGAAAGTAGTCAGAACAAAATGACATATTGCATAGAGGGTAATAATATGATTATGGCTGACTTCTCATTGTACAATAACAATGGAGGTCAGAAGACAATGTAATGACATATTTAAATCTCTGAAAGAAAACTATTGTCAACACAGAATTCTACATCTAACAAAAATATCCCTCAAATAACAAAGGTGAAATAAATACATCTTCAGATAAACTAAAGCTGAGAGAATTTGTCATTGGCAGACCTTCACTACAAGAGGTACTCAATGAAGTTCTGTAAGCTAAAGGAAAAACGAGAGAGGGACACCTGATAGAAGCTCTATCTATGGGAAGGACCAAAAAGTACTAGAAATGATGAATATGTGGCTAAAGATAAAGGACTATCTTTTTTTCCTTCTATTCATTTTCTTAAAAGATATATGACTGTTTAAAGCAAAAATAAGACCATTATAAGGTGAGACTTATAATGTATATAGAAATAAAATGCATGACAACAATAGGGCAAAAGGTGAGATGGTGGTGGTAAATGGAATTAAGATGTTATAAGGTTATTACATTGTGAAATATGAAGTGGTATGGTATTTATTCTTAGTGGACTATGGTAAGTTTAGAATGAATATTGTAAACCTTAGAATAACCACTAAAAAAGTAATACCAAAAGGCACAGCTAAAAAGCCAATAGAGGCAATAAAATGAAATAATAAAAAAACTCAGTTAACAAAAGAAGGAAGAAGGTGAACAGAGGAACAAAATGCACAGATGGAGGGAGGCAAATCATAAGAGACTCTTTAAACTATAGTAAACAAACTGAGGATTGCTGGAGGGGAGGGGATTGGGGAGAAGGGGTAGTTGGGTGATGGGCATTAAGTTTGACACCTGATATAATGAGCACTGAGTATTATATGCAACTGATGAATCACTAAATTCTACCCCTGAAATTAATAAAACACTATATGTTAACTAAATTGAATTTAAGTAAAAAAAAAAAAAAAATGTTTTTAAAGCAGATGAAAAAAACCAAAAAACAAAAGCGAAGAGCAGAGTAATGAAGACAACTATACCATTGCTTTCAATTAAAAGGTAGAGTTTCTCAAGCTATGGGGGAAAACAGCAAGACCCACCTAAATGGTACCTATAAGAGATAGAGTTTAAATGTAAAGACATAGAAAGGTTGAAAATAAAAGAACAGAAAAAATATACCCTGAGAATGGCAAGCCCAAGAATATTGTGTGGCTATAGTATTTTCAGAACCAAATAGGCTTAAAGACAAGGAGTATTCTAAAAGAAAAGTAGGGACATTTCATAATGATACAGAATCTGTTCAAGAGAAGACATAAAATCACAAACATGTATGTACCTATTAATAGAAGTTCAAGATATATGAATCAAAAACTGACAGAGCTAAAGAGAGAAATAGAAAAATACACAAAGATAGTTGATCTTAATACTTGTCTCCCAGTAACTGAAAGATATAGAAGATTTGTTAAATAATTTAACCTAATTAACATTTATAGAACACTGTACCCAAGAACTGCAGAATGCTCACAAAATAGACCACATGCTGGGACATAAAGTAAGTCCCAAGACATATTGAAAGATTAAAATCTTACAGATTTTAATTCAATTCAAAATCAACATCCATCGATGAGAGAAAGAACCTCAGTGTATTAGGAATAGTTTGAACAAAATGGAATTAAAAATAAATAGCAATATCTTTAAAATCCTCAAATATTTAGAAATTAAGGAACACACTTCTTTTTTTTTTTTTTTTAAGATTTTATTTATTTATTTGACAGAGAGAAATCACAAGTAGTCGGAGAGGCAGGCAGAGAGAGAGAGAGAAGCAGGCTCCCTGCTGAGCAGAGAGCCCGATGCGGGACTCGATCCCAGGACCGTGAGATCATGACCTGAGCCAAAGGCAGCGGCTTAACCCACTGAGCCACCCAGGCGCCCCAGGAACACACTTCTAAACAAAGGTAGTCAAAAGGTGCAAGGACAGATGGTCGCTACACTTGTAGTGAACATAGCATAATGTTTAAATTTGCCAAATCACTATGTTAAACACCTGAAACTAACGTAATATTGTATGCCACCATATTTCAATAAAAAAGAAATAGCACAAGGGATATTAGTAAACACTTTTAACTGAGTGGTAATGAAAATATAACATCACAAATTTTCAGGTGCTGCTAAAGTTGTTCATAATGGAAATGCATAGCTTTAAATGCCTGACTTAGGGGAAAAAAAAATGAAAGATTTAAAATCAATGTTTCATAGAAACAATGAGAAAAACAATAGAGGAAATTAACAATGCCAGAAATTCATTCTTTGAAAAGAGTAATCAAATTGACAAAACCTAGGGGCGTCTGGGTGGCTCAGTGCGTTAAAGCCTCTGCCTTCAGCTCAGGTCATGATCCCAGGGTCCTGGGATTGAGTCCCGCATTGGGCTCTCTGCTGAGCAGGGAGCCTGCTTCCCCTTCTCTTTCTCTCTGCCTGCCTCTCTGCCTACTTGTGATCTCTGTCTGTCAAATAAATAAATAAAATCTTTAAAAAAAATTGACAAAACCTAGCAGGACTCGTCAAAATAAAAATAAATCAAAACAGCAGAATCAGGAATGGAACATGAGAAATCACTACTGATCCTACAAACATTAAAAAGGATAAAAAGGAAATATTGCCACAACTTTATGGCGATAAATTCAATAATTTAGATAGAACGGACAAATTTTTAAAAGATTTTATTTATTTATTTTAGAGAGAGCAAGCAGGAGGAGGGGCAGAGGGAAAGAGAGAGAATCTCAAGCAGACTCTCGCTGAGCTGGGAACTGAATATAGGCTTGATCTCATGACTCTGAGATCATGACCTGATCTGAAATCAAGAGTCTGAGGTTTAACTGACTGAGCTATCCAGGTGCCCCAGAATAGACAAATTTCTTGAAAAATGCAGTTTACCTTAAATGACACAAGAAAAAATGGAAAATACGAAAACTCCAAACCTACTTTTTAAAAACTGAGCTCATATCTTAAAACCTTCCCACAAAGAAAATCCAGGCCCAACTAGTTCCACTGATGAATTGTATCAAATACATAAGGAATAAATAACACCAGGGGTGCCTGGATGGCTCAGTTGGGTAAGTGCCCAACTCTTGATTTTGGCTCAGGTCATGATCTCAGGGTCATGAGATCAAGCCCCATGTCCGGTTCTACACTCAGTGGAAAGTCTACTTGAGATTCTCTCTTTCTCCTTCTGCCTCTCCTTTTGCTCTCTCTCTCTCTCAAATAAATAAATAAATCTTTTTAAAAAGGGAATAAATAACACCAATCTTACACAAAGTATTATAGAAAATACAGAAAGGAATAAATACCAATTCATTTGATGATACCAGTGTAACTCCGATATAAAAATCAAAGTTATTACAAGAAAAGAAAATGACAGGCCAATATCCCTTATGAACGTAAGTGCAAAAAATCCAACAAAATATTACCAAATCTATTTTTTGGCAATACATAAAAAAGAATAATAGATCAAGTGGGGTTTATCCCAATAATGCAAATTTAGCTCAACATTAAAAAAATAAAAGTATTTCTTCACATTAACAAAACAAAGGAGAAATATCATATAATGACATCTCAATAGATTCAGGGGACAAAAAGGACAAAATTCAACATCCAACCACAAGATATTAGTATAAGGGTCAAATAATGTACTTGAAGGTGTTTAGTAAACTGAAAGATGTTATAGAAACAGAAGGTGTTTTTATTGTCATCCCTCTATGATACTCTTAGGTTTATAGGCTCCTTTATAGTAAGGACTTCTTGAGGCCTGGACAACACACTTTTCAATTGTACAATAAATGCCCTCAGAATGGAACTCAGTTGTCATGCTGGCAGACCACAGTAGAGTAATGAAAAATGACAACTACAAACTCTACACTGCTGCCGTTAACTTGGCTTGCTGAGTGCTGGGCTCTGAATTAGGTGCTCTTCAGGCATTGTTTTATTTTATCCTTTGAGCAACTCTAAAGAGGGCACTAATATTTTTCTCTACCTTATAGATGAGAAAATGAGGATTAGAGACTAAATACTTTCTTCAAGATCTCACATATAGTTCATGGCCCTGTTGGGAACCCAGCCAAGGCTTACCCTAAAGTTTCCACTTTTATTTTTTATTTTATTTTATTTTAAGATTTTATTTATTTATCAGAGAGAGAGGGAGAGAGAGGGAGCACAGGCAGACAGAATGGCAGGCAGAGGCAGAGGGAGAAGCAGGCTCCCCACTGAGCAAGGAGCCCGATGCGGGACTCGATCCCAGGACTCTGGGATCATGACCTGAGCTGAAGGCAGCTGCTTAACCAACTGAACTACCCAGGCATCCCATTTTCCACTTTTAAATTCTACTCTCCTTGCCTGCTATAGCCTTATCTGGCAAGGGTACCCTAGAGTTGGCTTCTGACCTCCTGGGCTTCCAGGTAGGCACAAGCCTGGCCTCATATCCCCCTTTTCTTTCTTTCTTTCTTTTTTTTTTTTTTAAGATTTTATTTATTTATTTGACAGACAGAGATCACAAGTAGGCAGAGAGGCAGGCAGAGAAGGAGGGGGAAGCAGGCTTCCCACTGAGCAGAGAGCCCAATGTGGGGCTCGATCCCAACAACCTGAGATCATGACCCAAGCTGAAGGCAGAGGCTCTAACCCACTGAGCCACCCAGGCACCCCTCATATCCCTTTTTTCTGCATTCAGAACACTGTGCTAACTGACACTGGATTAGTAGGAAAGAAAAACGTCTTTAGTTGTACTTTTTTGATTTAAAAAATTCTTAGCATGTTAAATTATAAAAGTAACGCACGCACATTCACATTAAAAATATTAAAAGCATTTTAGGGGTGCCTGGATGGCTCAGTGGGTTGAAGCCTTTGCCTTCAGCTCGCGTCCTGGATCCCAGAGTCATGGGACACACCCCCCCAAAATCAGGTACTCTGCTCAGCAGGGAGCCTGCTTCCCTTCCTCACTCTGCCTGCCTCTCTGCCTACTTATGATCTCTGTCTGTCAAATAAATAAATAAAATATTTTTAAAAATTTTTGAAAAAATTTTTAAAACCTCTCATGGTTTTAATATACAATGAATAGTATTGGTCCCTTCCCCCAAATTTCCCAGTCACATTCCCTAAACCAAACTGCTCTTAACAGATTCTATATATTCTTCTAGAAATTTGGATGTATATGCAAATACACACACATATATAGTCTTAAAGTAAGCAGATGGGTCATCTATTCCTGTAGCTTGGTTTTTTATTTAGCAACATACCTTGGAGAGCTTTCCATAACAGTACATAAATGTTTATCTCATTCTTTTAAAAATAGGCATAGTATCTTATTGAATGGCTATGCAATAATTTATTTAACTAGGCCCCTACCAATGAATATCTAGACGTTTTCCATTTTTAAAAACATTACAAATAATGCTGCAGTGAGCAATTTTGTACATCTTATGCATGTGTATGAATACTGCTATAGGAAAAATTCAAGAAAGTGGAGTTGAAGGCTATCTGCATTTTAAATTTTGTGAGGTATTGCCAAATAACCCTATAAAAAGTTTGCATCAGTTGGCACTCCCACAATAGCATATGATAATGTCTACTACCCTTCATCTCTAGTGTTTCAAAATTTTGAAATTTCCTTTCAACTACACTTATTTAGTGCCTTCTGTGTGCTTTAGACACTGCACTAGGCTCAGAGATTTGGAATGCAGTCAGTGTAGCCAAGAAAGATTTGTTGGTGAATTACTATTCCCTTGGGACTAAGAGCTCTTACCCTTTTAAAAATGGAAACTGCAAGCTGGTGAGGTATTTAGTTTCAATTTAGCTTAATGGAAACCTGTTAGTGAGTTTTAAAATAAGGACCAAGACAACTGAAATGGTAAAGGAAGTCTCCTGGGCTGCAGGAAAGAGGATGCTACATCTGTGGGTTTGTGGGCTTCGAAGAGCCCCTCTTTCCAGGAACAAACATGTTTTATCATTGAACTCTTTGGAGGAGATGTGAGCTGCTCTAGTCCCTAAGGTGGGGGCCTCCTAGTAAGCAAGGGCCACACAGATTCTGTGTGGCTGAGGGCAGAGCAGCGTCTATAACTGGGAATAAAGGCTGCCAGCTATCATTAATTGAGCATAAACTCTGACTAAGCACTGCATTATGTACTTTATGTGCATTGACTTAATCCTCATAACAACACCACAATTGAGAGGGTGTCATTATGTCCAGTTTAAAGATAAGGATACTGAGGTTCAGAGAAGACAAGTAACTTGCCTAGAGTCATAGAACTAGCAGGTAGTGTTGTGGGAACCCAAACCAAGCTATGATTGACTTCAGAGCCCACATTTGGGCTCTCTGAGTATATCTGATCATGTACTTGTTTAATAAATATTATATCTTCATAATAGGGAACAGTTTAAGAACGTTTTTATCTCCTTACCCCTAAAATATGCTCAGGGACAAAGGAGTTGCTTATACTTTTCAGTGGGCCATGTACCAAAACTGATCTAAGTTCAGGTAAATGCCCAGTAGGTGGCAATAATAATCATCTGTTACCTTGACCAGAATTTTCATTTTCAAAGCACAGTCCCACAGCTGTGGGAAGAATAGGGTAGGGGATGATATGGATGCTGTGTCAGAGAGCTGAGATTTATCTCTGAGCCGATGAAGAACCCTTGGAGGCTTTAAATTAGGAGAATGATATGATAAGATTTATGTTTCAGGGAGATCACTGATAGTGATTAGTTTGGGTTCAAACCCTGGTCACCTTTGGGTCAGTTGCTTGCTCACTCTAAGCCTCAATATCCTTTTCTGTAAAATAGAATAATGATAGCTATTACCTGATAAGGAAGTTCTGAAGGTTAAATGAGATAATGCATGTGTATTGCTTAGTAAATGACTAGCTCAGAGTAAATGCTCAGTAGATAAGAATGATGATAATAATATAATTATTAGAGTGGAGAGAAACTGGAGTCAGGGAAATCAAATGTAGCTAGGCAAGAGAGAGTAAGGGCCCAAATTAAGGGAGGTGTAAATGGAGGGGATAGTTATGAAAGATATTAAGGAGATAGAATTGTTAGACTTTGAAACATGATGCTAATGGAAGGGAGGGAAAAGCAGGCATATTTGACGATTTCCACTTTCCAACTTGGGTGACTGAGTGGATGGGGATGCTTGAGTGAAATAGGAAATACTGGAAGAAATAGAAGTTTGGTGTAGAAAAAGAATATAATGGTTAGGGTAGAAAAAGAATATATTGAGGTTGGTTTTTAATATATTGAATTTAAGTACTCTGTTACCAATTTGAACATGGTTCCAGGAAGTTTAAGCTACAGAAATAGATTTGAACTTTGGGGCACAGGCTGGCTCAGTGAGTAGAGCATGCAACTCTTGATCTGGGGGTTGGGAGTTCAAGCCCCACATTGGGCATAGAGATTACTAAAATAAAAAAATAACCTTGAACTCCATCATAAGGTGCAAGATGAAGCTATGGGTGGGGTAAGAACAACCAAAGGGAGTGTAGAGAATAATAAGACTGGATTGGGCCATGCCTGGGTGGCTCAGTAGATTGAGTGGAAGGTCTGACTTTTGCTTTCAGTTCAGGTTATGATCTCAAGGTCATGAGATGGAACCCCATGGGGCTCTGTACTCAGCAGGGAATCTGCTTGAAATGCTCTCCCTCCCTCTCCCTCTCCCTTCCCCTTCCATTCATGCATTCTCTCTCTCTCTCTCTCTCAAAATAAATAAATAAATAAATAATTTTAAAAAAAGAAGAAGGCAACTAAGGGGTTCAAGCATATATTCCTGGTCAAGGATATTGAGAAGCAACTGCTGGAGAGGTGACATGGAAATGAAAGTGGAGAACTTTCAAGAGAGAGCAAGGGAACCCAGCCCTCTCCTGAAAGAGAAATGAGAAGTAAGCATTAGGGAGCTGAGTTTTTACCAGTTCCCTCCCCCAGGATGCTCACACTAAAATCTATATTAATGAGAATAGAAAATGCTCTACTATGGGATAGTTCAGACTGGGACATCTGTTATCCCATTGATCATCAGGATTAAGTTGACTGCTATGGTGTTCTTGGGGGCAGGATTCCTCTTCCTGTATTACTCCTCTAATAGACATCCTCCCTTGGCCAAATAAAATGACCTATCCAAAAGTAGAGGATCTTCTTTGGTCAAGTATAATTTTAAGAATATATAAGTACAAGAATAGTGTAAGAATGGTGGACTTCCTTTGCTGGAATCTCCAAATTGTCTCCAGTGTGTACTGTAGTATTATATTTCTTTTCATAATACTATTCGCTTTTGCAGACCAAAATCCAGATATAACAGAGTGTCTATCTGAAGTTCCATTTCATTTTTCATCTCATAACAGCCCATACTTGTGGTGATGATGGAAGATGGGACAGAGCCTTGCTCAAAGTGAGGAATGAAAGAGTAGAGGGAGGTAGGAGAAAAGTGATAATATGGCAGGGTTAGATAAAGGACTAGCAGAGGCTAATTGAGTAATGTTTTGTTAGGCAGAGATAGTGGGAGCAGCAAGGGGGAAGGGGGAAATGGTGTTTCTGGCTGGAGGAACTATAAAAAGCAAAGGTATAGGGACACCTTGGTGCTCAGTGGGAAGAGCATACAATTCTTGATCTCAGGCTAATCAATTTGAGCTGCATGTTGGGTGTAGAGATTACCTTAAAGTAAATAATTAATTTTTTTTTAAAAAAACAAAGGTGCAGAGGTGAGAAAGCGTAGGCCATGCTCAGGAAATGTGAGTAGACTTGGTGGGCTGCATCTCAAAGTGTTAGCACATGAAGGGTTGGAGAACAGGCTGGAATGGAGATGCAGGGCCAGATGATAGGGTTCTGAGGGCCAGGGGAGGGAATGTGCAGCTTTGTTCTTCCGTGGTTTGATGACTTCTGGGAGGAACCATCAAAAGCTTTCCAAGAATTCAGCCTTGTCTGTCTCAGGCTTCTCCTTTTGGAAGACCAAGGGCCTAAAGTGGCAGTCTGACATTCAATCTCCTTTGCCATGGTTGGGAAGTCAGGGCTGCAGCTGATTTCATTGGCCTGTTTTGCATTTATTATAGTGTGGCTTTTATAGTGTGTTAATTGAAATATTTCCAACTGCCAAAAACAATTACACTCAAATTGCCTTGTCAGTTCTTTTATTGCCAGATAAATGTTTTACAGACATATTTACGGGGGGCAGTGGTAACTGGATCTCGTTTTCTATTTAAGGCTGGCAGTTGGGTCTGGGATTGGTCCTCCAGGGCTCTGTTGTGGGCCAGAAAGCTGTTGGATGTGGCGCTTCCATCTTTTTCCCTTAGGGATCAGAGGTGCTTCAAAAAAAAAAAAAAAAGCAGCTTTCTGGCTCGTGTACTTTAGCCTCGGAGAAGGGTTCCATCGCTGGAAACCCTGGCAACCTGGCAGAAATCTGAATCCTGCTGCCTGCCCTACCAGCAGCAATCCCAGCCCAAGCTGAAACATGCTTTTCCCTCTCCCTGGCATCCCTTTCCTCTCCTCCACCATCACAGCCCTCCCATAGACTATCATGTACGAGCCGTAAGAGGCCATCTAGTCTAACTCTTTCACTTTGTATTTGGGAAACTTGGGCCCCAGAGACTTCCCCTAAGACCACACAGGTGGATTGTGAGCACTGGGAGCAGAGGTCTCTGTCCCATGGGCTGTGCTGCCGGCAGGCTGTTCTGGCCCCCTTTTCAGTACTTGAGACCTGTTTCTTATAAGAACCCTTCCTTCAGGTTTCCAGCCTCCCCTGATCTCCCTTTGGCTTGATCATCTGAAACCCCTATCGTTCTATATATATACTGCACGGCTTTTGCTTGCTTGGGGAACATTTTACTGGCTCTGTCACTGTTCTTCTCTTGCCTTTGTGCATGCTGTTTTCTTCTTCGGAAAAATATTTTCTCTACTTGGACAACCCATACTTGTTCTTTGTTACCTGACTAGGAAATAGCCACCTCTGGGAGCCTTTCTTGGGCTGGGTAGGTGTCTCTGTGCACCCCTCCAGCGCCCTGGGCACACGTCTCTCTGCTGCTGATGAGGAGCAGGCTTTCAAAGGAACATATACTGAGGGAGGGATGGAGGGAGTGAATGAGGGAGGGAGGGAGGGAGGGAGGGAGCAATGATGAGCACTGCCTACTCTACTCTGTCCTCCATGGACCCTGAGCAAACTGGAGCGGAGACCTCATCTCTCTTCGGTTTTGTCCTACTGCTGACGTGTGTCCCTGACAGATAAACAGACGTTCAGCAAGTGTTTATCAAGCTGAACAGACCATGCTGCTCTCAGGAACAGAAGATTTTAACATATTATGACTAGAAGGTCATCACATCCAATCCTATGCATTTTACTGACAAGGAAACTGAGGCCCAAAGAGGAAAAACATTTTTCCCAGCCTCATGATCACTAATGGCATTCCTTCATTTATTCAATAAGGATTTTGAACACTTACTATATTCTCAGACCGCAGTGTATAAAACAAAGTACCTGCTCAGAAAGAGTTCACATTCATCCCAAACAAGTGTTTTTGAGTATAATCTGACCTCAAATTCCCCTTAATGCATAGTACAAAGCTGAGCTCTGAGAATACACTTTTTTTTTTTTTTAAAGAGTGGGAGAGATGGGTGAGGAGGGTCAGAGACAGCAAGAATCTTAGGCAGGCTCAATGCCCAGTGTGGAGCCCAATGTGGGGCTTGATTTCACAACTCTGAGATCATACCTGAGCCAAAACCAAAAGTCAGATGCTTAACTGAATGAGCCACCCAGGCACCCCTAGAAAATGCTTTTTTTAAATGTTTGTTGAGGGGTACCTTGGTGGCTCAGTCAGTTAAGTGTCCATCTTCTGCTCAGTTCATGATCCCATGGTCCTAGGATCAAGCCCCACATTGGGCTCCCTGCTCCGTGGTGAGCCTACTTCTCTCTCTCCTTCTGCCTACTACTCCCCCTGCTTGGGTTCTCTTTCTCTCCCTCTCTTCCTCTGACAGATAAATAAATAAAATCTTTAAATTATTAAAGAAAAAAAAAAAGACTTAGGAAAGCTCGATGTCCACTATCTTTGAGGTCTCTGGGTAGAAGCCTCCCTGTCTATAATACTATTTCTGATGATCCCGCAGAAATTTGCCTATGAATTACCTCTTGTTTCTGTTCTTTTTTTCAGAGCATCAGTGTGGGCAGAGGAGCCAGGAAGAGAGTAAGTGCTAAGCCCACTGCAGGCTCTCAGCAAGAAGCTAATAGCATTGTTTTCCATTGAAAATATTAGCTGTATGTTTTTTAGAAAATTCAAATGAGCAAAAAGAAGGTTAAAATCACACTTAAATCCACCATTGCAGGAAACCTCTTACTTAATACATGATGTTATATCCTCTCAGATATTTCTGTGCATATATAAAAATTATATGTATTTATTTTTAAATGGAATCAAACTGCATGTTATTTTATAATCTGCTTTTTACATAATATATTTGAGTACTTTCCATTGCCAATAAAGATACTTTTATAGCATCGTTTAAAATTACTATAAAACATTTCACCATATGTTTCTTAAGGCCATACCATAATTTGTTCAACCATTCCCCATTATTGGACATTTAACTGTTTCTTCTTTTTCACTATTATGATCAGTTCTCCCATAAACACTCATGCATTTAAATCTCTGGCATGTCTATGGTTGTGGTTATTTCTTTAATATAAAGGCCTACACATAAAAACTTTAGTCAAAGAGTATAAATATTTTTTAGGTTTTTGAGAACTATTTCCAAACTGCTCTTTAGAAAGGCTGTCCTTGATTTGAAGGGGCACATGCACCCCGATGTTTATAGCAGCAATGTCCACAACAGCCAAATTATAGAAAGAGCCCAAATGTCTATCAACTGATGAATGGATAAAGAAGATGTGGAGTGTATATATAAAATGGAATATTACTCAGCCTCTGAAAATAATGAAATCTTGCCATTTGCAACAATGTAGATAGAACTAGAGGGTATTATGCTGAGTGAAATAAGTCAGTCAGAGAAAGACAAATACCATATTATTTCACTCATATGTGGAATTTAAGAAACAAAACAGATGAATATAGGGAAAGGGGGGAAAAGAGAGTGAAAGGAAAGCAAACCATAAAAGAATCTTAACAATGGAGAACAAACTGAGGGTTGCTGGAAGGAGGTGGGCCGGGAATGGGCTAAATGGGTGATGGGTATTAAGGAAGGCATTTGTGATGAGCATTGGGTGTTACATGTAAGTGATGAATCACTGAATTCTCCACCTGAAACCAATATTGCCATGTATATTAACTAACTAGAATCTAAATAAGAACTTGAAATTAGAAAAATCACCAAAATTGTTAGACCGACCTGCTCATCAACAGGGCACCAAAGTCATGTTTTTGAGGAATAAATAAATATCTTCTATCTTTCACAGTAGAAAAAGAGAGGTTAACTCTAAAATTCTGTTCCAAAATACAAAATACAGAAACTGTAGTCTGCCACAATAGAAAAGCTATTAACAGAAAGATAAGAAAACTGATCTAATTCTACAGAACACCAGCAGCTCGACTGTTTAGTCATGTACCTCAAGGGTGGGCACATTTTATCTGTAAAGTGCCAGACAGCAAATATCTTAGGTTGTGTAGGCCGTATGGTCTCACGTATAACTACTCAACTCTGCTTGAAGGGCAAAAGCAGCAAAAGATAATACATAGATGAATGCGAGTGGTTGGGTCCCAATAAAACTATTTATGGAAATAGGAAAAGAAAAAGAAAGAAAGAAAGAGAGAGAGGAAGAAAGGGAGGAAGGAAGGGCGAAAGAAAGAAGAAAAAAAGAAAAGGAAAGAAAAGAAAAGAAAGAGAGAGAAAAAAAGGAAAAAGGAAAAAGAAAGATTGTGCTAATTTATGGTTATCAATTTTCCCATAACCTCATCAACATAATATTAATTTCATTTGGTTGAGGGGTCTCTTTATTTTGGGTTTTTGTTGTGTAAGTTTTCAATAGGTTTTTTTTTTTTTTTTTTTTAAGATTTTATTTCTTTGTTTGTGAGAAAGTGAGAGAGTGAGCACAAGCCGGGGCAGAGGGAAGGGGAATCCCAAGCAGACTCCCCACTGCGCAGAGCCTGATGTGGGGCTGCATCTCACAACCCTGAGGTCATGACCTGAGCTGAAACCAAGACTCGGTTGCTCAACCAACTGAGCCACCCAGGGGCCCCATTGTTTTCAGGAGTTTTAAGTGAAAAATTGGATTCTTTGGGGTTTTTTTTCTGCATATTTTTGCTATTATAAGGGTGAATTTTTTTTTTTTTTAGTATGTCATAGGCCACTTGGGCAAAGTGTTTAGCTATCTATTAGGGAAAGGAGAAAGTTCTAGTCCTTGGTTTTTTGGCAGCAATCTGACGGTCTCTCTGAAGGCTCACCACAATGTTCCAGCTAACCCCTGACCCCAAGGGCCGAGGTAGCCAACATCCTCCAGGCAGTGAGAACTCCAGCCCGAGCAACTCCTTCGGACTCTTTCATGAGTGGTCTATTGTGTATTCTGTAGTCTCCATGGGGGGGCAGGGCTTGGCATCTGGGAGGATTTGTGAATGAAGCCACTTCTGGCTGCTCTACTTGCTGACCCTTACATGGGGTTTTTGACCAGGATGAAGATTCAGGAACCGATGTGGGGGAAGGAGCAGATGAATGGGCCCAGTCCAAAGCCACAGTCAGACCCCCTGACCAGCTGGAGCTGACCGATGCGGTGAGTCAGGCACCTCCCGCCCTTGCCCCTTCCACCTTCTCCAGGCTCAGAGATGTGCTCTTGCACGGTAATGATTAGCCGCCTGCATAGAGCCTGGGTGTGAGATGTCTGCTGGTACCCCAAGTACCAGAAGAGGTGGGGAGCCCTCCATGTAGGACCCTCTGGGTATTTCTCTCCCTCAGGAGCTAAAGGAAGAGTTCACCCGCATTCTGACTGCCAACAACCCACACGCCCCCCAGAACATCGTCAGGTACAGCTTCAAAGTAAGTCCCCCCACCCCGGGGTGGGGGCCTCTGGGTACCTCTTGGCTTGGCAGGGACTTGCTATTCTGCAAAAACCTCTCTGCTATTAGAGAGACCATCTTTAAACTTTGTTCTTTGGCTGGAACCTTGAAATTTTACATGAACTCTTCCAGAGATTTCAAAAATTTCTTTACTAATCTCCCTTACAGTCTTAATGAGTATTTATTATGTGTCAGACACTGTGTTAATAAATTATTTTAGTTATGTTTAAAACTTACAACTATCCTGAAAATTAGATAGTATTATCCTCATTTTACAGATGAAAAAAAAAAATCAAGGCATAGAGTGGTTAAGCCCAAGGTCATGCAGAAAATAGGGGACAGAATCAGGATTTGAATCCATTCTGCCCGCAACCACAAACCCTGTTCTTAGCTGCCACACTGTTTTATCCTCCCAACCATCTGAGTTCCTGAGACAAGGGCTTTGTGGTGACTATGTAAGGCAGAGCATCCCAACCTATGTGCGGATGCCCTCCAGGGGTAGGTGGGTTTGGTTCAGTCAGAGCACATGGGCTGGGTTCCTCTCTAGAGCTTCTCTTTAGAACTTACCCCTATATGTCATACAAATGTAAAAATTTTCTATGTGACTTGAAAAGGGTTGAGAAGAAATGTTTTGAAAGAAGGAAGGAGGGGTGCCTGGGTGGCTCAGTGGGTTAAGCCTCTGCCTTCTGCTCAGGTCATAATCTCAGGATCCTGGGATCGAGGCCCACCTCGGGCTCTCTGTTGGGCAGGGAGCCTGCTTTCCCCTCTCTCTCTGCCTACTTGTGATTGCTCTCTCTGTCAAACAAATAAATAAAAATCTTTTTAAAAAAGAAAGAAAGAAAGAAAGAAAGAAAGAAAGAAAGAAAGAAAGAAAGAAAGAAAGAAAGAAAGAAACCTGGTGTCAAAGTCCATGGTACAACTAGGATGATTTTCAATAAGGAAGCTAGGTAGGGGACCCAGACTAATAGACCCTACAGAAACAGGGATCACATCTGCGTTTGCTAAGCTTTATATCCCTGGAACCTAGAAAATACTTGGCATGTTGTACAGTGTCTGCTTAAAAATTATTTGTTGAAGGGGCACCTGGGTGGCTCAGTGGTTTAAGCCTCTGCCTTCAGCTCTGGTCGTGGTCTCAGGGTCCTGGGATCGAGCCCCACATCGGGCTCTCTGCTCGGTGGGGAGCCTGCTTCCCCCTCTCTCTGCCTGCCTCTCTGTCTGCTTGTGACCTCTCTTTCTCTCTCTCTGTCAAATAAATAAATAATCTTAAAAAAAATTATTTGTTGAAGAAGGAATGAACAAGGTTGCCTGGATTTTAAGCTGAGCCCTGCTTCTCATTTGCTGTATGAACTGGATAAGGGCCAAACTCAAAAACCTTTTCTAGATGTCTATGGCCCCTTGTATGGAACAGAAAGATTGGGGATTGGGGGTGTCTCTGAGAATCTATCCAGTCCTCACATCCACTTATAACAGTGTGGAGAAGGTCAGGCCAGGTGTGTCTGATGACTATGTGTGACCTGTCTCAGCTCTGTGGTGAGACAGGTACACCAGGATCCCTCAGCATGGATGTGAGAGACAGTGATAGGCAAGTCCAGAACTATTCAAAGTTGAAAAGAAAAGACAATTTAAAAATATGTCTTTGATGAGAACGTAAAAGAAAAAACTTCTTTCATTTGCCTCCTCTTCTTTTTTTTTTTTTTTTAAGATTTTATTTATTCATTTGACAGAGATCACAAGTAGGCAGAGAGGCAGGCAGAGAGAGAGGAAGGGAAGCAGGCTCCCTGCTGAGCAGAGAGCCCGAAGCAAGGGCTTGATCTCAGGACCCTGAGATCATGACCTGAGCTGAAGACAGAGGCTTTAACCCGCTGAGCCACTCAGGTGCCCCATTGTCTTCTCTTCTTAAGCTGGAATGTAATGAAAACTTCAGGTTAACTGAACATTTGGGGATATCTATCTATATATATCTCGTTAACAGATGGACCATGTTAATCCTTAAAGAATGAAGGCAGACAGCATTCTCACTCCGGCGCTTTTGGAACCCCTGGTCTGACTCAGCCCCCTCTCCTCTTAGGAAGGCACATATAAGCTTATTGGCGTGGTAAACCAACTGGCAGTTCACTTCAGCCAGGTCGGGAACCTGATACCCAAAGACTCGGATGAAGGACGGCGGCAGCACTACCGTGATGAGTTAGCAGCAGGTAGGCCTTGGGGCCGGCAGGAAGTGGAGGCCCAGAGCCCAGGTTCCTTTCTGTGGTCATCCCTGGGAGCAGATACTAAGCCATAACTTCGCAGAGCTTCTGCTTACATGAAGCCCCACAGCTGGCGGCCCTGCTGTGGTCTGGGAGTTAAGCTGTGAAGATCCTGGGGTAGCTGAGGCCTCAAAGGCAGAAACCAAGAGAGCCTTGCCCTGCCAGGGGACGAGGGAGCAGGCTTGGCCTTTGGATTCATCTGCAGTATCTTATCAAGGTTCTCAGGAGTCTGCCAAGGTGGTGATTTCAGAAACCGAAATCCTTGAAGAAGAAGAAGAGCCTAAGGAAACAGAAGCCGAAACTGAACTTGGGAGTCAAACAGATGTGCCTGCCGCTGAGGTATAGTATGGAACCTCTCCCATTCCTCCCCTTCCAGCTCCAGCTGCGGATGGAAGCTTTGGGGCTAACTGGTTGGAGGATGGGGCTGTAGGTGAGAAGTTAAGAGGCTGTAGGTAGCAAGTCTCTGGCATCATCACCCTGTCCTACTCCAGCCTCTCCTAGGGCATGACTTCTCCCCATCCCCGATTCCCCACCACCTTCTTCTCACAGCTGAGCCCTGGTCCTGTGGGTCTTTTTTTTTCTAGGCAGCTGTAAAAGCAACTGAAGAAGAATTGATGACTCCTAAGCAGCCCAAGGAGCGAAAGCTCACCAACCAGTTCAACTTCAGTGAGAGGGCCTCACAGACCTTAAACAATCCTCTCCGGGTAGAGCAACCCCCACCACAGCCCCTTGACCTCCTGGTTCTGCACTATTGCATGGCAGGGAAGGAACAGGCTTGACTCCTGCCCCAGCAGCCCTTAGCCTGGAAGGATGACAGGCACAGCACAGTTCATCTCTCCAAGGAGAGCTGGGAACATGTGTTGGGGGTCTTGTAAGCTGTTCAGAGTTCAGAACTCCTTGTAAGGAGTTCAGAGTGGGTAACAAGGAGTCTGGAGCCCTTCACTGAGATTGAAACTTGTATGGGCCTTGGAGAAGAGGTCAAGATCTGGGGGAGAGAGGGGAGGCCAGAATGTGCCAGGGAGGCAGGACTAAGCCAGTTTGACTGCAGTTGATGCTCTCTGTGATAGACTAGCTGGAAAAGGCTAGAAAAGTTTCCTGGCTCACTAGTATGGAGGACCCTGAATACCAGGTTGAAGGAACCTCTCAGGATTTCAGGGGAGAAACTCATGTATGTAGACAGTGTTTTACAGAAATCAACCTATGAATGGAGGACAGAGGTCTACAGGATGGGTTTCTGGAAGCTCCTAATCATGCTGTGTGCTCCCTATTCAGTAATCTGGGTGGTACATAATGAAGAAGGAATGCATTCCTCTGTTGGAGCAGAGATCCCAGTATTAGGGGGAAGCCTTCTCAGGATGAGGGATGTTAGCCCAGTATCTTATCAGGGGCTGATCTCTGTGTCTTGCATCAGGAGGCTGGCCAGAGACCTGTCCATCCCCCACTTGGAGTTTTTCTCCTTTGCCCCTGAGTTCTATCTTAGGCTTTTTCTAAAGAAGCTTAGAAGGAAAATGGAGGCTCTCACTCCATCATTTGGTCCTTTGTTCAGGCCCTCTTTACTTCCCCAGTTCTGTGTTCCATCCCTCCCTCTGCTCCAACTGAAATGTTTCACCCAAGGATATACTGCCGGGTTAAGTGAGAAGGATTTGAAGGCTTTCTGTGGGTTTCCTGTTGTCATTGTTCTCTAGGACCGAGAATGCCAGATGGAGCCTCCTCCCAGGACAAACTTTTCAGCCACAGCCAATCAGGTGAGACCCTGGATCAGTCTAAAACTCATCACCACACCCCAGCCACCCACCCCATGCATCCTTGTCAAAGAATCTTCTGCATCCATCTATCTCCCTGTTCCTTGTCTAGGCTCTGAACACTAGGGATATGAGACAGTGGGACCACACCCTGTGAGCTCTGGATCAGCTACATGCCCCCCACCCCAGGGCAAGGCTGTCAAAGAGGGAAATAAGCGTGGTTTCTAACTCTCTGAAACCCATGGCACCCCAAGGCTGACTCTGAAGTGTTAGCATTTTAACCTGCTCTTCCAGAAGCCTTCATTCTTCCTGAAGACCCTCTTTCCCCCTCAAATCCTACTGGTAGCCATGCTGATTTGGGCAGGATTTGGTGCCAGGAGACCTGAGCTCAGGCGCCAACTTGCTGCTCATACTATAAGATCCTGGGCAAACCATGTCACTCTTAATTCATCAGTTACTGTTTCTCTGTCAAATGAGGACAACAAGCAGCCTCACAGAGTTGTCGGAAGGCTCTGAATGAGATAACAAACATTGAATTGTATTGTAGCATGGAATATTGGCCCGTGGGTGAATCATTACTGTAAGGTGTGTCTATCTGGCCTCCAGGTGGCAGTGACTGCCCAACTCTGGAGAGCACAGAATGTGATCTGGGGTTTTTCAGTCCCAGATCCTTGCTGGTTCCTTTGTTACTATCCTTGGGCTTCTCTTGCTGTCAGATCCAGTTAGCAGGAGTTTCCTTACTTTTTTTTTTTTAAGATCTTATTTATTTATTTATTTGAGAGAGAGAGAGAGAGAGACAAAGGGCATGAGCAGGGGGAGGAACAGAGGGTGAGAGGGCAGGGAAAATCTCAAGCAGACTTGGCAATGAGTGTGGAGCCCAACATGGTGCTCAATCCTACAACCCTGAGATCATGACCTGAACCAAGAGTCAAACACTTAACTGACTGAGCCACCCAGGTGCCCATCCCTTATGTTTGTTTATCTTTTTATGCTCAGAAGTTGTGGTCAGTGCTCTAGATAGCCGACATGAACTAGTGAAGTTTATCACATCTCTATATGGGGAAACATTTTTAAAATGTCCTAGTTCAGTGTCTTATAAATCACCAAGAAAAATGTGAGTTATTCTATATTTGCCCATTTGTTTTGCCTAGCAGGGTCTGTAGGTTGGAACAATACTGATCTTTAGGTGACAATTGAGCCTCTAAGCTGCAGAGTAGAAAGTTCATCCCAGAGGTGCCCTGAGAGCTTCATTCTTGTCCTAGAGCTGACAGCAGAGAAGACAGACATCGAATACATAATTACCCCGGACCAAGTAGAGGATGCTATAGAGGCATGTGACAGGGGTTGACATAGTCTATTCCTCAAACCTGAAAAGCTGAATAGGAGCTGCCTGGATGAAGATTTTGCCCTATGATGATCCTTCTCATCTTGCCCTTGCCTAGTGGGAGATCTACGATGCCTATGTAGAGGAGCTTAAGAAACAGGAAAAGACCAAAGAAAAAGAGAAGGCAAAGACACCAGTGGCTAAAAAAATGGGGAAGATGACCATGAGGAAGATGACATCTATGGAGTCCCAGGTTTGATGGAGGTTTCATGGCTGTGTCACAGAGAATGACTGAGTGGGATCTTGGTCTCTGGGTAGTGAGGAACCTGGCCATCAGGAAGGACTTCACAGACTTTAAGGGGTGTGTGTGTGTATGTGATAATGCTGAAGTATGAATAGTTCTTTTCTTTTGGGAAGATGTGAGAAGAGCTAGAGCTACCTCTGGCATTCCATACTTCTCCCCATTCAGGATTGTTGGGCTAGGGGGCAACAGAAGACATGAATGTTATTGAAAGTTCAATGTATACCTTGAAAGAGCTCAGGAGTCTCCTCAGGATGAGGTGGGATATGAGAATAGAGCACCATCTCCCTGAGCAAGGGCTCCTAAGGTTTGGGAGAGTGATTTGCTCTTGACCTTCAGTCTTTGGGCTTTATTTGTTCAATTTTTTAGGTGAGTCTTATGGGCCAGAAGGCAAGTCAGAGCTGATCACAGTCACTAGCATGTCCAGGCCAATGGGTGTGATCATTCCAGGCTGGATGTTTACTCTGAAGAACCATATAGGAGTCATTATAGAGGTCATGGTTGGGGGGCTCATTGTAGGTATAGCCAGTATAGGTTGGGGATCATCATGGAAATTATGATGATAGGTCACCACAGGGAAGATCACCACAGGGAAATGCTGAAAGGCCACTTTTGTCCCTTCAACAGAGAGAAAGCTGGGTCGGGAGCCAGAGTCACAGTATGGGTATCAGGATGAGTTTGACTGGCAATGGAGTGGGAAAGTGAGGGCCACAGGAAGCCGAAGTCTAGGTTCAGCACCGTGGAGAGCGCCCAAGCAGCTCTCTGGGAAGTGGTTCTGCTACAGAAAACAGATCAGTTAAAGGAAATTTTGCTTTGTCTTAGGTATGCCCACTTCCACTCAATTTCATGTCCCCAATAAAAGTCACATTTTATGAGAGGTTTGAGACTTCCCTGCTTCGGCTTAATATGAACTTCTCTAATTCAGTTTCATTCAACTACAGACCAAAACTTGTGCTCATGATCATGCTGGGTACTGGAACCCAGAAGTGAAAGATGAAGTCCTTGCCCCATGGCTTGCTCTGTCCAGACCTTTGATTTCCCCTGTACTGTTGCCTAGAGGTTAGTGGCTTTGTAGGAGCTGTTGGCTTGGGTCAAGTTTCACTTGAAGGTCCTTTAAGGATTTAGCTGTAGGCTGTGTGTTAGGACTATTATTATAGAAACCTTAACTGCAACTGCCAGGACCCAGAGAACAGAAGAAATGTCCCCATGGCTGAGACTGAAAACTGTCCTTTGGTCTAAGCCCTTGGTGCCTAACATGTCTATTAGACTTGGTGTCTAATGTGCCTAGGGAAGGGGGACTACGCTGGATTCTTCCAGCTTGGTTGACATTGAAGGCTGTGATGCAGGTAGATTCCAGTCCTCTGTACCAAGAAGCTACGTGGTGGCAGGACATTGTGGGGTGTAAGATACCCCCAATACCAGTGAACACCTTAATGTGCAACCTCTCACAAGGAAACTGAGTTTTAGCTGGGAATCCCAAGTACTGAGCCTGGCTGTCTGTAGAATTGAGTAGCCCTTTGCTCAGGCCCAGCGTATGAACAGAGTGACACCTTTTTTCAGGGCCTTGCATCTGATGAGGTTGATATAAAACTCAAGTGCACGGGAGGGGAGAAAGCAGAACAACTCATTGATACCCTGTAGGAAGATCTGCAATGATAGATTTCAGGTTTCTGTCTCAATGATTTGGATGAATGTATAGAAATGAATGTAAGCTTATCTGGTCGGAAAGATTAGGACAGGAAGGGGAGAAAGGACTCAGAAGCCACAAGTTTAGTCAGAAATAATGAAGAACTATGCCTGCTCAAGTAACATAGTATCCAGAATGAGGGAGACATGAGTCCACCACACACTGTCCTCAGAGCACATCTAAAACCTTGAGTCTGCCAGGACCAGGCAAAGGTGGTCAGGCTAGTGAAGGACTGGCTTTCTCCATGGGGCTGCGGGCATGAGACCTGGAGTCCACAGAGTTGAGTTTAGATCCTGTCTTTGCTACTTATTAGCTGGGTTCTTCTGACCTGTTTCCTCATTGGTAAAGACATCCTAATGATACTTACTTTGCAAGATTGTTGTGAGAACCCAAGATCATGTACTGTTGCTAGTATAGTAGAAGTTAGGTAATTTAACTGAAGTTGCCACTTGGCTTTTAATCCACAGAATGGGAAGGGAATGCAGCTCTGTGTATTCCAGAAGCCATCCTCTTCCTGATGCCAACACTCCTAGGAAATCTCATTTTCAAGAGCCATGGGCCTGGCCTTCTTGAGCACCTTGAGGGCTGCACCTGGACAAAGCCTTGGGTTAGGAGTTGCTTCTGCCTTGTACTCCCTATGTACAAGCATATCTCTGTCCCCTCTCTGGGTCTCTATCTCTTCCTCAACTCTTGACTAAATAAGTTGGATCAGAAGCTCTCTGAGGCCTTTAATAAGAGTCTTTTCATTGTCTGAGATGATGAAACTTTTCTGTCTCCACTAAAGAAGACTCTTACCTTCTCTTTTCTGTTCTTCCCTGCAATACCCTTCCTGGGCTCTCTCCAAAGTCCCATGTTGTACACCAAGATATGCCTTCACCAGAACAAGTTCAGAATGAAAGATCATGAGTCAGGCTGTGCCCAGGAGCCAAGTATGGCAGTGCAGACTCCTTATGCCACATATGAGCTAGGCATTCCCAAAAGGGGGTGGTGACGTGAGCTGCTCCTTTGAGGCATTAAGAGATTTTTTTACAAAGCTATCTTGGGTAGGTGGTGTCAAAGAGACAATTGCACCTCTGGGCTGTGGCTTGAGGCATAAGCTCTGCAGGAGCTAGCTGTGAAGACCTGTGGCCTTTGTATCTCCACAGAGTGATGACATCACCAAAGTGACTCAGGCTGCTAAAATTGTGGAGCGGATGGTCAACCAGAACACATATGATGATGTTGCTCAAGGTAAGATTTAATATGTTGGCAACTACTCTTACTGCTTGTATTTAAAAAATTTCTCAGGAGGTGCCTGGGTGCTCAGTTGGTGGAGCATCTGACTCTTGATTTTGGCTTAGGTCATGATTTCAGGGTTCTGGGATCAAGCCCTATGTGCTCTGTGCTCAGGAGGGAGTCCACTTCTCTCCTACTCCCTCTCCCTCTGCCACATACACACCCCCTTCGCTCACAAGTGCTTCCTAATTCTTGTGTCCAGCTTGGGGATAATATAAATGCTAGAATGCAGACTGAAACAGCTCTGGGGATCCTCAGGAATGGAGGAAGGGAAATGAGGAATGAGTGGCAGCAGTCAAGGAAGGCAGAAGGGAGGGCTAAGCTAGGTGCCAAGGGATAAGCAGAGTCTGAGAGGGAGATTAGCAAAAGGGCAGATGTTCTGGGCAAGGGACAGCATAAGCAGTCACTCGGTGGTAAAAACAAATTGGAATGGACTCTGAGGACAAAGGGCAGCAGACTCAGTGACTCAAGCAGGGGTTTGTTGGAAAGTAGTGAGAGTTCAGGCTACAGAGGTGGTTGGAGCCAGTTAATGAAGGGCCTGGACTATCTCAGGGAATCTGAGCTTTTCTGCAGAGAGTTCAAAGATCCTGTCCAGGCAGCAACACAATCTGGCGAGAGGTCAGCTAGAGAAGGATGTGATGGGGCACAATGCAGGGACAGAGACGAAGGTGAGGTTCAGCTGAGGGGTAGAATGGGCCTCATCCCACCTTTTCCAAGGGTAAAGAAAAGGAAGCAGTTATAATAGTGAAAAGCCAACATCAGCATTCCCTAGGAATGGCCCATGTACTGGACATTGTGCTGTGCAACTTACACATACTACTTTACATCATCCTGACCTCCACACTATTGGACAAATACCATTATTCTCTCCATTTCATAGGTGAGAAATTTGGGCCATTGCCACTTGTTCACAACCGCAGCCAGTATGAGGAGTGAGTGGAGCCATTGGGACTTGAACACAGGCCCTTTGGATCTATAGCCTAAGTGCTCCAGTGCAAGGCTACAGAGCCACTGAGCTTGAAGAGACATTTCAAGTAAACATTCAATAAGTCTATGCTGGTGATTAATTAGTGATGAAGTGAAGAAAGAGATTGATTCAGAAATGCTTAAATCCTGGGGGCCTGGGAAATTCTGGTGTCTTTGACAGAGCCAGGGAAACAGAATCCTTCCCATGGCATGAACAGCACATTCCCAAGTGGCTTGTATTTCCCTAAGAGGTTGTGCATTTATTTGGAGCAGCTGCCTCCCCAAAGTTGGCAGCTCCTCACTGCTGGCTGGTCTCCTTTGCTGACAGCCTAGGGCTCTTCTTGGTGACTTGATGCTCACTGCTCACCCATGGGACATAGAAACCAGGGCTGCCAAGACCAGCAGCCTAAACAAGCCCCCTTGTTATCATTCAGGCTGGAAAACGACCTTGAGTGCTTTTCAAAGCTGTCAAAGTACACAGCAGCTGTGAATGAATTTGTCACTCACACAGCTTGGCTTCCTGAAACCCAGCCTCTGCAACCAGCCCACCAAAGGGCTGCGAACACGATTAATATCCATGGAGAAACTGGCCTTGGTGAACCTTTTTCATTTATAAGAACACAATCACATAAAAATGCATTGAACTTTGATTTTTTTAATTGCACACTCTTTTCCCAAAGGAAAAGTCTAATCATGAAGAAGTGAAAACAGAAAAGTGTTACCAATTAATCTCCTCTCTGAAATGAGGTATTTTCAAAGACAGCCTAAGCTCGGGGCTCTCCTATATGATCAAGGCTCATGCCTCTGATGTCTCTGATTTTTTGTTGTTCCAAGACATTTTTGAGGTTTGAATGTGGTCCCACAACCTCAAGGCTGGGCCAGTGCCTAGGCATGTCCTTGACCGTGTCAGATGAGAGGATTCATTTTCTAATGGGTCACCGCTGTTTGGGAAAAAAAAAACTGAGAAATTTTTCACTTCTGTTGATTTATTTCGTTGTGTTCTTTGAACAATCATTG
The DNA here is from genome assembly GCF_964662115.1 of Mustela nivalis. Lineage (NCBI taxonomy): Eukaryota > Metazoa > Chordata > Mammalia > Carnivora > Mustelidae > Mustela > Mustela nivalis. The sequence continues at coordinate 57,372,530 of NC_139032.1, forward strand.
GGTGTCTGCTCTGTGGCTGGCACTGTGCTAGGCACTGCAGGTCCAGAGATGACTAGAACATGCTGCTTGCTCCCCAGGAGCTGTCTGGTAGGGGAGACGGGCAAAAGGATCAATAGAAGCAACACAGCATGACAGACATTTCAGCAGAGAAGAGGCAGGGCTGGAATGGAGGAAGAGATGAATTCTGCTTAACAAGAAAATGAAGGCCTCACAGAGAAGGAGTTTAATCTGGATCTGCAGTTAGTGGGAGTTTGCCAGGAAGATGGAGCAGAACGTTCTAGACACTATTTGATATAGAGGTTAGGTGAACACCTGACTGCAAATGACATGGCAGTCGTAGCCTGAACCCTTGGTTTGACCAGGGAGCCTGTGCAAGGGGAGTCATTGAGGGGTTTTCAGTGGGGGGGAGGAGGTGGTATGGTGAGGTGATTGATTTGTTCTCATTCTGGTAGCTCTGGGGAGTGGGCACTGGAGGAGGAGTTACTGGAGGTGGGGAGACCAATTAGGAGGAGGATGTAGTAATGCAGGTGATGGTTCTTGGGACCTGGGCAGTGGCTTTGGGTTTGGAGAGAAGTGAATGGATTAAAAAAAGTCATCAGAAGGACAACATGAGATATGATGTAAAGAGATCAGTCAAGGATTACCAGGTTTCTACTTAGCCAAACAACAAGACAGGTGGAGCTTCTACCTAAGTTAGAGGAAACGGGAGGCAGAGACAATTTAGGGCAGGAGATGAATCAGAATCCAGAGAACCCATTTCAGGGATCCAGGCAGCTTCATCACAGTGGGGCTTTGCAGCGGGTGTGAAGATGGACAAACCTGGGATTTTATCTGAGAGGACATGTCTACTTTATTGTAAATTGCTTCCAACAACAGTGATGACAGTAACAATAACATATAGAAAGCTGACTATGTGTCAGCTATTTTGCTAAGTACTACATATATGAACAATTAATCCTCACGACCGTCCTTTGAGATAGGTACTATTACTATTCCCACTTTGAAACACAAGAGTCTGTTTTGGCCAAGGAGGTACAGACAGAGAGTGGCAGGCCTGGGTTTGCCGTAAAATGGCAGTCCCAGGGCTGATGCAGCCTGGGTGTGTTTAAGATTTTAAGTACTACGAGGATGCTGCTGACGAATACCGAGACCTGGAGGGTACGCTGCTGCCGCTCTGGAAGTTCCAAAACGACAAAGCCAAGCGCCTGGCCGTCACCGCCCTCTGCTGGTGAGTATGGACATTGCAGCAAACCCAGAGGCCCTGAGAGCCTGAGCTGGGGCACTTCTACTGCGCTTAACCACTCTGAAGATGACGCGTAGCATTATAGAAAAAAAGGGACTGGGATTCTTATGGGATTGTGCGATCAGCCCATGTCTCTAAAGTCAACAGTAGATGTCTTTAGTGTAGTTAGGCACCAGTGTTCGTGGAAAGGCTCATGTCTATTGGGAAAGCCACGTTCATTTCCTGGGCCAACAGATTCATATTTCTTTTGCAGGAATCCAAAGTACAATGATCTGTTTGCAGTGGGACATGGCTCCTGTAAGTAATCTGGCTATTTGTTCGTTTGCTCACTCAATCAGCAAACACTTAAGGACCTTAAGCACCAGTGCAGAGAGCTCTTTGTGAGGTGTGAAAGTTGTAAAAGGATCTGAGATCTAGATCTAGCCCCTTCAGGGGCTCCCAGTCTGATAGGGAATGCAGACAACCATACCAGCAGTTAGCACTGAGTGAAGGACTATACCAAAGTGAGCCCTAAAGGTTTTATTGTAGTGAAGGAAGAGGGGAGAGCACTCCTGGCAGAGGAACCAGCATATGCAAAGGTCTGGAGGCACAAGAGATATGGGAGGAAATAAAGCTGCTGAGGGAGCCAGGGTTGGTCCCCGAATGGCTTGGTAAACAATTCCAAGAAGCTTGGAGATTCTCCTGAGGAAAGTTTTATGACATTCTCCTGAGGGGGAATCACGGAAGGAATTTAAGAAGGGCAGGGACAGAACCAGGGCAGGGGGAAGTGGCAGGCATGAGACTAGGGGCTGGGAAACCACCTGGGAGACTGGTGAGGATCCCCAGGAAGAGATGGTAGGACCTGGACCATGACTGTGGCATAGGAATGGAGAAATAGGTTTGGGAAGCTTGAGAAGGTGGACTGGACCAGACCTGGGGAAAGACTAGAGGTGAGGCTGAGAGAGGGAATGTTCCTGATCTGGCTCTGGAGCAGGCAGGGGTGGGGGAAGGTAGGTGCTCGATGTTCATCATTTGGCCTCTGGGCCCTGGAAGACCACTATTGTCCAGGGTGTTCCCGCCCCCGCCAGCCCGCCCTCATCCCTGAGGCAGGAGGCAGCACTGTGGTAACTGTGTGGTAGTTTTGCTTTCCCTTCATATTCTGTGTTCTCTGAAGAAGACCCTACCTCCGTGCTGGGCTGAACATTCCCCCTTCCTAACGGGAGAGGGCCCCACACTTCATGTTAGCTGAGTCTCCCCCAGCTAACGGCCTGTTCTCTGGCTGGGAGAATCAGCATCTATGAACAGAAAAAACCCTTCCATTCTCCAAGCTTCTGCTGGCTGGCAGACGTGCAGGCTCCTGGTCTCTACCCCTCTGACCGCCTGTGCACCCGGCCCATTCTTTCCCCGGGGCTGGGGGATGGGAGGGAGGGCAAGGAGGGGTTGGTGTTTATTATTCCTCTCAGGGAGGAGACCTTGGAGCTGCTCCCAGTCTCGTGGTCTGGGCTGCCTTTGAGGATGCCCTAAATGCCCGCTTTGTGTCCCTACTCCTGAGGGTGGGCTGCTGCCAGGCTGGAAGCACCCTCCCCTTCTGGCAGGGAGCTAGCACATTCCTCCCCCTCCACTGCAGCTACTGGGCCTGGAACAGGGCCTGGGGGCTGGGCTGGCCCTCCCAGGAGTGGGTGTGGACCCCCTATGAGGCTGCTGTTGGCTCAGGCTCTCTGCCCAGGACTGAAGCTGGGCTGAGGCAGGCTCCCTAGCAGGTGGGAGGGGACACTGGCTCAGGTCTAGCCCCATCCTCCTCCCACTCAGGGCCAGAAGCAAGGTCAGCTGGTTGGGTTCAGGCAGAGGCTGTCTCCAGCGGCTGCTTTAGTCAGGAGCGGTGGAGAAGAGTAACCCAGCCCTCAGGCATGGAGGACTCCAAGCCTGGCTGGCCCAGGAGCCTCCTTCAGGCAATCGCTCACCCAGGGAGGCTCTCTTTGTCCCTCGCTGGCCGCATCCACACACCTGGGCAGCACCAGTCCCTTGTAGAACTTCTGGCTGAAGGGGTACCGCCCAGTGGTGAGACCTGGGGCCAGAAGCTGCTCTGAGCCTTGGTTTCCTTATTGGTAGCCTGAAGAGGCTGACACCTGCTGGATCTTCACCCCAGGGCATTGCTAGACTCACCAGAAAGAAAAGCAAACGTGCCCTGTGAACTCTAGGAACCACCCACATATAAAGGGATGATGACAGCCTGTCATTCTGTCCTCTAGCTTTCCTACAGGACTCTCAGGGGACCCAAGCAGAGAGAGGGGGCCGTGGGGACGGAGGAGAACTGGACAAGGCCCCTACCTCCTCTAGAGCACAGGCCCAGGAGTAGCAGGGGTGCTATGGGCTGGGGCCGCCGCGGGCATGGGGTTACTGACCGGCTTGCCCATGGGCGTGACTAAGGTGGGACAATGGCAGCGGTGAATACTGGGACTTCTGAGACTCTGTCCGTGAGGCTGGGCAATGGCTAGAGAAATATGACGTGGAGTAAGTTTTTTTCAGAGTTCTTTTGTTTGTAAGCTAAGAAAGTCCTGAGAATGTTTCAAAGACTGATAAGGAAAGAGCCAGAAGAAAGTGAGCTGAAAATGGCGCAGGGCCCTCCATATCTCAGTGCCACTCCGCAGAGGCCTGAGCTGAGCCAGGCTGAGGTGGGACTCAGAAGGGCTCCTGCGTTCACTTCTGAGGTCACTTCTGGGAGTCCTGTGCTCTCCAGTGCCCAGATGCCCCCTTGGAAGAAAAAGGGCAAAGCTGAGGCAGGCGAAGGGCACCCTGGTTGCTGATGAGGTCACTGCGAGGAGCGACTGGCTCACCCGCGTCCATCACACTGTCTGGGGAAACTCCCGATGCCAGCCTCCTAGCATCAGCCTTTGTCTCCTACAAACACTGGAGCGAGAATTTGGGTTGGACCCTGATGAGCTCAGCCCAGGACTCTTTTTGCCTGGCATTCCCAGACATTTATTCTATAATCCAGCTAAGAAGGACTTTGGCGGCGGTAGGCTCATATCTAAGAAGGACTGGGGCCAGTCTCCTATTTGAGCACAGAGCAGGCTTGCTGGAGCCAGGCCAGACCAAGGGCAAGTAGGTAAGGAAAAGGGGGTCCAGGCACTTGCCTGCAATAGCAAAAAAATGTTTTCACTGCCTTCCCTGCATGGGTGCCAGGGAGGATGCAGGGATGGGGGCACCTCAAGCTGCATAGAAAGCGAAGACTGGGCTGCCCCTGGGACCAGGCTCCGCATCTCAGCAGAGTGGAGAAAGACCGTGAGCAGGTGAAAGCAGATGGAGGAAAGCCAGAGACCAAGGGAAAGAAGTCTAGAAAGGGGCAGCCCATGGGGCAAAGCAGGGATGCAATTTTGTGGGCCTGCGGCACTGAAGGGGTCCTTTCCAGCCCATCAGCCGCTTGATAGCAGGGAAATGGGAACTCCTCAGGGTCTGTTGGGCGGGGATAGTGGAAGAGATCCTGGGCCCCCTGTGTGGTCCTGACCGGCTCACACAGAGATGAGGGGGAAGCCGCCCAGTGAACCACGACTAAGAAAGAAAGAGGAGTCAGCTGCCCCTCAGCCTGGCCTCCCTCTGGGGGCAGCCCTCAAGAGGAGCCAAAGTCAGGCCCTGAGTCCCCACGCGGAACCCTTTCCCCCTCTGTCCCACCACATCCTGGTCTGTGTCTGAGCTTGCTGCGGCCAGAGACACACTCGTAGGGATTTAAATCTTTCCTGATCATTTATTTGTCAGCTTCACTAATTAAGCAGTGTTAATTTCATTTACTGAAAATGGAAATTCATCCACCTCATTTCTCCCTGTTCATCCTCCACACGCAAAATCCATCACTCCTCAGCTGCAGGCTGTGTAAAATTTACAGGACTAATTATGTTGTCAGGTCTCTTTGTAAATACAGTCCATAAAGGCCACTGTGCTTGCCGGGTTGTAGTGCAAGGGCATTCCCGTTGTTAGTTTAATTACTGGTTAGTTATTTAGGTTCTCAAATGTTTGCCTCATTTTCCCTAAATCAAATTAAATGTCCCGCTTGATGTATTCTGTCTCCAAGGCCTTGCTCTTATTTCCCACACTTCTTAAATATGACTTCTCATCGGAGGAAAGTGCTCAGAAAAGCCCAGTTGCCTGAGAGGCTGAACCCAGCCTGGCACCATGGCCTCTGGGCCAGGCTGGAGGTTTGGAACCCTTTAGCACTGATGCCCTTTCCTGGTGACCCCTGGAATAGTTCCCTGCCTTTGGAGACTGTGAAAATCCTAATCCACGGGGCATTTCTGTTCCTGGAGTCCAAGGTGGCAGGGTGGGTGTGGGAAGTGGAGGGAGGGTTTCATTATTGTTATTAGAAGAGCTGGGGATCATGGCACCCATCCCCCGACCCAGACTTCTAGAGACACGGTTTCCAAACCATCCCAGGAAAAACTATCATCTCTGGGTCTTCTCCCTCTGACTCCTTGAAGTAGATCTTGGGTCAAACTTCCCAGAATGCCTACTACATATTTTTCTCATTGCTACTGTAACAAATTCCTACAAACATAATGGCTTAAAACAACAACCATCTCTATTATTTCACAGTTCTGGGGTCAGAAGTCTAAAGTGGGTTTTGCTGAGCTGAAGTCAGTTGTCAGCATGGCTTCATTCCTTTTGGAGGCTCATGGGTAACATCCATGTCCTTACCTTCTCCAGCTTCTAGAAGCTACCCACATTCGATGGCTTGTGGCCCCCTTCCAGCCAGCAGTTGCATTATTCTAACATCTGCTTCTGTTCTCTACCTCCTTCTCTTTCCCTTATAAGAACCCCTGTGATGACATTAAGTCCACTCACATAATGCAAGATAATCTCAAGGTCTTTAACTTAATTAGAGCTGCGAAATCCCTTTTGCCTGCTCAGTAACATAGTTATGGGTTCGAGGGATTAGGACATGGACATCTAAGGTGCTGTTATCTGTCTACCGCAGCTCCCTCCAAATGCCCCTTGCATGACTTAATAAGGGAATCGTTAAACTGCCGCTGCCTTGGAGTCCGCCCTGGGCTGGCCTCATTTGGAAAGCCACAGTAGGAGGGGGGAGGCCTGCTGTCTGAGGCTAGCTCGGTAGCCTGTCTCTGCAGCTTGGCATCTACTTCCCTCTGACCTGGCTTTAGCCCAGTACCCCAACATGCCCTTTGTCTGCCTTTTCTTCCCTGAATCCTGAGCAAGAGCCCGGCCTTCTCCTGACAGCCAGAACTCTCCAGAGCAGCCCCCTGTGATTTAGAGGCATTACTTCAGGGCAGGGGTAGAGCTCTGGGACTGAGCAACACCCCCCCCCCCCCAGTGGCTGCAGTTCAAGAAGACATCCATCCTTGCTCCTCATTGGGCACGACTCTGCCAGGGGCTACCGCAGAGCCGAGGGAGGGAGAATTTGGTCGGGGTGGAATTGAGCCCCTCCACCCCTGAGAGCATGGCTTTCTGAGAACTGCCAGATCAGGCTCTATACAGAGTTTGACTCTCTTTCCCTGATTCTTGTGGATCATAGAGGGTCAGAGTCAGGGAGGTTTTAGAGATTATCCAGCAGAGCAGGGGGAGAAAGCGGGAACCCTCCCAATGGAGAGAGTAAACCTGCTGGGCTAAGTCATACTCACTCCATCCTTGTGGAGCCTTTGGGGTAGGCTGAGGAAAAGGCCCGCTCATGACTACCTGTAATAATGACATACAAGCAGAGACGAGCAGAGAGGGGCCCACACAAGGAGAGGTTGAATGATCTGGAAGGCTTCCTGGAGAAGGGCAAGGGCATAAAGTGGAGCTAAGGCCAGGTATGCAGCACTCTCCCTCTGTCTCAGAGTCTCAGACCAGGTGGTTTCTCTCTCTCTCTTTTTCTCTTCCCTCCCTCCTCCTTTTCTTCTCTCTTTCCTTCTTTCCCTTCCTCTGTTCCTCTGCTCCTTCAACCTGGCCACATTGACTTACTGAAATCCTGTAGCCTGGAGGAAACTGGAATTCCTTACTGGCCCCAGACTTCAGAGTCTCTGTCTCTTTATATAATGGAGTGTGGGTTGGGGCTCCCATCTGTGTCATCGGACCCTGCAGTCCTACTTTGAGGAACCAGGGAGTTTGTGGTATTCAGGACAAATTACCCCAGGGCTCAGAGCCCCGGGCTGTGTAAGCCTTGAGCCTGATGGGATTCTAGTCTCCACTGGGAACTGAAACACTCTAGATGACCCCTTGATGCCAACGTTGTGTTGGGACTCCCGGTGGGTGGCATCGTACTGGGAATGCTGGAGAGCTGAGCAATGATGTACTATGCTGCTGGTGACCTTGTTGGTGATATCATACTGGATATGTTGGATCGCGGGGCAATGATGACTAGATCAGTGACTAGGACTATGGTTTACCTGAGTGATGATATCATGTGGGGGGTCCCCGGTGACTTGAATAGTGATGTCATTTTAGGACTTCTGGAAGACAAGATGATGATCTCATGCTGGTACTCTTGGAGGTTTGGGCTGTGATGTCACACTGGGTGTACTCAGAGAATGAAGTAGGTCTCACAGGTGCCACTGGAGTCAGCCCCGTGATGAGAACATCATAGAATAAGGTGGAGTGGAGAGGAAGCCCCAGTTAAATGAGAGTTTTCTGTGTTTTTCTGCCGTGGTTTGGCAGATAGAACCTTGAATTGGAATTCAGGAAACACATAGTCTAGCCATGATTAGAAACTGTGATCTTGGGGCGCCTGACTGGCTCAGTTGGTGGAACACGATACAAGACTCCTCATCTCAGGGTTGTGAGTTCAAGCCCCATGTTGGGCATAGAGCTTACTGAAAGAGAGAGAGAGAGAGAAAGGGAGAGGGAAAAAGGAAGGAAGAAAGAGAGAAAGGAAGGGAGAAGAGGAAGGAAGGGAGGAAAGGAGAGAGAAAGGAAAGGAAAAGAAAGGAATGGAGTGGAATCATGATCTTTATGTTAGGAGGGCTCATTTGGTTGCAAGTAAAAGAGGCCACCAGGAGTGGACTAAGAAGCAGAGGCTCATTGTCGGGTTGCATGTGGCCTGGGAATTCAGGCAGGACCTAAGGACTTAGTGTGACTGATTGCTCTCTGTGTCCCTGTCTCTTGAAGTCCATGCTTCTCTCAACCAGAAGTCTCCCCGTATAGTTTGTGACTGCCTTGTCCCTTACGCATTCTCTAGTCCAGATTCTGGAGAGACTGGACTGGCTTTGCCAGTCGCCACCACCCCGTTAGGTCTGCTTTCCCCTTCCTTTCTCCACCTCCACATAAAGACCAGATCAGTGAGGTATAACTTCAGCTATAAACGAAATACTGCACGAGGCAAACACCATGTGATGGGTCTGAAGGAGCCGGGCACATGATTTCCTCTCTTCTGGTCCCAGTTTACCCATCTATAAAAATCGGGAGCCAAAGCCCAGCCTCCAGTCTCAGTGGTCCTGTGAGCAGGTCAGAAATGTCCTTACTACTGAGTTATTAATTTGGCCTAGGGTTTCTTACCCCTCTTTTCTAGTTTCACTGGTCATAAAGACTGTATGTATGCAGGGTTGGGGAGGGGGGTCACTGCTATCCCTTGAGGGGCCAGGTCCTGTGCCACAGCAGGACCAAGTGTGAGGGTCATACCCGCCTTGGCCCCTTGGTGAAATAAGGGAAGCCTCTGAGTCCCCAGCCCAAGCGTCAGTCACCACCTACTCACCCTTCCATTCACTTGTTTGCTCGCCCACTTCCCTGCCCACTCAGCCTCTGCCAGACTCATCCAGCATTGAGGACAGACTGCACATTAAGGGCGTCGGTAGATCCCCAGTGTCCTGGGGGTTACCGCTCCCTATCCCACGAGGGTCTCTCTCTTAGCACTCGGCACTGCTGGGGGCCAGCCCACATCTCCAGTGGAGTGTCTCTGTCCCTGCCAGGGTCCAGCCCATTGGGAGGCCCAGTCAGGTGTTCGGAATTTGTGGGATGAACAAAAAGAGCTACAAATGACTCTCATTCTGCCCAGTTCCAAACCTGTGTGATCTGGGGGGGACAGACACCTTCCTTCAGCAGCTGCAGATTTCTCCCTTGTAGGCTCAGCCCTCGGGGCCCACCCAGGATGAGCCCTACAGGGTGAGTGATGGCCAGCTCCCCACACTATCTGAACTGGTTTTGGTTCCCCACACTGGCTTTGAGGTGGTGTCGGACATAGGGTGACCCACCTGGCTCTGGAGACTCTGGAAGCCCCCAGCTCCTCTTCTTTGTGAGAGACTTGCTTTCTCCAAAGCAGAAACACTTTCCTTCCTCAACCACTGTGTGCCCTTCCTAGGGCTCCAGTTGGATCCTGGCACCTTCCACTTGGGAAAACAACTCCCTCCTGACACATGAAACCTCCTTTGTGAGGTTTCCCATAGAGAACTACTCTGGTGGGCATGCCAGCTTATCTCAGTTTCCAACTCGACCTACCGAAGGCCAGTCTAGCTCCTGGCTGCATCCTGCTCTCTAGTCCTGGCTCCCAGTAAACACCGTTTGCAGAGTGCCCGAGGTAGGACTATCTGGTAACTGGGTCCAAACACATCCCCAGAGCCCAGGGAACACAGCCCAGGTACCTACTCCCTCGAGTAAGGGGCAGCATTAGAAATAAAAAGACAGAGGGGTACCGGGGGTGGGGGCACAGTCAGTTGCATGTGGGGCTCTTGGTCTCCACTCAGGTCATGATCTTAGGGTCATGAGATCAAGCCCCACACTGGGCTCCGTGCTGAGCACACAGTTTGCTTGGGATTCTCTCTCCTTTTCCCCCTGCCCTTCTCACTTATGCTCGCTGTCTGTCTCAAAATAAGTAAATAAATCGTAAGAGGGAGAGAAGAAAACAAAAAGGAATAAGACAGAAAGAATGACTCAGCCAAATGAGTCAGGATGGGGTGGCCTCCCTGTTTTTCCCATTCATGGGCTCAAGACCTCAGGACAAGCCACTTTGTCTGGAGGGCCTAGGCCTGCAGTAGCCAGGGGTAAAAGAGGTCCTCTGGCGGGGGAGGAGAAGGGGAGAGTGCTATCCTCTCAGGTGGAAGTTTCCCCTTAGCAGAGGGTCCCCAAGATGGAAAGCTGCTCTAGACTTCCTCCTCTTCTGAGTGCATGAAGGGTCCTGGACTAGCGGCAGCAGGAGGGCTGGACTTGAGGGCTGGGTCAGTTTTCTGTTCAGTGACTGCCGTATCAGGATGGGGGGGGGGGCACGGGAGCAGACGATGCAAGAGAGAGGGAGGCTGTCCCCTGACACGGGGTGGGCAGGGAGCAAGGCCTCTGCTAAGTGGCCCTCGCTATTGGTCACCAAAAGCTGAGGCCAGAAGGGTGATACAGTGGCCTGTGGAAGCCTGGCTGGCCTGCCTGGGACTTCTCAATTCTGGGAGCAGGCTCAGGCTAGCGTGCAGGCGGCAGCTGGGGACCATGGAGGCCATGGAAGGGTGTGGGAAGGTGCGCATAGCTGGCTAGTTTGACAACCCATAGGGAATTCCAAACCAAGTCCAAACCGAGCTCCTGTCCTGGGCTGGGCTGGGGAACACACGGGCATCATCCAGGCTTCGGAGGACAGCCATCTGCCCCTGGGTGGGGCTTCCGAGCCCTCTCTGAGGTCACCGCTTCTTCCCAAGCACAACTTTGAGCCTGCCTCCCTCCTTCCTGTACCCAGGAACAATGGAGAGAATGATTGTCCATCCCTCAGATAAGCCTGGTCACCTTATCCTCTTGGAAACCCTAAGAAGGAGGCAGCCCAGTCTCCTGCTTCTATTTCTGAGACAGAGAAGCTGAAGGCCAGAGGGGAATCTGCCCTCTCTGGAGAGCCCAGCAGCAGGTCCCCTGGGTAGGTGGGGGAGGGGCGGGGGCTGAGGAATACTTCCACCACAGCCACAGCCGGGCGTCTTCCCCATCTTCCCGGGACAGATGACTTCATGAAGCAGAGCCGGGGCATGCTCCTGCTGTACAGCCTGAAGAACCCCAGCTTTCCCGAGTACATCTTCAGCAGTGAGAGTGGCATCATGTGTTTAGACATGCATGTGGACCACCCCTACCTGGTGGTGGTGGGCCACTACGACGGGAACGTGGCCATTTACAACCTCAAGAAGCCCCAGTCCCAGCCGTCCTTCCGCAGCTCAGCCAAGTCTGGCAAGCACACGGACCCGGTGTGGCAGGTCAGCCCTGAAGCAGGGTGGGAGACACCGGGCGGGAAGCCCTGGAGGAGGGACTTTGGGGTGGACTGGCCACAGGCAGGGGGATGGGGATGCCAGATACCAGCTTAGAAGTCAAGGAGCCGGGTGTACGAAGAGGCAGAGAGGGGCGGGAGGGGGCAGTGGGGAGGTGAGGGGTCTGCCGCTGCGGACCTGCTATCAGGAGGGCCCCTCTCTCTGCTAAGGCTCTATTAGGTGCAGCAGGTAGGAACTCGTAGCCCATGGCTGGAAGACTCGAAGGCCTGACCCAGAAGGCCTCTGCTGAGTCTGTCAATGGTACCAGTTCCTGTGTGTGGGCTTCCTCGACTCCCCACTGGGGCTCTCCTCTGCCATCTGGGCTACATTTGGGGCAACTCCCAGACAGAGGTTGGTGCTGCCAGTTTGTCTGCCCTCTGGGCAGGGCCATAAGGCCTGGTGGGTGAGGTCTGTCCTTGAGGCCTCTCTGTAGCATCTTTCTTCTCCAGACAGACATAGGATGGGACCATTAGCCTGACACTGGAGCTAGATTTCACCCTGTGTCTCCCATCTTATTGCACTGGGAGTGGATTTCATGTTTCATCTTCAGAAAGTCTCCTAGCTCTGGCCTTGCAGAACTTTCCTTACTGTATATTTCGAAACCCCTCTTCTTCTGAGGCTGCAAACCCTTACCCACTGGCAGGTCTGGGCAAATCTAAGAAGGAATTTCTGCCTTAAGTTTCTCACGGTCTCTGGGGTCATCAGATAATGCCAGGACTCTGTCTTCCCATCTTTCTTGGCCCTCTGCCCTGAGAATCTCCAGGCGGGCTCTGCACCCCTGCCTTCCTGGCCCTGAGCTCCCTGTCATGTGAACACCTGCCCTATGCATGGGCTCTCAGCTCTCAGGCAGTTCAGCTCCCTGAGCAGAGAGGAGACTATCCAGGCACAAAGGACACGGTGCCCTCTCTGCTTTATCCTTTACCCAGAGCCAGGATACAGAGAGGGAGGCACTCCCTCCCATGAGACATCTCCCCCCTGCTCTCCACCAAAGCAGGGACCAAAGCTCACAGTCTCAGGTGTTCTCTCCCCTGAAAAACCCCACCTTCCCATTCATCACCTCCAGACACACAAAGGTCTCAAGACCTGAGGAGGATATCTGCAGAGACTTTAAAGGACCAAGAGAGGAGAAAAGACGTGATTAGATAAGACTAAACCAGTAGCAGGCCTACCCCTGCCCTCCTAGCTCAGATAGCCCAGAGCCATGCAAAGAACGTCTCTGATTGGCCTAACCACCCTCCTCAAGCCCAGGAGAGGGCAAGGGGCCAAGGCCAACCATCCTGCCACCACTCTCTGTGTTCTTGGAATCAAACAGCAGGTTGGGAAAGAAATGGGACATGCAGAAGTCACGCTATTGCTTTCATTGGGTGGGCGCCAGAGAGACTGGAACCCACCTGGGCAGAGATGGCCTTCTGCTGTCCCACCAATCTTTTGAGGAAACAGGGCTAGTGCCTTTACCTTTGGAAAAGCAAAGACTCAAGAGTTCCTGGGGGGGGGGGGCGCCTGGGTGGCTCAGTGGGTTAAGCCGCTGCCTTCGGCTCAGGTCATGATCTCAGGGTCCTGGGATCGAGTCCCACATCGGGCTCTCTGCTTAGCGGGGAGCCTGCTTCCTCCTCTCTCTCTCTCTGCCTGCCTCTCTACCTACTTGTAATCTCTCTCTGTCAAATAAATAAAATCTTTAAAAAAAAAAAAAGGGTGCCTGGGTGGCTCAGTGGGTTAAGCCGCTGCCTTCGGCTCAGGTCATGATCTCAGGGTCCTGGGATCGAGGCCCGCATCGGGCTCTCTGCTCAGCAGGGAGCCTGCTTCCCTCTCTCTCTCTCTGCCTGCCTCTCCATCTACTTGTGATTTCTCTCTGTCAAATAAATAAATAAAAATCTTAAAAAAAAAAAAAAAAAAAGAGTTCCTGGGGGGCTTCTGGCTTGTGACATGGGAGGGGCTGCCTGGCGCTCGCTCGCTCACTCACCGACTTCCTGTTCCCTTTTTGCCTCCAGTTTCTTCCCCCTTTCCTCATTCTTTTGTCCATTCAGTGACTCTTCTGTGTGCTCCTCGGGGAGCTGAGGGTGCTTGGTCCCTGGGGTTCCTAGTGGGGAGATGAGCACCACCACGGCTGAGCAGGACAGGGCAATATGCTAACTGCGAAAGAGGGCTCCTGTGGGTACTGACGAGGGACAGGAGGGACATGGAGATTGTCCAAGGCAGGGAGCAGGGGAGGGGGCCCAGCTCTTCCCAGAGGAAGCAACTGAATTGTAAGGGATGAGAAAGCACTCGTTAATGACAACTAAATGTAATATGAGATCCTAAAACACAACGAAAAAGGATATTAGGAGGAAACCAAGAAAATCAAATGAAGTCTAGATTTTAGTTGAAAAGAAAAAAGACACTATGAGTTAGATAAGGAAGGGTACAAAGGGGTGTCAGGCGGGGTGGCCGTGGGGAACAGCATCTGGTGCGCAGCGGGAGAGACAGGGAGGATGGCGCAGAGCCGAGGGAAGCAGCGGCACCCCGCGAGCAAGCCTCTCCAGCAAGGAGGAAGCCCGCCCTGTGTAAGTCAGGGGTTTCTAGTAAAGTGCTAGTGCAGAAACCCAATACCTCAGAGGTGGGAATGGGGCTGTTCTGGTGAATCGGGGTCCTGCTTTCTTGAGGGTTCCCTGTTGTCACTCCCTCTGTCCCCAAAGTTACTTTCATAAGCTTCCTAAGAGCTCCCTCCAGCATGGTTTGAAAATGGCTGCCAGACCATCAGAGAGTTTGGCGCAGAGAAGTAAAACGGGCACATGTGTGTCTTAAGCGATGTCCTCTCACGGCAGCAGGAGAAACTTTGAAGCCTGAGTTACAGCAGGGACAGTGAGATAGAAATAAGAAGGTATGGTGAGCGCTCTGAGGCAGTAAAATCAATAGAAGGAAACTAGATGGATATGAGAAAGGGGAAGAATTGGTGCTGTTCCTTGGGACTCCACCCAGGAGAGGCCCCAGGGAAGTGGGAATGACAAGGAGCAGCAGGTTTGGCCAGAAATTAATACAAGAAGCCAGAGGAACACCTACAATTAAAAGAAGCCAGAGGAGGTGTCCTGCAGGCAGTGGCCTGTGTAAGCCTGGAGCTTAGGCTGGTAAACCTACTCAGAGACATCAGAGTCTAGGTCCTTCTTAAAGGGACTGTGTCTTGGGGGAGACCGGAGAGGTTATGTTGGATCTTAAATGCTAGGCCGAGGCAGAAGGACTTTGTTCTGTTGGCAGCAGGGAGCCATGGAAGGTTTTGGAGCCAGTGAGAGAACTGTCTAATCAAAGGGGACTAGGTTCCTAGCCCATGGCCCAGGCTACTGCTGAGGGAGCCCATCGGGGTAGCCCAGCCCTGTTCAAGCCCCACCGTGAAGCCTCAACCAGCAACACTCTGTGGGGTGTGTGTATGTTCGGTGCTATACTGGGGAAGGGAGCAGGCAAGGACAGATGAGCAGAGACTGGGGGCAAGCAGGTCTGCCCCAATCAGATAAGGCAGAAGAGAAGGAATCAATCAAGCAGGCTCCATCTGCTCCTTACCACCTACTTCTTGGGCATTCGTTCATTCATTCTCTGAAACCCACTTACCACCTCCCCACCCCCTTTTATTCCTACCCTCCCACCTCCACCCCTGGAGCTCGTGTGTGACTTGTATACACACACACATACCCGCTCACTTGCAAAAACACACAGCAACCCCCATTGGGCATCAGGCTGCTAAGTGGGGTGTGAACTACAATTTCCATGCCTGCCCTCGGCTGCTCATTAAACACTTCCCTTTGTAGCTCCCTAGAGCCTCTTACAGCCTGGCCTTTGACACCCCCATCCCCTCCCCCCTTTAAAGAGACTGTCTTTACATAGAAGGAGAAGGGGTCCCAGTGTAAGAGCTGGCTCTGACTTATACCTCAGAGGCTCTGTGGTGTTCTGGGCCCCCCAGTGAAAAAAAGAGCCAGCTGCCTAGACAGGTCCAGGCCGGACTGGGCCCGCCCTTCTGTAGCTCTGATCAGCCAGTCTGGGGGGGTTGGCTGGGAACAGGCCACACCCCTCAACAGCCATGGTGGCAGCTGTGGTCACATGCAGTGGCAGTGGGTTCTGTCCTCCCTCACCGGGCCCCTGCTTGTGACAGGGGGAAGGGACAGTGTCCCGGCATGGGAGGTTGGGAAGGAGCTGAAGAGTGGAAAGCTCTGGGCACCCAGCCCCACCCCAGCTCTCTGGGACAGGCCTTGGCCAGGCCTCCACATCTGGCAACAGAAACTTGAGCCTCAAGCGTGTCATCTTCAGAAGACAACAGCTCTGTCTCCAAAACACTTTCCCATATGTTTGCCTCCAGCCGGGAGAAGATGGGTGGGGCACGATTATTAACCCCAAGCAGCAGATGGAGAAAGGCAGCTCAAAGCTGAGATTTGGGAGCAAGCTTCTGGGAGCAGGAGGTGGTGGTGAAGTGAAGGCGGCAGCCAGAGAGAATGCCTAGGAGAAAGGTCAACCTGGAAGAAGAGGGCTCCCCTGAAGCAAGCAGGGGAAAGCCCCTGTAGAACCTCCGCCCTCCCAAGTCCTGGGGTGAGGGGAATAAGGAGGATATTCGCTGACATTTACTGAACCTTTACCAGTTGCAGTGTTCTCACATCAGGGCCTCCTGTTCAGTGGCTCCTTTAACACTTACAATACACCTGTGCTACTACAGTTCCTGTTTTACAAGTGAGGAAACTGGTTGATGGACCCTGTTCTTTCCAGGCCTGTCCATGAGGAGGATGAGCCCAGAGACGCCACCTTCCCTCTGCAACTGGCTCCTGGAACCCAACCCAGGGAGGAATTTGGCACCTCCACTGCCAAACCCGTGGATTAGGGCGGTGCCCCGAGTTGGCACAGTTACCCCAGGATGGTCAGGGAGAGAGGGGTGAGAGAGACAGAGATGGGGGAAAGGACATAGGGAGGGCCACCTGTGGGACTCTGGGACCTGGGCTCCCAGAACCTGCTTCTGAAGCTCCCATGGATTCTCGAGGGAGCCCTGCTCAGCAACCAGCCCTAGGTCAAAGTCCTGGTAGGGTCCCGAAGCTCACAGATTGGGACGTTTCAGGTCAAGTGGCAGAAGGATGACATGGACAACAACCTCAACTTCTTCTCTGTGTCATCTGACGGCAGGATTGTGTCTTGGACCCTCTTGAAGGTGCCTGTTTCCCAGAAAGGGTGGAGAAGGGGAGTGGGGGGGCGATCACGATGGGTTGCCTTCCGCCTGGTGGCCACAGCCCCACCCATGGACCCTCCCCTATCCCTTTTGACGGCAGAGCGAGCTGGTTCACATGGATGTCATCAAGCTGAAGGCGGAGGGCAACACCACAGATGGCCTCAATGGGTTGCAGCTACACACAGTGGGTAGGAACCCCAGCCCACTCACATCCAGGCCCCACGAGGGTCAGAGATGGTGGCTCTCCCCTTAGAGCAACCACTCCCTCCCCCACTGGAGCCTGGCCCTGTCCTCCCTGTCCCAGGGCGTGGCCATTTGCAGACCCTCCAGATTTGTGCAGATCCCATCCCTGTTTGCAGACCCTTGTTTCTGTTTATGCAGATCAGGTGCTGTGATGCAGATCCATTCCTGTTTATGCAGATCAGGCCCCTATTTACCCAGATCCTGTCCCTGTTTACTCAATTCCTACCCTGTTTATGCAGAGTATATCCCTGTTTGCACAGACCATGTCCCTGTTTGCAGACCCTATCCCTGTTTACCCTGACCCTGACCCTGTTTAAATCAATCCCTGCCTTGTTTACCCAGGCCCCATTCCTGTCTGCAGAAGCCTTGGCCGGTTGTAGAGTCCCAACTGCCTGAGACAGGCAGCAGGCCTGACGGCCTGTTTCTGTTTGGCTGCCTGGCCCCAGTCCTGCAGGAGCTGGGGCTCAGGCTGTCACTGGGAGCCTCCCTCCCAGAACCCGGCTAAAGCCACTCTACCTCTTCTCCCAAGGCTGTGGCACCGCCTTTGACTTCCACAAAGAGATTGACTACATGTTCCTAGTGGGCACAGAGGAGGGAAAAATCTACAAGGTGAGGCAGTTCTACCCCGTGCAAGCTTCTTCCAGGGCTGCTTAGACCCAAGAACCATGGGACTCGATTGTTCTCGACAGACCCTATTCTGATAGGGTTAGTCAATTCGAGAAAGCTTCTTGGGAGAAGTTAATATAGTCTTGATTTGCTCGGGTGGCAGGAAGATGGGATGACTGCAGAAAAGGGAATGAAAATCTAGAGGTTGACTTTAGCCCCCTCTGGGCCTTCCCTCTCTTCCTAGGAGTAGAAGAAGAAGACAGGGGAGTTGGGGGTGGGGGGAGTTGGAACATTCCTGGAGGAGATCTGAACTTGAGTGAGCTCTGAAGGCCGGGTAACAGAGAAATTTCTCTCTGAATTCTGGATGTGTTGCAGCCAGTAGGAACTTCAGGGCCAGTTTCTGCAAGGTCTCAGTGTTAGTAGGTGAACGTCCTTCTGAACCTCCATCCAACCAGAAATAGCTTGCTGCAAGCTTTTCTTGTGCTCAAAGACTCAGAATGTTAATTACAGGCAGCCTCCCAGGAGCCTCTGAGGCCCAGCAGGAGCTGGTCTGAATGCAAAAGAGGTCCCCAACCCCCTCTACACCCATCCCAATGGCAGCTGTGGGAGAGGCAGGAGGGGCATGTCACTAGTCAGTCACACTGTCTCTTGGAGGGAGAGGGAGGGGCATGCTGGGTGGGCAAGAAACCCAGTGGGAAATCATGAGATTGGGACTTGCTCCTGGCTCTGTACCTACTCTAACCTGGGCAAGGTGAGATGTTTATTACTACTTCAAGGATTTGATCTGTGGGCTGTGAGTGGCCCCAGGGCTCTGGCTGTCATCCCCTAGGCTTTGGCCTGGACACAGGCTAGGCCACACACCTCCCCTCCCCCTGCAGACCCCCAGCCCTGGCCTGGACCTGCTCTGCCTGGACTCCTGCTTGGACTGGAATCCTCTGGGGAGATTACAGCACTATCTCTCCCCCTCCAGGAAAACGCCCTAGCCCAGTAAGGCCCTCCTTTCTCTCTGGCCATCTTGAGGGCACAGAGAAGTAAGCCAGCAGCTTGGGCCCAGCTCAGCAGTGACAGTGATGTGGGAACAGGAGTCTTAGATTCTGACTCTCAGTACCCCCAGGGAAGTGGTAGCTGCTGACCTCTCTCTCATTCCTGATCCCCGATGCTCCCACCACCCTCACCGTTGCCCCAGTGCTCTAAGTCCTACTCCAGCAAGTTCCTCGACACCTATGATGCCCACAACATGGCAGTGGACGCTGTGTCCTGGAACCCATACCATGCCAAGGTCTTCATGTCCTGCAGCTCCGACTGGACTGTGAAGATCTGGGACCACACCATCAAGTGAGAGAGACATGCCCTTCCTCACAGCCCACCATGGGCTGGGGCCTGTGGGGCTCTAGCACTGTGAGGCCTCTGCGTGATGAACTGCCCACCCCTCCACCCTGCAGGACCCCGATGTTCATCTACGACCTAAATTCAGCTGTGGGCGATGTGGCCTGGGCGCCGTACTCTTCTACTGTGTTTGCGGCAGTCACCACTGATGGGAAGGTGAGTGTCCCCTTCTGAGCCTCTACTAGAGAAAAGAGGACTATCTCAGAGTCTCCCTCCTGGAGAGCCCATGCAGTGCCCTGATCAGGTAGGGGAAGGTGAGACATAAGGACTCTGTATTCTCAGGGAGTAGCCCAGCCAGGGCCCTGTCAAAAGAGGAATCATTCATCCCATGAGGCCTTGCAGAGAGAATGAGGCTGTTCATCCTGAAGGACAGAACCCTCTGGGGGAGAAGATGCCGTGAGGAGCAGTTATCTTCTCCGACAGCCCTGGGGAGGGAGCTACAGGATGGCAGGGGCAAGCCTGATGTAAGGAAAAAATTCTGAACCCGAGTTTATCCGGGATTGAAATAATGTCTAAAAGGTAGCAAGTTCCCCATCCCTGGGACTATGCAAGGAGGGTCTGAGGAAGGAAGATGGGAGGGGTCTTTGCAACACGGAGAATTGGTAAAAACTCAGAAACAAATGTTTTTTAATGAAATTCTTGGATGCAAATCCATTTTTCCTTATGGCCTTTGATATAACCGAAGAGGAAGCCCATCAGTCACCTATTTACAACCAGATGTTTACTAAGGACCGACTATGGTGCCCAGCGCCAGGGCAGGGCCTGTGCTTCCAGTGCCTGCAGTTCTAGAGCTCACATTCTTGTGAAGGGAAAGGGACACAAAGCAACCACAAAATTAGCATTAAGTGCTAGGCAGAGACCAACAGAGGAATATGTGTGGACACAGTGTTCATAGCAGCATTATTCATAATAGCCAAGAAGCTGAACGACCCAAATGTCCATCAACTGATGAACGGATAAACAAAATATGGTATAGCTAAAACGATCACTATCAAGAATAACAGGGAATGAAGTATCAGGTACATGCTACAACATTGCTGAACTTGAAAAGATGCTAGCATAAGAAGTCGGTCACAGAAGACCACACACTGTGTGATTCCATTTATATCAGTCTAGAATCAGCAAAACTACAGAGACACAGAGTAGATTTGTGGTCGCTTAGAGCTGGGGGTGTGGGAGAACCCAGGAAGTGACTGTTAATTGTACGAGGGTTCTTTTGGGGTGATGAAAATGCTCTAAAACTGACTGTGGTGATGGCTGCATAACTGTGAGTATACCAAAACTGAGAATTGTATACTATAAGTGGGTAAATGTGTTTGTATGTGAATTATATCTCAATAAAGCTATTATATTTTTTAAGAGAGAAAAGGAGTGATGTAAAAAGAAAGGACAGGGCAGCTTCTTAGAGTGTTCAAGGAGAGCTTCTTCAAGAGGTGACATTCAAGCTGAGAGCTTCAAATGACAAGAGCTAGCCAGGTGAAGATGGGGAAGGGCATTCTGGACAGGGGGAAGAGCTAGTGCAAATGCCCTGAGGTGAGAATGAACTTGAAGGGGTTTCAGGGACCTATAGGCAAGTGTGGCTGGGTCTAGGAAGCAAAGGGGAGAATGCAAGTAAGAGTAGAGAGTAGAGAAATCTGGAGTAAGGAATCTGGATTTTATATATACTGCCAAGGGAAACTATTGGAGCATTTTAGATTATTTAAAGTTAAGTTCTTGTGGCTGCATGGAGGCTGGATGGTAAAGGGGCAAGAGTGAAAGCAGAGAAACCCGTCAGGACGCTGCCACAGTTGTCAAGGCAAGAGTTACTAATGGTTTGGACTCAGGAAATGGTAAAAATAAGATGAAACATTTGTCGGAGGGCCTTGCATATATTATTAACTGGTATAAAGCCTGGCTCTACCACTCACCGGCAAGTTACCTTTAAGAGCCTCTATCTCCTCATTTATAACTAGGGATGGTAATAGAACCTTCCTTACTGAATGTCTGTGATGATTACTGGGTGGTACAACTGCATAACATGCTTGCCCAGAGTCTAGTACATAGTAAGTATTAAGTAAATGGCAGCTGCTATTATTGTTAATTCTGCATAGACTTAAATGTTCTCCCATTCTTCGCTCATTCCCTCAACCACAGGAAAGACATGATCAGAGACACAAATCCCCCACTGCCTCCAGCTCCAGCATGCTATGCTTCTGTTGTGTTTCCCCAGAAAGCCCAAGTGCTGGTTCTTCTGAAGTGTAGGACAGGGGCCCTGTTATCCTTGAGTGTGCTGACACCAATCTCTCCACAGACCCATGTGTTTGACTTGTCTATCAACAAGTATGAGGCCATCTGCAGCCAGCCCGTGGTGGCCAAAAAGAAGAACAAGATCACCCATGTGCAGTTCAATCCTATCCATCCCATCATCATTGTGGGTGATGACCGTGGGCATGTCATTTGCCTCAAGCTCTCACCCAACTTGCGCAAGATGCCGAAGGTACAGGCTGGGGTAGTTTGGGCTGCTGTGAGAAGTCAAGTCTCCAAGATGGTGGGGGTTTAGAGAAAGGGGAGGAGCCAGGGGGTGGCCCCCAGCTTTCTGCCTTGGAAAACTGAGGGTCAGGGTGGTGTCATTGCCCAAATATGGAGCACGGAAGATGCAGGTTTGTAGAGAGACAAAGAGATCAGTTACCTGTGGAGCTTCCGGGTGGAGGCATCCTGGTAAGGAGGCGTCTACATGGGTCCAAAGCCTAGAGAAGCACATAGACATCACTGGCTTATTTGGTGTAGACCAGGTTTGCCAAGAAGGGGACTGGGGGCTTAGTCACTGCTCCATTGGCTGGGCTTACACAGGGCCTCAGCTCCAGTGGCCCCTGAGCTGGGAGCTGTGGGTTCACACAGGGAAGAATGTGAAAAGGAAAAGGGTAGTAACTAGGTCAGCATCTAGGCAGCCTTGTCAGCTCTGGTTCCTTTCTGGGATTTGTACTGATCTGGAGACCCTGCCCAAAGCCCAAGGCCCTGAAAACAGGCTATGGAGCCCAGAGCCAGCGCCTCAAAGTCTAGATCTCAGAGTCTGGATTCAGACCTAAGCATCCAAGCCTTCAAATCCAGAGCCCAGTCTTACCCATTTGAGTGCTAAGAGAAAATATGGAATTTGCTTTCTGCCACGTTCTGGGCCAGGATCAGAGCTGGGCCAGGGCTGGGCCAAGCTGCCCTGATGACTATACCTCTTGGTTGCAGTATGAGGCACTTATTTGCCGTTTGAGGGAAGGGCAGGGCCCTGTCTCTTTCAACCACTGCTACCTGTTCCCCTGAATCCTTACCAAAGCAGGGGTCACTGCTGCAGCCCTCTGGTACCTGCCTGGTCTCTTCCGTACAGTGACCAGGAGAGGAGGTCTGGGAGTTTGGCTGGGCCTGTAATTGTAGCCAGCTGGGGGAGGGGGTGGACTTGGCTATAAATAGTTGGAAGGCTGCTAAGCGCCTGCAGCTGTGGCCTAGAGGCTGTGGTGGGCTGGGGTGGGGTTGGGGGGGGAGAAATGGGAGGAGTCGGGCATGGTCTGAAGCTCATTGCTGAGCCCAGCTAGTTGGTTTCAAGGAGGGGGAAGGAGACAGCACAATTTGTGGAACAGATAAAATCTGCTCTTAATTTAGTGAGGAGCGAGACCCAAGTTTGAGCTGGCAGAGTCCGACAGCCCAGTGGGAGGGGCAAGGGTACACCCATCACACCTGGAGTGTGGCAGATCTGGGTGGGGCCTGCCCTGCCCACTCTGCTGCAGGGAGGCAAGGATGTCCTACAGTGCCAACTCCTCTCAGAGAAAAGGTCAGCCATAGCTAAGAGAGCTGGGCTCTGTGTATCAGGGACCTCTATCTCTGAAGACCTAAGGCTATGGGTACCTGGGGAGCAGAGGACCTGAGTGGGCAACAGTTGGGGGCCAGTGCTCCGGTGGATTGGAGGTTTCCAGGCAATTGTCATCTGATCTTATCCGTAGCCAAGTGATTTGTGCCAAAGGAAGTCCTCAGGCATCCCTACTACCCCTCCTCTTTGGGCTGCCATCTCCCTGCCCTTTCCAGGAGGGTTTAGTCACACAGACCCAACTTCCTGACCCAGGAAGCTTCCTCTAATTGGTGTCAGAGCACAGCTTGTCAAAGGTCAAAGACTATCTTTCCCTCACTACAGTGTAGATGGGAAACTGAGCCTACAAAGGCAAGGGCCTTACCCAAAGTCATAGAGGGAGTTAACGACAAAGCTGGGACTGTAAGCCAGGTCCCACTAACTCCCGGGGGTGGGGTGAGGCCAAGAAGAGAACAGTGACTTGATTTGGAAGGGAGAATAGTTAAAGGAAAAGGCATCTTTGTCCTCTGCCTAGAGAGTGTAGAGGTGATTTGGGTAGTGGCAAAGGCACTGGGCCACGAGGGGAGAGGGAGACAGATTTTGGAGCAGGTGCAGTGGTAACACCAGGAGGAAATCTGAGCTCTGCATGGTGTCAGCAGTGGGATGGGGCCAGGAAGGGGCCTGCTGGCCATGCACTCTCCTCTCCTCACAGCCCAGGCCAGACCCAGGCTGGGCCCTCAGCAGGCAAGACTGGAGCAGGTGCCAGTGAGCAGTGGGCACAGGTGGCTGAGAGGGCGGGAGAGGGGGCGGATCTGGAGCAGAGGGAAGACAGGAAATGGTAGCTGCCGCAGCCTAGCCCATACCCCGCTGCCTGGACAGAAGGGAGAATGGGACTGGTGCTGGTCTGCCGTGGAGCTCTCGGGACCTGTGAATGACACATACCCCGTGTCCCAGTACTCTTTTTCTCAGGGCATTAGAGTGCCCTGTAGGCTGGGATGAGGGCTCATAAATTTAGGATCTTCTCTTTTGAGGGACAGTCCTAGCTTGAGACAACTGGAAACACATGGGATATTTCATCTGCCCTCCTGGGTCTCTTGACACCCTCCTCCACCCTGGGTATGTCTGAAACAGCAGGCCTGGCCCCAAATGTCACCCACTCCCAACTGACCTTAAAGTTTTGGTACAAGGTGAGGGTACCTGTGGCTTGGTCCACACCTGTCTCCCTCTGCAAACACATACCTCTTAGCTCCTTGTTAGGACTCAGCCAGGACCCCTCCTGTGGGACGGGTGGTCCCAACCTCAAAAGGTCTTACCTCTCCCCAGAGCTACAGCTCTCCTAGCCTGAAAGGCTACTTCCTCTGAGGTTAGTGGGTAGACACCTTCTGCCATTCTTCCCAGCATCAAGACTGTTGATCTGAGATTCAGAGCTAGACTGGATGCTTCTCGGAGGCCCCAGCTGGGCCCAGGTCTCCTAACCTCTGTTGGGAGAGGCAGGGATCCAGAATCTAACTGGCCAAGAGAGGGGCGGTACAAAACTGGGGCAGGCTGGGCAGAGGAGGCAGAGCTGGGACCCAGAGAAAGGTGGCCTATCCCTCACCATTCCTCCCACCCACCATGTACTTCCACCCTCCACAGGAAAAGAAGGGACAGGAGGTACAGAAGGGTCCAGCTGTGGAGATCGCAAAATTGGATAAACTGCTGAACCTGGTGAGGGAAGTGAAAACCAAGACCTGAGGGCCTGGCCTCAGTCCCTGTTCCATTTTTCTGAACCTGTTACTTGTAACCCCTGACCCTGCACCCAAGCCCAGCCTTAGTACTCGGTATGTGACCCCACCCCTAACCAGGTCCCAGCATCTACCATCAGCACTCTACATTGGCCCTGATCCCAGCACCTCACCCCAGGACTTGGCCCTCAACCATTATCCTGTCCCACTTCGCACAAATAAACCTGTGTCTGGAAGCTCACCCTACACCTTTAATGTTGCTACCGCAGGGCCCTCAGGAAGAGGAGGAAATCTCAGGGTAGAGCCATAGTTCCATTTATTATCCAGCAAACAGTGGGAGGACCTGAGGAGGGGCCCAGCCTGGACACCCTCCCATTATTGCCATGGATTCCAGTTTGCTTCCCCAACCTCAAGGGCCTGGAGGCAATTGGCCTAGGGAGAGGTGGTCCCAGTCCCTGGCCCTCAGAATGGAGCACAGTCGAGATGGCCCTGGCCCTAGCACCAACTCAGGAATCCCCACCCCAGGCCTGTCTACCAAGGGCCACCAGAGCTCCTCGTGGAGCCAGACTGGCTCGACTCTGGGCTGCTAGGTCCAGCTCCAGACAGGCTGGACTCTGGGTTCTGGACCCCAGGCTGGCTAGACCCTGGGATTCCGATTCCAGGCTCTGGGTGGGGCAGACTTAGGCCCCAGACTCCAGGTGAGGTGAGGGGCCTTCAGGGCTGCAGCAGGTAGCTGCCTTCATGGCTGGGCTTCTGGGGCGGGGGTGCCTTCTCAGGACAGGGGCCAGGGCTGGAGTTGGGACTGGATTCGGAGAGAGAGTCGATGTCCGCAGAGCGGGAATGGCAGGCCCAGCAGAGAATGACCCAGAGCAGCAGCAGCAAGAAGCCTACGAGGCCGTTGCAGACGATGGCAATGAGGGCCCCCTGGGAGATGGCTGCCCCCATGACAGGCAGCACCCTCAGACCAGCATAGACCACGGGGCTGGCTTGATGGCAAGGCCCATGCCGAGGCAGAACTCCAGTACAGCTGGCCTTCCAAAGAGGCTGTCCTGTCCACACTCAGTGAATCCTGGGCAGTGGGTATCCACCTGCAGTCCTGAGCCTGTGGCAGGTAGAGAGCAGAGGAAAGGGTGGTGAGGAGGAAGGGGTAGGGTGAGGCCTAGGAAGGTCTAGAAGAGAGTCCTTTCCCACATCTCTGGCTTGCCCAGCAGAGGAATCTGGGTCCCAACAGATCTAAGTACTCCACAGAGCCAACACCCCCATCCTCAGGCCTGGTTCTGGGCACCTTGACAGGGGTGCAGCCACAGTGGCGAAGCTGGAGTGGACATCCTGTATCTCATTCTCCTGAGAACCGGTGGGCATGGCCTGGCCCTGCCCACCAAGCTTCCAGCTCTCAAAAGCACTGGATGAGTGGATGAGACCCAGGAAGCCCGAGGCCTTAGAGGATGGGGACTGTGACCAGCGCTGGTGTGGCCTGGGCACCTCCCCCTTCTCAGCACTCCAGCCAGCCAGCCCAGGAGACCTCCAGAGGTGCCAGCTCAGACAGAGGGAACTTTGTGGAGGCCCTGGCACGCATGTGTGGGTCTCTGTATCCAAGGCTGTGTACCTAGGTGTGCCTCTCTGTGAGACTGTCTCTCCAGGTCAGTTGTGTGTGTCTGTGTGTTTGGCTCTTCACCTTTCGGTTCCCTTGCCTAGATGTGTGCCTCTGCCTGGCATACCCACCTCTATGTTTGGGCAGCTGGCTTCTAAGTGCCTCTCTTTCTGTCTGTCTCTACGCGTCCCCATCTCTGAGTGTCTGAGTGTCTCTTCTTTCCCCGTCTATCTCTGTGTATCTCTGTATCGGTCTCTGTGTGTATGGGTCTCTTGTGTCTCTCGGTCTCTCTTTTCTGCCCTGCTGTATGTCACTCTGTCCCCATGGACGTGTGTCTCTCCCCTTCTCCGTGGGGTCTGTCTCTGTAGTTCTGGGAGTCTCGTGTGTCTCTTTGTGTCTCTTTCTCCCCGGCTATGCCTCTGTGTCCCCAGGTGGGTCTGGGTCTCTTTACCTCTGTCTCTGGTTCTCGGCCCCCGTGCCCATGGGGGGAGGGCCCCCTTACCTGAGTTGAGCCCGGTGCGCGCCCGCAGGGAGGGTCCGGGGCAGCGGGATGCTGGGCGCCGACTGAGACTCGGGAGCCTGCGGGCGCGGGGCGGGGGAGGGGGGGGCGGGAGGAGGCGGGCAGGGGCGATGTCCCCTCCCCCGGCCCTCCCCCTCGGC
Organism: Mustela nivalis; assembly: GCF_964662115.1. NCBI lineage: Eukaryota > Metazoa > Chordata > Mammalia > Carnivora > Mustelidae > Mustela > Mustela nivalis. The sequence goes on from NC_139032.1 coordinate 57,399,121, forward strand.
CGCGCAGCCTCCGCCGGCCGCTCCCGCCGCCGCGCGACCGGGCGGCCTCTGCCGCGGGCGGTCTGCGGCGAGCCGGCACCTCCTCCCCCTGGGGCGGTGCCTCCTCCGCGGCCGCGGCTGCTCGCTAGCTCGTTCGGCGGCGTTCGGGCGGCGGCTGCGGCCGGGGCGCGGTGTTCGGCTAGGCTCGGCTGCGCTCGGCTGCGCTCGGCTACGTTCGGCTGGGCTCGGCTGAGCTCGGCAGGCAGCAAAAACATCGGAGGACCTCGCTTCCCGGGAGGCCGGCGGCGGCCGGCGGCCAGTGGGCGGGTGGAGCCATCTCCGCGCCGCTGCCATCATTCAATTGGCTAGCTGCGCCAGCCTCTCGGGCGATTGGTCGCGCGCTGGGGTGGGACTGGATCGCCCCTGGTGCAGGCGTGGGGCGGGGGCGAGAGGAAGAGTCTAGGGGCTATGAGGTCTTGATCCCTCTGGGGGAAAGGGGTGGGAACAAGGCTCACCTACTCGCAGGGATTTCTTGCACCTTCAACACCTGGGAGAGCTGCACTTCCAACATTTGAGAAAGGCTTCTGGACCCTCATGCGTGAGGAGACTGCCCGTCCATATCTGCCTCTGCCCGCCTCACCCAAGGGGAAAGGCCTTGGGTCCCCACATCTAGGAGGAGACTGAACGTCCTCATCTTGGAAGCCCCCCTAGACTTCTGCACAGTTACTGCCGGTTTCCCCACTTTAGAGGGTCTATGGGTGGCTCTACATTCCCTGGCCCCAGGAAGTGTGAGCAGCTCTGCCAACACAAGTACTTCGGGCATATTTATTGAGTTCCTACTTGGTATTGGTCACGGGTTCGTGCTTTGCTGCGCTGTGGGGGAGCCTAGGATAGAGAGTACCGGGGTATTCAAGAGATCGGTCCGCCATGGCTGGGACAGGACAGGCACGACTCCTAGAAGCTCCTGACTCTCTCCAACCTAGAATCTCTCCTAAGAAGATGATCAGTTTGGGCAGAAGCTGTCAGGTAGGCCTTCCTGCCCTATTTCATAGGTCAGTGACTCCTAAGTGTTCTGAACGGGATCCTTTTCTCATCCTACTCTACATAGTCTCCATGGATGCGCACATCTCTGAAGCTATGTCATGAAGACCCTCTGTGCTTCCCAAATCCAGCCTTACTTTATCTCTGGAATTCTAACCATAGATCCAAATGTCTTCCAGAATCAGGGCGTGTGTTGATTCCTGGTTCTGCCATTTAACTAACTTTATGGCCTTGGGCAAATTACTCACCCTCTTTTAGCCTCAGCTTCTTCATCTGTAAAGTTGTTTAAGTAATAGCTACCGAAGGTACCTATTATTAGTAATAGTAATTAGTAATAGCTATTCAAGGTAGCTACAACCTCTCAAGGTTGTAATTCACCAATTCATTTATACCTAACCCATTGTGTCTCAGCACATGCCAACTGACACAACCCCAAGGACCATATGGCTAAGGGGTCCCTTCCCTCAGTGCCATGAAATTCACATGAAAGCCCGATAAATCCAAATGCTATCTTGAAAACAAGAAAGGGAAGGGTAAGATAATCTGAAAGACTGAGTCATACTTACAGGCTGTCTAAAATAAAATTTTGGACCCTACTGAGTTTACCAGATGGATTAATTTTAGTTCCCCTGCCCCTGTTACCCAGCAGGGGGGGGGCATTGTGAGCAAGATCAAACCAGTTCTAGGAAAGAGAAGAGACTTACATTGTTGCACATCTGAGTGTAATATGAGTGAATTTGTGACCCAGCTGCAGGAGTTCAGATTTTATCCTGGAAACAGTGGGGAGCCACTGAAGAATTTTGAGCATAAGAGTAAATAGGATCATATCCAGAAATTAGAGGGATGATTTGGGTGGAAGGGGAGGGAGATTGAAGGCATGTGAGTAATGACAAAGGACTGAAATGGTGTACGGGAAGAGGACTGGAGAGAACAAAAGAACACTGAGGATATTTGGGAATTACAATTGGCAGAACTTAGACACTTAGACCTACAGGATATGGGGAGTAAGAGGGAGGGAAAAGTCTGGGATAACTTCCAGGTTGGTGACTAGGGATACTGTGATTCCCTTTACTGAGTAAACAGGAGAGAAGGGGTGTTTCAGCAGGGGTCTGGGGTGGTGTGTGGGGGAGGTGGAGGATGATAAAATCCATTTTAGATATGCTAGATTTGACAACTCAAGTTGAGATGTCCCATAGACAGTTGGATAAGTATGTCTGAGATTCAGGCTGAAGACAACATTTCGTGAGTTATCGATAAATGAGTAATAGTCAAATCAGGAAAGTGGGTGAGCAGGTTGCCGTGTGGCTCAGTCAGTTGAGCTTCCAACTCTTGATTTTGTCTCAGGTCATGATCTAGGGTCATGAGATTGAGCCCCACATCAAGCCCCACATAGGGCTCTACGCTGGGTATGGAGCCTGCTTAAGATTCTCTCTTTCCCTCTCACTCTGCCCCATCCCACCACCCCTCTCCCTCTCTTAAAAAACAAAAACAACACGTAATCAGATATTGAAACCCAAAGACAGGGATGCTCCAAGAATAACAGGAACTAATAGACACAAAAGCTATTAGGACTCTATCTCTCGTCTCTGTTACTTCCTACCAGACTCCTTCATTTCCTTCCCCTGCCCTGCCCAGCCCCTACCATCCCCACCACGAGACCAGCTTCTAATATTTTTCTGGCCACAAGGTAAAAAGCATCACTTCAGACAATCACAAAGCTTAAAAATGTTGTCTAGGCATCCAACAAGACACTGGCTTCTCTTTCTTGCTTGCAGTTTGCAAGTTCCTCAGGAAGTGCTCTGATTGGGTCAGCTTAGGTAGATACTTAACTCTGGACCCCATCAACTGTGGCCAAGGGATGGATGAAGCTCAAATTGCCTGACATGGCTCACGTGAAAACCCCATGGACATTGCGGTTGGGCAGGGTGGTGGGGGCAGTGGATCCTAAGAGGAGAGAGTGCAGAATGGCAGGTGTTCGCTATAGACCACCCCTTGTTGCCCAACATACACACACATTATTTTCCTACATATGTAGGATCCCAAAAATGTCCTCACCTACATATTCCAACCATTCCACTAGACATATGCCAATAAATTCTCCTCCTGTCTGGTGGAGGGCAGCTCAATGACACATCTAGCTCCTGCTTCTGGGAATTATATCACAGGACTACTGTTCTTCATACAGAAGTTCTCTGGCTAATGTCCCTCTGTGCTCCACTCAGCTTTCTATAAGGTGTGAATATGGCTTCTAATAATATCATTACCTTTGTTTGAACTGCCTTTGAACTACCTTTAAACCACTACCCCCCTGCCCAGAAATAACCCCCAAACTCCTGGTATCTAGAGATGAAAGAAAGAAAGAACAAAATATAAAGAAGTCACTGTAGATTGGTCAGTAATCCCGAGCTTCATATATTTTTTGGCCATGAATGACAATGAAAATGGTGGGACTAGGAAATCTCAAGGCATCTGTTTGTTGATTCATTTCTTTGGCTACAGAGTTTCTCAGTAGCCAATCTGGCTGCCACAGGTTTTGCCCACAAGGATGTGATACTTTATCCAGTGTTCTGAGAGCATCATTGTGGAGGATTTGTCTGTGGAGCGTTGTACCCATTAGCACTACACTTTCTGGTGGTGTTTTGGGGATTATCCTGGGATTGAGCAATCACAGATCTCTGCATTTATGAGGATTGGGTGTGGTTTTATTTTCCTCCCAGATGATACAATTCTTTTAAAATCATAATCAGCTGTCAGTTTCATCTAGGGGAGAATTCCTTTTGCTAATAAGTTACTCATCCTAAAGCACTCCCCACCTCCCCAAGTTTAAACAACTCTAGGTGTGCCTGGGTGGCTCAGTCAGTTAAGTGTTCACCTTTGGTTCAGGTTATGATTCCAGGGTCCCGGGATCGAGCCCCGCATCCAGCCTGGGGAGCCTGCTTCTCCCTCTCCCTCTGCTGCTCCTCCTGGTTGTACTGCCTCTCTCTCTCTCTCTTTTTCTCTCTCTGGCAAATAAATAAGTAAAATCTTTAAAAAAATAAATAAGCAACTCTGAAATCAGAATACAGTCTTAAAATTAATGGCATGTGATAGTTTTTTAGCCTCTTTTCTCCTACTACTGTTGACCCTGCCTTGTACAATGCCGGGGCTAGGGGCACCAACACCTTGCACGGTAAAAAATGTATAACATTTTAAAAAACATTTTTAAGTTTTTTTTTTTTTTAAGATTTTATTTACTCATTTGACAGAGAGAGATACACCCAGAGAGAGAATGAGCAGAGGGCAAAGCAGGCTCCCCACTGAGCCAGGAGACTGACATGGGGCTCGATCCCAGGATCCCGGGATCATGACCTGAGCTGAAGGCAGACTTTAATCATCTGAACCACCCAGGTGCCCCTAGTTTATTTTTTATAGTAATCTCTACACCCAATGTGGAGCTTGAACTCACGACTCTGAGATCAAGAGTCACGTGCATTTCCCACTGAGCCAGCCAGACGTCTGCCATGTATAACTTTTGACTCCTCCAGAACTTAACTACTGACCAGAAGCCTTCCTGATGACATAAACAGTTGATTAACATATGTTTTGTACATGTATTAGATAATGTATTCTTATAATAAAGCTAGAGAAATAAAATGTTACTTAAAAAATCATAAGAGGAAATACATTTACAGTGCTATAAAAAAAACAACACACACACACACATATAAGGGGACCCATGCAGATCAAACCCGTGTTGAGGGTCAACTGTAGTTTATAAAATAACTTGCCTCTTGTAATTGATGGAACATGAGATTTACTAAATATAGTAATTTCATCAGAGTTCTTTTTCACAAATAATAGAATCCACCCTGGATAATTAAAGCATAAAAGGTATTTGTCAAAAAGATATTATTTAGCTCAGAAATGTTAGGAGGACTGGGGAAATGAATTTGAGGCTCAGTTTCTAGGAACAACACTCAAACCATACCACACAACCTGATGAGGAAACCACAGCCATTGCCTCTCCAAATACTAAGCACCAAGAGTTTAATTCAACTGCCAACTTTACAAGCTCTGCAGCACTTCTGCGGTGAGAACTCAATATTGCAACCACTGGGAAACCACCACTGTTGCCACTACCACCCCCCAAAAATGGACACTTCACACTACCAGTAAGAGCAGAAATTGAAGTCTTTTGTCCAACCTGCTTCCTTCCTGTATCAGTCAGAATTAGGCAGGTAACAATGGTTACAAACGACGCCCAGATCTTACAAAGATGTATTTCTTGCTCGTGCTGCAGTTCGGCATGAGTGAAGTAGGGAGGAGTCTGGTCACTGTGACCACCACTCAGTGATCTAGGCTGATGGAGGTTTAACCATCTTATGATGCCTTCCTTTATTTCTTTCCTTCCTTCCCCCCTCCTTTCTTTTTTCCTTTGTTCCTTTCTTTTTTAAGGATTTTTAAAAAGTAACCCCTATACCCCATATGTGGGGCTTGAACCTACAACCCCAAGATCAAGAGTCATGTGCTTTACAGACCAGGCACCCCTATGCCACTTTCTTTCTTTCTTTCTTTTTTAAGATTTTACTTATTTAGGGGCGCCTGGGTGGCTCAGTGGGTTAGGCCGCTGCCTTCGGCTCGGGTCATGATCTCAGGGTCCTGGGATCAAGGCCCGCATCAGGCTCTCTGCTCAGCAGAGAATAAAATCTTTAAATATTTTATTAAAGATTTTATTTATTTATTTGACAGAGAGAGATCACAAGTAGGCAGAGAGGCAGGCAGAGAGAGAGAGGAGGAAGCAGGCTCCCCGCTGAGCAGAGAGCCCGATGCGGGGCTTGATCCCAGGACCCTGGGATCTTGACCTGAACTGAAGGCAGAGGTTTAACCCACTGAGCCACCCAGGCACCCCCCCCCATGCCACTTTCTTGATAGGAACCTTCAGCATCTGTTGTGATAAAGGGAGGAAAAATGTGCAATGGCTTCTGCTCATATTGCATTGATCAAAACAAATCTCATGGCCAAACCTAACATCAAGAGACAAGAGAAGGGCAACCCTCCTGGTACTCAGAAGGAAAGGAGAACCAGAAATATTGAACTTTATTGATATTTACCTCACTCATATCATAGCTCACTTCCAGATCAAAGTCTCACACGGGAGCATGTAGCGTATGCCTATAAAGAAGCTGCATAGGATGCTGCAAATTTTAGTTCTGACTTTCACACAAAGAAGACTGGATTTTAAAATGTGAATTTTCCCATATAGGAAAACTAGTTAAAAGGTGAAGGACATGTGTGAATACAACATATTTTACTACCATAATCAATACTAGAAATTTGTAGAACCATGCTCTCTGAATCCTCTGGTTTGCCACAAAAATGCAAGAGCTGTGCAAGCACTTGGAGTGATTTCTTTTCTTTTCTTTCTTTTTTTTTTTTAGATTTTATTTATTTATTTGACAAAGAGAGAGAGATCACAAGCAGGCAGAGAGAGAGGGGGAAACAGGCAAACAGGCTCCCTGCCAAGCAGAGACCCCCCGCTGATGTGGGGCTCGATCCCAGGACCCCAACAGAGGCTCAACCCACTGAGCCACCCAGGAGCCCCAGAGTAATTTCTTTTTTAGCGCTATGTTTTTCAGAGTGCTAAAAGGGGCACTTTCAACCTCTCTAACTATGCCTTCTGGCGTCATGGGACATCCTAGGCTGGAGTGACAGGACGAGTAGCCTTTCTTCTTCAGCCTGCTCTGGAATGACACCCTTCCCTCACCGGCATTCCAGTCAACTTGCTTTACTATGAGAAGAACCATCATTTTGCCTGACAGGGTAGGAACATCTAAAACGGGTGGTCGGCAAGCAGTTAGGGGCCAGCAGAGGAAGTATTTTGCTTGGATAAGGAAGTGTGTTTCAGCCTTGACCCCTAACTGCCAGAAGCTAGATGGTCCTGAGTCTTGCTGAATTGTAGAAGCTGAGTTCTTGGCTATTCTCTAATGTTGATGAGGAAACTGAGAGGTTCTAGCAGTTGGGATGGTGGTCCACTGGGAGAATCTGAGAAACTGGGAAACCCTGCTTGTCCCCAACCTGTCTTCCCTCCTTTTTTCCCTCCAGACAAGCTTCCTGTGCTTCTCTAGCCCATATAATAATAAACCCAGCTTCTGACAATTCTCAGCTTTACTGCTTAAATCCAGGTATACCCAGCAAGATGTTGGCTCATCTATTTCAGTTCCAGCTTACCCTTCTCCGTTCCAGTTTCCAAATTCCTAGGGACTTGCTTTTATCAGCCCGGCTTTGGTCAGATGCCAGTCCCTGTATCAGTGATCGACGGCAGGGGAGGGAGGTCATAACACTCTGGCTCCCATGATAACCGTGAATGAAAGGCTGTTCCCACCAGAAGGGAGGGCCATCTGAACAAAACATAAAGGCATCCACAAGACTAACATTAATGGATTCAAGAGAAAAGATGAATCTGCAAAATAAATATGGAAGTAGCTGTCACAGAGGTAGAAAGAAAACCAGGAAGGAACACAGTGTCAGAGAAGCAAAGAAGGGACAGAGGTTTGAGAAAGCGGGAGGGGTCAGCAATCCAGAATGTCATAGGGAGGGGTCAGCAATCCAGAATGTCATAGTAGAGGTCTCGTAGTTATAGAAAAGGGAACCATTGGACTTAAAATAAAGGAGGTTGTTGATTATCTTGGCAAGAAGTTGTTCCAGTGGGCAGTGGACAGTGGGCAATGGAGGTGGGGGGTGTGGTGGCCCCCAGATCTGAGTGGTTTGATGAGTAAGAAGCTGATACAATAGAGGTGACTCAAGATGATTATTGTAAAAAATTGGGGAAGAAGAGACACACAAGGAATGGAACCAGAGGAACTTCATATTCTATTTCTAAAAATTTCTTTTTTAAAAAATATTTTATTTATTTATTTGTCAGAGAGAGAGAGAGCACAAGTAGGGGGAGCGGCAGGCAGAGGGAGAAGCAGGCTCCCATTGAGCAAGGAGCTGGATGCGGGACTCGATTCCAGAATCTCGGGATCAAGACCAGAGCCAAAGGTAGCTATTTAACCGACTAAGCCACCCAAGTGTCCCCTAAAAATCTCTTATGTGTTTCTTGCATGGGTGTGTTTAACTACTGGTGAGAAAGTACCTGGAGAAAGAATATAATTAATAGCTATTTTTATTAATGCTGTCCATCTCCCCTGGGCTGTGCAGATCCAGGCAGGCAGGAACAGGGATGGAAGAAGCAAAAACCTGGCAGAAGACATGAACCACTTCAACTTTTCTTAGGCCATACTAACAAGTAGGGCAGAGCTAGGAGGTGCCTGACCTCAGCACTAGGTGACCCAGGTTCGGCCCCAGGACACGCCCAGGGCCCTGGGATTGTGCTGTGGTCTGTGCTCAGACAGAGAAGCCTTGTGTGAAGAGGAAAGGATCCTAAGGCTGGAGCCAGTCCTCAGAGGGTGGGGGTAGGGAGAATGTGAAGCAGTCATACTCTGGGATAGGCAGCCTTGCCATGACTCTGCTCTGATTTCCTTATCTTGAAACCATGCCTATTGCTACCCCCTGCCCACCCACTCACTCCTCAGCATCCCTGCCAAGCTGTCACCTGCTTCCCCGCCTCCTGTCACTCCTCAGCTGCTGCCCCCACCTTCTGCTCTCATCATCCCTGGAGCTGGCTCGCCAAGGTCAGTTTCACCTCCTTGTCACATCCAGTGAATATTTTTTAGCCTTGTCTTTGTTGACTTCTTGGCAACAGTGAGGCTGTTGATTCCTTTTTGAAACGCCATCTTTCATTGTCTTCCATGAGGCTACCCTCTCTGGGACCATTTATTCCTCCTCTAAAACAATTATTGTATTGTTTGTTTAGTTTTTAGAGAGGGAGGGGGGAGCGGTGGGGCAGAGGGAAAGAGAGAATCTCAAGCAGGCTCCACACCCAGAGCAGAGCCCACATGAAGCTCCATGGATCTCACAGCCCAAGATCGTGACCTGAGGCCAAAGCAAGAGCCAGACCCTGAACCACCTGAGCTGCCCAAGTGCCCCAAAAATAACCACTGTCAATTAATCTGTCAGAGCTTTCCGTTCATCATAGCTATCCCTTGCCTGCGTACAAGACAGGCCCTTGGAACAGATGAAGGAACTGGGACTGAAGGGAATCAAGAGGTTTTCCTGAGGCCCCAGAGCAGCAGTGATAGCGTCTGGACTGAAACCCTGATTTGCATTCTGTCTGTCTCCCTTACCTGTCTGGCCCCTCCTCGGCATTGGGCTGTTGCTCTCTGCAGCCACTCTCTCCTCCTCTCAAGTGATAAGGTCCTCCTCAGCGTTATGGGTTCTGTGACCATTTTATGCTGACGATGCCTTAATGCTAATTCAGACCCCAGTCCCAAGGCCCAGACAGGTTTGTTGTTGCTGCTGCTGTTGTTATTAAGAACTAAGATTTATGGAGTGTTTACAACATGGCAGGCACTGTGCTAATTTCTTTATATACATCATCTCATTAAATCCTTACAAAGACCCTATGAAGTACAACCCTTTCCCATTTTCCACTTAAGGAAACTGAACTGTAGGGAGATTAACCACCTTGTCCAAGGTCAACAGGGGCCCAGGTTTGTCTGACCCGAATCCATTCTCTTATCTACTGACCTAAGACCTTCTACCAAGAAGTCCCAACTAGTGCCTTACACTTGACATGTCCAATTTGAGCCCACGCGTGCCTTACTTGCTGTGTGACCATAAGCAAGTGATTGAATGTGGGAGCCATGATTAATTCCAACTTCCCCAAAGCCTATCCGGCCTCTGTGCTAGCTAGTTCAGTATAACAGTGCTGCCGTCTCCCAGTTGACAGAATTGTGCAAAGCTCTTCCCCCTCCTTGCCTCTTCACTCACGTTCGTCAAGATTTGGTGACTCTGTGCTCTAAAAAGCACTGTTGTCTCTGACCTGGGCTGGGTCCTTCTCTTACCTGCTCTCTTACCTGCCACATCATTCATTCAGATCACCTCTCAGCTATGGCTGCTTTGTTCTCCTCCCTCCTTGCTCTCCTCTGCACGGCCTCCAGACTGGTCTTTCCCAAACACAAAGCTGACCAAGTCTTCCCAGCTCCCAGGGCCTTCTGACTCTCAGTTGAAGCCCCGGAAGCTCAGCCTCACTCCTCTGCAGCCCCCGCTCTCACCTGGCCCACCACTGACCATACAAGGCTCCTCACTATTCCTGCCCTTCCCTCTCATCCTTCCCCTGCCCTTCCCCCGAGGGATAAGGGGTATCCTCTGCCTCTTCATACTGCCCCCCACAACTGGACACTGAGCCCAGAGGTTGGGGTGTTCAGGTGTGTAAAATTGGTAATGTTTCTCTATTTTATAAAAATGAAATCTAGTCGGGTGTGTGGGTGGCTCAGTCGGTTAAGTATCTGCCTTTGGCTCAGGTCATGATCCCAGAGTCCTGGGATCAAGACCCACATTGGGCTCCCTGCTCAGCTGGGAACCTGTTTCTGCCTCTCCCTCTTCTGTTACCCCTGCTTGTGTTCTCTCTAATAAATACATAAAATCTTTGAAAAAAAAAATGAAATCTAGGGGTGCCTGGGTGGCTCAGTCGCTGAAGCATCTGTCTTTGGCTCAGGTCATGATCCTGGGGTCCCGGGACCAAGTCCCACGTCAGGCTTCTTGCTCAATGGGCAGCCTGCTTCTTCCTCTCCCTCTGCCCCACACTCTCACCTCTCTCAAATAAATAAATAAATAAATAAATAAATAAATAAATAGAATTTTAAAAAAATGCTATCTATGGTTGCACAACAATATATAACAGTATAATTAATACCTCGGGTGTCTGGGTAGCTCAGTTGGTTGAGGGTCTAACTCTTTATTTTGGCTCAGGTCACTATCTCGGGGTCCTGGAATTAAGCCCCACATTGGGCGCCACATATTAGGAGAGAGTCTCTCTCTCTCCCTCTCTCTTGGTTCCCCCTGCTTCTGCCCATTTGCATAGGTGTGCTCGCTCTCTGAAGTAAATGGATTGATCTTTTAAAAATATCTATACATAATTAATACCACAAAACTATACACTTATACATGGTTACAATGGTAAAACAAAGCAAAACTGAATGTAACTCCTTTCCCAGGTCTTTGCTCCTGGAGCTAGTAATAAGGTCATATTGGGAGAAACTCCTCACCCCTTCCTCCCCAACTGTGCAAAGGTCCTGAGTGTATTATGTTGTGATTCACATGGCCTCTGCTGAGATATCCAGTTTGGGAGATGTCCAGTTTGGGAGATAACATCCAGGGTCCTGCCTTCCCAAGTTCACCCTGCACTTGTAGGGCATTGTTAGGGAGTGTTTGAGGGTCCCACCTGCTCACGCAAACACAGATCCCCTCTTCATTTGGGAGTACTCTCTGAATACTTTACCCCCTTTCCTCAGCATAATCCCCTGAAGAAGTTTAGGCTTCCAGAAGGCTAGAATCATGAAGAAGTCTGAAGATGACTCAGCTTTGGGCCTACGATGCTCACCCCAAGAGACAGGGAGAAAAAAGACCCAGCCTTCTGCCTGAGATAAGAAAGGGAACAATGTACTGGAACAAAACTCCATTAACATCTCAGTAAGTTATCCCTGCACCCCAATTCCTGCCTCAGGCCATCAGATCATCCCTTGGGGACAGAGATCAGACACACTAATACACACACACACACCACCGACAAAGCAGAGGCACACATAACATACAAGCAAAGATGCACGGGTACAGAAATAACAAACCTGCCCAGGCCACAGGCGTGTGCACGAAAACACACCTCCATACAGAGTTATGCATGTCTTACCTTCACTATACACACACCACATATCCAGGAAATATACACAAAAGAGGTTCACAGGTCTCCATGACACACATGCATGACAGTAAACCTGCTGACAAACTCACAACAGGCATGTGTTTTAAACCAAGGACTAAAGAAGTTAGTCTGAGATAAAGACACAGGTTGGTTTGCTAGAGATTGAAAGAGTATGTGTAGGTGGGGGACAGGCTGGTGGGAGAGACAACCAGGTAGTAATGGGGAAGGGAGAGATCCTAACACCCAGGGAACAGAGTGGTGGTTAGTTATAAGGTATCAACCAATCACCTGGCCCTCATTTATGTATCTGTTAGTTTAATAGTTACCCATCTAGGTCCTCTGCTGGGCTCGGTGGGCACAGAGGGCTAAGCCCTGCTTTCTTGGCACCTATGCCCAGCCTGGGAGGGAGACCTACCCATGAGCAGCCGTAACCCAGAGTGGGGAGTACTGTGAGGGGAGAATGCCTATCCCGTCTCCAGGCAGCAGTGGAAGGTAGGCAAGGCCAGGGAGACTTGAGTTGAATATTGAACAAGTGGGAGCTGGGGGGATGAAAGAGATGGATGGGAAGACCAAGAGAACAGCACATAGGATGGTGTATTAGTTTCCTACAGCTGTTTTAATGAATTCCCATAAATTTAGTGGCTTTGAACAACATGGATTTATTCTCTTACAGTCAGGGTCAGAGGTCTGAAATCAGTTTCACTGAGCTTAAGTCAAGGTGTGGGCAGGGCCAGTTCCTCCTGGAGCTGTGAGAATCGATTGCCTTTTCATCTTCTAGGGGCTACCTGTATTTGTTGGCTTGTAGACCCCTCCTCCATTTTCCAACATCCCTTTCCCTCATCCTATCACCTCATTTCTGACTCTAACTCCTACCTCTTTTCTATTGGGATGGTTGTGATTACATCGGGACCACCTGATAATCCAGGATAATCTTCCCATCTCAAGAGCCTTAACTTAATCACAGCTACACAATCCCTCTGCCATATGAGCGCACTCTCGGGTTCTGGCAATTAGGGTGCAGAAGTATTTGGAGACCATTATTAAGCCCACCACATATTATTGCACACACTTCAAAACATCCCCTAATGGGAATCTTGTTGTCCCCAGATTGAAGATGAGGACTCTGAGGTTCAGAGAGGTTAAGTGATTTATCTAAAAACAAAAGAAATGGATAGATGGTCTTTAAAAAAAAATAGACTGAAAAAAGATACAGGTTTGTTATTTAAAAATTATACGACATACAAAAAAATACAAAGAAAAAGGCAACATCTTCCTGAAAGTCTCACCCCCAGAAACGGTCAGTATTAACACTTGGTGAGCATAACGCTTTGGGGTGGGGGGAAGGAAGTGAGGAGGAAGGTAATGTAAAAAGAGTTAGAGAAGTAGAAAAATTATACAAGAATGGGACATACTACAGAAGCTGTTTTTGTTGTGTGTGTGTGTTTTTTTTAAACACAACATACAAAATATACTTGAATTTAACTGAGGGAAAAGAAACACATGAAAATGAAAGAATGATGAACTGCAGCTAGGTATTTCTTCACCTCAAAAAATATTCACTCCTAAAAGACCCCTCTCAACAACAACAGTTCTGATTAAGAGGCTGGAGTAGGACTTGTATCATTATGTGTCAAGTTTTAGAAGCCATTAGTTGCTTGCAACTATGAAGGCAAATGCTGGGAGCACCTCTGCTCTCCTTCCCACCCCTTCTCTCCAGATCATGTTGCCAGTGTTGTTCTAACTTTATGAGTTTTTATTTACATTCTGTTCTGCATCTGAAATTCCCAGTTTAATCTTAAACTAGAGGGAATTGCCATTTACCAGAGGTCCTTTTACCAGGACTCTCCCTTCCTCAGCTCATTTTGACTAACTCTTGGCTGACTGAATTTTGTTACTGTGTAGTTTTGTTTGTTTGTTTTTTGTTTTTCCAGAAGAGCTCATGGGTTATCTATCCCCAGAGCAGTGACTGAGATCAGCCACTTTGTTGGTTATGCTTTGGGGTAATTCTTATTTACCCTCACAACTTCATAGATAACTGCTTCCTCACTTTGGCTTGTGGCATGTTATGTTGGAGAGCATCTAAGATCAGACTGAATATGACTTGCTCTTTCTGCCTTGGTTCCTGAAGTATTCTTGTTTTATCTTCCAACTTTAGTGACTAAATCAGTCTATCTTTATGCCCATTATTCTGTATCTGCTATTCTGGCATAGGTTGTTCACTTTCCATCTGGATATTTGGTTTTTCCTTATTTTCAGGGAAAGTTTTATTCTATGTAATACCTTAAGTGTCTTTTTCTGTTCCATTTTTGGAACCTCAACGTTAGGGCAGCCAACAATCATGCTTATGGTAGCTTGCCTTTGTTCAATTAACTTCACTCTAGTTGCTTTAATATATTTACCTTTTCTCATCATATTTACTCTCAGGATCTCAAAGCCTTTCCTACAAATTTCTTTGAATTTCAGCCATACCTATTCTGTGTTGTTACTGCTAGTCTGTCGTATCTGCAATGGTATTGTTTGCGTCCTTTGCTATTTTTCCTTAGTTCTGAAATCTCCCTTTTCGTTTCATTCTGTTGTCTTATCATTTTGTCTTTGAGTTCTTGTTTTCTGGGTTTCATACTATTATTAAGGCCTTTGATAACAGGAAGAACTTGCCAGGATTCTTTTATGCCTTTGGTTGTTTTCTTCTAGATTGGGTTCTTCCTTTATTTTTTGCTTCCTGTCTTCCTTGTTCCTTTCCCTTTCCTCCCTCCTTCTCCCCCTCCGGTTTCCCTTTTTACTTCCTTCCTACCTATATTGTGGCTGTGATCCAAATGCCTAAGGGCCATTGCCATTAGCTTTCCACTTAAAACTCTCTAGCATGGCTCACAGTTAGCATACCTCTCTTCACTCTGGAGTGTAGGTCCTTGAGCCCCTTCCCATCTGGACCAATTTATCTGCCCCTGGGAGCTGTGGTTTGAACTTGGATATTGCTTTCAAACTCACCCACCCCATTTCTGTGCCCTGGCGGTGGTTTGGCTGAGGCTATCTGCTGACTTTGATGGGGCCCCGAGGAGCTCTCCTCGGGAGTCCCCCGAGGAGTCTCTCCTCTGCGGCCCTCATAGATACCTTTTTCCAGCTGGGAGGTGGGGCATATCCCATCCTGTAGACTTTGGCTTGTTTCCCCAGCCTTACCCCCATGCTCTGGAGGCTGCCAAGCCATGGCAGCTCTTCTCGCCTCTCCTGAGGTCTCACGGAGGAACACAGGGTCTTCTATTTACAAAGGCTTTCCCCAAGACTTTTCCTAAGGCTACTTACTCACACAAAAATCCATTTTCCTCAGATTACAGGAGGTTAGTGCAAATGGCTGGTATTTTGACTCATCTTTTCTCAATGGTCCTTTTGGGCATGGGTTAGGAGACATACCACTCACTTGTTGCACCATTATCTTCTGTTACTTTCCTTGGCTATCACATTTTAAGGTTTATAAAAAGAATTTGCATGTTTAGTTGGACTTGAGTTTCTAGCAACATTTTTGTTTGGTTTGGGCTTTTTTCCTCTTGTTAGTGGTGGGAGGGGTACGAGGGAGTAAAGTGATTATGTGATACCTTCACTTTGCCTCCTAACCCAGAGATCCCACCCTTGCCTTGTCCATATGTCTCCCCTCAGATCCCTCCTTTGGGGAAGAACCTAGCAGCCCCTAGTACTTTCAGATCCCTGGAATGAAACAGGGGGGCAGTGGACTAGTACAAAGTGGGTGTTCAGTCCATGGCAGAGGAGTGAGCAGGAGGCAGCATCAGAGGGACCTCCAGTGCTTCTCAAGACAGCATCCAGGCAGTGCACAGCACGAATCGAGGCAGGGAAGTAGGACAGACAGGAACGATGACTGGGGAATGGGGGGGTTGGGGTGGGCAGGGGTGATATCCAGCTGGAGGAATGCCAGCTGAAGGGGGCAGGAGGAGAGAAGAGAGTATGGCAGGCAGGCCCTAGGAGTGCGTTCTGGTCTGGGGGCTGCACTGGGGTGTGACCAAAGCACTTAGACTCTTGGGGAATATTACAGAGAGCAACATTAGATACAAGTAGAAAAGCCTAGTTCCTGCCTCTTCTCATCTCAGCCTCTCCGGAGGAAGCGTCTCCGCCTTGTGTCCTTGTGTCCTGAGGGTGCTCTTGCTCCCTTCCCTACAGCCACAGGTAAGGCCTCAGCCACCACCACATGAGACGCCCTCTGCATCACAGGCTACACGCTAACATACCACAGATGTGCCCCTGGTCACCTAATCACACAAAACCACAACTCTGTGGTTGTATACCCTCACCACAAACTTGCAGGTGATGGCCCGTGACACACGATACTGAAGGTCTGAAGGTACACTTTGCGCTCAGCTCCGCACTGTCTGGCTCCCCTCTCTGGGGCCTTTGCCTTTGATTCTCCTGAGAGCTTGCTCTGCCCCCTGGTGGCCACTCCCCTAGCCACTGCTCTTCTGGAAGGATCCTAATTATCCACTCCCTTACAGGCCTGGTTCCTGGCCAAAGAAGCTTCTAGCCCTAGGGGCGCCTGGGTGGCTCAGTGGGTTGGACCTCTGCCTTCGGCTCAGGTCATGATCCCAGGGGCTTGGGATCGAGTCCCGCATGGGGCTCTCTGCTCAGCAGGAAGCCTGCTTCTCCTCATCTCTCTCTCTGTCTGTCTCTCTGCCTATTTTTGATCTCTCTCTCTGTCAAATAAATAAATAAAATCTTAAAAAAAAAAAAAAGAAGCTTCTAGCCCTAAACAGCCTCTCTCCACAGACTGGCACTGTCAAACCAGGCCCCCTCAGATCCACGCGCCCTCAGATCGACTTTCCCATCAGTCCAGCACTGTTAGGCAAGGCCTTCTCAAATAGGTGACCAACAGTCTCAGGATTTCCCAAGACTTGATATATTCAGTGCTAGAACTGAGAGAGTCCTAGGCAAACTAAGACTAGTTGGTGGTCCTGTTCTCAGACCTGTGTGCCTTCAGAGTGGTCTCTCCTCAGACAGGACTCTTTAGCAGCTCTCTTGATTAATCTACCCCCTAAGATTGGCCCTTCCAACAGAGATCTCTACAGCAGCATGTCCCAGACCAGCCTCCTCTCAGACTAATCCTGTCACCCTGGCCCACTTACCTTCAGGTTAGCCCTTCCCCATTGGAGTACCCCTGTCAGAAAAGTTCTCCTCCAGCCTCTCCCAATGCTGGCTCCATCAGACTTGCCTCCTCAGATCTCCTTCCTCTCTGCCCTCCTCTGAGAAGGGAAGGGTGTGAGGATTACACCCAAATCTTTTCTCATCCTTTCCGTGTAAGATGAACTTCTCCGGAGTCCCAGTCTAGGGAGTTAATGAGCTTACCCACTGGCTCTGGGGAGTTCCAGGCCTAGAGGCTGCCCCAGAGGAATTCCTGCCTACTGTCTCCCAACAACCCTCCTCTCCTGGCTGGCTGCCGGAAGGCAGAGGTGGGGTGTGTCAACGATCAGATTAGCCCGCGGGACCCAGAGCAGGAATGAAGGGCAGGCAGGTGGCCGAGAGGGGGCAGCAGAAGCCAGGACAGTCCCCAGCTCAGGCCAAAGAGGCACAGTGGCCACAGGCCGGGGTCTGGACCAGGGCAGGAGCACAAAGAGGGAGGCAAAGAGAGAGAAGGGGCTGACAGAGTCAGGGAAGAGGAACAGAGACACAGAAATGGGGTGGAGATCCATGCAGAGCCAGAGAGACACAAAGAGACTGAGCTGGGGAAAGACACACAGAGACAGAGGAAGACAGAAAAGGCAAGAGTAAGAGACAGGGAGGAGACAGAGACAGACAGGGTTGGAGACAGAGACAGGAGTTAGAGACATACACAGAGAAGGAGACAGGATAGAGATATAGAGAGAAATACAGGATAGGAACCAGGACAAAGACATGGTCGGAGATAGGAATGGGACAAACTGCTGGAAATGCGCAGTAAGAGGATGGGGGCAGCAACAAGTTAGCCTTGTAAGAATGGGGCATAGAGGCAGGTCCCCATCTCCAGTGCCCCTTGGGGGAGCAAAGAGAACTAATGAGCTGAAAAGCTGAGCCAATATACACATTGGGCCTGGGATCCAAGCCACCCCGGCAGCCCCCCTCAGCAGTTTTGTGAGATCTGATTTAGCTTTAAGAATTGATGTCTATACTTACCCCAGCTCCCCAGAACCACCATGGGAAATAATGACATGGAGAGACAATACTTGGAGGCAGCAGCAGACAGCACTCTTTAAGACCAGCCCTCAAAGCGAGCAGCCTCTGTGAGGTTGAGGGTTAAGACTCTCAAAGAGGAACGACCACCTCCCAGCCCAGGCCTGTCAGAGGCAATGACACTGACCCTCCAACCACCTTGGCACTTTGAACAAGGCTGGGTCTCTCTCTTGAGGTTGGGGGCAGGGAGATACCTCAGTCCTCTCTGTTGGCCTCTCAGGCACGAGCAGGCCCCCTTCCTTCTTTCCCCTCCCCAGACCCTACATAATTGCTTTCCCATGTTGCTAATAGAGGCCAGATTGCTGATGCCCAAGCCCTGGGTGGGCGGTGGGTGGGTCAGGGCTGACCAAGTCACTCAAGGCAGGAAGGCAGCACAGGCCGGAGACCTCTGAACTTTAGCTACACTACCATGAGGACAGGGAAGGGGTAGGCTCAGACACACCCCAGGAATACAATGTCTTTCGCAAGAGTTGGTGGCCCCTACTCCCAGGAACCTGGAATACAGGTTCAGGCTCAAGCTACATCTCCCAGAAACCAAATAAACAGGCAAATTAGGGGTGCAGGGCTCAGGGGTGGGTCCACAGCCACTTCTCAGTATGTCCATCCTGGGAGCCTCTTCCTGCAATTAGAGTCATGTATTCCCACAGCTGAGGCTATTCAGCCTGAAAAGCCACAGGCCCCTCTATCCTGACATCAGGCCTTTGTTTTCCACGAGATCTCCCACCTGGAACATACCATCTCCTCCTGTAGTGTCTGGCCTGGAAGAGAGCCAGCCACCTTCACTCTGAGCCCCTTCCCCAGCTCCAAGCCCTATCCAGGGGTAACTCGTCAGTGTGTGAGGCAACACGGATCCCTCCTCCTGGAAGCATGATCCCATGCAGGCCTATGAGACCAGCAAGCAAAGTCCATTTTCTGACCCTGGTCTGAAGTAAAGGGTTTGACTTGGGGTGTGTGTGTGTCTGTGTGTGTGTGCGCACGCGCATGTGTGTGGTCATGGGATGAGTGGCTTACTGCAGGTGTGGCACTCAGCACCTGCTGTGGGGACCGTGCACTGATGTCCGTGTATTCGTGCCTCTGATTCATCTCTCTCGTCCCAGACACCCAGAGCAAGGCCGAGCCTGGCTCCCCAGGTTGGGGCTCTGGTCTAAGCCTTTGCTCCCACCCCCAGGCCAGAGGTATCCACAGCTAAGGAGCTGCAGTGGCCCCCCACCATGGTAGAAGCTGCAGCAGCTTCTACAAGGGGCTGGACCTGAGCAGGAGCAGAAGGGGGCTGGCACAGAGCCACAGGCCCCTCCTCTGAGGAGAAACCGAAGGGGCTTTGGAATCCCATTTTGAGGACTAGAAGGGTGTGGGAAGGGTATAGAGCTAGACCTCAGACTGGGCACCCTGGAAAACCAAAGCCTGCTCCTCTCCCACTCACCTGGAGTCTCAACTGTTATCTAACCCTGGGGTCAATCTTGTATCCCACATTTCCAGTCCTGCAGCACAGGTCCAGTCCCTAGTCGCATTCCAAGTGGCCTTCTTCAGGCAGCCTCCCGCCCCACCCAGGCCCAGTATACTCTGCACCCCAAGCCTCATAGCCTAGCTGAGCCCTAGGCCTGACCTGCTAGAGCCCCTGACAAGTCTGAGCTGCATAACAGGGATGGCCACCCCCCGTACCCCAAGGATGAAGTCCAGCCTTCTCGCCTTCTTGTATCTCTGCCCCCATGGGTAAAGCCAAGGCTTTCTTGGAGGCCAGCTCCGGAGATGACCCTTGACGGGCCTTTTCCTGTCAGGATTCAGCAGCCTCCAGGACTGACTGGACATCCCCACGTGGGACCTGCCTCACTGGGACCCCTCATCCCCCACAACTCTGCCTCTGGCCTCCAGGAAACCCTATCCTCCAAAGCAGCAGAAAGCCCCCACCTCCAGAACACCTGTCTGAGGGCAATACTGCCTGTCCCCATCTCTGTGGAAAGAGTTGTCACTAAGCAGAATTTCTTCCCTCCTCCAGGCCTTAAGAGGGATCCTTGGAAGAAGGATACCCTCCCCAAATGGGTCTGGTTCAAGGACTCATGAAATGGTGACGTTTAATGAGAACCCCCCACCCTCCCACCCCTGTATATACATCTATAAAAAATTCAAATACAGCAAGTTACCATTGAGTCAGACTAGAAGGGACTGACAGGGCATTAAATACTGCGGGGTGGGAGCAGGGAAAGGGGAGGGTCATACAAAACGGGCACAGGTGGGGGAGTGAAAAGTGTGGGTGCTGGGGGGAGGGGGATGGCTGGGCCCCCCCAGCATCAGGAGCTTATAATCTGATGGTGGCAACAGAGACCCTGGGACAAACAGGAGGCTAGGGCAGGAGGAGAAATTATGGATATGAGGGGCTCCCCTCAGACCCCCCCAAGGGCTCCTGGGAGTCGCTGGCATTGGAGGGTCCAGCCCGAGGGGCCAGGGTTGGGGTGGGGGGTCTTTGGTGGGTGGGTTAGCTGCGGGGTCCTCCTCCCCTGAGGGACCAAGGAGGGCCAACATGGTGTGGCAGGGCTAGGGGGTGGCAGGCCCGGGCCTGCCGGGGTCTCTACAAATTATGTTTGAAGAGAATGCAGAAGGTCCTCCTGCCCGTGTGCAAAATAGAAACTGGAGTCTGCGGGCTCAGCTCCGGCCTCCTGCTCCTCTGCAGGTGCGCTGGCATGTCCTCACGGGATGCCGGGCTCTGGGGAGACAGGGCAGGGGGCTGTGAGGGATGAGGGTGGGATGGGGGGTCCCCTCAGGCTCCCCTCTACCACCCAGCCTCACCTGACTTACCAGATCAGAAGACTGTTGGCAGTGGCGGCAGCGGCAGCCAGGGCCAGAGTTACAGGGACACTGATCAAGAAGGGTGCTGAGGGTCCTCCGCCGCTGCCCAGCTCCCCAGGGTCACAAATCTTCGTGGTGGGTGGGGGTGCCAGTGAGCTGGTGGTGCTGGTCGTGGTCTCTGGGGAACATGGAGGGAACTCAGGGCCAGGCCGGGGCTACAGTCCAATCCCAGGTCTGGGGGATTCATGAAGCACACTGTTCCTGCTCCCTGTGTTAGGCAAGTACTGCCTCCCCCATCAGACAGCCCCTGCTTCCTCTCTCAGACGTGTCCTGCCTCACCCACCAGGCAGATCTTGCTTCCCCATGGCTCTCAGATGACCCTTCCACCTGATGGCCCCTACCAAGAATGACCAGACAGCAAGGACCAGGACCAGGGCCAGCTTCGGTAGGACAGACAGACAGGAGTGTGACAGCCCGCAGAGTGCCTGGGGCAGAGGCTCTCAGGCTCTAAGTCCTGGGAGGATTTGGAAGGTGGGAGATAAAGCCAGGCAATAGCACAGGCCCCCTGGGGGAATGAGGGCGAGGGGGTGCTTACCCGGGGCCTGGGCCTCAGTGGTGAGGTGTCGTGGCTCCTCAGTCCAGGGTGTGGCATGAGCGGCCACGCTCCAGTCACTCCATGTCCCAATCTCATTGTCCTTGGCCGCCACCTGGATGATGTACTCCTTCCCAGCATAGGCATCTGTGATGGTGTGCGTTGTGCCATCTGACAGCTCTACCTGCAGCCAGACCACAGGATGGGGGTGGGGAGCCCTGGGGGTCAGGAGAGTGAGGTACCCCCAGAGGAACTGAGAACACTTCTGGGGAGAAAAGAGTGAAAATCCCCCTACTGGAGGAAAAGAGAGCTGCCCCTGGAGGGAGAAAGAGGGTATCGAGAATATTCCCGAAGGCGGGTAAAGAAATCTTGGGGAGGAGACCCCGAGGGAAGGAAGAGGATCCTGAAGGAGAGTAAGAAAATCTTTTAGGAGACCAGGAGCACCCCCGGGGGAAGAGAAGCAGGACTTTGCTCAATGTCTCACCCTGCTGTCATCCCAGCTCCCTCCCAGTGCCCAGCCTGAGCCCTGATCTGTCTCTGCCTGGAGGTGACAAGAGTAACAGGGTAAGAGAGGAGCTGGTGATGTGCTTAGAAGAAAGGTTGTAAATACAGATGGGGAGCTAGGCTGCCTGAGTCCAGGTTTTAGCTCTGTCCCCTCTCAGCCAGGTGACCAAGTAAATTAAGCTCCCCATGCCTTGCTGGCCTGATCTATAAAATGGCATTCCTGACCTACCTCACAGGAGTAGGGTGAGGACTCAGGCGCATGGGAAGCACCTAACACACTTCGGCCAGCTCTGTCGTCATCATGGGTTCTAGCTTAGAGCCTGGCTTCCCAGATGCCCCATACGCCCACCAGCCTGGCCCCAACTAGGCTTCTCCCTCGGGAAGGCCACAGTACGGTAATCACCCTGTCTGAGGCAGAAGGGTGGGGGGGGCAGTTCCCAAGCTGCCGGACAGCAGGACAGCTGCTCCATTTCCTCCTAGAGGCATCACCACCCCACCCCCGCCTGGGCCAGCCCTGTTCTGCTGGTCTCCCCCACCCTTCGGGCTGGCCTGCCTATCCGGCGCCCCTCCCAGTCCCAGGCTGGGTTCTGGTTCATCTCAGCGGCACCCGCTGCCTCATTAAGCCTCCTCGTAAACAGGGGCAGCCGGCAGGGGCGGAGGAGGGGGCTGCTCTGGGCCACGTCTGGCTTCAGGGCTTTCTTGGTCCCTGTTCCAATCTCCCTTCCCGGAACACTGGGGTCTAGGCTACCCACCTGACAGGCTGAGAGTACAAGAATGCATGTGTGTGTGTGTGTGTGTGTATTCACGTGTGTGAAGATGGGTCTAAGGAAGCCCCTCCAATAACCTGACCCCTCCCGCTCCCATCTGTGGCCTAGAGGAGGAGACACTGGTAAAGGTCAGGGTCAGGGTGAAAGTCATTTAGGGCCCAGACCTGGGCTCAGTCAGTCCTACTCCCAGCTCTGGAAGATCGAGGGACCCCACAGACTCTCGCCACCCTGAAGTTGGGTCCCAGTTCTTCCTCTGGTTCCGTATACCATTTAGCCCTCCGAAGATCACCTCTGGCTGAGTAGACACAGAGAGAGCTATGGAGAACAGATCAAATTAGCACCTCATTGGTGGGCTTATGGTGGGCACCATACACTGCTAGAAACGTGGCCCAGGAGTCCAGTGCTTTCCTGGCAGCCATATCCCCTAGCCTCCAGCCCTTCTTGCTAGGTTGTCACTGATCCCTTAATCCACACCCTTAAGAGAATGGCTCCTCACTTGGCAGGAATTCTCTAGTAGCTGGCATCTGCCTCAGAGTCCTCCCTTCAGTCTGCTGTGGCACACGTCACACCCGCCCTCCAGCCTCCCTGCTGAGTCAGGCCAGAGCAGAAGATGCAGGGAACCCATGCTGGGTCCCAGTACTTGCCCCGCCTTGTCCATGCTGAGAAAGCCCCTGCCAGACCTCATGGTACCCATTCCTATTCATCCTGGCCTACAGCTCTCATTTCCCTCTGAAAATCCAGTGATGTTTTCCTCTGCTCTCCTCTCTATACACGCTCCTGATCATACACCTGCTTCTCTCCAACGTAAAGGATCCAGCAGAGTAGATTCTATTCAGAGTGAAAGTCAAGTTCAAAAGAGCCATAAATCGAGCCAACTGTAATGCCAACAAGCTATGGAACAGGGCAAGCACGCCAGCGGCCATACATGCTCTTACCACAGAGTCCTCATACTCTGCGCGGCTCACATCGGTATGGGGGGAAGTCCTTCAGTGTGTGCTCTTGGCATGTTAGTCACATACATGTATGGAGCATGGTTGCTGCTGGGAACCACGTGTACGTGTGCATGTTCCCGTGTGTGTGGTGGGCGGCACGCCAGGTCCACCGCGAGGCGTGTGCGCTGCGATGCGCGGGGCTGCTGCCTGTAGCTCGTTAGCAGGGGAGGGGGGCTTGTGAAACTAGACCCTGGTTATTAGCAATGCATTAGGCGCGGGCAGCTGGCCAGGCAGGAGGGACTCCGGACTCCGTCAGAGAACATGTGAGCAGCCTTTGTGGGGGCCAGGCCTACAACCCGGACAGGCACCCTGGAATCAAATTACGTACTTTAAAGGGTAGCTGGAAGGGGGGCGTGAGGAGATGGACTGGAGCCCAGTGGGTGGGTTGATCCCTGAGTACCAGCTCGGGTTAGCCTACAGAGCACCCTCATAGCCCCACTCCTAGCCAACAGACCTCACGGGCCAGAAAGAGAGCCTGCAGCACTATGGGCCTAGGGCTGCCAAGGAGAGGGAACGCTAAGTCGGCCCCAAATGCCTGGATGCTCCTCAGAACGACTATAGCTTGAGTAACATCCCAGACCACAGGCTGACCCCAGACCGGCCCTCAACCACTGCTCCATTCCTGGCCTGGGATACCTTCCGACCTATAAACTTGAGCGGACCCCTCAGTTACATCTGACTTTGGACCGTGACACTAGTCATGGCCTGAACCCATACCATGGAACAAGTTTGACACCACTGCCTGATTTTGACCCCCTGAACCCTTGAGCCTGTGAATCCTTGAGGACAGAGATGTAATGCCCTTTGTGTCCAGTAGAGGCCCACAGCCTGGGCCAGAGTCTAAGAGGGAGAGGCCTGATCAGGGCTGAGAGCCAGAATTAAGGAAAGGGAAATCCCACCTGTCCTGTCTGCCATCTCCCTTCTGGGATTTCTCCCCATTACCCTGGGAGCCACAAAAACAGATGTGTTCCCATCACACTCTTGGACATCACAGGGAACCCTTTAGGGCTTCAGATCAGGATACCTTCCTGAGTCCCATCCATCCTTCCAGGCCCATCTGTTCCCTTCTCCCCAAGGAAACAAAGTCTCTCTGGCTGCGCCCAGTCTTCACACTGGAACAGCAGCCTGCTGATACTGGTGTATGGACCCCTCCCGTGCCATGCGGCTCTGACTCAGGTGCTTGGGATGTGAGGAGGGCACACACTCACATGCTGCCACTGGTCCAGGATGAGGGGTCGGTAGCGCAGAAAGAACTTGAGAGGAAAGGACTCAGGGTCAGGCCAGGTCGAAGGGGTCTGCCAAGTCACCTCCAGCCGGCGAGGGTTGCTGGGTACTGGTCGGGCTACCACATTTTCTGGAGGGTCAGGCTTCACTGTTAAGGCAACACAGCTTCATTATCTCACTAATTGCTGGGAATTACCCCACTTTGTCAACTCCAGTCGCTATGTCCACCATCTTACATTGCCAACCACCGTCCTAGTTGTCACAGTGGCCACCTCTCTTCTCTGCTGTCAGTTCTGGCAACTACCATTAACAACCATCTCATTATTTCCACCTCTTACATGCCTGTCACCACCAAGGACTGTCACTACAGTCACTGTCACCAGCTCATGATAGCGATATCCCAAATTTCATCCCATCATCCCAACCCCATGCTAATAATGACCAGCATCCCAATTACTGAGTCTATAGGATGGCTCCACCATTACCAGCATTACCTCCATTGTCCCCTGGGTCACCCCCTCCTGCACCAGCATCATACACTCCTCTCAAGCTTGGCTTTTCACCTCAACTCTTCCAGTTCCAAACTGAGATACACTGTTCCCCGGGAAGAGCCTGGGCTCGAAACTGCTCTTGAAGCTGGTCAAGGTTAAGAGATACTCCACAATTGTGGCAGATATGGGTTGGAAGTAGGCTGAGAACATGATGGGAGTCTAAGGGCCCAGCTCATGTAGAAACAGACTGGGGGACCCAGCCATGAGGGTCTGGCTGGGATGGGGCAGCAGCAGGCAAGGGGTCTGGCTGGGATGGGGTAGGGGAAGGGGTCTGGCTGGGTGGGGGGGAGAGCAGGCAAGGGGTCTGGTGGGGATGGAGTAGGGGAAGGCTAGGGATCTGGCTGGGATGGGGCAGCAGCAGGCAAGGGGTCTGGCTGGGATGGGGTAAGAGCAGGCAAGGGGTCTGGTGGGGATGGGGGTGGGGTGAGGGCGGTATCTGTCCCAGTCCTGTCTCCTGTTCTGACACCTCATTCATCACAAGCCGTAAGGAAGCCATTAGCGTGGGGGGGGGGGGAGGCTGCAGCTGCACAAGGGTCTGGCCCAGCCTGCCCCCCTCCCCCTCCTATATGCTCTGGGAGCCAGAGAGATGATGGGAAGAGCTGCTGGAAAGGTCTCTTGGCCCATGCAGGTAAAGGACGTTCACGCCAATGTTCACAGGTCTATACATGCCATGAACATATGTCTGTGTGGGCCACACATACCATGCACACATGTGAACATCCCTCCCGGTGCTCACACACAACTCTGGCACACATCCACTTACACACTCCCACCGGAGTGTGCTTCAGGGACCAACCCCACCCCACGCACCAATGGTGAACTCGTCGAAGGTGATAGCTGTAGCATTGTGGCCCAGGGCATTGCTGACACTTATCGAGACCTTGTACTTGATGGTGGAGAACAGGTGCATGTAGCGGATGTGGCAGCGGTTCTTGAGGGCTGGGTCCTTCTCACAGACCATGATTTTGGAGCCGTGCCTGGGGAAGGGTGAGGCCCAGACACTGTTACCAACATCAGGGGTCAAGTGCAGCAGAGGTTGGGGGAAGGTCAAGCCCAAGGCTGGGCTAGGGTCTGGACTGAGGGCATGGTGGGTGGCTGGAGGAGAGGTGAGAGGTCAGGGGTGGAACAGGGTCACAGGCAAGTCTACTCACAGCACAGTCACATTGAAGGTGTTGGGGATGTAGGTAGGGGTGGGCAGATGCCAGCTGCAGTAGAAGCCCTTGGGGTAAGTGTTGGAACGGCAACTGAGCACGGGCTCCCGCGGCGGCACTGAGGGGTGAGCACAGCATGGTCAGGAACCCCTAGTCCCCTGCACTAGTGTGGGGACAGGTGGGCCCCAGAACTCCAGCTCTCCCCCCTTCAACCCATCAGCAATGCCAGAGGTTGGGGAGGGGTGGCTGTCAGCGAGGGCCTGAGGCTTCCCAGGCCGCAGAGAGCCAGATGTTTAATTAAAGAAAAACAAGGGTTATATGAAGAGGGAGCCCCCCCCACCTGCTCAATGGAGGCGGGAACTGCGGGGAACAGGGGGCTGCGGGCCTCAACTCATCAATCACAGGACGGAGGTGATGTCTGGGGGAATCGGCCCCAGCCCCACATCTCCTGACACGTTGTGTCCATTCACAAAGAAAAACTTTGCAACGGAGGCTGCAGGGTGGGGGGAGGGGGTGTCCTGACTGGGTCCTCTGGTTGCTAGAATAATCAGAGTGCACTCCCCGGAGAAGTCATCCCAGGCTTCCCCCAGTAGAGATTAAGAAGCATGAGGCCAAGCCCGGTGGTTCCCCAGGAACAGCCACATTGGGCGGCTAGGTGTCTACATGCGTGGGTGCATGTGTTACACGTGTCTCTGTGACATCAATAACCCATAACGGAATGTAGATACATACACAGGAGTATCTAGGGCACGGCTCAGACTGTGTGTCCATGTATGACTGACTGCACGTGTGTGCACATGCGTACTGAGAGGAAGCTATTGTTCCCTTGCTGCATACCTCACCCAAGCCCTAGCTCCCAGCTCCGCCATCACAGACCCCTTAGGAAGCCCCTTACTTGGTTAGCAGGGTAGCAGCAGCCTGCAATCTAGAGTGCGGAGTCCCAGAGAGAGATGGAGACCCGCCTGGAGTCACACAGCAAGCCAGGGCTGAGTCTCAACCCTAGGATGGGGCTACCTATCCACCTACATGACCACATGTACACACACTTGGGAAGTCCTTTCTGCTATCCAACCACATTTTTTGCTGCTGTGAGCACTCAGCCCAGCTGTCCCACACTCAGGCATTGGATAAGGCGTGAGGACAGGCGGCTCAGGTTCCTGGAAGGAGGCAGCTTCTGTGATCTGACCCAGGCAAGGAATGTCCGTCAGTGGCTCCAGGGACACTGACACCTCCCTCCTAGGTCCCCCTCCCCCGCCGCCCCACCCTCTGCCTGACAGGTGGACAGGAAATGGGAGGGGGGCAGTTCAATAAGCCAGGGACTGTGAAAGGGGGAGTACATGTCTATGCTTGTCGAGTGGCCATGGTGACACATGGGGAACTGTGGGCTTCCATCCACAGTGTACACGTGACTGTGACTCTGATTGCACGTACATGTCCAGTGTGTGGGAAGTGTATGTGTATCGGGGCTGAACCCCCAGGGCCCAATCTGGCTTTGCAGCAGGAGAGATGAGAGGGTCAGAGAGGCATCCGGGAAGCTTGGGTGTATGTAGCAGCTAGAGTGGGCTACGCTGTGGGCAAAGGTGTGGCTCTATGCCCCAGGCCTGCAGGGATTGCTAGAGCCCAGCTGAGACCCCCACAAGGGGCAACCTGCATTCTATCCATTGCTGTCTGCCTCCCCTGGGGAGCCTTCCTGGCTCTGTGTCCATCTTGTGTCTGTTCCATGTTCATCCTGTGTGCCTCTCATATCCCTTCCCTAACTGCCCAGGGACACAGAGGCATGAGGGTGGGGTGGGGGATGGTCAAGGACACAGGAAGTGCCTTGTGGGGGCCTGCAGGCCAGGCCAGAGTTGGCAGCCACCCCAGGAGAAAAGGACATTCTGAGGTCGGCTGAGAAGCCTCCACTCCCCCTCCTGCCACCACCCCCCCTTACCCCCAGCTTCAAAGGAGAAGGGTGCTGGGGGTGGGGTGGGTACTAAAGGCTGCAGAGTCAGCTCCTTGCTGCCTGGGACTCTCTGCAGGGCAGAGCGGGCCAAGGCACTGGACTCACAGGCCCGCCCCCTCCACCAGCCAGCCTCCCACTGACCAGTCCCCTCCATTCCCCCATGACCATCCTCTCCCATAAGACCAGCTTCCCCCTCAAACCAATTCCTCTCTCTGACTGGGCAGGTCATGGGGGACTAGGGGGCCAGGCAGGGCTCTGTCTCTCATCTGGCTACTCCTGCCTGGCCTTGGGCCCTGAGTAGGGAAGGGCTTGGGTTTCCTGACAGGGACCAGGTTTCTCAGAGGGAAAAGGAGGAAAGAAAAACAAAGAAAGGAAGAAAAGGAGTGACTTGCTGCAGCTGGAGCCCAGCTGAGGGGCCGGGTGGGCGGAGGTAGGGGTGCTGTGAGAGACCAAGTGTGAGGTTGTGGGACAGTGTGCGATCAGGCCTGTTATGAGTGGGCTGCAAGATGGGGAAGAAGCTGCTTTTAAGACATGGCAATTGTGAGGGTGTCTGGTAACTCTGAGAGGCTTCATGCATGTGACTAAAATCCTGGGCAAGCGTGTAACCGTGCGATTGGCTGTGTGTGACTGCAGACTGCATTTGTGTGGGACTCTGGGCGGGCTGTTTGATCTCAGGACCGCCTGGATGGGTCCGGCCGAGGGGCTGAGGCATTCTGAGAATATGTGTAAGTACGCCATCATGTCTGAACACAGGGAACAGCACGACTCCATACCTGAAACACTGTATGTGAGATGAAGCTGAAGCCTGAACATATTTTTCAAACTGTGGGTGTGGGAAAGTGCCTGGAATTCCAAGTGTGTCCACACGTATGAACTGACCACCACATGAGAACATGTTAGAGGCTGTGTGTGAGCAAAAACTCCTACGCATGTCAGGTCATTCTCTGGGCATAGAGACATATTCCTGGATGCCCAGGCATCCCAAGCTGCCCCTTCTGGGGGCTCCTGAAATGCCCAAGTGACTGTGGCAGCCTATGGCAGGACATCCTTGGGTCCCACACGGGGCCATGTGTGCGTGTGTGCGTGTGCCCCCGCTGGCCCAGGGTTTGTTTGTTTTCCTCCTAATTGGCTTGTTTTTCCATGTCCATCCCACCAAACCGCATGTTTTTCCTCTCATCTCGCCAGCCCGCCTGGGCTGGAGCCCCCAGCACGCACAAGGCCTGCCCAGCGGCCCCGAGAGAAGGAGGGGCAGGCTGCCCACACCCCTGGCCAGGCCAGCTCAGGCTGGGTGGGGCAGGGTGACCCTTCCAGCTCCAGCCCTGCCTGGGCCCCACCCACACTCCTCCTGTCTGGCATCAAAGCCTTATACCATGACATCTCTTAAGGCACCCCAACTCCTGGCTTCCCAGATGCCCCTCTCCTGTCTCCCACCTGTCTTTTTTCCCCCAGACATCTTCATCCACAAGCTGCTCTTTCCTTCTCAGCAAACAGGGCTGAGGGGGAAGCAGCGCTGCACCAGGGTTTCTGAAGTTCCTGTCCTGACCAGTCAAATGCAAATATGTAAAAACTGGACAAGGAACTGTCCATGTCAAATCAGTAAATCACTCTGATTTGTTTTAGCTTAAAACCAGAAAGACACTGAATCAGCAGTGTCTAGTAAACCGAAGGATGCTACTAAAGGAAAGCAGGTGATCCTGTTTCCTGATGTGGGCACTCCTCTCACCATCCTGTCTGAGCAGCCACCAGGGGGTGGGAAGGTGGACTGGGAGAAAGCAGTTCAGGGATCAGTCTGGTTAAGGGGACTTTCAATAGGATATTTTTATGATCAGTTTCCCCTGGAAATAGAAACATGAAAATCTTAAATGTTTCAGATAAATATTAAATAATTTGGCTTCAAATAATTTGACTCACAAATCAGGGGTAACTCTGTCCTATTCTCTGAGTGCTGGCTAGAAGAATAATTTGATATTGAATGTTGCCAAACCCAGTCTCTTGTTACTAATATAAAGTGACTGAGACAATCATGATTAACGTCCCTTGTTCCTCTGACCAGCTCTTTAGAAGGAAATAAGGTAATGAGAGATAAGTACCTGTTACTAATGCTACAGCCAATTCATGGCCAGCTCTCCTCTGACGGGCAGAGCCCTGGGAGTGGTCAGCACTGTAAAAGGTCTGGGCTCTGGTCACAACGGGGCAGCTGTGGGCATGTCCTGTGGGTACAGACCACAGACATCACTTCTAGACCCAATTTCCCTACAACGACCTTTCAAAAATCAAGTCATTAGGAATACGGCCTAGGGTCACCAAGCTCTAGCCATTATGGCCAGCCTTGTCCATCCTAAGGACTTCTAGGACTCAAATCGAGAAAAGAGGGGTGTCAAATTGGTCTCATGCTTTTTCCATGGCACTTTTCTGTGTGTAAGGACATGGGGCTAGGCTGAGTGTTCCACTTCCAACAGACGTCGTGGTGGGCCCGGGAGAACTCAGGTAGGTTGGTCCCGTATTTCTCAAGCTGGCCGACAGGGGTCATTCCACCCCTGGCTTGCAACTAAGACACTTGGCTATGATTGCTATCTTTCTAGTTTAAACACAGGAAAGCTCTTCTGTGTGAAAAGGAATATCCCCATTAAAACGTATTTTCAGGGCCCCTGGGTGGCTCAGTTGTTAAGCCTCTGCCTTCAGCTCAGGTCATGGTCTCAGGGTCATGGTCTCAGGGTCGTGGGATCGAGCCCCACATCGGGCTCTCTGCTCAGCAGGGAGCCTGCTTTCCTTCCTCTCTCTCTCTGCCTGCCTCTCTGCCTACTTGTGATCTCTGTCTGTCAAATAAATAAAATCTTTAAAAAAAAAAACAAACTATTTTCACACCTCCTCCAGTGGGTAAGTGTTTTGGGGATGACCATGAGCAGTCCTTCAGTCTAACATTTCTCATGCTGTCCATGCCAGTCTCCTGACAACAGGGAAAGGGCCTGCTCCCAGGTTGCTCATGTATCTCCTTCCCTCAGCAGCTCCCAGGGAATAAGGAAACCACCCTCAGAAAGTGGGGTGCATCCCCCATATGGGGTGAGGCCAGAGAAACATGAATCTTTGGCTCAAGGAAAAAAGAAATGGAACTTTTTTCAGAATATTCTGTTGGTGGGTCCTGTCCAGCTAACCCTCAGCAACACTGAGAAGCTCCTCATTCCAACTTCTCCAAACCTTTCTTCTGAATCACATTCACTCACTTTTCCTTCTATCTTCCTGTTGGCTCCTTCTTATCTCTTTTTGTGGCTCATCTCTCTCCATCAACCCTTTATAAAGTGATGATCTTCAGGGCCCAGATCTGGGTCCTCTTTTCTTCTCATCCCAGAGTTCTTACTCTTGGCCATCTTACTCCCTCCATGTCCTTTCTCATCTCATCCTCAGCCCAGGCCCCAGATCCTCAGATCCACTGACTACAGCCATCAACTCCCACTGCCCCCCGAGGACCCCAACCCAACATATCTACAGCAAATGTTGGCGATGCCCTAGCAGATCCCTGGCCCATACCTACCGCCCTCTTCTGCATTTATGTGCCTAAGAGCTTTCATTGGTCACTAAAATCTGCATTGCCTGCTGAGGCATCAAGCCAAAAGTGTAGGGGAATTAAAGCATCCCCACCCCCACCCCAGGATACTCCTTCAACCAAGGATGAGCAGGAGTTACATGAGCAGTATGTAAACTTCTGATCTCCCTCACTGCTCAGGGGGGAGACCTCCCAGGTCCATGTCCTGCCTGGGCCCTCAGAGTCCCTGCAGGGCAAAGCTGCAGTTGCCCAGAAGATAAATGGATAACTCCATCTTTATTGGTCCCCTTAACTTCCTTTTTCAAGCACTTTCTCATTTCCTTATGGTATTTCTGCCACCTGAAAAATAAACTACTTGCATACACACTCTTCATCTTAGGATCTGATTCTAGGGAAATCCGAAATAAGATGACTTGCATACTACTGTCCAAACAGAACACACTATCTTTTTTTTTTTTTTTTTTTTTAAGTAGACTCCACATCCAATGCAGAGCCCAACACAGGGCCTGAACTCAGGACCCTGAGAGCAAGACCTGAGCTGAGCTGAAAGCAAAGTCAGACGCTTAACTGACTGAGCCACCCAGGTGCCCCCAGAATACACCATCTTTTCCTCCACAGACCCTTCCACCTTTCCTCTGTTGCAGTGATTGGTAGCACCAGCTGTCTTGTTTCCCCTGCTCTCTACGCTCCTGCCCTCTCTACCTCCAACGTACCACCAACTTCTGGCGGTCCAACCAGCCCCTCTCAACTGCCCCGACTCCACGCCCTGGTGCCCAATCCTCATCATCTCCCCTGCATCCAGCAACAGCTTCCTTCCTGCCCTCGCACAGCCACCATCCAACCTGTCTCTCTTCACCACCATGAGAAGGATCTCTTAAGGACATGATGACCCTGCTCGTATCACTCCCTAGCTTCTAGGCTCCTGATTTTCCCCACCCTCTCCTTTAGATACCTTCCACCACCAGTACAAGTGGCCCTTCCATGCCCTCCCAGCCTCTGAGGCCTACAGCTGCACTTAGGTCTCTGTCAGAGGTGTGTCTGTCAGAGGTGACTTTGTCAATGTATCCTCCAAATCTCCCAATCTCCATGCGCCTCCCACTCCAGGAAGTGTTCTTTCTTCCCTGGAGCCTCCCAGAGTACCTGTTCCTCTACCTGCATAGCCAGCCCCTGTAAGAGCGCACAACAGAGTAGGGTCTCTCCAGCTGGGAGCTGTGACCCTACAATTCCTCCTTCCCAGGCCCCAGAAGGATCCGGCCCTGCTAGCCCTCCTCTGCCCATCTTGTCAGAGGGAACAGGATTTCTGGATCTCACAGATCACTGGGGGGTGGTGGGGGAGATACACGTGCAAAATGCCCGGGGGTCTGGATTCTGTGGGCAACAGTGGGCTCAGAGGTCAGAAGAGGTTAGGAAAGGATCAGAGGGCAAGGGTCAGGGTGCTGCAGTATCCCCAGCCCCAAAGGAAGAGGACTGGATCTGGGCCAAGGGTCTAAGCCTCACTGACAAACCTCTTTAGTGTGGGGCGGGGGTGAGGGGAGGCGGTCAGATGAGGGGTTGGGAGCAACACTTACAGCCCACATGTAGGAGGACTTGGTGGCGCAGGTGCCAAGAATCACGGTGGAAGCAGGCATAGAGGCCGCTGTGGCCCAGTTCCAAGCCATGAAGAACAAGCTGAGAGCCGTTGAGCAGGTCGGGGGCCAGGTCTGTCCCATTTACCCTCCAAGTCACTGCTGCATCCCAGTTTGCTGTCCCACATGGCAGAGTCACATCTGAACCTAGGCGCTCGTACTGCACGTGGGGTACTTCTGTTGGGGGCAGGGAGAGCATAGGGCAAGAGTCACAGGTCACAGCCTGGCCCAGCACCACCAAGTGAATGTGAGCAGATGAGAGCCTATGATGAGAAGTCTAGGCCAAGAGGCTTTGTGTCTGATGAGGTGGGTGTCAGGAGATGAGGAGTGTGTAAAATTTCTCCATGGTTGTGAGGGTCTCCAAATTGTGTGTGTGTGTGTGTGCACGCACGCACGCGTGCACGTACGCACATGTCTGGGTATTTTGTGTGTGAAGGGGTGTGATCTTCTGTGTGTAGGTGTGTGGGAGAAAGTGTGTATTGAATGCTGGGAGGGGTTAAATCTCAGTGAAGACCCAGTTCACCTCCAGTCACTAGGTCCTTTAGAAAGTTTTCTTGACCCCCATGACCCTAACCTCTCGCCACCTACAGACCCAGCCCCAATCACTGACATCTGCTACCCAGGCAAGCTGGAGCTGAGGGGCCCTGCTTCTGGACTCCTTTCTCTGTCTCTTGTCCTCATCTTTGTCTCCTGTCCTGCCTCTCTCCCTCCCACTCTGGACCCTCTGACAAGCTGCCCCTAACCTGCCCACTTCAGCCATCCAGGGCTTGGGCAGCAGCAGCAGGGAGATCCAGGGCCAGAGAACTCCTAGCAGCTATCAACTTTGTGAGACAGGAACTGCTGGGGTTGGGAGGGGTGCGGGGGAGTGCTGGGGCCAGAGAGCTCTCTGACCATTCCTCTCCTGCCCCCAGGAGGGGCCTGTCAGAGCCAAAAGCAAACCCCAGCCCTGGCCTCCGCAACCCAGGCGTGATGGACTGAACCCAGGAGACTGGAGTGGAAGGGTGGGAGGGAGCACCTGTCGAGAGGCAGCCCTAGGTGGGGGAGGTGAATATGACACAGAAAATCGGAGACACTGATCTACAGACAACGCAGGAGAGGCAGGCATGCAGAGCCGGGCGATGGGAATCTAATCTCCTCATTCCTCATCCTGCCCCCCAAGCCTGGAAGGACAGATGCTTCCCTGGTCTTGGCCAGATCTGTGGAGTGAGGATGGGAGGGGAAGAGCGAAGTGGGAGGGGGACAGCTGGGGGGTGCTGCGGGATCCCTCGTTAACACTTGCTTACATCTCCCCTCCGGAGAGCCACCCCGCTGAGTTGGGGGATTTTCAGAGGCAATTCCTGTTAACGAGCCAATTAACTTGGGCCAGTGGCCTCTTAATTAGACTTGTTAACACCACCAGGACTGCAGGAGGTAGGGATCCCCCTATGTCACCAGCCGACCCCCTCCCTCCATCAGGGCCCCCTCCCCAGTACTGCTTTTCTCTGTGCTGGAACATCTGTCCCTGTCTGCTACCTCTGTCACCCTTCCTGAGCCAGGATCTCTCTGTGTCAGGTTTCTCCCCCGCTGCCTGCCTCCAGTCTTGCCCCTCTCTGAGCCTCTCGGTCCCTGTCCCCTGTCAGAGGAGAGGGAAGCAGGAATCCCAGCCAGCCTTGACCACTCATCTGTGGGGCCTGGGACCAGCCAAACAAAGGATGAACGGCGGAAGGGCGGTGGCTGGGGGCCTTGGAGGCCACAGCTGTGAGGCTGGACCAGAGACTGAAAGGGGGCCTCCTCCTGACCAGAGGCCCAGTGTCCAAGGCTCAAGCCATAGAGCTCCCCCAATCCACCAGCCCTAGCCATTGAGACCCCCCCAACTTCCCCTGTCAAAACCTGGAGCTTCCAGGAAACATGCCAAGCCCCTCTCTGAACCGCCCCCCCCCCCCACTAGAACAAACTCTGCATCCAGCTGCCTGAGGAGGAGGCTGAAAACTGACCGAAGGGGAGGGGGTGTGGCCACCACGGTCCCAGCGGCAACATGTCAACACTGACCAGCAGCAGCTCGGAACTGACTTGGACCCGATGTGGTTCTTTATACTCTGGGGCAGGTACAGCCACAAGATGAGGAAACAGCCACCCAACAACACAACAAATGAGCTAACCCTCCCAAGTCACCCTGTCTGCCTCACCAAGCAAACAGAAACACAACACAACAACAAAGACAAACCAACAATGTGAGGGCAGGGCAGGAAGGACAACATGACAACGCAATGACAGAAGGCAACTACAGGCCACAGTGCAGAGACAGAGGGAGCAACGTGACATGACAATCACATAAGACACACACTGTCACAAATGCTGCAACAACACAACAACAGCAATATACACAGTCACGAAATAGCTCCAGAGATGGCAATGATTTAATCCTTTGTCTTTGGACAGCTTTCCTCCCGCCCTGTGGGTGCCCCTACTGATGTGCTGTCCATTTCAGAAATTAAATCAAGCGGCAGGGGGAGGATGGGGTTCTTGGCCTTGACGCGGTGACAAATGCTCCAAAGGAATCAGCTGTGAAAAGGTTGTTAGAAGCCAGGATGAGAGACAGAGACAGGATGAGGTCATGGACATGGAGAACACAGAAGGACAGAGCTGATGGCTCCCTCACACCTGTGTACACAGGCTCACATGAGGACCACATGCCGGAAACAGTCCCCCGGGAGTCCTAAGCAACTTCACATCACCACACACATAGGATGAAGACAGTCACCACAAGGAGAACACACACAGAACAACTGTCCACAAGGTCACAGCCACACAAGGACCCAGTCCCAGTTCAGGGATGGTTAACACCTAGTACAAGACGATCACACACATGCACAGGGAGGACATGTCCCCCAGAGGCAAACTGACACATAAAGGCACAGTCTCCCATAAGGGAGACAACTGAACAGGGACACAAACATGCAAAGAGACAGAAACAGGGAAAAACTATCAAACTGTCATACAGGGTACAGTCTCAACCACAAAGACAAAGCCCCATGAAGAGCACAGTCACACATGAACAGACAATGTCACACGCAGGGCACAGCCCCCAAGAATACAATCCGAGAAATGCATTCGAACAGGAACATGGTCTCACCCACACAAGAACACAGCTTAATGCACTGGGACAGTTATCCAGTCTCAGAGAGGCAGACTCACTGCTCAAGCCCCTGGGCACCTGTGGCTCTGCCTTTACCCAGAGTACAGAGCAGGGCCCAGGCCAGGGGGAGTGGCCCCCAGAGGTCCAAGCAAGTTAGATCAGCACACAAGCTGAAGACAGATTGACTGCAGGTGGGGGTTAATGGGCTGGCCTAGCAATCCTTTCACTCCCTGCCCACTGGGGAGCAGCCCAGGGGGATGGAGGCTAGGCTTTTTCTGGGTCTCAGTGTCAGTCTCACAAGGAAGAAGGCACAGGAGCCTTGACTCATTGCCCTCCTCTAACCCACAGTCTTGAGGGTGGCAGCGTGTGCTCTGCGCCTGGGCCCCAGAAGTGCCCCAACCTTCTCTGCCTCTATCCAATCCAGCCAAGGGTGGTGGAGGGCAGGACACATCCAAGGGGAGAGCTCCATATAGCTCAGCACTTGTCTGAGGAGTTTCAAGGTCAGACCTTATGCTGATGGAGCCATGTGAGGTGTTGCCTCAAATGCAGTTTGAGCTCTGGTGGTCAAGTTAAGAGGGCACCTGTTTCCCAGCAGGGGGCAGCTTCTTGCTTTGTGGGCTGTGGGGAGAACTGAGCCCTCCCTGGACAAATGGTGGGGGGCCAGTGGCCCCACCGGAGCAATCCCTGCCCCCTCCCACCATTCCAGATGACAGACCTGTCCTTTCCTCAGGATGCCAGCCCTCCCCCACTGGTCGCCCTGCCCATCCCCACATCTTGTTCTCAGTCTGCCACCTCTGTCTCCACCTTCCCTCTGGGATAAGGGAGAAGTCTTGGCCTCTGTCTCTCTCAGTGCCTTCCACTGCACCCCCACAAACCCCATTTCAAATGAAATCCCATTTCAATGATACTATACAGGGCCCTACCCCTCGCAGCCCCCAACTCCCATCCCACCTGCCTGTACCCTCTACCCGCACCCACTCCAGTAGGAAGAGGAACAGCTCATCAAGCCAGAGACACCATCAGCATGGGACCGTGTGGAGTGACTGGAGGACTGTGAGTATAAGACAACATCAGTGGGTCACCAGCATATCAGTGTCATAGGACTCATGGGTGTTCACATGTGACAAGCCAGAACGTGCCAGGATATGGTCTTGGGTGGATGCATACAGCTGTGACGCAGAGGGCTCATGCTTGGCTTTGGGTGGGGGTGAGCAGGGAGCACCACCCCACCCCTCAGAATCCTCTCCTCCAGCACTCACCCTGAGGACTGTGTCTCTGTGCGTAGACGACGGCAGTGGCAGCGAGCACAGCACAGCAGGCCCACGGGACAGGAGCAGCCATCTGCTGGGAGAAATGGGGGTGAGGGGGTGTGGGGGGAAAGGAAGGGGCAGCATCAGCCCAGGCAGGAACCTCCTGGGGAGCCCTCCTTGTTCTCAGGCAAGACTGGGTGATTCCAGCCCTAGGGCTAGGTATCTTAACCCCAAATGCCCTTCTTAATGGGGCTCAGGATTCTTTTTCAAGCAACAGAAAGCAACATTATTGGCATCTGGAGCCAAAGGTTTGCTAAGATGGTAGGAGGCAACCTATAGCGGTTTGTTGTTCGATAAGGCTGCTGGCTGTAGGATGTCATCAACCACAGATGAGTTATAGAACACGGGTAATGCTATAGCCATTTTAAAAACAAAAAACAACAACAATAAAAACTTTACTGGTGAGGTTGGCTAATTAGCTCTAAGCACTGCAAACCAAAAGAGTGATGTTTGAACTTAACAGAAGGTCTATACTTCTCCAAATTGCCTTGAATGGAAGGTCCTCTGCTGTGCCCCTGGGAGAAGGCCTGAAACCCTGATGCTCTAAAGCCCCTCATATCTGCACCCCCAGCCCTCTGTGAGCCTTGCCACTGGGCTCTGGGATGTTCACAGCAGCAGGGTACCAAGGTCAGATATTGCTTTCGCTTCAGTGTACAGTGACCATGAGAGAAGGAGAGCATGTCACATGTAACTCCTTGTCGGGGCCCCAGCCCATCCTTCACCCTAGACACATGCCTCAGGAGCCTGAGACCCGCAGCCCAGATGTGCACTGTGTCTACACACACCTCTGCAGGTACACAAAGCAGTCAGGATATCCCCAGAAGCCAGGCTGGATCCAGGGGTCCCCTCATCTGTGGCCCTGCTTCGTGGGGTAGCTCCAACTGCTTGCCCCCCACTCTACCCCAATACATGATCACACCCGAGGGCAGAGAAGTAACAATTTCCTGCAGAAAAAAAGCCTCAAACAGGACTCTCCTACCCCAGTGTGAAGACAGAGGGGGCCGTCAACCAGACAGAAAGAGAGATCCAGAGTGGAATACTGCCAGACACTCAAGCAGAGTAAGTGGTACTATTAGGGATACAGCCTGACGTACAGCCAAGACACTGTCTAAAACAACCAGACAAAGTCCCAGAGAAAGAGCTGCATGCACAGCTGGAGATACAATAGAGATACTGCGTGAGGCACTGTCAGGTAAAGCCAGATAAGCAGGTAGCTAGGACCTGAGAAGCAGGCAGAGGCTTGGTCAGAGAAAGACTGACACACAACCAAAGGGTCCACCAGTAAATACTTTAAAAGGCTCGGCCAGATGCAAGCAGACCTACCCCCAGAGAAAGAGCAAGAAACCCAGGCACAGAAACCAGCATCGACATAGCAAGGGAGCTAGAGACACTGTTGGAAACCACACCGGAGAAACTGCCTGACACACAAGCAGAGAAATACCAAAGAAACTGACAGACACAAACAGGCATCCACCCAAAAACACAGCTAGAAGGAGAGCCAGAGCCAGAGCCAGATGCTCAGTCAGGAAGTCTCTGCACCACTAAGAACACTGCCAGGGACACTCAGACACACAGACACACTGCCAGACACAGCCAGAGACACTGTCAGAAACACTGCCAGACAAACAGCCAGACATACAGCCAGAGAACTGCCAGAGAAACTGCAAACAGAGCTACAGCAGGGAGGAGACAGATGTGGGTGTCAGCCTGTAGCAGTGAGTGTGAGAGCTGGGAAGAATCTGACTTCCGGGGGCTCCTTTATGGGACGGGGCTCCTGCCTGCCCGTGACTGCACTGAGCCCTCACCAGGCAAGCCCTCCCCATCTGCACCTGGCTTTCTCTAGCCCCAGCAGCAGGTGCGCCGACCGCCCCTCCCTGGCACAGCTTGTCTCCCTAGGCCCAGGTGGCTTTGGCTGTTCCTCCTCCCACATCAGTGACTCCCAGGGCCTCAGCTACCACTTGGCCTGGCTCCTGCTGACCCTCAGCCACTCCCCTATCTTCAACTACTCTTCAGGCCTAGAAGGTTAAGACAATGGCCAACGTCATAGTTCATAGTCTGAGAGCAGTGGGGCCAGGAAATGAACCCAGGGACTGAATTCAGAGGGAGGGAAGGAGGAAGGAGAGGGAGAGAGAGAGGCAGGCAAGAGGCTACAGACCTACCTGGTTCCCCACCTCAACCCCTGCAAGCAGCTCTCAGATGCTGCCCCACCACCTCTGCTATCTGTCCATGCCTTTGTCCTTACAGCTAGGAAGATACACTACCTCAGTGCCAGGACCCACTGCCTACCACAGGGGGCAGGAACCAGGGCCAGCAGAAGCAGAAGGGACCAAGGTTAGATCTAGGACCCAAGAGGGACAGGGTGGCCCTCTGCTCCCAGCTCCTTCCTGGTCCCAGTTGGGGGTGCAGGGGCAAAAAGACAGCCTGGCATGAGTGTGCACACACACACACACACACACACACACTCAGGCCCCCTCAGGGGGAGGGGTGGCTTCTTCATCAAAGTCGCCTCCATCAGCCCGATGAGTTACTGTAAGGGCCGGGCCCTGGGCCAACGGGGCTGCAGCCATGGGAGACGGGCGCTGCCGAGAGCAGAGCGAGAGCGAGTGCTGCAGAGAGTGGGGGATGGGGTACCGAAACAGACACCGCATGGCTGGGGGCACCCAGCAAAGGCAGAGACCCAGTCAGGGGGGAGCGGAGAGGCAGAGAGGGAAAGCCATGAGCCAAAACCCAGGAGACAAGTAGAGACCAAGATTGGGAGAAATGGGAGAGGAGACCCAGAAAGAGAAATGGGAACCACAGGGGATGGGCAAAGATCCAAGGGCAGAGGAAGGGACAGATCCAGAGAGGGTCTCTGTGCCCATCCTAGAGCATCTCTCTAAGCCCACCTACCTCCCCCAGTGCAGAGGGAGGATGCTGTCGGTGCAGCCTTCCTGGAGGCTACAAGGCTTCTCCCTGGAGACGGAGAAGTGCAGCACCCAGGGGATAAGGGAAGACTAAAACCCTACCCTACCCCACCCCATCTCTGCCCCTGCAGATCCAGAAAGCCCCAAGCCAATTTCACTCTTCCCTTCCTTCAGAGTCCCAGCTGGTTCCACTCCCAGGTAGGGAAGCTGAGGCCAGAGGCATCCAGGCTCTACCTCCACCCTGCCCTAGCTCATCTCAGGCCACCCATCCCAGGGCAAAGAGCATCTTCCCCAAGAATTTTCCAAGTCCACACCCCATGGCTCTGGGATAGATCAGGAGGATAAATCCCATGGCCTCAGATAGGGGCCATGAAAACTGGCTGAAGCTCTCTGTAGACCCCTGCATGGGCCAGCCTTGCCACTAGCCCCAGCCGCACGATGAGGCAACAGAAGACACTCTACCAACAAGGAAGGGGGCCAGTACCTAGCAGCCCACACTCCTGTTAGCACAAGGAGCCCAGCACCTCTCCTGACACAGAACCTCACAGTGCCATCATTACACACATACACAGGTGATGCATCAAGAGACAAATCCTGGGCCCCCAATTTCCTGTCACTGTCCCACTGTGACACAAAGACACCACTACACAGTGAGAACAACACCCAGTGAAAATGACATGGGTATAGTTGACAATGGCACACAGGGGTGCTAACAGTCATTACAGTGAAATGACAAATAATGACACCAACAAATGGGACAATGATACCTGTTGACACAGACAGTCACAGTGACAATTACCCCAGAATCAAAAACGCAATGAGACTGACAGTCACATAGAGTAACAACGAAGGTGCATCCTCAGTAACACAGAGATGCTGACAGTCAGACTTAGTAACACGGACAGTCACACAGAATAACAGCAGCCCACAGTAATACTGGCACCACAGAGGCTGGCAATCACTAGCAGGAACGCTGGCAGACACAGTGACAGGCTCCAGCTTAGGGACCTCAATTACTCAGTTTCTAAGTCTGGCTTAAGATCTAGGGCCCAAGACTCTTCTATCTAGTCCCAGCAAGGTCCCTGATGCCCTGTGTCCCCAACCCTCAGCCCTTGACCAGCTGAAGGTGCAACCTGGGGGGGGATGTGTGAGTTTGGAGAGCTCCTATGTATCCCTGCAGAAGGTTACACAGGCCCAACCCTCAGGAATCCCTGCCACATCCAGAGTCAGAGTGGGGGGTTCTAAGCACCCCTGGCTGGGGCCCAGCTCTAACCAAAGTCACTGGCCTGCACTACCCACCCAGGGTCTTGGACCTGGGTGAGGTCAGGAACATTTGGATCTGCGGGAGGGCACCTAATCTATGGCATGGCCACAGCTTCTAGTATGCCTAGGTAATGGACTCCAGAATCCCTCAGTGTGAGGGAAAAGACACTTTGTCCTAGGGCCTCGCCCCCTTCCCTCTCCCCACATCAGCTGTAGAGGACCCATCCTGAGAAAAGGCAAGGACACAGGACAGGAGATAGCATGGACTAAAGGACTCAAAAGTGGGGGAACTCTAGAGGCCTCAGACCTGCAGAGGAATTAGGGTGGAATAAGGGAAAGAGACACCTTCACTTGGAGGTGGAAAGAGAAAATGAGAGAGCAGAGGCAGAGACAGAGACAAGGATGTGGTGGGCAAGGAGGAGCAGCACTGGCTGAGGGAGTGCCTGGAGAGACAGTCAGGGCTGGCTGGAAGCTCCAGGAGGGGGAGGAGAGGCTGAGACCAAGAGGCCCCCAGATCCCACCAGGCCCAGGCAGCCTGGACAGCGTGGGCGGTGGGGGCGGGGGCAGAGGCCTAAGCAGTCCAGAGGGGGTGTGTGTTGGGGGGGGGGGTGTAATTCGCTGAGGAGGGAGGCCTGGCCCCTGGCAGCTGGCCCGGCAGACCCCCACTGGGGAGGGGGTGGGCCTGGGTCAGGGGCCAGCTCCTGGGGCTGGGGCTGGCTGGCCACTGGGCAGGCTCCCATTCCCTGTGGTGTCTCTACCTCCTATCTCTCAGTTTCTTGTCTCTGGCTCATTCTCTCTGAATCCACAGCTGGTCCTTCTCTCAGCTATTGATGCCCCCACCCCGAGGGGCATAGGAGTGCCTGGGTTTAGGATTCAAGCCTTATCTCCTCCTGGGCTACCACACATTCACCCACTCCAGGGTCAAGCCCCAGTGTTCAGGGGAAAGGACCCCACCCAAATGTATGCCCCGTCTCTTCCCATAGAAGGGGGCAGGAGA
The DNA here is from genome assembly GCF_964662115.1 of Mustela nivalis. Lineage (NCBI taxonomy): Eukaryota > Metazoa > Chordata > Mammalia > Carnivora > Mustelidae > Mustela > Mustela nivalis. The sequence continues at coordinate 57,442,380 of NC_139032.1, forward strand.
AGCTCAGCACCAGTGGGAGGGGGGCCAGGAGGAAGGCAGGGGGAGCAGTCCCCCAGCTCTAGCCGCTGGCTGAGGTTGTGGAAAAGGAGGCGGCTCAGTGTGAGTGAGTTGGGGGGGGGCGGGTATCCGCACCTGCTAATGTGACCTCCACAGCCGGAGATGGGGGCCTGGGGGGGACAAGATTCCAGTGGATTTTGGCAGCAGCCCGGATTCTGAGTGCTCAAACCCCCAACCCCCAGCCTCTTGCACTGCAGGGACCCTGAGATCAGCATGTGCGTGCCCTTCTGCACGTGTGTGCAGGCGTGTTGTGGAGGAGCTGGGGGCCTTCCCACGATGGGCCTGGGTGGGCCGTGGGGAGATGCCTGGGGGAGGCAACAGTCTGAATCCCACAGCCCATGCCCCTGATGTGCAGCCCTACCGAGGGCCCTGCATGCTGCCTGGTGGCCTGGCATGGGCTTGTATACACACATATATGCAGGCCTGGGCTTAAGCAACTCTCTAGGTGCAAAAGGCCTGGGCTTTCTCCCTCAAAAGTCATCTGGACCAGCCCCCCGCCCTTCAAATGGGGAAGAGGAAGAAGCAGATAAGTGCATATCTTCCCTTTGGGCACATGGGCTCTGCACAACTTCACAGAAACTGGCGTGCAAGCACCAAATCCCCTACCCCCAGTCCGGGGTCTCCTCTGGCTTCTAGAAGAATTGGGAGGACACCTCTACCTAGAAAAAGGCCATGTACCAGTCAGGTTAAGTTTGCAGGGAGTGGGGGCTGCTCCTCTTGGATGAAAAGACCACTGCAGCAGGAGGTTAGACATCTGGAGGAACTCCCTTTCAGTGGTAGGGGATGGGCAGAGCAATAGGGTTGAATAAGACTTCCCTTAGCTGGTGGGGTGGGGGGACATCCCACAGGAACAGGGCTCCCAGCCGATGAGGCAGGGCCAGAAGGAGGCTGCAGGCCCTCCATGAAGAGAGAAGGATGGACAGAATAGCTTTCAAGACTTGGGGGCTGGGACAAAGACCTATTTGCCCAGGATCTCTCACTAAACCCCACCACCCCACCCCTGGCCCCATCACTGCTATGGGGCTGACACACCCTCAAAGGCCTATGCTTGCAAGCTTGTGTGTACACACACACACACACACACACACACACACGCGCGCGCATGCAAGCGTGAGAGGTTGGGGGCTGGGGTGGGTGGGGCGGGGGCAGCATTTCATAGGAAGCATTGGTTTTCAACAAAAAGAACTGAAAATGGGCTTTCTGACAGCTCAAGTTGAGTGGAGGGAACAGAAACTTTGCCTGTCTTCATGTAACAGTGTCCTGTTCTCCCTGCCCCCCTACCCTGCACTCACACTGCACACACTACTTCTGAGGAAGCTTCTGGTCTGCTGGGCAAAAGCAAGCCATCCTTCCTCCCCCTTCCTCCCTCCTCCCAGTGGGGAAGCCAGAGCAATCTGTTCCTGATGGGTAAACACAGGCATGAGTACGTGCACACACAGGCTCACACACTCCCCAGCAATTCAGGGTCACACAGCACCCAGGGCTCACCTCTCCCCAAGACGTAGCCCACACGTGGATTTTCACTACCACCTGGCAGCACTCTCCGAAACCCTCCCCACCTACACACACACACACACACACACACACAGCCAGAGCTTCACAGACACAGGCCGGTGGCCTCTCACAGTCACTGGCACTCAGAGTTCACCACCGTGACCGCACATCTTGGCCTCCCACGTGGACACCCACTGCCGCAGCTTCACACACACTGTGCACACACATGTACTGCAGTCACAGTCACATACACAGACTCTCACACGTGCTCGCTCACAACAGTCACGGGCTCACATATGGATGCCATCACACACTCAGAGCAGTCTGTCTTCCACACAGATACCATTGCACCTTCAGAAACCCAGAGTCCCCCAGTCACCCTCAGCCTCTTGTGCTCCCACATCCGGCAGTGGGAAATACAAAGATACACACTCACAACAGTCATTCCATGCTGGGACCTCGGATGGCCCAAGCTGCACTTGGTGGGTGGAGGTTAAAGCTCAGGGTGGCTAAAGAAAGGAAGGAAAAGGGAAGGACAAAATTTCTTGGGCCCTAAAAAGCAAGTAAATAGGATAATTTCCTAGATGGCTCTTCCTCCCCTTCCCCTTCTTTCCCAGCATTTGGGAATAAGCAGACAGAGACCCAGGCCAGATTGGGCAGCGGGGGAGGGTAGTGGGGGGGATGGGGGGGTGGGGGGATGTTGGTGGTGAGAAGCCCCTGGGTGAAGAGATGGTGGCACTGATAATAGCAGGAGCCAGAAAACCCCCCAAACCAGCCCACTCCCCAGGCACCTCCTGCTTCCCCTCAGCAACTCCTCTTCTCCAAGATGAGAATCAGCAGCAGCTCTCAGCCTACCCACCTGCTGTGTGATCCCGAACCTCTTCAAAACCTCTCTGTGCCCACAACTATCTAGAGTGCACCTGCCTGTCAGGCCTGGCTGCAAGAGGCAAGGTAAGGAGAAGGAGATGTGGCTCAGACCTTGACCCCCAGCCCTTGCCAAGGCCCTGTCATCACTGTTAGGCCCAAAGAGAGATGGGGACAGCATTGGCCAAGCCAGTGCTCCTCTAACCACTGAAGACAAGAATCCTAAAGGTCTTTGGACCCTGTAGCCCTGCACCCCCAACCATCACAAGAAAGGAATCTGTGTCGCTGTCCAGGCAGAATGGAATTCAAGCTGTGCTGGTCAGGCCCCAACCCGGGAACAAATGGCAATGCTGATGACATCCTTAGCACTTACTGCTCCAGGTGTAGTTGGGGCCCTGATGCCCTATCTAAAGGGAGCATGAGAGGCTCCAAGGAAGCCAGGCAGGGAAGCAAACACCAGACAGCAGGCACCACAGGACATAAGGAAACCAAGTAGGGCAATCCTACCAAGCCAGGTGATAGGGACTTCAGTTGGCTGACAGTGCCAACAAAAGAAATCAGGCAGCAGTGTCTAGGGAAACCAGGTGACATGGCCCAAAAGAACACAAGCTGTGGGGACCAAATGAAACTAGGCAGTGGGGACTAAAGTTTGCTAGGAGGTGGGGACAAATGAAGCCAGGCAAGAGGCCCACAGGATGTGAGAAAAGAAAGATATCAAGAGCTCATCCCCCTCTGTGTAGATGTCACCCCCACACCCTGGGCCTCTCTCTCGGTAGCCCTCTTCCCACCCAGGTGGTGGTCCCCTCCCCCAGGCCAATGGACACAGCCAGAGCCCCCTCCTCTCTCTGAGGCCTGGGCCGATTGCAGCCAATGGGCCCTAGCCCCATCCCTGGGACCTCAGGAAGTCCCAGTCCCTCCCACTGGCTGCAGAGGCAGGGGGGCTGCGGGGGGGGGGGTGGGGGGAGAAAGAAGAGAGACAGCTTGGCAGGGGGAGCGCGCCGAGCAGCCGCGGGGGGCGGGGGCCGAGAAAGGAGCGGGAAGCTTCGAGGCGGGCTGGTGGGCGGGCGCGGGCGGGGGCGTCTCAGCGGCGGAGGTGGGGGTGACAAGTTCTCCGGCCCCGCGGCCGTGCGGCCACTGACCTGGGTCCCCGCGCAGGCGCCCAGTCGGTGCCTCCGGCGCCCCGTGGGTCCGCCCGGCAGCCTTCGGGCATCGGGCCCCCAGGGCACAGGGCTTGGGCCCAGGAGGCCCGGGCTGGCCTGGTGGGGGGCTATAGGAGCCCCCCGCAACAACAGCCAGAGTCCGGGCGGGCGGGCTAGGGGCCGGGCTGATCTGTGAGCAAGCGAGCGAGGCGGCGAGCGGGCCGGGAGGAGGGGAGGAAGGAGCGCGCCGCGAGCGAGCGAGCGAGGCGAGCTAGCAGAGGGAGCGAGTGAGGGACGGCAGGCAGTGAGGTCATCCTTTGAATCTAATTGTCTGAGTCAGGAGGAGATGTGGCACTTGATGCTGGGGGAGGAGAGGGAGGAAGGGGCCCTCGGCTCGGAGCCGGGCCCCTCCTCACGCCCAGGGCGGCCCGGGCCTCCCTTTCCCCCCTCCCGGCGCCCAGGGCAAAGTTGCCTCAGGCCAGCTCCGACGGACCCCTTCCTGTCGCAGGATTGACTGACCTCTGCAGCCAGGGGGGGATCAATATGCCATTAGATGTGGGACCCAGTTCCCCATCACCCCAATGAGTGGCCCTCTTCCCACTCTAGGCGGTGATGGCCCAGGTCAGGCCCCTAAATTTCTGAGGTTAATGGAAAGTCCTCTACCCACCTCCAGGTCTTACTCCTACCCTTTGAGGATAAAGGGAGAACTTCAGCCAGCCTTTCAAGTTACCTTTGTGCACTTTAGGAGCATGGAGTCCCCAATTCTATTCCCCAAGTTACTTCCTGCTCTGGGAATTTGGCGGAATCTGGACATTGGACCCCAGTTCACCTTCCTGCCCTGTGAGAATGATAGTGCTGGGCCACCCAGTCTTCCAGTTACTACACTTTGGGGGGCCTGAGGACCCCCAAATGACCCCAGAGGTCTCCGTATTCTATATGCCCAACTCTTCAGGAAGGGCAAGACCCAGGTCAGATTCCAGGGCTCCTCTATGGTGGGGGTGAAGGGAGACAGGATGGGCCCTGGGCCTGTTAGGTATGCACACCCATGCACGCACGTATAAGCTCATGTGCACATGTGTAAACACACTGGGGGGAGCACCAGGCAGCTGGGGATGCTCACACCAAGGACCACACACCCCTCCCCTCACCCCATGGGGGAGGGGTGATAAATATTTAAGGGGCTTTTAGCTCAGAAGGGGTTGAAGCTGGAGGAGGGAGGGGGGGACCCACGATGCCTGATGCCTGATTAATGGGGTTACGGGCTTGGATCAATCCATCTGCCTGCTGCTCCCTGCTCCCTGCTCCCTCCTTCTCTATCCTCCTCCCTCTCCCTCCCTCTCCCCGGCCTAATGCGCTTTATCAGGAGACGCTTTTCTGACTTGGCAGCATCGGGTGTTTTAAATAGACCCATTTAGAACAGGGGTTGGGGGAGAAGGGGGGGAGGGAGACAGAGATTGAGACAGGCTGGGAGACAGAGACGATTCAGGAGAGAGACAAGCCCTGGAAGAGAGACCCGGAGGAGAGGAGAGACAAAAGGAGATGCAGAGACACAGAGATAAGAGACTGAGGATGAGACTCCCAGGGAGGCTGATATGGGAGATGGGTAGGGGGAAGCCAAGGGGAAACTAGAAGGCCATGGAGCAGAAACAAAAAAAAGAAATAAAGAAAGAAAGAGAGAGAGAGAGAGAGAGGGAGGAAAGGAGCCACCAGCAGCAGGGAGAAACCGGGAGAGAGTTTCTCTACAAGGGCTGAGTGCTAGCCTAGGAGACAGCAGATATCTTTTATTTCCAAAAACAGTTTTTCATCCACTTTGTTAAATTAAAAAGCTGTTTTTAAAGTGGTGCTGGAGGTGCTGCAGAGGGAGGGTGGACAGAACTGCCAAGTCTTGCCTCCCAGCCTCCTCTTGAGTGGGTGGTGGGGGCCCACAGAAGCTGTCTAACTCTTAACCCCTGGGGGTGTTCTCTACCTCCCCGGCTCTCTGCGATCCTCTGGGATCCCCAGAGATATGGGTCAGGGCATCAGAGCTACTGTTCTTGGGGAGGAAGACTTTTCTGCTGTCTGGCCTCAGTCCCTCCTGCTGCAGGGAGCCCAGCCTCTTGCCTGACCACTACTAGCCTTCTCTTCTCTGGCACCCTTCCAAGTAGATAAGGTGTTCCCAATTGTGGGGGAGGACTGTTTACCCTCACAGCCAGAGCTCACTTTACTAACAAGCCTTGAGACTCCTCCCAGTTGTGCCCCCTATAAATATTTATTATCTGTTGCTGCATAAATCAGAACTTCTATCAGATACCCTACCCTATGTCCTTGGGTCCTCAGGGAACAGTGAGATTGCAAGCTTAACTCTCTATAGCCCCTCTGGAGCCTCCCTTCCTCCTCTTCAGAACCCCAGCTCCATTTTAAGTTTCTTTTATAGCCATGTGTCAGGCTGGGATACCCCACCCCACCTAACAACACCCCAGTCCTCTTTCTGAAGGGTCAGTCAGGCCCCCATTCCTGGGCCGGGAAAATGGCCAGTCTGTTTGGGAGCTGAGATGAAAAGCCGGCTGGCCTTTGTGGGCCTCTGGCGGGTTTTGGACAATAGGCCCTTCCGTTCCGCTCCAGCGCCTCGATTCCTTGGACGCCCCCCACCCAGGGCTGCCAATCGGGGGCCTTGGCTGGCCTTAATGAAAGGCAGGGAGAGTCAAGCCCAGCCCCAAGGCTGGCCCCAGAAGATTTTGGAATTTCTGACCCCCATCCCATCTATTGCAAGCCCAGCTGCTCCCCCAGTCACGCCAGACAGATGCTTTGGGGGTAGAAAAGGAAACAGACAATGAAACAGAACATACTCCCACATCCAGGATTCAGCCCTCTCATTGCAGACCTGGCTTTGCCCTTGCCTGTGTGACTGCAGGTAAGTCCCTTCCACTTTATGGACCTATCAGAGGGGCATGAAAAGCCTCAGGAGGAGGAACAGAGGAAGAGAAGGAAGGGATCTCAAGCCCTTCTTCACTCACATCCTCGAACCTGTAGCTCCACTGCACCAGCCTAGTGCCAAGAGATGGACCTGCCTCATTAGGTCCCCAGCACATACCTCTTCACCACTGGCTGCAAACTGAGCACATCAATGTCCTCCTCCTCCAGACCGACTGTTTCCAGGACTTCCAAAACCAAGGGGGCAGGATGATGTGACAAGGCTGGATTCTAGGAGGGCAAAGGGCACAAATCAGAGGTCACAGAGGAGCCACAGGCCTAAGTCCAAAAAAGAACTCATTCCATACAACCTCACTGAGAGAAGGGGAGACTGAGGCAGGCAGCAGATAAGTGTCTCCAAGAGGGAAAGTTGGAAATAGTCCAGACTCCCTCGAGCACTCCCTTTGCTAACTTCAGGTTCAAAGCCACAGGGAGAAAAAGAAGGCCAGAAGTGGCCTAACACCATATATGCATACATACTCATACACCCCCAGACAATCCAAAGTCCCCACACAACCAATTCACAGGTACAAGTACCTGAACATCACATGCTTTCTTACATGGCCACTGGCAGGGCAAAAACACCCACCATTATACTCTCCTCTTCCCTCTGCTTTGTCAACGCGATGATTTATTGAGCATCTGTTATGTACCAGGAACTGTGTCAAGCACTTCATATGCATTATCTCATTTAATCCTCATGACCTCTCCATGAAGTGGGGTCTATAATTATTCTCCATTTGACAGTTGAAAAAACTGAGATTCAGGGAGGTTAAGTAACTTGCCTAACACCACATAGATGATTAGTTCCAGAGCACAGATTTGAGTCCGAGCCTAGCTCTGAAGCCTGTGTGCTATACCAATTTACCTCTGCAGTTCTCTCTTGCCTGCACAGTGCCTTTTCCAGTAATAACTGTAACAGCTAACACTTGTTCAGAGTTTGTAATAAGTCAGATATCATGGTAGGTACTTAACATACATTTTGTACAGAATCATCAAAGCAACCTTTGGAGGTAATCCTGTTTCCATTTTACAGATGAGGAAACTGAGGCTCAGAGAACAAGAGCACCTTGTCCAAAGTCATACAACTAGTAGTTGATAAAGGAGCTAGTATTGTACCCAGGGCTGTCTTGAAAGCCACAATTGCTTTTATGGGCTCCAGTCACTTAACAGAGCCCTCACTTTCTACAAGACCCTAAGAGATCCTCAGGGTCCAACTTCCTCTCTTCCCCTTAAAAAAACAGGTCCCAGATGTGTCTGACAGAGGCATGATCAGGTACCTAAACACCCATGAGAAAGGGCCTCCACATCATCTAATTTGGCACAAAAATGCAACCAGAGAGACATGGCCACAACTAAAATAAGGTGTCAGAGACTGGCTGGCTGGTGGTGATAGATACAGACACACCAAGAGACAGGTCCTAAGACAGGGAGACAGAGAGGACATTAGAGACAGAGACACACATCAGGCCAAAAAATAGTCGGGAAAGGAGACAATAGAGGGACAGGAGGGTACAGGCTGACATGAAAAGACACAGATATACACCAACATAAACAGACACAGACACACATAAAGAGCTCTCCAGAGGTGCCTGGCTGGCTCAGTCAGTACAGCATGTGTCTCTTGATCTTGTGGTTTTGAGTTCGAGCCCCATGTTGGGTATAGCAATCACTTAAAAAAAAAAAAAAAAAGCCCTCTAGCCTTCACAAGAAAAGAATTGTGTAAGCAAACAAGGCTCAGACTGCGCATGGCTCGTGTGTGTGTGTGTGTGTGTGTGTGTGTGTGTGTGCATGTGTTGGAGGGGCATGCAGAGTCTGTATCGCTACGCACATTACACCAGCTGCTTCCAGCAATTTCATCTGATTAATAATAAATGCCCCATAATTACAGCTGCTCCCCCAGCCCTTCTTCCTGTTTTTTGTCAGATGCCGCCAGGCCAGCCGCTGTGGGCCCCCATGGCCCTCTGCTCCTCACCTACTGCCTTCTAGGAGGCTGAGGGGACACAGGCTGATGGAGGAGGCCTGGCTCCCAATCTGAGAGGGAATACCCATCTCTCTATTTGGGATTAATGCCCTCTGCCTCCAAGCAAAAGATCATCTCCCTCAGGTCTCATTTAGCTCTCTCCCCTAACCTGGGTATAACCTGAGACCCCTAACATGGCCTAGAAGCCCAAGTCTGGGAAGCAGAGAAATGAGCTTTGAACTCCCCTTGCCCACTCTTTATAACTTGTTGCTTGAAAAAAGTCTTCATTCTTAAACTTTCCCTAGCCTTGGAACCCCACAGGCTCAAAGGAGGAAGGGACTAGTTCAGCAGCCCCACCCCATCATTCCAACCCAGGCAGCCCCAGAATCTCTGCCTACTTGTGCACCCTCATATTTTGGACACTTGGTGGCTCCACCTCCATTCCTGAGCCCCCCACCAGGTCTACCTCCTTCCAGGCCTCCCACCCTAGCTCTCCAAGGCAGCTCTATCAGAATCAGCTGCGGGTTTGTGCTGATCTGTTTCTAATCGCTGGGGCCTGGTTCACGCTTGCCCCCCCCCCCCAATATTGATTCCATTATTTGGAGAGTCATTGACGTCAGGGACCTGGATGAGTGCCAAAACCGCCTTTTCTCCGGGCCTGGGCCAGGGCCCAACCCCCCCATCCTGCGATTTCACAGAGGGGCCCAGAAAGGTCAGCTTACAAGCCAAGGTCACACGGCATCTGCCCTCAGAGGCTGGGATCTTCTTACCTTTTTTGGGACCACTGTGCAACATCCATCTTCTGGGAAGAGGAGATACACAGAGGCCTCAGGGTCAGATGTGAGGTCGGGGGGCCGATGAAAGGGGGGGTGCAGGAACTCCACTGGCACTCAGGCTGTGGGGAAGGGCTCCAGGAGGTAGATTTGGGGGCAGTGGCTCAGAAAAGGCTACCTGGGGAAGGTTTTTTTTTTTTTTTTTGTCACATACTTATTTTGGAACATCCCGAAGCTGGACTTGAAATGGTTACTACTGACTATTTAATTTTTATGTCCGATTTCAGACGTATCTTCAAACTTTCCAAGAAGGAAATTTTCTACAGCGTAAGACAATAGATTACTCTACGTGTTGCCACAATTTGAAGAACTGACACCACTAATTTTATAAATCTTTGTTCCAAATAAAACAGAGACTCTGTCTCTTGTGCATCTCCGGCCCATGCTGCCTCAGTTTCCCCATACTCTCTAGTGTCTCCCAGCATCTATCTTATCAGGCTGCACTACTGCTATACCAGCCCACACCAACAACTCCTAGGCTCTGGCTGGATAGGGTATTTTTAGGATCAGAACCCCGTGTTCTCAGACAAACATTAATAACTAATACAATTTGTGGTGTCTACAGCAGCTAAACAACCTCAGAGCCTAGCCTCAGTGGCTCAGAGGTGGGGTCCATTGTCTTGGCTAGAGTCCAAGAAACCCTGACCTAGAGAGACCAAGGGACACATTCCATCACATGAGGAGAAAAGGGCTTTCCCATCTTCTGAAAAATCCTGAAGCTGGGAGAGGACAGAAGTGACCTCCAACCCCTGCCACAGAATCAGGGTCATCACCCTGTCCCAGTCTCCCTTAGTCCTGACCTTTTCAAGGAAGAAGCTGCCTATCCTCCACACTCCTTCCCTGACTGCAGGCAAGTCCTTCCTTAGTGTAGACTGCAAATCATTCAGCGTTTCTTTGAGCCAAATAGGGGTAATACAACAGAGTGTGTTGGATCTCAAGTCACAAACTCCAGAGAATCCCCTCTCGCTATGGTTTGTCCCACTCAAGGATTCATTCCTCAACATTTTAAAAAAGATTTTTACTTATTTGAGATAGAGAGCACAGGAGGGGGGTTTGGGGGGAAGGCGGGAGTGGGGGGAGGGTGAGGAGGGGAGAGGGGGAAGGGCAGAAAGAGGGAGAAGCAGGACCCTGGGATCGTGACCTGAGCTGAAGGCAGATGCTTAACCAACTGAAGCTACCCAGGCGTCCCCCCACATTTTTTTTTAACATTTTATTTATTTATCATTCCTCAACATTTATTGAGCACCTAATCCCTGTCAGGTACTGTGCTGGGAGTTGAGAATATGGTTCTGCCCACATGCAGCACTCAGTTGGATGGGAGAGGAAAAGATGCATTTTTTACTCCACATGGTCTTCCTACTGGTGACAAAGTCTGTGCTGGGGCAGTGTACACCAATGAGCAAAGCAGACCCAGTCCCCCCTCCCACAGAGCTCACAGGCAATTACTATGTAACCCTGATGTGTTCTGTGAGGAGAAAGTATAGGTTCTGCCTGGTGGGGCATACTGACCCTTCCAGGTCTGGAAAAACTCCAACAGGATTGAGGATTCCTCAGTACCTTCCTCAAGTCTGACCAGAAGTCACCATCATAGTCTGGCTTCCATTCCTTCCACTGCAGCTGTAGTCCCAGGTTCCAGGACTTGGTTCTGCAAGCAGTTGGGTCTAATTCTGCCTCACATCTGCCCCAGCTCCCTCTTCTACCCCTTGGCCCCCAGAGCTCCTGGCTGTGGTGACCTCTCCCCCTCCCCAGCATGGCTCTGGGCTCTGGGGGCTCTCTCTGCCCTCTGAAGACTGAGATAAAGGAGGGTAATGACCTCAACACTCTCAGCCCACAGGGACCTCTTGTTTCCCCACCCCCTCCCCACAGGAAGCTGGAGCCTGGGTGGATGTGGTCACCGAGGGCCACAGTTTACACAGCTGAGGTCTCCCCAATTCCCTTCACCTCATGGTGGGTCTGGAGGAGGGGTCAGCTCTCTTCTCAGCCTCCTAGTTCTCTGGGACCCCCCCCCCCACCAAACCAGGCACACATGGTCCCCCCAACCCATCTGCATTTCAAAGAAAATCTGCTCCATATGTTTTGATTCATTTACACTTCAACTCACCATGGGGGGGCAGAGAGCAGGCCGCCTTGCCTTCAAGCCCCCCACCCTCATAGGGGGGCTGGGGAGCATGTGTCCCCTCCAGGGACAGGGAGTTGATACAGCCCAGCCATCTGAGCCTAAGGGCCAGATTCCTACTGCCCTCGAGGTGCCCATGGGGTGACTGTGTACTTCAGGAAGCCCTAACTTGCTGGCCTCCATAACAGGGAGGGCGTGTAAGCCCAGCAGCATCTCTAAGGCAGGTGGAGTCCTAAGATAGGTTACAACCTAGCCGAACTCTCCCCCATAGGGCTACTGTTCTCTGCTCTAGGGAGAAGAGATACCACAGAGATAGGATAAGAGCATAACAGACATTCCAGGAGACATTGAGACATCGTGAGACACAATATAACACTCTGCCCTTACCCTTCCTCTCCAGGCAGGGCAGAGGAGGGAAGGTGGGTTTCAGTCCAGTCTCCTCCTTCAGCTACCTTCTCACCACAGATCTGGCTACCATCTCCCTTCCAATCAGGGATCCCACGCTCTGGAATGTTCAAAGGAGCCAGAGGTCTACCCTCTTATCAAGTCAGCCTTCATACTCCTTCCATACTAAGGATGACTGGGGTGGAAAAAATTTCTTGGGAGGACAGGAGTCTTGCCCCACACTCACTTGTGATTCTCTTACCACAAAAGGGGTACCCAAAACTATTTAAGGGGGATGTGATGTACATGGCACATGGGAGACTCACATGTATATATCATATATATCAGTGATATATACAGGAGTATATATCACTTCTGTACCAAAAAGCCACTCAGACATTTCTGCCAATATAGTCTAGTCTCCATGTGGAAAGAAAGACAGAAATGTTCAACCCTAACTGGGTCAGGGTTTCCCCACCACCCTCTCCATCAGCCCACAGCCCAAGTGAGTGACATGCCTAAAGATGTATCCCCTCTCCTCCCTACCTCTGGAGGGGACAGGTCTTGTCACAGTCTCTGCTCCTTACCCAACTACCCTCATAACACCATAAACCAAAGAAAATATGGGTGTATTTGACTATGAGTTCCAAGTTTCACTGGGAGTGTAAACACCACAACCCTACTTTGGATTTGAATGTGAGCCTCAGGATGGAGCCATTACTAGGTGTGATTCCAAGTGTGAACTCCAGGGCCCTCATGGGGAATATAAAAGTCTTACGATGGAAGCATAAGTCTGAGTTTGAGCACTAGAGCTTTAGTGAGTCTAAGCCCCAGGATGGAAGTGAGTTTAATGTAATCACCAGGAATATAAGTCTGAGTGTGACCACCGGGTCTCTAAGTAAACCCAGGATGGAAGTGATCATCTTGCTAGTGTGAATCTGAGAGTGAGCTCTAAGATGGAAACATGAGTTCATGAACTTCAGTGTCCTGTGTGAGTCCTTGAGTTCAAATGTGAGCCCCAGTTTCCCCTGGGAGTCTGAGTGTGAGCCCTTGGTCTTAAAGTGACTCTGAGTATGAGCCCCAGCATGTAAGTGTGAATCTGAAATGAGGACCAAGTATGAACTTTAGAACCCTGTGAGATTCTGAGCATGGGCTCCAGGTCTCAATGTAAAGCTATGAGCCTCAGGACAGAAATGTGAATCTAAGTGTAAGCCTGGAGTCCCAGTGTGGGTCAGACTGTAAACCCTAGGACTGGAGTGTAGAGCTGGATATAAGCCCCCAAATTTAAGTATGAATGTGAGTGTGAGTCCCATTGTTCTGAGAATTCTAAATGTGAGTCCATATGCATTTACATGTCCCAGTGTGAATCTGGGTATGAATTCTGAAGCTCCAAGAAGCCTTGAATTTGAATTTTAAACTCCTAGTCTTTGTATAAGGTCAGGATCTGCTGGAGTTATTAGCCCTGATGGAGTGTGAACCTTAACTCCCTGTCACCAATCCTGACCAGGAACCCCAAGAACCAATTCAGAGGATTTGTGTGGGTTTTGACAGTGGAGACAGAGAGGCATAGTTTATTGAGAAACACAGGCCCCTCCACCCCTCAAGCCCTGGCTAGCCCTGCAGCCATAGGAATATTCAATTGTTCCAGTCCCATCCCCACACAAGCAATGATAGACCTATCACACCCAGAGTTAGACACACAAAAATACAGTTTCAGACCCCCTGGACATACAGCAATTGTAAAGGCACAAATACACCCAGCATTTCAAAGTCCCACCTCCGTGATTACAGCCACATGAACACTCCCAGTGACACAGACACAAATATACCAAGTGTTACAAGCAAAACAACTAGAGTTACAGACACACTCCCCCAGTGGCATGCAGACATACACCTAGTTTTGCAGACAAGCTGCCAGCCACAAAGACACACACAGAGGCTTCTCAAAAAGAGAGACTAGACGGAAAGGGAAAGAAAATCCTGAATTTTCAACAAGGCGTGAAATAGTCCTGCCCGCCTGAAGCTACTGAAGGGGGGAGGGGACGAAGGGAGCGAGCGAGTTCGAGAGCTAGATGCAGGAGGAGAGGCTCGGGAGAGGAGAGGAACCGAGGAGCAGAGCTGTCCGTCTGGTGACCTCCCCGCGGCCCAGCCCCCACGTACGGGGAGGTACACTCCTTGGAGCAACACAGGGACACCCAAGCCGTCTCACACAGTGCCGCACCAGGGGAAACACACACGGGCAGGCTCACAAAGAGATGGGGATACCCCACAAGCGGACTCACACAAACACACAACACAGGAGGTCTTACAAAGAGACCCTGAAGGAAACCCACCACATGGAGGTGCATACAGGCGGACTCACGAGGAAACCACAGGCAGGATCTCTCTCACACACACACACACACACACACACACATACACGCGCGCGCGCGCGCGCGGATTCACAGACGCTGGCAAACGCGCAGCCGTCCGTTCACACCCCTGGGCGCTTTGAAGTCTAGATTTCTGCGGGAGAAGGAAGCCGCCTCCGGGCGCGAGGGGGTCACTACGACCCCCCAGTTCCGGAATTTTCCCAGACCCCGCGCGCGCTGCTGAGGGGTGAGAGAGAATAGGGACGCTAGGACAATCCGCCCCGGCCACCTCCCCCCAGCCGATTGTCCGCCCCCACCATCACCACGCCCAACCCCCCGACGCGCCCGGACGCGGGGGGCGGCTTCTCACGCGCCCCCGCCCCCGAGTTTGCGGGCAAAGTTTCCCTTGAACTTTCCCGTTTCCCTCTCCCCCCGGGTCGCGGGCCCACGCGTGTCCTCTCCCTCTTCCCGCGCGCACGAGGGCCGCGGGTCTGTCGGTCAGCCAGAGGTTCTGAGGGTCCGGCCGCGCGCGGTCCGCCGCGGGGTACTCACCGCGCCCTCGGGCCACCGGGACTCCGCGCCTCGCCCTTCGACCACCCCCGGGAGGGAGCGAGGCACGGAGCGCGGAGCTAGCACTGCTGCCGAATCCCGCTGCCGAGCCCCGCGCCGCGCGGGCTGGAGCCGCCGCCTCCTCCGCCGCCGCCGCCGCCCGCTCTGCACCGGCTCCTCGGCGCTCGGCGGCTTTAACCCCCCCATCCTCCTCCCTCCCTCGCGCGCTCCCTCCCTCCTTCCCTCGCCCATGTGACCGCGGGCGCCCACTCGGCCGCGCGCGCCCTCGCTCCCCTCCCCCTCCCGCCTTGTCTCCCCGCGCCTCCGCGGCCGCGCGCCACGACCCCCTCCCGGCCACTGCCCCCGCGCGCCCCCGCCTTGGCACGCTCCCGCGCCTGGCACGCGCGGACACACTCACTCTGCTCAGGCCTGTGAGCCCCCACTCCCACTCGACTCGCGCTCGCACGCACCCTCCCCCCGCTGGCACACTCGCCCGCACTGGCACGCGTGGCCCGCTCACATTCGCCCTTTCCTGGGAACGCCCTCCAGACGGCTGTGGCCCCTGTGCTTCTTGCGCAGGGCCGACCGCGGGTCTCAAAAACGCGCGTGCACACGTACCCGCACCCACTCAGCCGGATCCCCTAGGGACGCTGGGCGCGCCCCCCCTTCCCCCTCTTCCCAGGTCGCTCATTCACGCTCCCTCTCTCACTCAGCCTTGGCCAGGTCTCTACTGCTGAACGCTCCCGCTTGTTCAGGCCCTGAGTGCCTCGTACCGACACCCTGGCACACCCTGGGCCCATTCTGAGGGTCCTGCCGCCGGCATCTCTGTGAGAGGAGCATAGCCAGAGCCCCCAGACCCCAATCTGGGTACTGGAGGCCAGCAGTCTCTGCCCCTCCCCTATTCCTGCTGCTCCCAGCAAAGACTATCCTCACAGTCACAAACACACACTCCCCGCGCGGAGGAAAGGGGGCTTTACGCCCCCCTGACCAGGATGGACCAGGCTGGGAGCCCAGGCCCTCATCTCCCACCAAGTCTCCGGTGACCACAACCACCTTGGCCTTCTTCGCCCCACGGGACCCATGGCCTGGGGAGAAACCTCCGCTGGGATAAACCGGGTAGGGAGGGTGCCCTCTCTACGCCTGGATGGGCAGTTCCAGAATGCTGAGCACGCGCGAGTTTGGCGCTGGAGGTTCACCCCTCGAGTTTTCCTTTTGCAGCCTGGGCCTCTAAGCGTCCAGTGCGCTCACTTCACTTGCCCCCAGGCCTCCAGTCCGGCTACAGCATGCGGGATTAAGGTTAGACAACCCGACCAATTTCTGAAGCCAAGCGAGAGCGGAACAGAAAGGTTGAATGCCAGAAGCGGAGAACGAGTGACCCACCCCCGTCTCCACCCCATGGATTTTTCACCTGACCTCTGACCCATAATCCCTGCGCCTTGCCCCTCCTGGGAGCTGGTCCAGGGCTGGGGGCGGGGAGAGGGGAAGGAACTATCTCGCAGTTTCCTCACGCCCTTCCCCAGTAGGCTGCCCAGAGTGCCCGGGCCCTTTCCCAAGAAGTGCCTCAGGGATTCTGGTTGCAAAGGAAAAACCTTCTTCGCGCCACTGCCGGGGCTTTTCACTTTCACTTCCGTGGCTTCAAAAATCCCCTCGGTGCAACCGGTAGGGGTCAGCCGGGGCTGAGGCTCAGAGAGGGCTGGCTGGCGCTTAAAGACACACAGCGAAATAATGGCTCTCAGCTGAGACCCCGTCCATCTCCATTCACAGTAAGCGTTCCCTATTTGGTCTCTTGGGCCCGCAGCCTCCAGAGTCCCGAGCCACGGACGAGGACGAGATGGTGGGAACCGGGAAAGAGCGGGGGCTGTGCGAAGAAACTGGGAGAGGGAAGGAGGGCCCAGCGCGAAAACTAGGCCTGGTTGAGGTTGGGTGCTCAAGAGGCCCCGCTCCCCTCGAGGGGCCGAAGGGCGTTGAGATCGGCGGGTCATTGGTGGGCTGACTTGACCTCCAGAGCCTCCTGTGTCCTGGACACTGCCTCCTTCTTGAAAGCAGAGGAGAGTTCACCCCGGACAACATCCCTTCTCCACCAGTCAGCAGTGCCGAAGTCCGCGGGTCCCGGGGCAGGGTCTGCGCGGGGCAACCGGGATCCGGGAGCCGGACATGTGGGTCTGTCAGAGGATTAGCGAGGACAAGAGGCGCACGTCGGACCGGATCCCGGCATCCGTTGATCCTCAGCAACTTCCAGGCGCAGCACCCATCGGCCGCTCTCGCTTCCTCGGTGCCGCAGCGACACCTGGCGGGAAGTTAGAGAGGCGCGTAACCCCTAAGTCTGAAGATCTGTCTCAGAGGCAGCGCCCACCTACGGAACAACCTGTGGGTGCGGCCCCTTCCCTTCCGCCTCCCTCCGAACAGATTCTGCCACCACCCGGGCTGGGGCAACAGATTACGTTTCCGCTCCTGCGGCCTTCAATGCCCTATCTGCCCAGGAGCTTATGAGCTTCCTAAGCCTCTGTTGTTGAACACTCCCATATCCCAGAGCCGTGGGGGCACAGGCAGGCTTCTTAGGTGGGGCTTAAAAACCCTTGCAGGATCTGGTCGAGTATCCTCTCAAACTTTTTAATATTTATTTATTTATTTTTAAGATTTAATTTTTCTAAAAAGTAATCTCCACACCCAAGGTGGGGTTGGAACTCACAACCCTGAGATCAAGAGTCACATGATCTAGGGACTGAGCCAGCCAGGTGCCTCTCCTCTCAAGCTTTATTAGGCACCCCTCTTCCTAGCCGCCCTAGCTCTGCACCAGCCCCCTTCTCCGTCATGGTGCACTTTTCCTTAAACTAAACCCCACTTCACTGATACCCTCCCCCCAGCCCCATCCCATCTTCATCATTCTTCAACATCTGCCTCTCCCTTAAGGGGCAGCAGGAAATAACTCCCTTAGTTCAGAGCTCTCCTGCAGGCAAGTAGTGTAGTTTTCAGATTTGATAACCCTGGAAGGCCTTGGGAAATTGAGGGAAGTTCTTGACCTTGAATTCTCAGAGTTTTACACCTGCCATGACAGGTGGCTCTATGGCAGAATTTTTGGCTCCGCCTTACTCCACCATGGCACGTGACCTAACCCGGGACCACCTTGTGCCCCTCGCTCTCAGGAATCAACTTGGCCATCCCAGGACTGGGTAGCAAGGAGCCTTGCCCCCATTCCTACTGATGTGCCCTCAGGGAAAGAGAGCTTCCACCCCACCTCCTGTAGTCTGCCTTTTCTAGTGCTCCTTTGGGAAATGATGCTCTTCTAACCAGCCATACCATCAGAAAGCTCCACTGTGGTCACGGATCTGGCTACCCAAAGGTAAAAATACAAAGAGGCTCTCTGTCTTGCCTTCAAATACACCATCATGTAAAGTCACATACTCAGTCTCAAAGAGTCAAATGTTTATATTCAACCTTACTATGTTCCACTGGGCATCAGGGTCCTCTGCTTGCAACTAGCAGCTAGAGGTCCTTGTACACCATCCCCACACACTTGTACACCATCCCCACACACAGATTTAGCCCCACACACAGCCATGCACTCACACCACGTGTCACAGAGGCACACACTCATAGGCACACACTGTCAATCATACAGTCCCACAAAGTCCCTTAGCAGTAGGGGCGGGCTCTGGGAGGCAGTTACGTAAAAGCCCTCATAGCTCCCCCCTCTCACTCCCCCTCACCGCGCCCCCCCTCCCCTGCTTCCTCTCGCAGTGCCAGCGCCCGGGGCGGCTTGGCCGGGGACCGGGAACAGCTCGGCCTCGCGGAGGCTCCAGGCGCCGAGAAACCCGATCCTAACACAGCCCCGGGCCGAGCTAGGGAGGGGGGCCCCTTGAGCACCCACACACACACACACTGAGGGTCCAGCCTGGCTCCCCAGGGGGGACTCACCCCTATTCTGGGACAGCACCTAGGGCTCACTTACCACACTCCCATGCTGCAGAGCCCCTTCTGGAATTCTGTTATTTGGACCACTGCCTAAGTGTGCCCTGACCCTTCCAACCTTGGCACCAGAAAAGGGCAAAGATTCCCTAAAGGTAGAAACTAGGAGAGAGCTGCAACTCTAATGGAGAAACCTAAGTATTCAGCCGGAATTGCCCTCAGTTCTCCGGAGTTACCTACACTTCCCTCCTCACTGGGGCCCTCTAAACCACTCTGATAGAAACAGTGCTTTCAGTCCTGCTCCAGGCCCCCCTCAGATTTGCTGCCTACTGATCCCATTGTATTCTACAAGAATTCTAAATTATTTGGATAGACCAAAGCCTCCCTTCCTTTTCTTTGATACCCTTCTTTCCTCCTTAGTTGGAAGTTCTAACGCCAGTCTAACCCCAGTTCCTCCTGTTTTGCTAAGAAGGAAGTTTGGAAGGCAACCTGAGACATTGAGAATAAAATCCCTGAAAGGAGGAAGGATTAAGGTTCAGGAAGCCCCTGAAAGTCCGGAGTCTAAGAGGAGGGAAGAAAATGTCTGTATCTCTCCTCCACCCCCCACCCCCCAAAATAACCTCCACCCTACTCTGCAGCCCAGACTCTATTTTTCAAAATAGCTTTTGAGTATTTGCCTGGGCTGCCCAGGCCCAGGCAGCAAGGGAATTTCCCCCTATGTTCTCTGCTAATGAACAAAACATTTCATGTTGAAATTTCTCCTCTGCCCCCAACCCAGTGTCTCTAGGGCCCCCCAGGCTGACCAAGCAGAGGAATCACTAGGAGTAGAGTAACAGTAGGGGGAAGCCTCAAGAGGAAACATAATTTACATGGGGGTGCATCTTTTTTTCATAAATAATTAGAGTGTCTTTTTTTTTTTTTTTTCACTTTTGGCTAAAATTACCCACTCCTGTGGCAGCTTCCCAGAAAGGGCGGCGGAAGGGCAGCCGGAGCTGTCCCAAGGCCCAGGACATGGCCCCCCTCCCCTGGGCGAGGAGCTTTCCCCAAGTTGTTTTCCTGGTCTCTTCCTCTTGGATGTTTTTTTGATTATTAATCACATTTTCCATCCACAGGCTCAGCCCAGACCCTCTCCCCCTTGGGTCAGGGCTGGACAGAGAGAGGAGGAACAAGCTCCAGAAGGATGAGTTGGGGACAAGATGGGCAGTGACCCCTGATTTTGGCTGACCTGAAAGAAGCTGTGAGTGATATGTCACAGATCACACTCTCGCCATCCTGGCACCCATCAGTAGCACCTTGATTGGTACAAGCAGAGTAAGTGAATGAGCAGGTGTCTAGCTCTCACAGTGCCTAGCTGGCACTGGAAGGCAAAGCCCCTACTGTCAGTCCCCTTATGCTACAGACAGGGCAACAACTCAGAGAGGGGGATTCACCTAACCAGAGTCACACAGCAAGTTAGTGCCAGAGCCAGAACAGGACCCCAGGAATGCTGATGGCCTCCCCTTCATAAGGTAGCCAATAAATATATATTGAGCATCTACTATATGCCAGGCATTGATGTAAGTGATAGAACAGAGCAGTGAGCCAAACAGACAAAAATCCCCCACCCTGGCAAGGATGTGGGGCAACTAGGAGGCCACACACTGCTAATATGTGTACAAGTTAGTACAACCATTTGGAAACATTGTTTGGCAGGATCTACTAAGTTGAACATAGATATACCCTACCACCTCACAAAGAATGTTCATAGCAGTTTTATTCATAATATTATCAAACTGGAAACAACCCAAACGGATGAAGAGATTATGATGCAGTTATGGCAATAAAAAAGACCAACAGGAGCTACACGCAACCAAAAATGGATAAAGCTGGCAGATAAGATGTTGAGCAAAGAGAAAAAAGTAACCAGACCAAAAGGGTCCATAATGAATGATTTCATTTGTATAAAGCTCAAGAATAGGGCACCTAGGGGGGGCTCAGTTAGTTGAGCATCTGCCTTCAGCTCAGGTCGTGATCCCTGGGTCCTGGGATCGAGTCCCACAATGGGGCTCCCTGCTCCACAGGGAGCCTGCTTCTCCCTCTGCCTCTGTCTCCCTCTCTCTGTCTTTCATGAATAAATAAATAAAATATTTCTTTAAAAAAAAATAATGCTCTAAGAACAGGAAAACTCATTTATGGTGATAGAAGTTGGAATTGCACTTACTTTTATTGGGGTGGGGGGGAATGGTGGTTCCAAGAGTTTAGACCCATGCCTCAAAATTTAAGCTGTACCCTTAAGGTTTGTGTACTTTACTCTTTACTTTTTGTCAAAAAAAAAATAAAAGTTTAAACACCCCCTGCCCTCATGGAACTCTCATTCTAGTCAAGGAAGATGGATACTAAACAAAATAGCTAAGGATACAATTTGTCCACATGAGAGGGCCATGTCTGACTCAGCCCCCTTGGGCAAGAGGTGACAGCCTAAATGCCACCTAAAAGCAGCGTAGATTAAGCCCTTTGTCTTCTCCCTTTGTGCCACAGTCTTTTTCCTTACGGTAATTTGTGTGATGTTTAACTACCTAGTTACTTGTGAGCTCCATGAGGGCAGCCCTGTGGCAGCTAGAGCTGGGTCTGGCATAGAAAAGGTGCTCCTAACATTTGAATTAGATTTAAGGAACTATTGAATGAATGAATGAATGAATGAACGAATGAATGAATGAATGAACAAATGATATAAGCAAGCAGGACAACGTTCACCTGGAGGAGTCAAGTCCCAGGGCACAGGAGAGGGAACTACCTGAATGGGTTACAGCCTCAAGGGGTGGGAAAGGTTTGGTAGGCAGTAAGGGAGTAAGCAGAGACCCAGAAGGCAGACTGAGACAGTCTGAGTGGCTCAGAGACCTCATCCTGAAGTGTGTTTGGTGCTAAGGCCATGCAGGCCTGGAAAGGCAGGACGCAGGTGAGGAACATCACCAGATCTGTATTTTAGTGTGATCCCTGAGGCAGCTGCTGTTCGGGGTGGTGGGCGAGATGGAGGATAAAGGTGGGACACCCAGGGAACAGGTGTTTGCAGTTACCCTAGGAGGGAGAGCTCCAGCACAAGCTGGGGCAGGGCCATGGGGCTGAAGAGAGAACAGAGCTTTGAGGGAGGAGAGTGGGCACTCAGATTCATTTCCACCTGCTCCCATGATGGAGGAAACCCTGTGTTGCCCTGTACACAGAGAAGAGATCCCTGGACACTTAGCCTAGCATCTGCTCTCCTAAGGACCCTCCCTGCCATGATCCTGGAGTCTGGAATAAGTTTGGGAAAGGAGCAGATGGTCAGGGAGAAAGAAAAGGATCCAGAGAGGATGGGGAGGTAGGGTGGGGAGAGGGACAAGAGAGGACAGAGAAACTAGGAATTAGGACACTAGAGCAGGGGCATAGACTTGCAAAACCACAGATGCAATTTTTCATTTTGTGTTGTAAAAATTTGCATGAAGCGAGTTCCAAACGAAGCACAAAGTCCCTCCTACCTTTCCTCCCCCTCCAGTGGGTCTCGATCCCTTTCTCCCACAATCCTTCATGGAGGAGACTTATGTCTTCAAAGAACTGCCTCCTTCCAGTGACAGCCCAGAGTCCGACTTCAATCCCCATTGCTATAGGGCCGCCTCCCTGATAATGGCACTGGGATTTCCAAATAGGAACATGGCTCCAAGATTGGCTCCCTCTCTTCAGCTCCCACAGCTCCATTTCTAGCCAGGCTGCGATTCCCTGGGGCAAGGGCAGAGGGAATAAAAGAGGCCCAACTTCTCCCTCAGAAACTCAATTGCAGTGATTCAGAAGACAGAGGAAAATTCGAGATTTGAAGACCGAAACACCAGAAACACCAAGTCCCAGAGAAACAGACAGAAGCAGATGGGAGTCCAAAGGAGAAAATTGAAATAAGTTCAGTTCAACAGACATTTTATTAGCACCTACTGTGTGCCAGGGCCAGAGGGAACATTGTGTACAAAAGCATAGATGACACCCAGCTTTTTGGCATAAGTGACGGGGAGATGATGGTGCCATTCATTGAGCTGGAGAGAGCTGGGGCTTGACATGTCCAGTTGAAGGGTCTGTGGGATGATGGCCAGCAGGGACAAGGATGGGGAGGACAACACAGAAGGTAAGAGAGGGCTGCCAGGTGGCAGTGTGCCGTTCCCTGCTCAGTAGCTCCCAGTGCCCTCTGTAACTGGCTCTTGGAGGTTGTGTGGGTATTCGTCAAAGTCTCAGACTGATCCAGGCACTCTGAGTGATGTAGGAGATAAAAAGATCATGGAGTGGGGAGAGAAAATGAGAGGGAGCGGGAGGGGTAGAGAGGGTGGCGGTGAAGCCCTAGGAATCATGACTGAAGAAGACCAGAGAGGCTGGATGACTGGGTGGCTCAGTCAGTTGAGCCTCTGACTCTTGAATTCAGCGCTGGTCATGATGTCAGGTCCTGAGATTGAGCCCCACAGTCTCCCTCTGTCCCTCTCTTTGCCCTAGAGCTAGTATGGCATGTGTGCTCTCTCTCTCTCTGATAGATAAACAAACAAAAAAATAAATAAATCTTTGAAGAATAAAACAAACAAAAAACAGAGAGGGCAGAGAAAGTGTGGTTGCTCCAGAGACAGAAGAGCAGGAGTCAGGGATGTCACAAGACCAAAAAGGAGCCTGGTGAGGCCAAGAAAGAGCTCTGGGCTTTAGCAGCCAGGACTGGGCTGAGGTCACTGGGACCACGCTGGTGTTAAGGAGCTGGCTGACGTAGCCCTTCCACAGAAGCTTGGGAGCAGAGGGTGGGCCCCTCTTTCCCCAGCCTCCCTGTTGTCCTCAGAGCCCTGCTTGGTCTGGGGGCCTCTCTCAGCCAGACATTAGGAAGAAAAGGTTGGAAAAGCTCCCTCGCCCCCAGCCTCCTATCCCTGAGTCTCTAGTCTCTGGCATTCCCAGGAGGGTCCTGAGCATTCCTCAAGCTTGGGAGCCCTCAACAGCCAGGGAACCCCGGGGACCCTGGGGGTAATTGAAACCAGGGTTAAGACATTAGAAACCATAACGCCAACTCCCCGACTCCCTCAGGATAGTTCCTGGTTTTCTTCTCAACCCTATCCTCCTTGCTGCTGACAGCTCAGCTCTCTGGGCCCCACCAGCTGGGCCATGACCTTCTTCCCCAGACCAACTACAAGGGGCCTCCAACCAGAAGGCACCCAAAGCCAGTCCTTAGGGACCTCTTCTCTGTGCTTAGCTAGGCTAAGCCTCCATATTGAAGTGTCCCCAAATTCTAATCTGGATCCTTTATTGCAGAATTTATCTTCGGGGATTTACATTAGACAATAGGAAGGGTTTCTCAATAGGGAAAGAGAAAGAGGTAGGAGATGTGGGGCAGGAGTGCCTCTACTAGTAGATGCTCAGTAAATCTGTAGGGAAGAAAGAATGAATCTCAAAGTCTGGGTCCCACCAAGGCAAGGCGTTGGATGGGCCAGATCCGAATCAGGAGCAGGACAGGCTGTACACCTGGCAGGGAGGAGGGTCTGACAAGGAATTCTGTGGCCTGGAGATCCCTTTCCATCTCTCTCCCTGCTCTGAGGTCTCTGTCTCTCTCTCCTTCTATGTCTCTCTCTGTTACAGTCCTTGTCTCTGATAGAAAGGATGGGAAGCTGCATGCTTGTTGACCTGTGGGAAAGCCCTCCCCTGCCAGCTGCCTGATGACTTCAGGATTCCCAGATTTCCCATGCGTGCTGGTGGGATAATCTGTCCCCACCTCAGTCTCTATATTTGTCTCTTTTCTTAGCTCTTCGGTGAGACTGTAGGGTTCAAATACCTACTCCACCATTTACTGGCTTTGTGACCTCAGGGAAATGACTTCATGTCTCTGTTCTTCAATTACCTCAGGAGTAAAATAGGATCATAATAGTGCCTATTTCCTAGGGCTATTGTGAATATTCAATTAAATGAGATAATCCAGTCAAGTGTTGAGCACTAGCCTGGTGGGCACCAGACCCCCCTTCATCTGCTGGCTTCGGCTTTCTCCCCATCAATGTCTTTATGTCTCCTCTGTCTTCCTCCACCTCCCTCTATGTATCTCATCCTCTGTCTCTCCGTCTCTCTCACTCTCCATCTTTCCCCTGATCCCTTTTTCTTTCTCCATATGTGGCTTTGCCAGAAGCCCCCCAGACAGCCTGTTTGACCCTGCTCCAACCCCGTTGGCACAACTAGCCCAGATGGGGTGGGATGTCCAGGGAGGTTTTTAATTCAAACATGGAATTCCTAACAGCAGGATCACGCCTGGGCCTGAACATGGGTGAATCACAGTTGGTGGGAAGAGTGATTATGTCTGTGTCCTCTGGAGAGACAGGAGAGCTGGGGGCTCAAATTGGCACTCTCTTAGAGCAAGGGGGACTTGCCCTGACTTCTCTGACTGCCCCCACACCTGGGCCCAAGCCAGATCCCCCATGTCTAGTGCCTGCTTGGAGGTAAGGCAACCTGCCCAGAGCCCAGGACTGAAGGGGGAAGCCTTCTACCTCTATGTAGCGTGGCTTACCTGCCCTCAAAACATTCTGGGCCACCCTCACCCTGAGTCCTGCCTCGTTTCCCACACCCCATCCCAAACCCTGTATGGAGACATATTGTTTCTCTATCTTTATCTCTGTGTCTCTGTTTCTCCTAACCTTGATCTATGACTTTTGCAGCTGTATATGCTTTACACCCCCTAATGAGCCCACCAGGGATAGGAAGCTGTGGGATTGAAGAGTCTGTGTTCTTCCACCTGGACCAAAGAGCACATTCTGGGGCGGGGGAGGTAGGGGGAGGATGCAAAAAGTCCAGATGTCAGTTCTCTATCACTGTGGATCTGTGAAGACAGAGACACGGTGTAGAACAGGTGCTCTATAAATAGAAATCCAATGACAGAGGGGCAAACAAAGGACCCTGAATAGGTAATTGGATGGTTAAGGCTGCAACAGACAGGAGCATGGATAGACTGTGGATACGTTGCTGCTTGATTTTGTGGCTGAACAAGGAGTCTTCTCTGGGGCCAGGATTGGTCTCAACTAGCCCTAGACACCCCCATACTTGGACCCCAGCCAGACCCCTCACGTCAGCCCTTAGGCAGAGGGCCAGATGGATGAACCACTAAGACTTACCTCTCAATTGCCTGTTCTCTACACATCATTGCCTCAGGATGCCCACCAGATTCATGGAGCGAGAGATGAGATTACAGATCCAGAGAGAGAGAAATACTAGGTAGGGTCACACAGCAGGCAGAGGCTGGAACAGGAGCCCGGGTGTACCAGCAGCCAGTGTGGGCCTGTCACGGGGATTCTGTGCCAAGGCTGACAGGAGCCAGACCTGAAACTGGATTATATGTGGGCAGAGCACTCAGGAAACTTCGAACATGCAGGCAGTCGGGCTGTCAGGCAAGGACGGATATGTAGCTTTCTTTCCTTCCCATCAGACAGAGACAAGCATTGGAATAAGAAGTTCAGAGAGAGAGAATCAGAGTGAAAGAGAGGGGGGAGAACCTGGAAGAGAGACCAAGAAATAGACACAATTAGACAGAGTCAGACACAAAAATAGAGATGCAGAGAAAAAAAGATGTGAGTCAGAGACATGGAGAAAGGGAGATGCAGGAGGGAGAGCCATGCAATTTAAGACATAAAGATAAGGGAAGACATGAAGTCACAGAGAAATACTGTCTCAGAGTCATAGAGCAACAGTTACATGGAGTCAAATATATACAGACAGGGACAGACAGAACTCAGAGACTGAGAGACAGAAACGAAAAAACAGGAGGGAGAAATAGAGGTGGAGACAGAAAGATCAAGGGAGGCAGAGAGATGGAGAGAGCAAGGAGACAAAGACAGAGTGAGGCAAAGAAAATGATCAAAACAGCAGGAAAGGGAAAAGCAGGCGACAGAGGAGAGGCTCTTGGTCTCCAGTCTCTCCAGCCTGGCCTCCCCAGGGTTTGGGCCCCCCTTTGCTATTCTTTGGTTTCCATAGCAACAGGGAGGGCAGCACTAAATTTGCATATACATTTACATCCTTTCGGTCTGCATAATTCAACAGGTTTCTGTGCATATTCATGAGACTGTGAATGAAGGTGACTCTCCCAAACCCTGCTCAAAACCTGGCTGTGGTGCCCCCTGCCGGCAATACATGGTCATGTCTCCAGGCCCAACCTCAAGGGTTAGCCAGACCTGTTAAAACATTCCCCCTCTTGGGGCGCCTGGGTGGCTCAGTGGTTAGGCCATTGCCTTTGGCTTGGGTCGTGATCTCAGGGTCCTGGGATCGAGCCCCGCATCGGGCTCTCTGCTCAGCAGGGAGCCTGCTTCCTCCTCTCTCTCTCTGCCTACTTGTGGTCTCTCTCTGTCAAATAAATAAATAAATCTTTAAAAAAAAAAATTCCCCCTCTTTCCCTTGTACTTTCTTTCTTCAGGTGATGCCCCTCTGCCTCAGCATCAGTCCTTCCAGTGGTACACATGTACACGTACAAACACATACACACTGGTGAGGTGGGGGGCATGGCAGGGAGGGACAGCTGCAAACTGAAGGCTGACACATCTACCAAAAGAATGGGGACATAGGAACTGTGGGCCTCACATGGAAACTGACAAAGGACGCTGGTTCCAACAAGAATAACCAGGAGAGCTAAGACAGAGACAAAAGGGGCCTCTGAAACAGAAGGGCTGAGGTGGCTTAAATGGTGGTAAAGATAGGGCTAAGAACTCTTTCAAAGTGCCAGGCTTTGGAAGCTCTTGTGGACTGGGAGGGGCTTCTCTAAGGCTCCACCCATCATTTTGGCTTTACCATCTCTCCCTGGACCCCTACAGGACCCCTACAGAACTCCCTGGACCCCTCCACTGCCCTTTCTGACCTGTGTCCCCAATCTACTATCCACACTGGAGCAGCCAGAGCTCTAAGACATGAATCTGATATGCCACATTTTCTCCTTAAAGCCTTCAGTGACTCTCCATCACCTTCAAGAAAAAATCCAGGCTCCTTGGCCCAGCACTCAGGCCCTTCCTCACATTCCCTGCCTTGAACTTCATGCTCCAGTATGATCTCTGTGCTCTTCTCACCTCTATGCCTTAGTTCATGCCTGTCCTTTAAAAAAATTTTTTTTTAATTTATTTGAGAGAGAGAATGCAAGAGTGAGCACGAGAAGGGAGAGGTCAGAGGGAGAAGCAGACTCCCCGCTGAGCAGGGAGCCCAATGTGGGGTGACTTGATTCTGGGACTCCAGGATCATGACCTGAGCCGAAGGCAGTTGCTTAACCAACTGAACCACCCAGGCGCCCCAGTTCATGCCTGTCCTTTACCTAGAATGTCCTCTTCACTTTCTACTTCTGGAGTTTTTTTCGAGATTCTACACAGGCATCATCTCTTCTTTGAAGCTTTGTCCCTAAAGACTGGATGAGGGCCTCTGAACTCTTGAAGTCTAACAAAATTCTCTAATCCCTCTATGTATCATACCAATAATGAAACTATCTACGTATGTGGCTATTGGCCTCTTGGGGGGGAAGTTCTGAAGCCAGTGGCTGCATTTGTCACATTAAGGGTAGCCTTTGGCTGTTTGTTGAACAAACGAATAATCTTTGTAAGCCTAGACTAACTATCCCTGTCTTGAGGCTCCTGGAACCTCTGCCCAAACCCTGCAACAGGATGGGGCATCCCTTTGTAAATGCTGCCACCTAGTGGTCATGTTCAGAAGTGCAGCCAAACATCACCTTCCCAGGGGGAGGACTAAAGTGGGAGTTGGAGGTACCCATCAGAATCAGGCCAAGTCCTGGGGCGCCTGGGTGGCTCCGTGGGTTAAAGCCTCTGCATTCGGCTCAGGTCATGATCCCAGGGTCCTGGGATGGAGCCCCGCATCGGGCTCTCTGCTCAGCAGGGAGCCTGCTTCCTCCTCTCTCTGTGCCAGCCTCTCTGCCTACTTGTGATCTCTATCAAATAAATTAAAAAAAAAAAAAATCAGGCTAAATCCCAAATGGCGGAGGGAGGGGGCAGGGAGAGGACTGGTGAGGAGGGAGGTCCTCAGGGCGAGTGCCCAGAGCTTAGCGTTCTTTGAACAGCAGACAGAATGGCTCAGAAGCAGAAAATATCATGGCATGTGAGAAAAGTAAGGCATTAGTGTGGCCAGAGCCCAAGTCCAAGAGCAGTGGGCCAAAGATGAGCTGAGCAATGGCAGTGACTAAGCAAGGGGGTCCTTTAAGACTATCCAGTGAATGGGTGTGCCTCTGTGGCTCAGTGGGTTAAGCCTCTGCCTTCTGCTGTCATGATCTCAGGGTCTTGGGATTGAGCCCCGCATTGGGCTCTCTGCTTAGTGGGAGCCTGTCTCCCCCTCTCTCTGCCTGCCTCTCTGTCTACTTGTGATCTCTCTCTCCTTGTCAAATAAATAAATGAAATCTTAAAAAAATAAATAAATAAAAGACTATCCAGTGAATGAATTTGGATTTTGTCTTATAATCTGGACATGGGGAGGTTGAGGGAGAATGACAGATGGCCTAAATATTTATCAAGCACCTACTATGTAACCAAGCAATGTTCAAGATTAATCAACAAAACAAAGATTCCTGCCTTTTCCAAGCTTACATTCTCATCTAGAGGAGACAAGACAATAAACAAAAACACTATTTTAGAGAAGTAAATTAGAAGTGGGGGGGGGGGGGAGGCAGGGTCAGGGAAATCAAGTGCTTGACTGATGGGGCACCTGGGTGGCTTAGTCAGTTAAGCATCTGACTGTTGGTTACAGCTCAGGTCATGATCTCCTGGTCCTGGGATTGAGCCCTGTGTTGAGCTCCATACTCAGTGTGGAGTCCGCTTCAGATTCTCGTTCCCTCTTCCTGCTTATTCTCGCTCACATGTGCTCTCTCTCTTATTTCTTTTTGAACAAATTAAACCCTTAAAAAAAAAAAAAAGTACAGAAGTGTTTGACTGCAATCTTAAATGGATCAGTCAGAAAAGGCCTTGCTGAGGTGACATTTGAGCAAAGGCTTAAAGGAGAAAGGGAGACAGCCAGGAAGGAATCTGGCAGAAGAGCATTCTGAATAAAGGAAACGTGGTTTGAAGGATAGCTCAGAAGGGTGTAAAGCAAGGAGACCAGTAAGGAGAATGTTCTAAGATAATGAGGGGCACAAAACAAGTAGTCATGTGGGAATGGAGAGACACCTAGGAAGCAAAATTGGCAGGACTTGGTGCCTGCTTGCATGGGGAAGGTATATAACACCTCCAGTCATGTTGTGTTTCTAAGTCCCCATCCCAAGACTACCAAAATCACCTGACATGCCACCTCCAAACCAGGCAACAAGAATGCTCAGCACATTCCATCCTGGATGACTCCATTGCCCATCTTGATGCCCAACTCCTGCCCCCAACACACTGCCACCCTCCCCAGCCTCTTAATTCTTCAGCCTCATCTTCAGTGACTTTTCCTCCAGGCCACCCAGCTATCTACTCTCATGGCCACAACAAAGTCCAGTCAGCTCCTAAAACTCTCAAAACCACCTTCTTCCATCTCATCCTTTAGTTAATGTTAAATTATGTCCCTCTATAAAGGATATGTTTAAGTCCTAACCCCAGTAAGAGAAAAGGTGACTTTATTTGTAAATAAGATCTTTACAGAGGGATTCAAATTAAAATGAGGCTATTTGGGTGGGCCCTAATCCAATATGATCAGTTTCCTTATAAAAAGAAGAAAACTGAACATAGAAACAGACACAAGGGAAGAAAGGGTGAAGATGAAAGACTGGAGTCATTTTAGAATGACATCTAAAAGCTAGGAAGGCCAAAGACTGATAAATCAGAAATTGGGATGAGTCTGGGGCGCCTGAGTGCTTCAGTTGGTTAAGCGTCTGCCTTGGGCTCAGGTTGTGATCCCAGGGTCTGAGATGGAGTCCCAGGGCCTGAGGATGGAGCCCTGCATTGTCGGGCTGCTTGCTCAGCAGGGAGCCTGCTTTCCCCTTTGCCTGCCACTCCCCCAGCTTGTGGTCTCTGTCAAATAAAATCTTTTAAAACAAACAAACAAACAAACAAACAAATTAGGACAAGTCAAGGAAGGATTCTCCCATAGGTTTCAGAGGGAAAATGGCTCTGCTGATGCCAACTTGAGACTTCTAGTCTCCCAACACTGTCAGGCAATACATTTCTGTTGTGCTAGGCCACTCTGTGGTACTTTGGTATGACTGTCCTAGAACTAGGGCAGTGCCCTGTCCTAGTTCTCTCAACTACTCCATTTCATTCCACCCCACCCCAGACATCTTCATGTGGATCTCCAGGACAGTGACTTCTACCCCTTTCTATCTTCACTTGTCTCCTGGCCCACTTTGGATTCCTTGACTCTTCACTACATCTTGCTATTCTCCCCACTCTTCTTTCATCATTTCTGCCAGTCTCAATCACAGTCTGGAAGAATGCAACAGTGATTTCTCTTGAGTCCTCACCTATCCTATGGATGTTACTGAAGCTCACACACTCTGATAACACTACAAGTTCATGGTCACCAGCCTCACCTCGGCTTTTAGACTTGCCTGTTCATCCTCCTGTACCTCTCTGGGTCTCTCTCCTCCAACAACTATCTCGTACTACTTTCCCACCAGCCTCCTCATTCCACTCTCAGCAGCAGAGCTGGATTCCTGCTTCAAGAAGAGAGAGAAACCTTCTGAACTCCCTCATATCCCACCTTCATCTCCACATCCTTCCTCATGCACACCCATCTTCAACTCCTTCTCTGGGAACTTACAGGGAGTCCTCTTTGGGAGGCCCATACCTCCATGATTCTGGCTCCCATTCCCTTTTACCTCTTACAGAGTCTCATTCTGAGTTAACCACAGTCTCTTGCATCTTTCTCTTTCTCTACTAGCTTCTTCCACCAACCTACAAGTATGCTCAAATTTCTAAGTCATTAAAATAAAAAATTCTCTGTATCCCGCATTCCTCTACATTTACCACCTCTCCTCCCATTCACAAACCTACTTCTGGAAAGAGCTATCTCCACTTCCTTACCTTTCATACCAAAGCATAACCTTTCCTAAGAAATTATGGAGGCAGAAGCCACACTGGAGTGGATTAAGAATGTGGGAAGAAACTGAATCAGCAGTTACACACAACTCTTATGTCCCTCCTAAGTTGGGTCAAGATTTCTGGTTCTAAAGGCCTATCTTCTCTCTGGCTCCCTCCCTATAATTCCTCCTCTAGGTTCCAATAGGGCCCCACAGAAACCCAGGAGGGAAAATACCCCAGAATCACTAGTCATCCCTCTCTAAGCTTCTGGCCTATTTCCTGATTCTTGGAACTACAGATCCTGTTCCTCCCAATTGTGACCCCAGCTGTTTCCCTCACACATACCCCTGCCATCATCCTGGAGTTGCCAGGTGGTGCCTCAGTGTGCCCACATGGGAGCCCCTCCTAGGACTCCCAGGGCTTGTGATACCACCTTACTGAAGCATTCATTCAGTACCGGTCACCATGTTTATTCCACTTGACCATTACAAGTGGTAGAGCAGACTGGATCAGGATGGGATGTTGAGGTATGTAACAAAAGTCTTCAAGAGGCTGGTCCTGAAGTTCTGGAGACTAGTGGCACTCGGAAAGCTTTTCATGGTAGAAAACACCAAGTGATGCTTAGAGAAAAGTCAATATGCAGAAGTTGGGAAGGAGCAAAAACCCGAGTTAGCCACAAAGAGAATAGGGAGAAGTCAGGCAGTTGTTGCTAGCAAGACACCAGAGTGCCTGTCAGAGCTTCTAGGGGTGTGTTAGATGCTCCTTGACCTTCTGAGTTTGAGAGGCCTGGCTGGTGAGCTGCTCAGAGGATTTCACATCTCTAATATCACTTGCCTCTCCCTCAGAGTCTTCTCTATTACACTGGGCAACCTCCTTGAAAAGCACAGAATGCAGCATTCAAAGCTTGACCACAGCCTTTTGGCCTTACGCTTGGTCCCCTAATCCCTGCCCTAAAGCCCTTATTGAGGCCTCTGTCCTCCATTTCTCCCAACCTCCTAACCCCTCCCACCTAGACTCAGCCAAATATCATTTCACCACTCTCAAATTGCTGGGCCCTCCATGCCACAATGTGAGCCCAGAAGAGCCTCAAGTTTGTGCTTTCCTGGTGAATGGACACTCAGTCTACTGGATACATTGAAGACCTCAAAATCCAGTGGGAGACTCACCTGACTTAACTCTTCACTGAATCTACACTGCCCACAATCCTGCTCTGTTCCTGCAGACTCCTGGCTACCACTGCAATCTTCACCTCTCCTCATGCCCCTGCCTTACCATGGTGAATGTAAGAATCTATGGCCAAGTTGACAGAAAAGGAGCAGCAAGGGATAAAAAGGAAGGATGAAACCTGGAGAGGAGATATGAATTTGAGCTATTTTTTTTTAAGATTTTATTTATTTATTTGACAGAGAGGACAAGTAGGCAGAGAGAGGGGGAAGCAGGCTCTCTGCTGAGCAGAGCCTGATGTGGGGCTCAATCCCAGGACCTGAGATCATGACCTGAGCTGAAGGCAGAAGCTTAACCCACTGAGCCAGCCAGGTGCCCCAAGCTATAGTTTTGTTTTTTTAAAGTCTATCTATTTAAGTAGTCTCTACACCTAACATGGGGCTTGAACTCATGACCCTGAGATCAAGAGCCACTTGATATTCCAACTGAGCCAGCCAGGTGCCCCGTGAGTTGTTTTTAAGATAGGAAAAAATATGTTTGTAAGTGGAGTTATTAATAATGATAGCAATTAACATTTATATAACACTATACGCCAGGTGTTATCTAAGAGTTGTATGTGTATATTTCTACATTTAATCCTCATAACAACCTTATGAGGTAAAACCCACATATATCCTGTGTTATGGATGGGATCACTAAGGCTCAAAGTACTACTTACCCAAGTTCACAAAGCAGTAACTTACTAGCAAATGGCAGAACTAGGATTCAAATCCAGGTAGTCAGTACTTGAGACCATGACCTTAATCACTACATTGTAAATCACTACAATGAAAAAAATGCTGCAAAAGAAAAATGTCCCTAAACTAGGGGTGGGATGGAAGGGTACAGGGACTCCCCCTCCTTTATTCCCACCTCCACAAAGCAGGTCAAGCAGAGGCTCATCAAACAAATGGGCAGAACGTTTATTTCCTAACCCACTCCCTGGATCTCTGTCAGAAGAAAGGACAGAGGCACAGTAGGTAGAATGCCAAGTAAACCCCAGCTGAGACTGCACACCTTTTAACTCTTCGTAGCAGTCCCATTTCACACCCCAGAAAGAAGGGGAAGCAGGACAGGGAGGCCCATTTCTGTGAATTCAAGTCTTGTTGGGGATGTTGAACAGTTACAAGAGGCTTTCCTGAGGAGGCAAAGCCATCCTAGACATTCATGCGTGGAAAACAGCTTGCTTGGCACATCTTCAGGACCAGGTGTCTCGAACCCTTCTTCGGGGTCGTGGACCACAGCTGGAGGTTGATGTGGGGCCCAGGCCAGGGGGTGCTCCTGGAGGCTGGTAGCCACACTCATTGGGGTCCAAGGGGTCCCGGCTGAGCAGTACCCACACTGCAGGTACATGGCGGCGTACCGTGAGGGGATCCAGGCCTGTGTCAGGTGAGACTGGCACCCAGCTGTCCTCGGTCTGCAGGAAGCGCAGCTTGGTAAGCTGGTGCAGGCCTGGTACACGCCGCTTGACAATCTCAGCACAGCTGACTGCCTTCCCTGCAGCCCGACCAGAACCTGAGAACACCACATGCCGTGCACCACCACCCTCCAATCGACCCAGTGCCAGCCCTAGTAGGTTGCGGATTTTGCTGCCATCTCGGACCCGCATCTCCAGGGTATCAGGAGGTAGCCGCGGCATCGGAGAAGGTGCTGGGAGTTCCACAGAGCCAGCTTTTCGGTAGTGCTCCATTCCTCTTGTTGTTGTGTCTGAATTTCACGGTCCACTGCAGGGAAGTATCAGATGAATGCTGGGCAATACGCCCCAAGCCATCCTCTAACCCCAGCTCTCCAGGAAATGGTCCCGCTCCTCAACCCAGACTTCCCAGGAACAGGACTGTATCCCCTCATCCCTGGCTTCTCAGCACAGGTGCCATGCCTACTTTATCCTGGGAAAGGGCAGTATCCCAAATGTCCCATTCTTCTGGACATAGCCATAAGCCTCCCTCCACCGTGCAGTCCCTGACACAGGGCCAAATTCATCAAAAACTGGTCTCTTTAGGATAGGCCAAGCCCCCTCATCCTAAGCTCCCTAGGACTGGGACTGAGCCTCCTTCACCTTGAGCTCCTTGGGACAGGGCTGTGCCCTTGAACATGGACTTCAAGTACCTCCATTTTTACCTCAACCTGTACTTTCTAATAAAGTTCTTTCCAGTTTATCTTTCTTCCATCCTTTTTTTTTTTTTTAAAGCTCTACACCCAACGTGGGGCTCCAACCTACAACCCCCAAGATCAAGAGTTGCATGCTTTACTGAGCCAGCAATGCACCCCTTTAGCTATCTTTTAACTCAGGCAAAAAGAAGACCCTGCAAGCAAAGCATCCCCTGATGCGAACCAAAACTACCCCTCAAGCAGTAAGGACTGTGTTAAAGGCCAGCAAGACCCTCATTGGTCTCAAGACAATGATGGACCTGCCTTTTACTGCCCATTGCACCTACAGACTGACCGTTGCCCCACGTTCTCCTTGTATAAACACAGAAGCACTGTCAGCAATTTGAAGACAGTTTTTGAGTTTTTGAGACAGCACTGAGTCCGCTGTCTTCTCAGTGCTGGATCCACTGAAATAAAAGTCCTTTCTTGTTTTATCAACACTCATCTCTCTGCCTTTGGATTTTGTCAGCCGGGAGTGGCAGAATCTGTTCTGTTGGGGACCCCCAGAGCCAGGTGCTTTTGCGTCCCTGTGCCCCGGTTACAACCCTGCCGTAGACTTTTGAAAACAAGACTAAGCGCCCCTCACCCACAGCTCCTTAAGATAGGGCCAAGGACCCCTCACTCCGCTCGCAGAAGTTCCTACACTCCAAGCTGCCTGGCAAGAGCAAAGAACCCTCCTCCAACATGCTCCTCAAACAGAACTGAACCCCTCCCCCCATTCCGGAATCCTAAGAATAGGGCCGAGCACCTCTCACCCTGAGATTCCCAGTGTTGATGCTCCCAACCCAGGTCACTCAGAAACTCAGAGGCTTGACGCGGAGCGCTGCGTGGGCTACTCCTAGAGCGGGGTCCACAGCACGGCCCCCTCCACCGCCACGAGCGGCCCAAAGTCCAGCATGCCTCAGACACCAAGGAGCCTGCCTCAGCTCTCCTCCCTGTACATCCAGACACCCGTACCACCGACCCCAAACCCGCCTCGCTCCAGCTCTCACCGCCACGGCTGCGCACACCTCCGATTCGATATGGAGCCAAGATGGCGCGCACGCCGGGAGCGCGCCGAAGCCGCGGGGCCGCGCACGCCGGGTAGAGGCGGGGCCTGCGGGGCCGTGACCTACCCAGCCGTAGCCCGCTGTGCCTCAGCGGTAAAACCGAGTATGGCCTGGACGTCTAGGAGTGAGCTGAGCCAGGGCAACCTGAGACCATGAACATACGGGCAGTCTCCGCTGTTACGCCCTGGGGAAGGGGCACCCCTACCGGGGCGCAGAAGAGCCCCGCGGAGAGGAGCCACCATCAGAGACTCGCGTCCCAAAAATGGGGAGGATCCGGCCCTGAGAAGATGGCCGGGGGGCGTCACCAGTAGAACGCCTGCAATAGCGAAGGCGAAGCAGTGGGTTTCACTTGACGGGGCAAGAGGTTCCGTTTGAAGTGGCTGCTGCTGCGGGGGGAGAGCGTTGGTCACCGAGTTCTGAGCTTCGACCTCATCCTGTGGGCATGGCGAGCCACGGTGGCTTTTCATCAGGGGCCAGTCAAACCAGTTTGTGTGCACAGCTCACTCTGGCAGGGGGTGGGAGCGGGGAAACTGGTCTGCAACCTCGGGTGAACAGTCGGCGGGGTGCCGGGGGCGTGCCCACGGAGACTCGTATGGTGCCTAGCGCATAGTAGAAGCTCAAATATTTGTTAAATGATTTAAGAGAATGAAACAAATAGCAGTTGGAATAGAGAAAAGTAGATTAAGTTGGGAGATAATAGGAGGTAGGTTTGGTGCGTTGGTGACTGTACTGAGAAGAAGGTTAAAATCTAGGATGACTCCCAAGTTTCCATCTTAGAACATGCTGAATTTGAGATGCTAGCGAAACGATGCAGGTGGGGTGGCGGGCGGGCAGGCAGCTCTAAAGCGGTTTGGGACCACAGCGCTCCCTGAGACCACAAGGGGGCAGCAAACACTTGTTGGAGTGAGGCACCAATCTCCATCTAGGCTCCATCAAGCTCCCTCCGTCTCTATCCCAGCCACCCCCAACCACACCACTCCAAAAACAGCCCATGCCCACCAAAGAGCCCAAAGCCCTGCAACCAAACCTATTCTGGGCTCCTCTTCCCGCTTAATAGCACCAAGTAAGCTCCTAAGAGAGAAACCTCAAGGATCCTGCCTTTGCACATGCTGCTCCCCAGCTCCGGAATACCCTGCATATCACCTTCCAGGGCTGCCTCCCCCATCCCTTTTTCTTCGGTGCTCCAAAGGACCCAGTGCCCAACTGGTGGGATGGGTCTTTTCCTTGATCATCTCTGCAGCTAGTGTGCAGGGCAGGGATCACATCCTCCCCACCTAGCATGGTATCTGACATTTGCAGGATACTTGATAAATGTGAAATAAATGAATGCACAAACAAATCTTCCACTCATATTAATCAAATGAGAGTATCTGCTGAGAGCTCTACATCCCCCAGAAAGCCAGACCAGGATGAGTATAGCTCCTGGTCCAACCACTAGCAAGGCTGACAATTCTGCCCTCTACCACCCTCATCTTCACCATCATTCCCATTATAGACCAGGAAGTTGGCACATACCTCCAGTGATTTCTATAGTTTATTGTCACTGGAATAGGACACTGATGTGGGGGAAGGGTGCAAATAGCAAACATCAAGTAGCTAGAGCTCTGACCTCAGAGCCCCACCTGAATGCAGGTAGGCTGAGAATCCAGTAAATACAGAGCTGCCTCTGCCCTGTTACAAAGGCAGTTTAGCACATGGCCCTGGAGCCTGGCTGTCCTGGTCCACCCAGCAATGGGAAGCAGCCATCATTCCTCTGCTGGCTTCACTTGCTTGGCGGCCTCTAGCTGGCAAAGTAGCTCATCCCACTGCACAAACTGCTTGGAGAGAAGCATCGTCTGGTGGCAGGTCAAGGTGAGAACAAGAGCTTGAATGAGGGAGTGGAGATATCTTCCATCTGCCAAAGGATTGGGGAGGAGGGGAATAGGCAGGGTCATTAGGATGGGGTAAAACAGCCAGAGCTGGAGATGGAACAAAAGGACAGGGTTTTGGACATCATTCTTTTAGGGGCCTGGCCGAGCAGAAAGGATACAGTCTTGTTGTATTCCTCCAGGAGAGCCTTCGACTCCTCAGTGATCTCCACACACTGGTCCTATGGGGCCAACGTATGACAAAGGAGCTGGATAAAGTCCCCACTTCCCACTAACTTTCCCGCCTTATAAGGGGCCCTCACTCCCCATAAAGCCTAGAAAAGGTAGTGTTTAACCCCAGAGCCAAAAAGAGCAAATTTCTAGCAAGGCACAATCAAGCTCCAAGATGGGTACCTTAACAGCAGTCCTAAGGGGGAGTGGACCACTCATTTAAGGAAATATTCCTGCTAGTTTACAGACATATATATACCTCCTTCCCTGTCCCCTATGTTTGAATCCTCTCTGAAGGATTAATCTAAGGCCTGGGAATGGTAAAACAAAACAAAATAGAAAACAGCTCCTCCACTCATAGTCAAGGACACACCATCCCCAGAAATTCTTGGGCACCTCCCATTATCAACCTTCTGGTGTCTCAGAACAGTCCTACTCAGAGGCAAGAGACCTAAGACAGATGGAAAATAAAGGATAAATCCAGTTTCCCCTGGAGCTGATATGAGGGTAGCCTGAGGCTGCTTCCCCAGGTAGCATGGGTTGGAACTAGGAGCCTCACCACCTCTACTTTCCCTTCAAGTCCTCTCCCCTCCCATACCTGCTGCTGGATGTGGATCTGGGCCAAGCGCTGCAGGCGGGCAGCATGCTCAGGAACAGCTGTAAAACACAACACACACTGCCTGATGATGCTTGTGCTTTCCCCTGGGACTGCTCAATAGTCTATTAGGTCTTCAGCAGGATTAGAGTATTGAGTGGAGAAGCTAAGCAAACGCCAGGCTTCATCGACCACTGCAGCTAAAGGTGGCGGGGCTCCCTGCCCACCCCAGTCTTACTCTAGGACCCAGAGTGGGTGAAGATACAGGCTCCTAGGAGAAAACAAGGAGGAGGTCCCCAGAGTTGCCCCATGCCCCCACCCCAGTGCTGTAAGCAGGATGAAGTAAAGAAAGCTTTGCCTATCATAGGATCTCTCCCTTTGCTCTCAATCCAGTGGGACCAGGTCAGCCTGGAACAGGGATCCTGCGGGTGGGTTGAAGATGAATGCCAGGTTCCTATGCTGGACACCTGGAATCCAACACCTAGAGCCTTGGCCACCATGCTGGTCCTCAGCTTAAGGCTGTCAGACCCACAACAGATAGCTGATCAGGGGTGGGGATAGGGAACTAGGAAAAAATACCTCCAGAGACAGACAAGATGGATATCTGGATTCAATTAAAGTCACTGTCTGCCTGTAAAAACAGGCCCAGGGACTGCTCTGGGAAGTGCGGTGAGAAGAATTTACACACATTCACAAGCCTGGCAGGAACTCGGGCTTCACAGCACCATGCAGAACAGATGCTGAGAGGGTGAGGAAGAAGGTAGAAGGAATACCCAGAGTTGGGGACTACTGGACTTAAACTAGTGTCCTTAGGTCCAAACTGCCTGAGGTTCTGAAACTGACTCTGCTCTGGCCATTTTAATCCCAATGCAGGTAGCAGGATGAGGGTAAAGATAAGGAACAGACTTAGTTTGAACCCAGGGCACCTGAGGCACAGGGAAGTCCTGGCCATCTACCCACCTCCCCAAGCAGAATAGTAGAGCTGCAGCCCCAAAGAGGTACCTTTGATGTGAGCGCTGTCCAGCATGGGCACCAAAGCCTCCACCTGCTCCAGGAGTGCAATCTGGGATAAGATAAACTGCTCCTCTGAGGCAAAAACAGACAAGACAGTGAGGTAAGCCTGGGCACTGCTACTCCTATGTGAGGGGCTGAGAACATGGCAGGGGAGATGGCTGAGTCCTGGAGCATGAGTCAGCTACTCTGCCCATTGCCCCTTCTCTAGGTGCATATTCCCCTATTCTGCCCCCACCTCTCCTAGATGCCTCTAGTATGAGCCATCTTGAGCCCAAGGAGCCTCAGCGTTTCTCCAAATCCCACCTGTCTTAAAGTTTTAACTCTAGGGCCTCTTCCTCTAGCCTCCTATTATCAAACTCAGTAAGTCCTTCTGACACCACAGGAGACCGAGTACTTCAGACTTGGGTCTCCATGCCCAAGGACTCCTGGGATGGTATGAAAGAGGAGACATGCGCCAGACTATCAGGCAGGTTCTTCTCAGTGGCCCTGAGAGGCAGGGACAATTACAAGCTTCTGGAGAGCTCGGGCAGTAACAACAGAGCCCAGTGAGAAGAGCAGGATATGAACTGGATCTGGAACAGGTGATTTCAATGGCTGCAGCGAGTAGGAAGCACATTCAAGAAAAAATGAGTATTATGTCAAATGTTGGGAGGCAAGGATGCTTATCAATTAATAGAGGAAAAAGAATTCAATTGGCTGAACTGGTGCAAGGAGAGCACAGGAAACAGAGCTGCATGGGAGGGTGGATCCACAGACTATAGAAGGCTCTGAATGGCAGGCTAAGGAATTGGGATTTTACTCTAGCAAGGAGAGAGATGGAGATGCTGAGGTTCCAAAGTAGACAAAGTAGCATATTGATGTGTTTGGGGAAGAGGATACTGGATCACAGGCATGGAGAGAAAGACTAGGGTCAGGAAGAGGACTCGACTGTAACTATTCATGTATGAGGGGACAGACGCTGAGGCAGTGGACAGGGAGGGATGCAGAGGCTGGACTCCATAGTCGGTGTAGGAGAAGCTCTCCTGAACTTGGTACCTGAGCCATGGCAATGGTTTAGGGATGTCCTGGTTCACCACCATATACCTCACACCAAGGATGGTCTGGATCACAGCAGATGATCAGTCACTAAACATCTTTTGAATGAATGAACAAACACAGATACTTGGCAAGCCCTACCTCATGGAGTGGCTGACTAAACTGGGTAGCAGACATTGCCAGGTCTAGAACTATGAAATCCCAGTGCTTTCTCACATGAAAGAAAAATGTTGAAACTCATACCAATATTCTCGCCTCTCCCAAATGCAATGTTCTGCTCCCACCCTTTCCTAGAAGCTCTCCTGTCTAGTGAATGGAAGTGAGGAAGGTTCTGAAGGAAAATGCTAGAGATAGATCACTGATAGAACACTGAAGTAGTTCCCACTGTTGCTGGCACTATGGCCTGCAGCTGGCTCAGAAAGATACCACACCCAAAGCCTACTAGAGGACTATAGGATGACCTCAGGCCTCAGCACAGAGCTAGGCCAGAATTCCAGACAGCAGATTCCAGAGCTGTTATCCATGAAAGGACTGGCAGGATGGCCATCTCTGTGCCCAGCTTCCCCCACAAACCAAAATCCCCAGATGCATGTGCACACATTGTCCAGCACTACCTGCTAATATGAACTGCAGCTTAGAGGCATCAGGTATGGCAATGCGGTCAATGTATTCAGGATCCAGATATTTGATCAGGTCTTCAACTAGAAAAGAAGCAAGATGAAAATGGAATGGGGCTGGGGAGTGGGGAATCTGTCTTATGAAGGATATTAGGGGATATTAGGAGGATATCAGTGGTCAACCTTGGGGAGAGCCTTGAGTGGGAAGAGGACAACCACAGTGCCCATCAGCAGACCTCCATCAGGCCCCACCTCCCTTTCTCTCTCCTCTGACCACCTCCTGGTTAACCTCAGCCTTTACAACTGGGAACACAATTGCCTCCACTATTCTGGGGCCCTCGCCTTTCCCACTAACCTATCTTCAACAAAGGTGGAAGTTCCCTTGCCCCTTAGTACCACCAAGACAAGTCAGAGCTTTTTCCAATTTTTAGGTTGCTTGCTTTGACATAGCAAAAAGACATGGATAAAAAAAATAAGGTATGGCAAAAAAAAAAAAAAATTAGACCATAGGACTCTCAGGGTCTAATTTCTTTCCTGCCTTTGAACCTTGCCTATGGAAATCCCATATCTCTCCTCCTTACTCTACCAAGAGGATCTTTGAGGCAGAGGTCTTACCCCATAATTTAGGACACTATCATGGGCTTGGAGTTTAAGCACAACACCCCACTTTACCATTTCAGCAGGAAAACATGTTCACATTCTATCCCTATAGGGCAATTCCAGTGACCTTGCTGGCCTGGAGGGCAAGGACCACATCCCACGAAGCACAGGCATAGGAAGGTCAGGCAGGCACCCTATGGAATCACTTACTCTTTTTGTACAGAATCTTTACTCTCTCCCTCTTGCTGGCAATGTTCCCCAAAGCCACCTGTACCTTGACTAGGCCATCAGCCACCTGTAAGGGGATTGAAAGTTAATTCCAAGACTCATCTCTTGACTCAAGGCTTGAAAAGGGTAAAAAACACTCATTTCCCCAGACTCCCAAATCTCCTTGTCCCAGCAAAGTAGGCTGGCCCCTTCTTTTGCCTTAAAGGAGATGCAACCCCCCCTTCCGGGAATCCTCAGTGTGAAGGGGACGATAATCATGTAGTCCTTGGGAAGTTTCAAATCTGATTAGGGAGATAATTAACTATAATTGCGTTCATAGGGCATTAGTATATCCTATATATTATATTCCCTGGTTCCTACCTCTCTAGCTAAACCTACATAGACTTTAGGGGTAGAGGGTGTGGAGTCCCAATATTAAAGTGTTAAACAAAGGGAGAGGCTATAGGAGGTGGATGATCTCACTCAGGTTTCTAAAACTTGTATTTTAGAATACAGGATAAGGAATGCCAATATGCAAGGGTCAAATATATGGGGAGGCGAATAGGACTAAGCAGCAACAGCTACAGAGGAAGGAGGAAAATTACGATTTCGTGTCATAGATGTCAACTGAAGCACATGCTTTGAGAAATCAGTTCTCAAATGGGGCATAATCTGTTACTGACAACTAATTCCAGAGGAAATGTACAAAAAGACATCATTACCTCTGATGCACTTAACGCCAGGGAATGCCTGACACTCCGCCTTCAGTAAAAGATCTTCTCATAGTAAAAAGGGGATGAGGGGGTTGGGATTGAGAGAACTAAGCTTCACGGTTGTCAAAATCCAGTCACTGGTGTGAAGGAGTCCGGGTCCATATCTCAACACCCGGTACCCAATCTCTTCCCCTCCTAGTCCTGGCTCTTTCAGACCTCGCCTCCCATCCCGGGGGCCTTCCTTATCCACCTTTGCTCTGCCTCCTCTGGCGTCCCATGGCCTTCTTTCTGTACAGTATTTAGCAATTAATGACGCAGCGCTCTGTGACGGCCCTTCCACTGCGGACTCCAGCTCTTCACGATACTTTCTCTAGTCAGTTTTCTCGAGTGTGTTAGGTCTCCCCAAGCTAGTCCGCGAGGACAGAGGAGGAGTCTTAGTCACAGTTCACACCGAGCCCATTGCAATTGGTCCTAGTAACCCGAAGTGCACGCCATATGAAAATGGACCCCGAGGGTCCGATAAACTCTGGAAGGCTTCGAACCTTTATTATGTCAAAAGCCAGGCTGCGGGAGATGATACTGGAGTGGTAGCATCCATCCCAGGGACCAGGCCAGTAGACCGCTCTTGCTCTGCCCCAAAAAGAGAGCACTGGAAAACAGATCGCTCACCTTCCGCGAGCCGCGCGGCCCGCCCGACCCATACACCCAGCGCTCCAGTTCCTCCACACGGGCCTGTAGCCGCTGCACATCGGTCACAGCCGCCATAGCTACTGCCACCCCGCCTCAGCCGGGGATCAGCCAGAAGGCGGGACATCCGGCCAAATAGAGAAGATTGGCTAATCCGAGTGCGTGGGTGAACTACGATACGGGAAGTGGCGTCACGATTCAGCCCTCTGATGCCGGAAGTGACCGACTGGGCCGGTGAAAGATGTCAAACGCCGTCT
Source organism: Mustela nivalis (assembly GCF_964662115.1). Classification (NCBI taxonomy): domain Eukaryota; kingdom Metazoa; phylum Chordata; class Mammalia; order Carnivora; family Mustelidae; genus Mustela; species Mustela nivalis. Next base: position 57,486,153 of record NC_139032.1, read on the forward strand.
GGTTACCTAGGCAACGGTTACCTAGCCAAGTTGTCAAGCCCTACCTTAGCTTCCATGGATGTCTCCTCCCCTCCCCTCAAGACAAGGTCTGGCCGGTCTTCTAATTCCAGGGAACCGGAGAGGTTTCCCAACCTATTCCCCGAGATTGCCCATATAAATACACCTAATTTTAAAGGATTGATCCTTTCCTATAGATCAGTAGGGGACTCCCTGGGATACCACAATCAAGAGTCTTAGAGGTTCAAGCGATTAAATGTCTTGCCCAAGGCCACCCCACACTCTAGTAGTAGAATCAGGATTTGAACTCAGGCAGTCCGAGTCATGAAATCCAGCCCCTCTATTTTCCTTCCTTCTTCCTTTTTTTTTTTTTTTTTTTTTTTTTTTAGATTTTATTTATTTATTTATTTGACAGAGAGAAATCACAAGTAGATGGAGAGGCAGGCAGAGAGAGACAGAGGGAAGCGGGCTCCCCGCGGAGCAGAGCCCGATGCGGGACTCGATCCCAGCACCCTGAGATCATGACCTGAGCCGAAGGCAGCGGTGCAACCCACTGAGCCACCCAGGCGCCCCCCTTCTTCCTTTTTTAAAAAAGATTTTATTTATTTATTTGACAAATCACAAGTAGGCAGAGAGGCAGGCAGAGAGAGGGGGCCTGATGAGGGGGCTCGATCCCAGGACCCTGAGACCACGACCTGAGCCAAAGGCAGAGGCTTAACTTACTAAGCCACCCAGGCACCCCTCCAGCCCCTCTACTTTCGTGGGCCTTTGCTGTTCTCTCATCCCCTCTGAGAACCTCTGGCCTCAACTCCCAGACCCAAAGAAAAAAGGAGAGGAGGCACTGGAGAGGGAGGGACTGCAGCTTTATTATTCTGATGTGACCTGAGGGACGACTCCTTCACAACACCCCAACGTAACCCTTCACATGGCTTCTGAAGAGAAGCAGGTATGATTTGAAGAAGTGGGGTCCCAGAGATGACATTGATACAGGGAAGCACATGAGGAGATGACTGGGGTTACTGGGGGCAGAACTCTTTGGTAGATGCTGATGCTGCTGGGGTCAAGCAGGGAGGAGATGCTCTCCCTTTACAATGAGGTAGATGTAACATTGAAAGAAAACTCTTTGGCTTCAATCCCACATGGCATCTTGCCGGGGGGGGGGGCATGTCCCAGGGCTGGGTCCTAGAGTGGGCACCCTGAAAGAATCAAGGTGTGGGGGATGTCTCCTCCCCTCCCCTCAGCACTGGAGCTGGGACTCTTAATTCCAAGTGGGAGTTCTCATGGTGAGGTGCTGGAAGGGGGTCCTGTAGGGAGAAGAGGTGCAGGGTTGGTTGGACCCTGGGAAGCTGGCACAGGCTGGCGACGGGCAAAGAGGACACCTGACAAAGGGGTGAGGAGACAGTTAGAGGGAAAACACAGGCAGGAAGGGGTGGGCACAGAAACAGAAGAGGAAAACAAAAGTCAATGTCCTGATTGTTAGAACACCACACACATATCCCTGCCACAAACCAATGAGGACAAACCCCTTAGGTCAGTGGAGATCCTGTGCCAATATAGATACCCTCAAACAGGTAAACAAGAAATATTTACACTGATACACAGGCCCATGACAAGGCAGACATCCCATGGTACCCATGCCAGAGAGGTCATGCCTTAGACCCCATGCCATTGTAGACACCCCTTTAACCCATGCCATTGTAGCAATCCCCTGACCACCACATTACCCATGCAAGTTTGGATATCCCTGAGCCTCATGCTAGCTGAGAAATTCTAAAATCCCCATGCCAGAGCAAATACCCCTAACCTCATGCCAGTATAGACAGCCTGCAGTACCCATACCAGTGTAGACCACCCCGTTGATCTCTAGTGCCATGTTGATACTGCTGATACCACTGCCTGCCAGATTGAGAGGCCCATCCAGCCGCTCTTCTGTCCAGGAGGGGCAGGGAGTCACATTTTGGAGAATCAGGCTTCAGACTTATAAGCTCCCCCCTCCATCGTTATAGACAACCCCCATTCCACTTCTGCTGGACACCTATAATCACACAGTTGTCTATTGAGGGATCTTTCTGCCCCACCTCCAACACCTATGTTCTCCCTCAGTGCACAGACCCCTCCTCACCCCTTAGGGGAACCTTGCCACGGGGCAGGAAACTGGAGGGAACTCCAGGTCGAGGTGGGTCCATGTGCCCCATCAGCACAGCCCTCTTCTCTGGTGGCTCCTCTGGTGCCAACTTCTCCCTTGCAGTTCCCAAAGCCAGGCCCACAGGCAGTGCCAGTCGAGGGGCTGGAATTCCACTTTCCTCTGGAAGAAAGGTCATTCAACTCTCTGGACCAACCAACTCTGCCTCTGCATTTGGTTCACCTCCCAGGCCTGGGACCAAAGGAAGTTACCCAAGCTGAAGCACCAAGTGTGATCCGCCCCGCCCCTGCCCCCCCCCCCCCCCCATCCAGAGTCTCAGCCTTGAGGCTCTGAAGCTGGCGTGCCCAAAGGGCCAGTATATGCCTAGGTTGGTCCAAGATAATGTGGGGGCTTTTCTTGTTCTTAGTTATTAAATAATACAGGTCATAGGAGGCAAAAACTACATGCAAACAGGAGCCCAAGTTGGACAGGTGTGGAATGGAGCTCCTCTGGATAAATGGCCTTTTTCTGAGCTTCAGGCCCACATCGCAGTAACCTGTACCCCAGACCTCCCACGGCTTCATTGACCCCAAACCTCAGTACACCTGAACCTTAGCGATCGGCAAACCCCAGTGCCCTGTCAGTCCTTACTGCCCTCATACCTCAATGCCTCCCAGACTTCAGAGTCGCCACATTTTAATGTTCTCTATATTTCAGCACACCCCCTAGGTCTCAGAGACGCCCAAACCTCAGCCCCTCTCCCCTCACACCTTTCTTAATGGGGCTCGGGCTCAGCTGTGCGCAGGCGTGGGCCGGCAGGCCTGAGGCGGAGCCCTGGGCTGTACCGGGGCTGGGCGTAGGCGTCAGCGGGGCGGCGCCGGGACCCGAGAGGTGGCCCGGGGTTCCCCGAGGGGTAGGCCCAGCTAAGCCGTAGAGCGGAGCGGCGGTATAAGCCTGACGACGGCCCTCGCGTCGGTTGCTGTCGATGGCTGCCTGGAGCTCCCCCGGGGAGCTAAGCGCCCGCGTCTCGCACTCATAGGGGTACAGGTACTTCATGTACCTAGGGACGGACGAACAAGGCAGGGTGGGTGGGAGGCTAGACCCAACTGATCAAGCCCACTGCGAAAGTACCCCTGGGCCCTCCACGCCCTGTGGTCCCCTTCCCGCGCGCGCCTTCCAGCGCCTGGCCTCACTGGGTGCGTAGAGTGAAGGCTGCCGACGTGATGGTGGTGGGCAGGCTGAGGCCGCGCGTGACCTCCCGCCACACCTTGCGGTTGATGACTTCCACCAGGCCGCCTTTGGCTGTCACCAGACGGAAGAGCGCGTACAGGTCCAGCACCTGTTTTGCCATGATGGGCACACGGTTCACTGGCGTCCCTGGTGGGAGGTGGGCAGAGAGTCAGGACATTAAGACTGAGATCCTGTCTGCGGACATCCTGGGGGGCGAGGCCAGGGTACAGGGCAAGACCTCTGAGAAAAGGGAATAGGGAGGGACAGGGAGGTGGGATTCCAGGCAGAGTCCACAGAGCCCCCAAGTCCTGCATTGTAGCAGGAAGGACAGGAAGCTAGATCAGGGGTCGGCAAACTTCTGTAAAAGTCCAGACGGTAAATATTACAGGCTTTGAGGGTCAAACCTCTTCTGTCCCAACTACTCCACTCTGCCATAGATTGAAAGCAGGTATAGATAATATATAGAGGAATGGGCCCGGCTGTGTTGCAATAAAAACTTTATTTACAGACCCTGAAATTCGAATTTCACATGTCCTTAAATGTCATTCGTCTTTTAAATTTTTCCCACTATTTAAAAATGTAAAAACCTTTCTTATCCTGCTAGATTTGGCCAGTAGCCTTAAGTTTGCCGACCCCCGGGGTTAGACCCCTGGAGTAGACTGTAGTAAGGACTTCCTGATAGTGCTGAAGAGCTGGACTCCCCTAAGCAGGGGCCCCAGGATGGCTGCCCGAGACCGGGGGATGGCTGATGGAAGAAGCAGCGGCCCCCCGGCTCGGCTCACCAACTCCGCAGCTCACGCCGCCCCCGCTGGCCAGTCCTGACAAAGGGGCCTGTCTGCGCTGAGCGATGGGCCCCAGTTAATTCCTTACCGATCCCGTCCCCTTCCGCCGCCGCCTTTGGACCCGAACAATTAGCTGCGGCCTGATTAATGGGGGGAAATTATCGGTCCCGCGGGACCTCCTCCCCCAGCAGAGGGAGCGGAGGGAGGCAGGGACCGGAGGGAGGCAGAGCTCCCGGCCAGAGGGTGATGGGAGGGAATGCTGGGACCCTACCCCACTTCCCCAGCGGAGGCAGACCTTGAGGAAAGGAAGGGAGGGGACATTGGGACCAAAATGACTGGCCCTCCCTGGGAAGCAAAAAAGACCTGGGGTCCCACTGATGCTCCCTGGCTATAAAGGATCCCAAAAGGGGATGCTGGGCCTGCAGTGGGAGCCTGGGGGACTTTGACCAGCAGCTGCACTAAGGCAGGGAGGGGGGGTGCAGTGCAGCTAGTTAATTAGTGGCTTATCAGGCCAAGCTCGGAGTGAGTTAATTAGCTTTGTGGAGAGAGATAATGAGTCAGTCTTCGGACCCATGAATCTGGGGAGAAGCCTTAGTGATGGACTGCCGCCCACCCTGATCTCCTGGACCCTTGCATTTTCTTCTAGCTCTGAGAATCCTGGAAAGGAATTCCTCCTCCTCCACAATCTCAAATCACATGGTCCCCAGCCTACCCCTTGGGAAGTCCTTCCTTCAGTCTAAGCCCAGTCCTTCCTGCTGTGGAGCACATTGGGTGTCCCCTGCCTAAAGCAAGGGGAAACTGAGGAGAGACAAGGCTGGACAAAGGGCCACTGAAAGAGGAACAAGGCATTCCCAGCCCCCCAATCCTGGGAACCACCCCCAAGCCAACCCCCTACCAGTTCCCCCTCCCACCCTCCCAATTGATCCCACACTCATTAACCTACCAGTGGGCTGGCCACTAATTAATCCCTGGGTGGAGGAGGGGGGCAGGGTCAGAGGTTAAAGACGCTATTGAGGGCCCAAAGGATAGGTGTTGCCAAGCTCAGGCCTCTGCAGAGAGGACCCAACCTAGGGACTAAACCCTGGGGTCTCCCTTCCTCAGAACTGGTAGGTAGGGGTCCTTCCCTTACATCATCCCACTCACCCCTCTTCTGCATGAAGCTAAACAGGTCATCCAGAAATTCCTTCCTCTTGGGGTCTGCATCAAGCTCGTACAGCTGGGGAAGGACTGAGGTCATTTTTCAGCTCCACTGACTTCCCCCCTCCCCCTGGGACCCCAACTCAGGTTATACTCTGAATAAGGGTTCTTAGCTGAAAGGGTGAGTAGGGTCTGAAATATGGACTTCCTGGTATTAGACTCTCTCTCCCCATGAGGGTAGGTAGGGGCACTTTTTTCTAATATAGAAGACCCTCCATTGGCCAGGCAGGCCCTGGGAAACTCAAACAATCCCTCTGGGGAATAGGGGACTGAGAGGAAGTTTAGCTGCCCTCTAGGGCATGCACAGAGCCCTAGGGAGGAAGTCAGGCTAGGAGAGTGCATCACATTGAAGAAACTGACAGATGTCTCTGAGGCGCTCATTTACTCTTGCTCATTCCTGCAAAGGCTTCTTGCTTTTCACATCTCCATGCATCAAGGCTGGGGATGAAGGGCACAGATACCTCTAAACCATTCCTCAGGCAGAGTGGATGCTCAGAAGCTCCTGGATTGAAACGTGGGGCCCCTGAGCCCACCTTCTGGTCTCTTACCAGGGACAGTGACCTCTCCACTATAGAGGCTGCCACAGAGGTAATGGCCCTGCACCACTCAGGACCTTTGGGGTCAGAACTTGGAAGGCCCAGAGGTCATTCCACACATTTCCAGTCACCTGGAGCCTCATCTCCAGTTTCACCTCCCAAATACCACCCAGGACAAACAATCCCAAGAGTAACAGTCATTTACCCAGAATAACAGTCCCTGAGTAACACCAATAGGTAACACTCCATTCCCCAAGAAGAACTCTCAGAACAACAACAAAAAACACCCATAAGTAACAAACCCTAGAGTTCCACTTTAGACCTACGCTCCCATAAGAACCGAGCCCTAAGTATTAGATAGATACACACAAATAACACACATGCTCTCCAAGTAATAATTCCCAGAATTATAGCCAGAAGAGACAGTCACTAGAACCACAGAGCTCTGAATAACTCTTCCAGTTTGACGCTAATGCCACAGAGTACTAGGCACAGATGAATACTTCTGGAAAATACCCAAGACCAACATCCTACAAGTAACATTACCAGGACAACCCAGCTAGAGTCAGAGTCCCTCATAATACCCTCATAGTGACAACCTGAAGCAGTGCCTTAGAATAACAACCAGATGCATTCCACAGAGAGGAAGAACCTCAAATTAAGGCTCTATGAGTAAGATCTTGTCATTCCCAGCTGTGCAGGAGTCCTTTAGTCACTCTGCGGCTGTAGTGGCCATCACAGACTAGGAACTGTCACACACAGACTTCAGGCCATGGAGAGGTTTGGATGAGGGCAGTGCACCAGGGAAGAGATGAGGCGGCTATCAGCTTGCCAGAGAACTAGCAACCTCCAGCCTGCTTCGAAAGACAGAAATAGGCAGCCCAGGAAACCCCCACTGGTTGCTGGAATATGACCTTGTGACTTGATGTGGGAGAAGGTAGGGTATGATGGTTCTGGCACTGGAATCCTCATTCCTCAGATCCTACTCCCTCAAAAGAATTCTTGAAGCTCCTCACCCCTCCCACTTTTCCTTCCAGCCTCACCAAAAGCCTCTAGTCTGTCATGCCTCCATGTTTCTGGGCGTCTCCTGCACCTTTCAGTGTGTGCCTATGCACTTCTTTCCATGTCTCTGGGTGTCTGTTTCTCCCTTCCTGTCATTTTCTATCTTTCAGTCTTCCCCCTCTCTCCAAGTCTCTGTGTCTCTGTCTTTCCATCCTGCAGAGGGCAGTGGGGGTGGGTGGGCTAAAAATCCCCTGGTTTTGCCTTTGCCCAGAGAAAGGGGAGAGGGCCTGACATCGACGGGGTCCTACCTGCTTGAACTGTTCCTCGTAGGTCCATTCATGGGGATGAGGTCCAGGGGGTTGGCTGGAAGGTGAGCTGGGGCCCCGTGTCCCTGGACGGCTCTCCTCGGCTGCCTCCTCCTCTGCCCCAGCTTCCTCCCCTTCCTCATCCTCTTCAGCATCCTCCTCTTCTTCAGTCCCAACCTCCCCCAAGGCCCCCTCAGGGGCCTGCAGGGTCGGGGGGCCAGGCAAAGGAGGTAGTGGTGGTGGCAGTGAGCGTGGGGGGGCCAATGGCCCCACCCCTTGGGCCAGGCGGGCTGCCTGCTGCCTCTGCAGGGCCTCCATTACAGCTTCCAGGCGCAGTCCCCCCGCTGGTGAGGGGGCTGGCACCAGGCGGGGCCCCGAGGAAAGGGCCGCCTGTGGGGGTGGGAATTATGAGTGTTGGGCCCTGCTGCCCCCACAACCCCCAGCACAAGAGGAGCTGGTCACTGATTCCGGGAAGTGTAAAGGGGCCACAAGAAAAAAAGCAGAAAAATAGCTTTTCCAGAGATTGACAGACATGGGTAGAAAGAGCAGGAGAGACAAGAAACGAGACCCAAAGAGATGGAAAGGGACATTGACAGAGGACAGGTAGAGACAGCAGATCAGAGAGGGTGACAAGGACCAAGAAACAGAGAGAAGGAGAGGGGAGGGGGGAGAGAAGGCGAGAGCAAAAGAGAGATCCAAGGGAGAGACAATGAAAGGAGAGGTACAGAAATAGAAATAGAGATGAGACTGAGAGACAATGAGAGATCGAGGTGGGAAGAGACAGAGATATCCAGCAAAGACAAGAACGGAGAGACAGAAGTGGGGAGAGATGAGATTGACAGAGATGCTGGGTAAAGAGGGAAGGTAAGAGACATAGAGAAGCAAGAGATAAATAACAAGACCTGAGTGGCAGGCAGTCCAGAGAGGGACAGGGACAGAGACAGAGCTGGAGAGACAAATAGTGAGATAGTGGTTGAGAGGGACCGGGAAATAGCGACGCAGCATGAAGGAGACAGAGACTGAAGAGAGAGAAGAGATTAGAAGGAAACAGGGGGAGACAGTAAATAGGGGAAAACAGAGACAGAGGCAAGGAAACAGACGGAGAGACGGGGCAGAGACGCAGAGGACCAGCACTGAGGAGGCGCGGGAACAGAGGGCGGTGGGGACAGAGCCTGGGACCGGGCGGGCTAGGGACCACGACCGCGGGGTCTCGACGCCCGCTCTCTGGCTTCCCACGGCCCGCGGCGCACTCACCAGCCTGGAGCGGCCCGGTGCCCCCGGCGTCTCCACGGCGCTCCCTCTGCTCCGCCCGCCTCTCGGGCAGCCACTTGCTCCGCTCGCTTCCCTGCGCGGGGTCCCCCGCCGTGCGCTCCTGCCGCGGTGCGCTCTTCTGACCGCGGTGCGCTCACAAGCGGCTCTGCCGGCGCCGCCGCGGGGGCGGGACCCGACAGGGGCAGGGCGGGCGGGGGCGCCCGGGGAGAGGCCCCGGGGGCCTCTGCCGATCCCAGCCCCCCAACAGGTGTTTCCCCCTTCGTACTATCAGACGGGGGCGGAGAGGGCGCTGGAGAGCTGCCGGGGATCGTTCAAAGGAGAGTGAGGAGTCTAACACCACTGGACTCTGGACCAGGGCTCCGTCACACCAAGTCGTGCCCCCCAAATCCACACTCAGTGCCTGGCATTCACACACAGATAACCGTGTTCATACCCTGTCACAAGTTCAGGCACACAGCCGCCCTGTCTCACATATCTGGTTACACGGACATTACAGCACCAGTGGCCTGGGCAGGTTGTGATCACGAGGGTACTCACACAGCAAGATGCTAGGTGAATGTGGAGGGCCTGCACAGAGCAAAAGCTTTCCCGCTGCCCTGCCCAAGCGCTGTCCCCAAACGCATGCACGCTGCAGCTTGCGCAGTCCGTGCCCACGGTGGCGAAGGCACACATCTGCACTGACACGCAGAGGTCATTGAACTGCTTCGGCACCCACATCAGCAGGCTACACACGCCACGCGCAGATACATTCACACTTTGTTGTTGTTGTTTTGTTTTGTTTTAAAGCTTTTGTAACCTTCTGTTATGGACATTTTCAAACATATACCCAAGGAGAATAATAGTATTATGAACCTCTGGTATCCATCCCACATTTCAACTGTCATTCTTACCATTTTGCCAATCTTCACATGCTTCCTCAACCATTTTGTGTGTGACTCCACAGTTTGTATTTCCAGACCCCTTCAGCCAACTGTTCCAGGCCCACTCTACCCCCAGTGATCCCCCAGAGGCTGAGATTCTTTATCTTATTTGGGGGCGCTGAGTGGCAGGCCACGATTTGATTTTTCCTCTGAGAAGCTTGGATACCCCCTCCCTTTCCTAGGCACCCTCATAACTTCTCCAGTTTCTTCCTGTGCCCAATGGGATGGACCTACCAAAAGCATGACAGCCATCCAGAAATGATTCCAAGTCTGTGAGTGAACAACCTGTATCTGTTGGTTTGACACCTGGCTTGAGTATGAAACTCAACTATGTCAGAGCCAGAGACCATCCTCTGACCTCACACCCAGTGAGGCACACTGTTCTCAGGGCCAAGATTCCTTGAGGAGGCAGAAATCCAGGTGTGACTTTGCCTCCCCTCCCCTCCCTCCTCTCAGACCCAGCTTGTCCTGGCCTGGATCACTACTAGCTCTTCCTACTTCTCCTCTTGTGCTTACTTCTCTTCTTGTGTAACACCTTGCAGGTCTTCTTCTTCTTTTTTTTTTTTTTTTTGAAAGATTTTATTTATTTATTTGACACAGAGAGAGAGATCAAAAGTAGGCAGAGAGGCAGGCAGAGAGAGAGGGGGAAGCAGGCTCCCCACTGAGCAGAAAGCCCCATGTGGGGCTCAATCCCAGCACCCTGAGATCATGACCTGAGCTGAAGGCAGAGGCTTAACCCACTGAGTCACCCAGGCGCCCCACCTTGCCACTCTTCTTGTCCTCTAATCTCCACCTTTGTCCCTCGCCCAGATTCCACTGCAGCACTAAGTCCTTGTTCTCTTTGACCCATCCCTGATCATACTGAAACTCAGTACTGCTCATACCTTTGGCTCACTCCAGTGTTCTCCTGCTTACATTTCAGACCTGACGGCCAGACAACCCCAACCTCCCAAGAAGCAGCCTTGGTGATCCAACTGCCTTCAGTACTGATGCCTGCTCCCCCATAGCTTTGTGTGCCGTGAGTTCTCCTGAAGAGTCCTGCTCCCTCTTCGGGACCCAGAGGGGAGAATCTGAAGGTGCAGAAGCTGGCAGACATGTCTTAGGGGCTTCTGGGGAATAAGGACAGAGGGTAGAGCTCTGAAGAACTCCTGTGCCCACCTTGCTCCCCTTAAACCCTCCCCCATACCCAAACCCCTGCTTTGAAAAGAGGGGGTACCTGGAAAGAGAGATGGTTAAGATTTTTCTTGGAAAGACAGAAACTGGCCTAGGGAAATTCCAGTTCTGAGAGTTTGGAGACTGCTTTGCAGAGGGCAGAGTAGGACAGGGGCAAGGGATTGGGCAACTAATCCCAAAAGGAAGGAAATCAATCTTGAATCAAGCATAGTAAACCTGTCCTTGGGGTCTGGGCCAGGAGGGCTACAACTGAGAAGGGCTGAGAGGAAGCAATAAGCATCACTGGGACCTGGTTTACCTCTCTCTTCCATCTGTAAAGAGGAGAGGCTGTCTCTTACACCCTCACTGAACTCCCATCTGATCCTAAACCACCTCACAGAGACAAAGACAGACAGAAAGACACAGACCTCCATATATCCAACACATATTTACTGAGCACCTTTGTGCTAGATGCTGTTGGACATGGGAATAAATAAAACATATTATGGGACGCCTGGGTGGCTCAGTTGGTTGGACGACTGCCTTCGGCTCAGGTCATGATCCCGGAGTCCCGGGATCGAGTCCCACATTGGGCTCCCGGCTCATGGGGAGTCTGCTTCGCTCTCTGACCTTCTCCTCGCTCATGCTCTCTCTCACTGTCTCTCTCTCAAGTAAATAAATAAAAAAAATAATAATAAAAAAATAAAACATATTATAATGGTATAATTCCAGTGGGGGAAATACACAGTATATCAGATGGCAATAATTAAAGTGGGGAAAAATAAATCTGGGTTGAGGGGAATAGAAAGGAAAGGATACATGCTACCCATTACATTGTAACAAACTACACTTAAACTTAGCAAGCTTAAAACATTTATTTTCTCACAATTCAGTGGATCAGGAATTTGAGAGTGGCGTAGCTGAGTGGTTCTGGCTCACTTCTCATGAGGTTGTAGTGCAAATACTGGCTGTAGCTACAGCTCCATGAAGACTAGACTGGAATTGGAGGATCCACCTCCAGGATGGCTCACTCCCATGGCTGTTGGTGGGAAGCTGTTCTCCCTGATGGAACTCTCCAGAGGACAGGGCCTTGTGCCTCAGTGTCTTCCTAACATGGAGTTGGTTTCCCCCAGATTGACCCAAGAGAGACTAAAAGAGGCAGCAATGCTATTTTATGGGCTAATCCTGGAAATCAGTCACTTCTGACATGTATTTGTTAAAATTACATAACCAAGTCCAGGCCATATTCAAGGGGAAGGGAATTAGTCTTCATCTCTTAAAGGGAGGAGTATCAAAAATTTTATGGAGGCATTTTAAAACCACCATAGAAGGGTGCCTGGGTGGCTCAAATGGTTCAGCATCTGCCCTGCCTTGGGCTTGCAGCTCAGTGGGGAGTCTGTTTCTCCCTCTGCCCCTGCTTGTGCTCTCTCTCAAATGAATAAATAAAAAATCTTAAAAACAAAAACAAAAACAAAAACAAAAACAAAAACAAAAAACAACTGGGGCACCTGGGTGGCTTAGTCGTTAACCGTCTGCCTTCAGCTCATGTCAAGATCCCAGAGATCAAGTCCTGCTTTGGGATCCCTGCTCAGTGAGCCTGCTTCTCCCTCTCCCTTTCCCTCTGCTGCTCCCCTGCTGTGCTCTATCAAACAAATAAATAAAATCTTTAAAACATAAAGAAAGAAATAAAAATAAAACCACAGAACAGGGAGAGGGACAGTGCCTGGCTGGCTCAGTTGGCAGAGCATATGACTCTTTTTTTTTAAAGATTTATTTTATTTATTCTAGAGAGAGAAGGAGTGTGTAGTGGGAGGGACAGAGGGAGTGGGAGAGAGAATCTCAAGCAGACTCCCCACTAAGCGTGGAGCCCAATACAGGGCTCAATCTCATGACCATGAGACCATGGCCTGAGCCCAAATAGAATTGGATGCTTAACCAACTGAGCCACCTAGGCACCCTAGAGCATGCAACTCGTGATATCAGGATTGTGAGTTCGATTCCCATGTTGAGTGTGGGGTCTACTTAAACAAATGATAAATTAAAACAAACAAACACCCTTTTGTGTTTACAGAAATGTTAAGGGAAGAACCAAGTATTGAAGGAGTGGAAGAAAAGAGCCACAGGCATAGGGAAGAGCACAGCAGCCAGAACAGCAGGTGCAAATATCCTGTGGTGGAAGTTTGCTTGGTGTATGGAGGAAAGCAAGGAAGACACTGTGCTAAAATAAGGTAGCAATGATTAGACGTTTGGTCACAGCTAACATGGGCCTTAGAGTTGGTAGGTACCTGGAGGCAGTGAAAGGACTAAATGAGATGGAAACCATTAGAAACGTCTGAGCATAAGGAAAGACAAAGAAAAGTGAGCAGAGAGAAGACAGAAGTCTGACTCAGGCTACTGTGTGGAGAATCATCCACACAGGAAACAAACATGAGGATTAAGAAGCTGTTGCAGTAATCCAGGTCCAAGATGCCCTGGACCAAATGGTAACAGTGAAAGTGGCAAGACATGGGTAGATTCTGATATGTTTTATCTTTAAAACAGGATCTAGGTGGCGCCTGGGTGGCTCAGTGGGTTAAGCCGCTGCCTTCGGCTCAGGTCATGATCTCAGAGTCCTGGGATTGAGCCCCGCATCAGGCTCTCTGCTCAGCGGGGAGCCTGCTTCCTCCTCTCTCTCTGCTTGCCTCTCTGCCTGTTTGTGATCTCTCTGTCAAATAAATAAAATCTTTAAAAAAAACAAAAAACAAACAGGATCTGGGGGTGCCTGGGTAGCTCAGTGGGTTGGGCTTCTGCCTTCAGCTCAGGTCATGATCTCAGGGTCCTGGGATCAAGCCCTGCATCAGGCTCTCCGGAGCCTGCTTCCCCCTCTCTCTGCCTACTTGTGATCCCTATCAAATAAATAAACAAAATCTTTAAAACAAACAAACAAACAAACAAAAAACAGGATCTGTACGGGGCACCTGGGTGGCTCAGATGGTTAAGCGTCTGCCTTCGGCTGTTTGTGATCTGGGGGTCCTGGGATCCCTGCTCAGCAAGGAGCCTGCTTCCCCATCTCTCTGCCTGCCTCTGCCTATTTGTGATCTCTGTCAAATAAATTAATAAAATCTTAAAACAAAAACAAAAACAAAAACAGGATCTGTTGATGGATATCGGATGTGAGAATGAAAGGTATTCAAGATGGGATGCCTGGTTGGCTCAGTTAGTACAGTATGTGATTCGATCTTGGGGTTGTGAGTTCAAGCCCCATGTTGGGTGTAGAGATTACTTAAAATTATAATCTTTTTAAAAAATTTTATTCATTTATTTACTTGACAAAGAGAGAGAGAAAGAGAGAACAAATGGGGGATGGAGCAGAGGGAGAGGGACAGACTCCGCACTGGGCAGAGCCTGATCCAATGACCCTGAGATCACAACCTAAGCCAAAATCAAGAGCTGCCCATTCAACCACTGAGCCATCCAGGTGCCCCTAAAAATAAAATCTTAAAAAAATAAATACATTTAAAAAAATAATAAAATCTTTTTCCTTTAGATTTTATTTGTTTGTTGGAGAGAGTGAGCACACAAGAACAGGGGGAGAGGCAGGTGGAGGGAGAAACAGGCTCCTTGCCAAGCAAGAAGACTGATGTAGGAAATGATCCCAGGACTCTGGGATCATGACCTGAGCTGAAGGCAGATGCTTGACTGAGCCACCTAGGCACCCAAAAATAAAATCTTAAGGGAAAAAAAAGGTACCCAAGATGACTCCAAGATTCTTGGCAGCTGAGTACATGTAGGTACCCTGAACTCAGACAGTAAAGACTGTAAGAGGTGCTGGGCTAGGAGCAAAATCAGTTTGTGCTGCCATTTCATTTTATTTTTTAACTTTTTAAAAAGATTTTATTTATTTATTTGACAGATAGAGATCACAAGTAGGCAGAGAGGCAGGCAGAGAGAGAGATAGGAGGAGCAGACTCCCTGCTGAGCAGAGAGCCCGATGTAGGGCTCGATCCCAGGACCCTGGGATCATGACTCGAGCGGAAGGCAGAGGCTTTAACCCACTGAGCCACCCTGGCGCCCCTATTTTTTTTTTTTTTTAAGTTTTATTTGTTTGGGAGAGAGAGCACAAACAGGCAGAGTGGCAGGCACAGGGAGTGGGAGAGGCAGATGCTTAGCCAACTGAAGCACCGAGGAGCCCCTCGCTGCCATTTTAAGTTTGCGATGCCAATGAGACAGTCAAGTGGAGAAGACAGTCTGGTATCTGAACCCGGAGCTCAGAGGTCTAGGTTAAGACAAAACAAACCCCCCACCACCCCATTCACACACACACACACACACACACACACACACACACACACACACACAACACAGGAGTTAAGGCATATAGATGGTCCTCAAGACCCATCCATGTTGTTATAAATGGCAGGTTTTCCTTTTTTAATGGCTGAATAATATTCCGTGGTATGTTCATATGGACCTTCATACATACATACATTTTCTTTATACATTCATCTTTGCAGGCATTATGCTAAGTGAAGTTAAGTCAGATGAAGACAAGTACTCTATGTTCTCACTTATATGTGAACTCTACAAAAATCCAAACTCACAGAAACAGAGAACAGACTGATAGTTGCCAGCGGTGGGGGTAGGTGGGCATGAGGGCAGGGTTGGGGGGTAGTGGAGAAATGAGGGAAGGTAGTTAAGAGGCACAAAGTTCCAGCTGTAAAATAAATAAGTCCTGTGGATGTAATGTGAAGCTTAGTGCTCTAATACTGTATTATTTAAGAGTATATGAAACATCATACAGAGAGGGACACCTGGGTGGCTCAGTCAGTTAAGTGTTTGCTCAGGTCATGATCCCAGGGTCCTGGGATCCAGCCCTCCATTGGCTTCCCTGCTCCTCTTCCTGTCACTCCCACTGCTTATACTATGACGAAGAAGGATATAAAATCTTGAAAAAAAACTACATATAGAATTGAAAGGTTGCTGGGAGTAGATATTGGAAGTTCTCACCTCAAGAAAAAAAAACTATGTGAGACGATGGATGCTAACTTACTGCGGTAATCATTCCACCATACATGTATCAAATCATTTATACTGAACACCTTAAATGAACAGAATGTTGTATGTCAATTATAGTTCGATGAAACTGTTAAAAAAAAAAAAAAAGACAAAGATATTTGAAAACACCTGGGAGGGGTATAGAGAGAGAAGTTCGAGGATTAACTCTTGGGAAGTCAAAGGAGCCAATCTAGGATTTATGGAGGTAAGAGCAAGGTAAGGAGCCAATTTAGGGTGAGTGGAGTTCGGGAAACTTGAGTGTTTTATGAGGAATTAACTGCATCAAAAGAAAGTTAAGAAATACCCATTGGGTCTTGCAACTCAGGGAGGAGTCTGGGAGCCTAGCCCCATGTGGAAAAGGAAAGAGGACAAGCGGAGCTAGGGCATTCCTGATAGATGTGGTCTCTGAGCTGTGGCAGAGCTGGGTTACAGGGTGGGAGAAATCCTTAGAGGAATGGCTTTGCAACCCAGTGGAGAAGCCCCAGCCAAGACCTGTCACAGCCAACACAGTTGTGGTAGTGAGAATGGCCATCTTGCCTGGGCCTCACAGTCACTGAGGTACAAACCGAAACTTGGTTTCCCAATGGTTTTATATGTAGTCTTTGGTGTTGTTGTTCATTAGGATGTTATTTGGGGATGCCTGAGTGGGTCAGTTGGGTGTCTGTCTTCAGCTCATAATCCCAGAGTCCTGGATCTAGTCCAGCACTGGGCTCTTTGCTCAGTGGGGACTCTACTTCTCCCTTTGCTTGCTGCTCTCTCAAAAGATTGTATATACTGTTGAGTTTGTATATAAAAATGGAGTATTTTGGGGGCACCTGGGTGGCTCAGTTGGTTAAGCGTCTGCCTTGGGCTCAGGTCGTATCTCAGGGTCCTGGGATCAAGCCCCATTTCAGGCTGTGCTCAGTGGGGAGTCTGCTTTTCCCTCTCCCTGACCCTCCCCACCACTAGTGCTCTCTCTCCATCTCAAACAAAATCTTTTAAAAAATTGTGTATTTTTATAACCAGTTTCCTTCTGTTCTTAATATAGCAGGAGGCGTAAGAAGTGACAGTGGCCTGGCTCTTACTCAACCTCAGAACAAGGCCAGGAGGAAGGTGAGGCCAGCCAGATGCCAGGGTGCAAAATTTAAGAGGTCAAAGGTGGTGTCCCTGGGAGTGACAGCACCTTAGGCACCTCTTTTGCCCCATCCTAGCACCAGGACACCTCGGACACCACCAGGTAGCACTCTTGCTCTCCACCCCTGGGGGCTTCTATGAAGTCAGGTGTTCTAGAAAAGACAGATTGGAGAGGAAGAACTCCTACTCTGGGTGGGCATTATCATCCTAGAAAACAGACAAAAATGATTGTGCCTCCTTCAGCTCAAAAGTGGGTATACACTGCCACCCAGTGGCCATCCAGGGTTGAAGTACCAGGACTATTTCCAGAATGGCTCAGGCAGAGGTTAAGGCAAGAACAAGTCACATACTACCTCACCCAGACCTTAATTTCTTCACATTAGCAGGTTTTCCTGCTGCTGAGACACACGAAGAAGTGAAACTGTTCAACAGGTCTTTATTAACAGAGACAGATGGACAGACAGTGCACCAAAGGCAGTGTCTGAAAGCTGTGATGGGGGTATATGTGTGCAGACCTTCTCTAGGCAAGGGATGGCTCCCTGGACCTAGGCTAACCTCTCTAGGTCCCCTGCCCAGCAGTGGGTCCTGAGCTGCGGCCAGCCTCCCCATCATACTCCTGAGGGATGAATGGGATTGGGGGCAGGGTCTTTCAGGATAAGAGGACCCTGACCTCAGCATTCTCCATTCTTATGGTTCCCCAGTTGACTTGGTTGCTGGGAGGGTGGGGACAGGCCACGAGAGCACTTGCATAGCAGGGGAAGAGAATGGGGGTAAGGCATATGGTGAGGACAGGGAGATGATGGGGGCCACCACAGGTAACCCTTCATCTTCCTCCCCCCTCAACTGCTGTTGGATTGAGGGGTCAGGCCCAGACAAGTGTATACCCACACCCATCCCTAATTCCAGAGCCCTGACTGCTGGCAGGGAAGCTCTGAAAGGCCTGAGTTACTGAGTCAAGCCTATAGTATGTGTGTCTCAATATGACTGGCCCCCTGGGTATATGTGGGGCTCCCTCTCTGGGCAGGTGTGAATGCATGATGCTGCTGTACACATGGAACTGTATCTGCATGTATGTCCCGTATGTTCCCATGAGTCTATGTTTGTTTGTATAAGCATGTATGTCCTTGCTCGTACACCAGGAACTGGAATAGTTGCATGTTGTGAATATGTCCCTGTCTTTTCACGTGAGCTCCAGAAAGAGGATGCATGCGGGCCTGCCCGCTCCTTTCTATCCACAGGTCCTCCTTCACGCCTGGCTGGTCAGGGGTCCTGGCCGAAGAGGTAGGTGGTAAACTCAAGCCGGAGGCCCCGGGCATAGGCGCGAAGAGTATAGAAGAGTGTGAGGAAGTCCTGGGTGCTGAAGATCGTGTCAGCCAGCGCGAAGGCCAGGGTGGATGGGATGACACCCCGACCATACTCCACCATCCATGTGTTTGGCCCCCATTCCACAGCCGTTGCCTCACCAGGCCCATGCACCACGGTCTCTCCTGGGGAACAGGGAGCGTGCACATAAGAAGCCTAGCCCTGTCCTTCCATTGCTGCCACCTCCCTAGCCCACGGGCTATCTAGGGGCAGGGAACAGAGCAGGAGCTTCAGGGAAGGAAAAGGCCTTACCTCACTGGCCTTGCTGCCCATCTGGAAGAGTAAGAAGCCAAGATAGCCACTCCTAAGTTTTCCTCTGTGCCATCACCTGGCTCACGTCCTCTTTGGGGGGAAGCCAGGGAGGGCCACCTCACCAGGCCATGGGCCACTGTATGGGAGTCCTGGAAGTCTGCATTCCCAAACCTCACTCATGTCAGGCAGAAATTTAGCTAAACTTGGGCTGGGCCTGTTAGATAGGGAGGGAGTGATAATAAGACTTGTGTGGCTTTCTGAGAAATGCCGCTGTCATGTGTCATGCCTGTTAACACTCAACCTCAAACTTATATGGAAGTCCAAAGCTCTACTTTTTATGTAAAATGTTTTAACCACAGAAACAAAGAAGACGATAATCTGTCTTGTCTTTGGAGGTATGAGAAGATATCTGATTACCCAACTGTCTCCCCAACAACTGCTGGAATGTTGGATGAACAGAACAGTGTCATAACAGGAAGCTGTTTTGTTTTGTTTCCTTTTGACAGTGGGAAGCAAAAGGGGCGTTTGGACCTGCTTCAATCGAGGGCCTGTGGTGCACTGGCGGGCGGTATGGGAACCAGACAAGAGCCCCCAACCCACCCCCCTTCCATGATATGGCTCTACTCCAACTATGGGCACCCCAGAACGAACGGACCCACATGACAGAGCCCCCCTACCCACCTGGGTAGAAGACCTCACTTTTGGTAGTGCCCTCTCTCCACTGGTGGAAGGTGCCAGAGATGATGGTGTCCGAGATCTCAGCCCAATAGCGTCCTAAGGGACAATCAGATGGACACCGAAGATCAGGATATCAGCGCCAATACATGGCTTGGCCAAACATCAGAAAGGAAGGCATGAGCCCCTGCACAGCCCCAGCCTCCCAGTTCTGCCCGCCGCCAGCACTGACCCGAGTGGCCGCGAGAGCCTAGGGCGGTGCCGAAGAGCAGCACGTACTCGGACAGTGAGGCGTGCAGAAGGCACATGGCGCCCATCCAGCCGCCCGCGTTTACGAACACCCACTGCAGCTCCTCGTCGGGCAACACGTGGCCTGGGTGAAGCCGCCGTAGTTCCACGATCAGCCGAGAGAAGGCCAGCTCGTGGTCCAGCCCTGGCGGGGTCAGAGGAACAACAGAGTCAGAGCCAAAACCACTCCGAACTGGAAAGGCGCTTCTGAAACTCCCAGCTCAGTTCGGGCCTCCCCAGGCCCCTGCCCTCCACCCGCTCACTCGCCCGGTCATCCGTCGGCTCACCCGCGTACTGCCTGGCCAGCTGCGCGATTTCTTCGTGCTGGAAGACGAAGCTTTGCGTGCCCAGCCAGAGCCAGACCACCTGGGTCAGCACAGCCGCGGCAGCCAGGAGCAGCGCGGCCCACACCCACCGCCGGCCCAGTGCCCACTGCATCCCGGCGGGCGGCCTGGCACAGAGAAGCGAAGGACCGAACTAAGGCCTGGAGCTGTGACTCCCACTTCCTCCAAACCTGCGGAACGCTGTCCACTATCGTTCCCCCGCCACCGCCGTGGTACGGCTTGCCTTGGCCAATCAGAACAGTCCGGGCACCCGGGCACCGCCCCTCGGGTTGAACCATTCCTTCTCGGGAAGCGGGGAGCGCGAAGGGGTGGGGCGGAGCCTCGCGCGTGATGCGAAGGGGCGGGGCTAAGCCATCCCGGCGGCCGCGTTTAGGGTCTACAGGCTGGGTAGCTTCCAGTGCCAAAGCTGGTGTGGGTTGGGGGGTGAGTGTGGGTGGGGCTAGTAGGTGGCCGTGACACTCAGAATGGACTGGCCTGTTTGGGCTCCCAGGTGAATAAAGCGAGCCCGGAAGTAGAGCTTCCTGGGGACTTGTGATTGTCACCTTTGCTAGCACAGAAAGTAGAAGGCGCTTTTGCCTGGGAATGTTACGGAAGGCTTTCCGGAGGCGGTGACGCCTGAGCTATGTATCTAAGGGAAATGGGGAAGGCGGAATGAGGCCTATTCCAAGTAAAAGACGCCATGAAGAGTCAGCATGGGGGTTTTTTGGAGCCTACGATTCATTCTTTGTTTTGAAGCACAAAATGTGAGAAAAGGGCATTGTAAACCAACAGGGTTACAGGGAGGGAATGATAAAGGAAGAGGAGCAAGGGAGAAAAAAGGCAGCAAAGTGCAGTGATTAAGAAAGAAACTCTGGAGGGGTGCCTGGGTGGCTCGGTGTGTTAAGCCTCTGCCTTTGGCTCAGGTCATGATCTCAGGGTCCTGGGTCTTGCTTGGCAGGAAGCCTGCTTCGCCCACTCTCTGCCTGTCTCTCTGCCTACTTGTGATTTCTGTCAAATAAATAAGTAAATAAGTAAGTAAGTAAGTAAGTAAGTAAGAAAGAAAGAAAGAAAAAAGAGACTGGACTGGAGCTGGACTGGGTTAATAAGCCTGGCTCTGGATACCTACTAGTTGTGTGATCTTGGGTAAGTTATTTAAACCCTGTGACTCAGTTTTCTCATCTGTGAAATGGGATGAATAAAAGTACCTACCTCATAGTACATACCTTCGTTGTGATGAAGTTTAAATGAGTTAATATTTATAAAGCAATTAGTGCCTGGCAAGTGGTGACATACATGTTTGTTTTATAAATAAAACACAAAGAAGAAGAGAACTGGAAGAGCATAGCATCATACATGATTGTGATGGAATGAAGGGTCAACACAGTCAAATGTAGTTGAGAGTTCCGATAAAATGATGGGAAATGGTCAGTAGGGACATGTAGCTCAGATGATAATATATACATTCACAAATCTATTTCCTTTTGCTCTTGGGCAGTCAGATTACATTCCACAGTATACTCTGTAGTTGATGAGGCCATATGATTGTGTTCTGGCCAATGAAGTATAGCCAGAAACCATGTATGTCACTTTCAGATCTAGCTCCTAAAACCTGTGAAATTCTTTACATTTTCACTCTTTTCTCACTTATTATCTTAATTACAGAGAATTAAGTAGTGGAGAATTCTGAATGCTGCTTTCCCTATCCCCCCACAATGGACTGTGTTGCTAAGCCACTGAGTTTGGGGGGGGGGTGTCATTTGCTACAGCAGCTAAGATTACTTAATCTAATACAGACCATTAGACATGTTACAGTGTATTGTACAGGTAAGAGTAAAGGCTGGGAAGATGGACTATTTTTTTTAGAAACTTGGCCAAGAAGGTTAAGGTAAAGAAGGGATTATCTAGAGGAGACTGCGTGATGGTGGAAACATTTTTTTAAAAGATTATTTATTTATTTATTTATTTGACAGAGATCACAAGTAGTCAGTGAGGCAGGCAGAGAGAGAGGAGGAAGCAGGCTCCCCACTGAGCAGAGAGCTGTAAGGGCCTATTTGGCCAGAGGGATGCCATCAGGTTAAAGAGTGATTTTGTTGTTTATGCAGTAAATCTTAAACTGTCCCTGCCCCTTCTCTCCCCAGGGGACCTACTTAAAAACAAGTCCCCGGAAACCAGTTCCAGGTAACAAAGCCCAAATACAAGGGTGGGTCAGGTCAGGTGGAGGTATTCAATCAGTGGGGGCACATACTGTCTCCCTAGCTATCAAGGAGTGTGGGCCCCACCTTTTTGGGTGCCTTTTGGGTGCCAATTCTGACCGAGGTGATAGGCTAATTCAAATATCTACTATAGGGTAAATTGTAATTCAATTGGTCACTTATGTGTGACCTAGCAGGACTGTGCAGCTTTCTTGTGTTACAATCTCATTGGCCACCTGTGCATGGCCAGGCCCAACTACCTGGACTTTGCCTTAAAAGCTAGTCTGTAAGGCAGAGAGAGGTTGCCTCTTTGCAAGAGATGGCCCTGGCTGGTCAGTTTGATTCCCGATGTGGGGCTCTATCCCAGGACCCCAGGATCATGACCCGAGATGAAGGCAGAGGCTTTAACCCACTGAGCTACCCAGGCGCCCCAAGATAGACCTTGTGCCCTGAGCCAGAATCAAGAGTCCGATGCTTAAGGTGCCCTGGAAGTGGAAGTTTTTTTTTTTAAGGAAGAAGTCTGGGACAAGAAGATTAGAAAGAGAAAAGGATTGGTGCAGGCCTGTTCCTTTTGCCTTAAGGGGAAAAGCAGGGCCTCTTATTATGCAGATTACCTTGTCTTCCTTTGGGGGAGAGGGCCCAGGTAGGGAATCGTTGGTGCTAATCGGAAAATTCTGATTGACCAGGGAAGACTGTATTTCTGGGGAAGTTGAAACCATAGTTAGATGAGGCATTAAGCCTCTGTTTGAAAACTTGTCACATGTGACGCCAGTTTGGGCCTATAGCTTTTTTTTTTTTTTTTTTAAAGATTTTATTTATTTACTTGACAGAGATCATAAGGAGGCAGAGAGGCGGGGGTGGGGGGTGGGGGGTGGGGGGGAAAGCAGGCTCCCTGCTGAGCAGAGAGCCCGCTATTCAGGGCTCGATCCCAGGACCCTGGGATCATGACCCGAGCCGAAGGCAGAGGCTTTAACCCACTGAGCCACCCAGGTGCCCCTATAATGTTCTTTTTAACAACAGTGTAGAAGAGATCTTGGAGGAGAAGGGCTCGGTAGGCCCCATCTCAGCCATTTTACTCTTCCCCCAAAAAGTGATCGTGGGGAGACAGAAGAGAAGTTTGGAAAGTTTGGAAATGTTTCTGAAGGGGGTAAGGAGTTAGCTGGCATTGATGAGGGGGCAGAAGGCAAGCAAGGACAAAGCACAAGCTGACACCATGCAAGCCCCTTCCCCCCACACAGGGGGCAGTGTCACACAGGTGGGACAGGTGTGACATTCCTCAGGCCCTGCTGGCTGCCCGACCGCTAAGGAAAAACAAATGCTTAACTTACAGAGATCACAGTCCAACTAGACATCCGCCTCCCTCAATTTACAAATGTTTTAGTGATATTTGCAAGAAAAAAAAATTCTTATCAATAACCCAACTTCCAAAAGGAAGTTCCCAACTGTCTTCAGGTTAATGCTTTACTAGAGGACACGGCCTCCAATCTCTAGAAGGTCCTCTTTACCACAGGAAAGTTTCTTAAAAATCTCTCTTTTCCCCCCACACCTGGGTGGCTCAATCATTAAGTGTCTGCCTTTGGCCCAGTTCATAATCCCAGGGTCCTGAGGTTGAGACCCAGGAAGCAGGAGCCCTGCTTCTCCCTCTGCCACTCCCCCTGCTTGTGTTCCCTCTCTCACTGTGTCTCTCTCTGTCAAATGAATAAATAAATAACATCTTGGAAAAAACAAAAACAAAAAAACCCCTTTTTCCTTACCCCCAACTCCCAAGTATATAATCAACCACTCCTCACAACTCTGGTGCAGCCCCTCTCTCTGTCCAAGGTCCTGTCCCTTTGCTTTAATAAAATCACCTTTTTGCACCAAAGACGTCTTAAAATTCCTTCTTGGCCATGGGCTCTGGACCTCATCTACATTCAAAACTACATCATCGCAATCCAAGAAGTGGCACCAAAGAACTGGTATTCTTGGGAAAATGGGGCTGCCTACAAAATCCAGTCACTCCCAACAACAAAGATGGCTGAGAGAGGAGAAAGACAAATCTTCTATCTCAGCTCCCCTCACCCCCACTCCAAAGAATGAAAAGCCAGTGGTATATGTAAAAGCCTCATTTCTCAGTTCCCTGCCCCCTACCTAATAGCCTCTTTAGATTCCAGTCTGAGGACCTAGGGCAGAGATTAGGTCAATGACCAAAGACCCAGTTTTTGCATCTGAGCTGCAAAACACCGGTTGGCCTGGCCTGGGTTGGGGGAAGGGGCCTCCCTGCTACTGTAGGGTTCCTAGCTCACTAGGTTTCTGTCTTGATCTCACTGAAATCTCAGAGGCATTTTAGAGCAGTGAGAAGAGCCTGGAAACCTGGTTCAAATCTTAGCTAGGCCACTAATCCTTTAGCTGACCTTAGGCTTCTGTCCTTCACTGTGGAATACAGAGGAGGTTGAAACAATATTTAGATGTCTTTTTGAAAGTGTCATGGGAGGAATTAATTTGGATTTTAACTTAGTGTAAAGGAAACACCCCTGATCCCACCTAGGTGGTAGTTGGAGCTACTGGCCATGGGGTCCTCTTCACACTTTCATGATTTTTCTTTGCTTTTCTTCTTCTTCTTCTTCTTCTTTTTTAAAAATTTATTTTATATTTTTAAAGATTTTATTTATTTATTTATTTGTGA
Source organism: Mustela nivalis (assembly GCF_964662115.1). Taxonomy (NCBI): domain Eukaryota; kingdom Metazoa; phylum Chordata; class Mammalia; order Carnivora; family Mustelidae; genus Mustela; species Mustela nivalis. The sequence goes on from NC_139032.1 coordinate 57,510,572, forward strand.
AAGAGAGAGAGAGAGTGCGAGCACACGCACAAGCTGGCAGAGTGCCAGGCAGAGAGAGAGAGAGAAGCAGGCTCCCTGCTAAGCAAGGAGCCTGATGTGGGACTCCATCCCAGGACCCTGGGATTATGACCTGAAGACAGTGGCTTAACCAACTGAGCCACCCAGGCGTCCCTCTTTTGGTTTTTTTAAAATAAGGTGTGCTTTCTTTTCTTTCTCTCTTTAAAAAAAAGATTTTATTTACTATTTGACAGAGAGCACAAGCAAGGGGAGTGAGAGGGAGCAGGAAGCCCAATGCAGGGCTTGATCCCCAAACCCTGGGATCAGGACCTGAGCCAAAGGCAGAGCCTAGCGGACTAAGCCACTCTGGTGCCCCATTTACTTCCAGGTTTCTTTCTTTCTTTTTCTTTTTTTTTTTTTACATTTATTGACAGAGATCACAAGTAGGCAGAGAGGCAGGCAGAGAAAGGGGGAAGCAGGCTCCCCGCTGAGCAGAGTCCCATGGGCCGCTGTATCTCAGGACCCCAGGACCATGACCTGTGGGAAGGCCGAGGCTTTAAACCACTGGGTCACCCAGGCGCCCCACTTCCAGATTTCTTATAGCCCTCTTACACTCCTTACCTCTTGTGCTTTCAGCACGAGCGTGTGTGAGAGAGTATGGTTACTTAGCCTTTTTTTCCAAACCTGTTTCTCCTGCCTGGAGGGGGCGGGCTGTGATTTTGGAGAGCTATGGACTCCTCCAGGTACTAACTGGAGGCCAGGGTTCAGCTAAAGCAGATCACTCTCACCCTCAACCCCATACTATTTTGCTTCTCCTCCACTAAAGCTATTGAGCAAGTAAGTGAGGTAGCTATGGATCCAGGGTTATACCCCTACTTGGCCCTAGACTGTAAGCTGCGGGAGAGCAGAGACCATGCCTGACTGGTGCAGGGGCATCCCTTTGCCCCACATGGAGTCTAGGCTAGGGGCCTGACACACAAATATTCAGTAAATATTTGCTAAATGAATGACCGAATGCACCACCTCATGCAGCAAAGAAATCTTGTAAATGTCATGGAGCTGAGGGATCTGCAATACGTGGCTTTTACAGAGAGTCTTCTAAGGTAGTGACTTGGCGCAAGGGGTATTGGGATGACCAAAGCCGCCCCTCCAAAGTGCTAGGCTTTCCGGAATCCGGCTCGGGATTGGGCGGGTGCGCGGGCGGGCCCTTTGGCAGTCACGTGCTGGCTACTGGCCAGTCACCCGGGTGGGGCGGGGCAGACCCGGAGGTGAGTGAGAGTCGGCTCTGTACAGTTCCAGACGATCCCCACCCACACAAGTGGTCTAATGTCGCGCGGCGGATCAATTCCTGAGCAGCGCCAGCAGGCGTCAGAAGCAGACGCCGCCGCCACCACCTTCCGGGCTAGCGGTAACTGCAGGGCGTCTGGGACTTGCTGGAACGCGGAGCCGAGCCCTCCCTTTGCTTAGAAAGTTATCGTCCTTTCCCCCCCAGGTCGGCGCGCCCACCCCGCCAAGCTGGCGCGACTGAGTTGTGGTCCCAGGCTAATGGAAGCTGGGAAAGCTCAAGCCCCGGCCATTGGCTCCTGAGCCGGACAGGGCTGAGAGGGTGCTTCTGAGGTTGGGCCTGCTGGTGGGTGAGACCCAGGGCAGAGAGGGTCAGAGAGTTTTGCCGACTGATCTTGTCTCTCTGTCCCCAGAACATCAGCATATCCGCTACAACCCGCTTCAAGATGAGTGGGTGCTGGTGTCAGCTCACCGCATGAAGCGGCCCTGGCAAGGGCAAGTAGAGCCGCCTCTCCTGACGACAGTTCCCCGCCATGACCCCCACAACCCTCTGTGTCCCGGGGCCACACGGGCCAATGGAGAGGTAAGCCTTTAGAACCTACTTCTGCAACCGGAACACGAGTAGTAGCTCCCTCTTAGAGCTGCCCCTCACCCACAAGGGAGTAGACGACCTTCTGTGTTAGGTCCCACCAAGTCTTTGACCCCACAGCCCATCTTCCACACCCCCTTGTAGTCTGTCCAGCCCTGAAGCCCACGTGACTGGTGGGTAGGGAGCAGCAAATGCTTCTATCAAAACCTTGTCAGTAGGTGAATCCCTACTATGACGGTACCTTTGTGTTTGACAACGACTTCCCAGCGCTGCAGCCTGATGCCCCCAATCCAGGTAATCTGGCTGTAGCTGCTGTTGACGGGGGAGGGGGCAGGGGAGGGGGGAGGGGAGAGGAGGCTGGACCTCTTGGGGAACTTCTGTTGTCAGACTACAACCTTTTACCTCAGGACCCAGTGATCATCCCCTTTTCCAAGCAGAGGCTGCTCGAGGAGTTTGGTAACTATGGATTTCCTCTCTTCAACCCAGGGCTTGGATTCTGCGCCTAGCAACAGCTAAGCCCTGTATCTCTCTCATTTCTTCTCCCACACTACCTAGTAAGGTCATGTGCTTCCACCCCTGGTCGGATGTAACACTACCACTCATGTCGGTGCCTGAGATCCGCACTGTCATTGATGCATGGGCCTCAGTGACAGAGGAGCTGGGAGCCCGGTATCCTTGGGTGCAGGTCTGTGAGGTTGCCTCCTCCCTTGGATGGATGGACAGGGAGGGGGTGACACAGCTTTGGTGCTGGGAAGCGGTATTCCTGTTCTCAAAGGGTGTGGTCAGGAGAGGCTGATTCGGTGTCTCTCTGGGTACTAAAGCTCCCTACCTCTACCTGATAGATCTTTGAAAACAAAGGAGCTATGATGGGTTGTTCCAACCCCCATCCCCACTGCCAGGTAAGTGTGTCAGGGGCTCCAGTGGATTTCTGGGCTGAGTCCAAGGCAGTATTGTGGGGAAGGGAACTGGAGGGACAGACTAAGTAATGAGGAGGCTTGGGGGTGAAGGATCTGCCAGCTCTTCACTCCTCCTGCCCCTTGACAGGTGTGGGCCAGTAGTTTTCTGCCGGATATTGCCCAGCGTGAGGAGCGAACTCAGCGGGCCTATCAGAGTCAACGTGGAGAGCCCCTGCTAATGGAATATGGCCACCAGGAGCTGCTCAGAAAGGTGGGAAAAACCCAGACCCTGTTTTCCCAAGGAACCCCTAATCTCACCATAGAAGAGAAAGGTCTGTGAAGGAGAAGGGTAGAAGGGAAATAGCAGGATACTTGATGGGAAGCTATAGCAGTAATCTAAAAGAAAGAGGATGGTGGCTTACATAGGATGGTAGTGGTGGAGGTGACGAGAAGCTATCAGATTCTGAGTACATTTTTTCTTCTCCTATTTGCTGACAACCCCTCCCCCGTCTCACCTCTCCCCCACTTTGATGACTTCATGTCCACTCGGTCTGCCCAGGAACGTTTGGTCTTAACCAGTGAGCACTGGTTGGTACTGGTCCCCTTTTGGGCAGTGTGGCCCTACCAGACACTGCTGCTGCCCCGTAGGCATGTGCGGCGCCTGCCTGAGCTGACCCCTGCTGAGCGTGATGGTGAGTCTCCCAACTGACCCAGGGGCCACGTACAGGATGGGGATGGCTCTGGTAGGGTCAACATCTTGGCCCCAGCTGAGAGTCAGGCTCTGATTCCAGATCTAGCCTCTATCATGAAGAAGCTCTTGACCAAGTATGACAACCTTTTTGAGACGTCCTTTCCCTACTCCATGGGCTGGCATGGTAAGACTTTGAGCATCCATACCTATCCCCAGTGTCATTTTTGAGGTCCTGAGGCCAAGATTAGTGGACTGTAGCTCCCAGCAGGCTTTGAAATACTTTTTGTGGGGTGTGTCCTGAGCAGGGATACTGGGACTGAAAGTGGAACAACAAACTTGGTGAAACTATGTTTCCCAGTCTTTTCCAATGCCTGGTCTACTTACTGGCAAGGAATGCTGGGAGATGTAGTTTTTAGGTACCCAACCTGGTTTGGGGGTAGAGGCTAGGTGGAAGAATTAAAAATGGGCTCTCCAGTTTTCTCTTCTTCCTGTTAGGGGCTCCCATGGGATCAGATGCTGGCGCCAACTGGGATCACTGGCAGCTGCATGCTCATTACTATCCTCCACTTCTGCGCTCTGCCACCATCCGGAAATTCATGGTTGGCTATGAAATGCTTGCCCAGGCCCAGAGGGACCTCACTCCCGAGCAGGTCAGGTTTCAGAGCACCCTGGATTTTTGGGATCCTTTTCTCTCCCATTTCTCCAAGGGAGTCTAAAAATCATGACCCTGTGGGACGCCTGAGTGGCTCAGCGGGTTAAGCCTCTGTTCAGATCAGGTCATGATCTCAGGGTCCTGGGATCGGGTCCCGCATCGGGCTCTCTGCTTGGAAGCAGGGAGCCTGCTTTCCTCTCTGTCTCTCTGCCTGCCTCTCTGCCTACTTGTCATCTCTCTCTCTCTCTCTGTCAAAAAAAAAAAAAAAAAAAAATCATTAAAAATCATGACCCTGAAAACCTCATAACCTAGGCATTCCTAAGGACTCAAGCTGCTCATCTCTACCTCTGGTTATTCTGGCAGTCCTTACCACCAGCCTCCTGGTCCTACAAGCCTTCCCCTCAGTGTCTCCTAGGCAGTCGTTACTACTGTTCCGCTCATATGACTCCATACCACCATTCTGGGCAGCTCGTATTCTCCCTGATTGTCCCCTGTTCCCTTCCAGGCTGCGGAGAGACTAAGGACACTTCCTGAGGTTCATTACCGCCTGGGGCAGAAGGATAGAGAGACAGCAACCATCGCCTGACCACACTGACCACAGGGCCTTCTGCTTGAGGGAACCAGGGACTGGGGTTGGGAAGATGTGGGATCAATAAAAGTAAACTGTGTTTCTCAAACTTGAATCACATATTCTAATGACAGAGGAGTATAAACTATAATCCTCAGGGATCTGGGTTAAAGGCTGATGGCACAAAACCAGCCACAACTTCTTTTGCCTGCTGATACTCAAAAACTTAGAGTACAAAATTTCCGCCCCAAATCTCAACCCAAATGAAGACTCAGTGCTATATCTGGCCTATAGATTATCGTATTTCTGGAGTAACAAAGGCATCATAGTTTCAAGAAATGTTTAAAATCCTGAGTTCTTGTCTGTGGCTAAGGCTTTGGGAAGCCCAGAGCCCTTCACCACCACCCCTAGGATGATATGTCAGCTCATTAGGCCTAGGCCTGAGGCTTTGGTGTGGAGCTGGTGAACAGGATCCTGGTCCCAGTGGTCAGTGGCCAGACACTGGGCTGCTGGCCAGAACCCTGGCTTTGTGAGTGGCTGCAGCTTGGCTCTGCTCCAGCCCACAGGGGCTGAAGGGGTGGGTAGGGAACGTGCACGTGGCTTTGTGTCCTTGACTTGTCTAGACTTTCACGTGCAGCATATATGGGCAGGCTTTGGCCACTTGTATTGCCCATGGGCCCCCATCATTGCAGGGAAGGAAAGCAAGAAAACAGTTTTGGCAGGAAAGGGCATGTGAGAGTTAGGAGCCCCAGCCTGGGAAGAAGGGACCCTTGAGTCTGCTCCCTCCTCTCTGCACCTGTTCCCTTGGTAAGATTATGAGAGTGTGTGGCAATAATAGGGCATGCGACCCAGGAGACTTGATGCCACCTAGTGCCCTCCAAACTTCAGGGGAGGATAGGGCCTGTGAGCAATGCAAGGATGGCCTGAGGCTTTTCATCTTAATTCTTTTCTCAAGGTAACAGTTTGGGAGGGGCTCTCATGCCAAGGCTAGGCAGTGATGACTTGGCCCAGGAGTACCTGAGGCTTTTCATCTTAATTCTTCTCTCAAGGTAACAGTTCGGGAGGGGCTATCATGCCAAGGCTAGGCAGTGATGACTTGGCCCAGGAGTACCTTGGCTGCCTGCTTCTAGTCCAGGGGTTTTTGTTTCTTTTTTTATCTTCAGACCCTGCAGGGGTAGGACCTGGGACTTAGAGCATCTGGAGGGAGCTCAGACAGACATGATACACATCTCCCTTGAGGCCGCAGTGACTGGGGAGTAGATGTGAACCCTGAAGGTGGGTGGCTGGTTTCTTAAGTCATACACCTACAAACACCTGATCCTACACCCTTGACTTGGCTGCATTTTGGAATCATTTGGGAGTTTTCAACACCGATGCCAAGGCCAGCTTCCAAAGATTCGGATTTAATTGGTTTGGAGTGTGGCTTGCCAGTTTTAAAACCAAAAGGTCCAGCAAAGTTTGAGAACCATTGCCCCACAAAAGTCCTTATCTGGAGTCTGGGGCACCTTCAGCTTCTCCAGTCACCTGCCCAATGGCTCCCCAGCCACTGAACTTGTGGCTTTGTTTTTGGACTGCTGGAAGGAGGAGGGGCCTGAAAACTTCCAGTCCTGCTGTCCCAGCAGGGCAGTGCTGTAGACGAGGACCCAGGAATCCAGCTCCACACTCTGTCCCCCAGCAGTCTCCTCAGTCCCGGACGGGACAGGAAGTGTCCGGCAGAGGTGGGGTGGAAGTGATTGGCAGTTGGAGGCTCCAATGGGCCCAGACCCCCTCCCTTTTCACCCCTGTCCTTCCATTGGTGCCTGGGCAGAGCCGCCCCCTCTGCTGGGGCCCCAGGGCGGGAGGGAGCAGAGGCCGGGGCAGAGGGCGAGGGCGGAGGGCGCAGGCGGCGGAGGCCGCAGAAGGTGAGGCCTTGGAGGAGCGGGGGGAGTGGTGGCGGCGGCGGGAGTCCTCGGGGAAGGCCTGCCAGGAGAGGGCGGGGCAGGGTAGTGAACGATCTGAAGGGCCTGGACCGGCTGACGGACTGTCAGTGTGTGCGTGTGACTCTTGGGCTGTGTGTGACGATGTCAGCGTGTGGACCTGTACCGCTTGGTGCAGCTGTCAGTTACATGACTGCGTGTGTCAGTGCGCGTGTGGTCGAGTGTGCATGCGGCTGTGCGAGTGTGGGATTATGTGTTCTGTCCATGTGCAGTTTTTGGTGAGAGACTGGGTTGTGTGTTAGTGTGTGAGAGGGCCTGTCACAGCATAGGGAATGGGTTTGGGGAAGGTCTCTGGGGGGTTTAAGACTATGTGAGAGTGGGTGGCTGGGTTTATGTGTGCAGTGTGTGACTTGAGCAGTAGCAGAGTGAGAGGGAGACTTGTAGTATGTGTGTGTCCTGTGTCAGACCGTGTATTATGTGTGTGTCCTGTGTGCTGTTTTAGACTGCGTGAGAGTGGAGCTGTGTTGTATCTTGGGGACCAACTTCATTAGTCAGTGGGACTGACCTTTCTGCTTAACACCCAGCAAAGACAGACCCACGCCAGCACACTTATCTTCCCTTCCTTTCTGTGCCCTGGAATCCCTCTCATTGGTCTACTGCTTATTTTCTGTTTCCCTGACTCAGTTTCCTTTTATTTCTTTTTCTCTTCTTACTATTGTCTTTCTGGAGCTGTCAGTCATCTGTGTCTCCTCCTCACAGTTTTGTCTGCCCAGGTATCTCTTGTGTATCTGCCTCTCACATCCTCTGCATCTCTCTCTCTCTCTCTCTCTCTGTACCCCTGTGCCTAGCTCCCTTGCTCACCTTTGTCTCTTTGGGTACATGGGGGCCTGAGCGGTGATGAGATGTGGGATCTGCCATGCTAAGAGCTCCCTGAAAGAGGGGCTGAAACCATCATGAGGATTTGCTTTTAGGGAGTGCTGCATCCCTATCCCAGGGGCAGAGTGCTAAGTGTCTATGTGTCTGTGTGTGAGGGTATGGGTATGAGTCTGAGTGGGGGTGTCTGAGTGTGTTCTTGTGACTGTGAGTGGCTATATCTGAGAGTGTGTGTCTGAGGGTAAGTGTGGATCTTGTGTATCTGGCACCAAGGGACCAAAGGCATTTCCTGGTGCTGGGGCCCAAAGAGTGGAGGGGGAGGTGAGAAATGGCTGGAACGTCCAGGGGCAGAGGGACTGGACTCTGGGTTTTCTTTATACCTCCCAACCTGGGGCCTCCCTTCCCCTCAAAAAACAGCTAGCTATGCCCCAAGGAAATATTTGCTAGGGAGTGAAAAGAGTGGGGGCAGGAGTCTGTGTCTGATTTTTCATTTGGTTATGCCCCTGTGTGTTCAAGGGAGTTTCTTTTTGTTGACTGTGCTTAGTTGAGTCCATGCATGAATGTGGCTGGGTGAAAACCTAGGGAATCTCTCCCTGACAGGGACATAGCAGCCCTCCTTTTCCTCTTGCTGGCCCTGGCTGTGCCTGTGGCTTCCTTTCCAGACTGGGGGGGAGGCCTCTTCCCTTCCCAGGGCCTCGGGTGGGAGGGGGGGCAAAAGGGGAGGAGGGAGGAGGAATGAGGGAGGTGGGGGCCTCGCTCAGGGCGGCTGAGCTCTAGGGCCCAGAGGGGCGGAGGAGGGAAAGGGAAGGAGGGGATGATTCTGGGGTCCCAGAACTGAGTGGAGCTGAGACGGGTGCTGTAGCTGGTGCGAGGAAGTCCTGGAGGCCATGGACAGTCAGCCACTGGGATCACCGAGGTAGGGCGGGGCTAAGCAGGGTGAATGTGGCTGGGGGGGTGGGTTGGGGGAGTGTGAGCCACTAGACACATTCAGACCGATACACAGACATGTGGAGGCCCTTGTTCGCTCTGCTTGAGAGGGCTCAGTGCTCTTCCTCTTTTGGAGCCCTTGCTTGCTTGGGCCCTCTCCCTATGTGCTCCTCCTGTGCCCATGGCCACTTCCCCACTGCCTTTCTCATCCTGCTCCAAAATCCCTCTCTCCCAGCACTCCCACGGGCAGTGGTTATCATACACCTCCTTTGCTTTTCTAGTTCCCTCTGCCCTAGCCCAGCCCTGAACCCCACCACCACCTGGTTTTGATGTCGGAGCATCTTTTAGTCCTGTAGCCTCCACCCCAGACCCCTTCCCTGCAGGCTTCTCACTCCTCTCAGCCTTCTCTCCCCTCCCCGACACCCTGTCTCCATCTCCTGGCTCCTTGCCCACCTCCAGCCTCTGGCAGCAGCCAAGGCATCTGGATCTGCTTAACTCTGCAGCCTCAGCCTGCACCCCAGCCCCATCCAGCCTCACAGGCTCGGGACCAACAAGATTCCAGAGTCAGGCCTAGATGAGTGGCCCAGGGAGCTGGGCTCAGGAGAGAAGAGGCCTGGCAGCCAGAGCAGGGCTAGGCCTCGTGGTAGGAAAACAGCGTGGGCTCAGACCCACCACGACAGCACCCCCACCCAAGTTTGATGAAGGCTGTCTTAGGTTAACCAGAGGCAGTGAGTCGCCCTGGGCCAGGTCGGGGTAGACACTGGAATTCCCAACAGCTGGGTTGGAGGAGTTAATGGGAGTGACTGAACTGGTGCCAGCACTTGGTGCCAGGGGTGGGCGCCAAGGGTGGTGTGTGTGGGGGGGTACTGCTGGCACAGTCTGTCGCCTCCGGCTTTTGTTCTGGGCCTTAGGCCCAGGACTGAGATGGAGGGTGTGTGTGTGTGTGTGTGTGTGTGTGTGTTGTTTGTTTGCATGTATGTGTATGGGTGTATGGTGGAAAGGGGGACCTTAGATCAGATCTCTTGCTGTTTTCTGATACCCTGATCCCATTTGGGACCAGTTTTCTTCTAGAAGTTCCCAGTTTAGAAGAGGAGGAGGCAGGCTTTAGCCTCACATCTGGGCATGGGGGATTGCTGACCCTGCCTCTCTCTCCACAGATGAGCAGCAGCTGCTCAGGGTTGAGCAGGGTTCTGCTTGCCTTGGCTGTAGCCTTGGTGTCCACTGCCTCCCCCTGTCCCGAGGCCTGGGGCCCCACAGGTGAGAAGAATCCTGCTGTATGCCTCCAACTCTGACTTACGACTTGCCATCCTCCGTGTGAACCCTTTCCTTGCCTAGTCTGTGACCCCCAACCCCTGACATCCAACCAGGCAACATTCCTTCTCTGCCCTGTCTTCTGACCTCTGTCTCTAGATTATAACATGATGCTTTGAGCCAGTGACCCCACCCAGCCTTAAAAGTCTGCTGTTTACCCTGTCATGCTCACTAAGAGGGGGCTGGGATGGGAGAGAGGGACAGAAAGAGCCTTTCCTCAGAAATGCCCTCCACAGGGGTCCAGTATGGGCAGGCTGGCAGGTCCATGACACTGTGTTGCCCTGGAGTGACTGCTGGGTAAGTCCCCCACCCCTGCCCACGGGCTGACAGTCATGACCCTTTCTTGACTCTCTCCAGTCCTCATGCCCCTCCCATCTTTGCCCTGTGTCTTTAATCCTCATCTCTTTAGCTATGCTAACCCTCAGACCATCCTTATTTAATGGAAAATTTGAACCAACATGTATTGAGCACCTGCTCAGTCCCTGGTCTGTTCTAGGCTCTGGGATCTAGCAGCGCACATGCCTGGCAAGATGCCTGCCTGTGTAGAGGTTAGATTCTAGTAGGCCAGACAGATAATAAGCAAATATAAATCTTGCTAGGGAGTGGTACCTGCAGGGCAGAAAATCAGAAGAAAGTGACGTGGAAGAGGATAACCGATTGGTTACTTCTTCTTCTTCTGGAAGAGGATAACCGATTGGTTACTACTTCTTCTTCTTCTTCTTTTTTTTTAAGATTTTATTATTTATTTGACAGAGAGAGAGATCACAAGTAGGCAGAGAGGCAGGCAGAGGGGGGGGGGAAGTAGGCTCCCTGCCGAGCAGAGAGCCTGATGCGGGGCTCGATCCCAGGACCCCAAGATCATGACTGGAGCTTAAGGCAGAGGCTTAACCCACTGAGCAACCCAGGCGCCTCTGATTGATTACTTTTTATTGGTAATAAGGGAAAGCTTCTCTGAGGAGGTGACATTGAAGCTAATTTCTGAAGGTCAAGAAATAGGCAGCCATGCACGTGTTAGGCATTCCTGACTGAGGGAATAGCTAGTGCAAATGCCCTGAGGTGTGAATGAGTTCAATACTCTTGAACAGAAAGAAGACCAATGTCACTGAAGTGTAGTGGGTGAGGGGGCGAGAGGGAGGAGCTGAAGAAGGAAAGGAAGGCAAGGGCTAGATCACCAGGGGCTTTGTAAACGCCTGGATTTAAAGGACCTAAAAGGGTTTTATTGCAAGCGCAGTGAAAAGCCAATGGAGAGCTGTGGCTTGGGTTAACACTTTAAATCTTCCCTCTATCATCACCTCATCTCACCCCCAGGGCCCCGGTGTCCTGGTTTCGGGACGGGGAGACGAGACTGCTCCAGGGACCTGACTCTGGGCTAGGGCATGAACTGGTCTTGGCCCGGGCAGACAGCACCGACGAAGGCACCTACATCTGCCGGACCCTGGATGGTGCACTTGGGGGAATTGTGACCCTACAGCTGGGCTGTGAGTTGGGGAGGGAGTATTGGGTGGCCGCGATGAGGCAAGGGGCTGCTGAGGGCATCCAGGCCCTGAGTAGGCCCTCTCGGAGGGGAAGGACCTGGGGACTTCTCAGACTCCAGTTGCACCTTCTGCCTCTAGACCCCCCAGCCCGCCCTGTTGTCTCCTGCCAAGCAGCTGACTATGAGAACTTCTCTTGCACTTGGAGTCCCAGTCAGGTCAGCGGTTTACCCACCCGCTACCTCACCTCCTACAGGTGTGTGCATGATTGGGTGTGTAAGCCTATACATTTGGGTGTGTGTGGGAGGCAGAAGGCCTCAGAGGGAGGGAGGATACTCTTTTCCTTCCTGACCTCAGATGGTCCCCTTCCTGCCAGGAAGAAGACCGTACCAGGAGCTGATGGCATGAGGTAGGACATAAAGGAGAGGCTGGGGACTCCAGCTGGATCCCCTAATGAGCATTTCCAAATCCCACAACCACATTGTCCCTCCTAGGATGAATCCATCCACAGGGCCCTGGCCGTGCCCACAGGATCCTCCAGGGGCTGCCCGCTGTGTAGTCCATGGGGCAGAGTTCTGGAGCCAGTACCGAATAAATGTGACTGAGGTGAACCCGCTGGGGGCCAGCACACGCCTGCTGGATGTGAGCTTGCAGAGCATCTGTGAGTACCCATTCCCGCTGCACCTCAGAGACTCCAGATGGACTTCAGGGCACAGAGACCCCAACACCAAACCTCCACCTACCAGAGCTCCCAAACAGCTCCCTCCTGATGGAGACCCCATTTTAGCACACAGGTAGCTACTGTGGAGACTAAGAAGCTGAAGAGATCAGCCCAGGAGGCAGGGTTACCTCAGCCTCTAGAGGTTGCTACCCCTAGCTCCTCCTGGCTTCTAGTGCACAAGTCCTTCCCGGGTGCCTAGTCCCAGACTGCCTCTGGTTCCAGGCCCTGTGCTAAAGGCAACCATGCCTTGTGTCCTTCCTGCCCAGTGTAAGCCCTTGCTGGCCTCTCTTTCTTTTGATCTGTATGTGGGAGGGGGAACTAAACCTCTAGTTAAGAGCTAGAGAGAGACAAGCAGACCCCACGCTGAGCATGGAGCCTGACGTGGGCCCAATCCCATAACCCTGAGATCCTGACCCGAGCCGAAACTAAGAGGAGGACGCCCAACTGGCTGAGCCACCCAGGCGCCCCAGCTCATTTTATAACAGGGATAACAGACAGGTCCTGAGCCCAGAGGATGATCAAGCTCAAGATATCCCCAAACCCCTTGGAAATGCCTCCTTCAGGTACCTTTAGGCATATACCCACCTTCCCTTGGTGGGTATATGCCTTTGTCCCGTCCTGACTTTGTGTCTCCACTACCCTCAGTGCGCCCTGACCCACCCCAGGGGCTTCGGGTAGAGTCGGTTCCTGGCTATCCCCGCCGTCTGCATGCCAGCTGGACGTACCCTGACTCTTGGCCCCGCCAGCCCCACTTTCTGCTCAAGTTCCGACTGCAGTACCGTCCAGCGCAGCATCCAGCCTGGTCCACGGTGAGGCCTGGAATGTGCCCCAGACTTCATGTACCTGGCTATTCTACATAGCGTACTGGCAGGTCACCAGAGCCCTGTCACCTCCCCCAGTAGAATACTGTCCCTGGGTGATCCTTTGTGCCAGGTGCTGGAGTTGCTGCTGGGTGCGAAAGGCCCACTCTCTGCCTTGTGGGGGCTGTAACTCTGATGCCAGCCCATCTGTGGGAGGACAGGAGTGGCTTTTTGCAAATGACTTTTCTAGAAAAAGGAGTGCCTTTCACCCAGAGGCACATTCTCATACAAACATTCATATATCCAGATGAGGACAGTAGTGAATTTCCACCTCTGAAGATGTTAAAGATTGGCTGGCAGCAAGTCTGGGGAGCAGCGGCTTCAGATAATGCCTAGTATTTATTGGGTGCTGCCTGCCCATCAGGGCATACTACACATTTAGTATGCATTGTCTTATTTGGGTATATTCTCCACTATTTTACAAATGAAGAAACCAAGGCACAGAGTGGCCTAAGGTCACTCAGTAAGTGCTACAGCAAGGATTTGAACCCAAGCAGGCTGCCTGTGTAACCACTATGCACTTTCATCTTCCACACACTTGATGTACACCTGACGCCACCAGCCACCCCACATGAGGCCCAGACAGCTCCTGCAGTCTGACAGGAATGGAACTGGGAGGAAGGGGTGCTCTTTGCTAACTAAGGCTGGGGAGGAGATAGGCTTGGTATTAACAACCTAGATAACTGGCCGAGGAGCCATCTTCATTCCCAGGTGGAACCAGCTGGATTGGAGGAAGTGATCACGGATGCCGTGGCTGGGCTGCCCCACGCTGTACGAGTCAGTGCCCGGGACTTTCTGGACGCTGGCACATGGAGTGCTTGGAGTCCTGAGGCCTGGGGAACTCCGAGCACCGGTGAGAGACAGCCCAGGGCACGGGCACCAAGCCCGTCCTGCAGCATCTGTCGGCTGGATTGGTGTGCAAGTGGGCTGCACGCACATGCCCTGTCAGTGGCAATTGAGGTCCCAGTCTTCAGCCTTGGCTCTCCTCAGCCCTGCCCCAGTTTAAGCCCTGCCCCTCAGCCTCCACCTCTGTTAGGTCCCCAGAAGCTGGCTCTACCCTTTCGGCTTCCACCTCCTGGGCTCCCCCCATGTCCAAGCCAGGTCCTGGCCTCCCCTCGCAGACCCTGTCTTCCACCGCCACCCCGTGTGGAGATTTCTCTTCAAGTCTCTCCTCCCTTCAGGGCCTTTGCTGAAGGAGATGCCAGCTGAGGGACAGCTACAGAAGCCCCTGGAGAAAGAGCCTCAGGCAGACAGCCCCGCTCCCCCCAGGCCCTCCCTCCTGCCGGACCCACGGCCACTTGGTAAGCTTGGGCAGGTGAACAAAGGTTGTATAGTATGGGAAAGGGTTTGGTCAGGCAGCCTCGCTGTGACTGTGGCCTGTGACCCTCCCCCCTCAGACCACAGAGACCCCCTGGAGCAGGTAGCAGTGTTGGCATCTTTGGGAATCTTCTCTTTCCTGGGACTGGCAGCTGGGGCCCTGGCACTGGGGCTCTGGTAAGTAACTGCAAGTAGTCCTCTCAAATTTGGATCCCACACAGATGTTCTGATACCCACAGACCACACCTGTTCCCACCCTTCATGATTTCCCAGGGAAACTCTGATTCTGGAACAACTCCCTCCTTCTCCCTCCAACCCCCACTTCATTATTGGCACTGATTTCTCTCCTGACCTTGTATTTATACACTGTTTTGGAGGAGACAAAGATGCCCACTACCTTTTTGTGCTCCAGGCTGAGACTGAGACCAGATGGGAAGGATGGACCCCAAAAGCCTGGGTTCTTGGCTCCAGTGATTCCAGTAGACAAGATTCCAGGTGAGTAGGTCATCTAGGAGGTTTGGACTCAGAGGTGTGTACCCTCATTTTGAGTGTCTGGATTAATAGCCAGATGCTCTTGTCAGAGTTGGGTCACCTCATTCATACAAAGTCTGAGCTCAGGGATAGACCTTTCATTCTTGAGTCCTTGGGCTCAGAGTTGGGTCTCTTCCTTCCCTCACATGGTATTCGATTGGCCCCCCCCCTCATTTTCAGGGTGTTAAGCTAAGAGCTGGATATCTATCTTGATTCTGGGGTGTCTTAGATCAGAGCTGGGTCCCCTCCCTTATTCTCAATGTATCTGGGTCCAGAACTAGGAACACTTCATCTTCAGGGTGTTGGGGTTCAGAGCTGGGTTCCCCTACTCATTCTTGGTGTTGGGCTCAGACCTTCTTCCCCTCCCTCATTTTCAGGGTCTCTGGGCCAAAATCTAGTCCTTTTATCTTCCTTGATTTGCCTCCTGCTTCTTCTAGGAGCCCCAAACCTGTAGATGACCCAGGAGGGCTTCAGCTGATTCCACCTATAACTCTGTCTTGCTCGTGTGGATGGATAGAATCCAGGCAGGATAGTAGATCCCCACGGAGGCAGGAGGGCGGGGAGTGGTCTCAGCTGGAGATTCTGTTTGGAACCCAGTTCTGTCAGACTTTGTTCCAGACTTGCCAGCTGAAAGGTGCCTGGACCTCTCATTTCATCTCAGAGCTGGAGGTCCACCTGAGGAATGTGTGTAGATGTGTGTTCGTGTCCATGTGTGCCCATGTGTATGTGAGGTAGGGAACATGTTTTCTCTCAATGTATGCATGTAGGTGCCTGGGGAATATTTGTGGCTCCTTGGCACTTGGCTTTGCCCCTGGAGGGGTTTGTGAAGATGTGAATAAAGAGAACGAGGAGGTTCTTCTGTTTATTAACATGTCTCCCAGATTCAGATTCGGGGCCCACAGGAGAATGCACAGAATTTGGAAACCACAGTCAGAGACTGTTATCCAGTGCTGCTTTATTGTTCCAGCTCCTGGGGCCCCTGGCCCATTTTCCCTATCAGCCCCAAATTCAGGTTAGGCAGAGTCCCCTGGAGCCTCCTCCCTTGGCGCTCAAACCACCGAGCCAGGCTGCGGTTCTGAGGGTGGATGCAGACACTGCGTCGAGACAGGTGAAGCCTAGGAAAGGAAAGGTGCAAAGCCATAGTCATAGCTTGGCGATGAGGTTAGAGTCCAGGGGTTAGGGCAAAGGCTAGATGAAAACCCAAGTCAGCATCAGAATTAGCAGTTGGGGTTGGGGTTGGCATCAGCATCAGGGGATGGGACTGAGGTCAGGGGTCTGTATAAGGGAGAGGGTCAGAGCTCACACAAAGGCCTGGAGGTGACAGTCCCCATCAGCTTCCTGCACTTCCACCCGGATGACCCTCCTCAGTAGCTTGTTCGAGAGTGGCTGGCGGTAGAGCTGAGTACAGCAGGTAATGCTGGTTGGCAGTGGCAGTGCTAGGGGACAATGGGGCCATATGTTCAGAGGGCTCCTGACCCAAAACCCTTCCATGAGACACCTGGAAGATGGACTTCCTTGGTCCCTTTCCCTCCATCCCGTTCCAGAGGCATTCTGAGGAAATGCCCTTCTAGACCCCCCAAGCGCTCACCTGCTCCAGGGTCTGGGCTCAGCAGCAGCAACAGCAGCAGCAGCAGCAGCAGCAGGACGCTGCTTGTGGATGAGGGCCCCTTCATGCTGCTCAGCCTGGGTACTTCTCTCTCTCCTCCTCCTTCTCCCCTACCTTTTATCTGGTGCCTTTTACCTGGGGCACCAGGTGAGTCAGAGGCAGATGAAGATGTATTGCTCATCCTGTGACATTCCTGGGCCCTAATTGCCACAGACCCCTTCCTCTTCCAGGGCTGCCATTTCACTTGGCTTCTAAGCCCTGGACAGAGAAGCTGGAGAGAGGGGTAGTGGCTGATGTGAAGACTGATGGTACAGTAACTGAATGAGGGCACCTAAGTATCCACATGTTCAGGGATGGACATTCACACTCACAAACCCACAGTCATAGTCACACCTCAATCACTCAGTCAACCTTATGTTCAGAGACAGAATCACATAGCCCCAGTTGTACTCGAAGTCCCACTCCCACATAGTTGTGTCTTCACAATCATTCAATCACACACAAATTCTCATAGGGATTGTGGGTGGGGTGGGAGCAGATGGCAGGCCAGCACCAACTTGCCTTCATCTTCCCCTCTCTCCTTCCTGCCCTAGCCTGCCTGTCTTATCAGGAAAAATTGATGGGTATGGATCCTTAAAGCAAGCTCTGCTGGCTGAGGATGAGTCTTGGCTGGGACAGTCACATCCAGAGTGAGGAGCTGGGTGCTACTGGGGTACCTTTGGGATGCTAAGGTGAGGGCTGCTTTACCCAGGGAGATGAGACAGGGCAGAAGGATGGGGTGGATAAGGCGGAAAGATAAGAGAAGATAAAGTTCTTTGGTGCCAGATTGCTGCTGTCAAACAAGAAAAAGACCCAAGAAATCTTACCATCCTATTTTTGCCTGGTCTTGTCCCAGAAATAGCAGCCTCTTACCAGCAGGGTCCTGGGGGTTCCAGACTCAGTCCTGGCTTATTGAGACATCAGACTCAAGAGCTCAATTACTTCTCTTTTGTTCTATTCAAATTCCAGCCTCTCCCTGCTGCCCACCCAGATCCAGTAATTCACCCCCCCAAACCTTATACATTTTGCATCCCTGCATCCCATCATCTTGCTAAAACCCTAACTTCTCCTCTCCTTCCTGTCTCTTGTCTCCTAATTGCATTTCCAGCCCCCACTCCCTTCTTCCCCTTACCCCCTAAAGCAAAAGTCCTCCTCCTCCTCTTGTCCTTTCCAGGAAGCCAGGGACTGCCTGTGGTGGGGACAAGCTGCTAAGTTTAATGCCTCTGGCACCTTGAATTTCCCACTCCTGGTCTGGGGATTTCAATCCTCAAGTCCTGCTTTCTTTTTGAAACATAAACTGAGTCATAACCTAGTAATCCAGACCTTATCTGGTTGTTGTAAGGGTGCCTTCTGCAGCCTTCTGCTCTGTGGCCAACTCTCCTCTAAGGGGCAGGCTTTCTCCCGGGATAGGGACGCAAACCTATCCTGGGCATCTTGCTGCTGCAGGACTGCTGAAACAAGTGGGAGGAACCATCCATTCCAAGAGTAAGAACTAGTCTCCGTGCCATGCTGACCAGCTCGAGCTTCTCCTCCTTCCTGTCCAGGGTAAGGCCTGAAGGCCCTTTCCTGGAGTTTGTCTTATGGATACTCAGGAATTCTGACAGTGTCCTGGTGAGGTGTTGGCCCAGGGTTGGACAGGGCACTCCACTTCTGACAGGGTTCCTGATGTAGAAGTTTTGAAGAAATGGCTCAGGAACCTGGGTCCGTTCTTGAAGGTGGCCACAACCCAGAGGTCACTCATCTTGAACTGCTAGTACCTAGAGGCCTTGGAGTCTCTCCCACCCTCCAGTCTGGACTCGTGCCCCAGAGCTTGGGTACAGCTCTTGGGAGGCCATTTACTTATCCCAGATCTCCATCAGCTGGTTGTCTGCCACATACTTTGTGGTCTTTCCTGGACCAATCGATCCAGATACCTGGGAAGACAAGAAATAAATTCTTCCAGGTATGCACCCATCTCTCCCCTTTGGCTCTTCCAAATATAGGGCCAAGTCTTCTCCCTAGCCACAGTCTGCTGTGATGGGGGGAGCCCCAGGCTGAAAGTTAGCTTTGCCCCATAAATTGGGCCGTTTCTTTTCTTAATCTTCCCTGTACCTTTTCTGGTGCTGGGTCTCCTCCCTAACTGAAAGCAGGCCCACTAGGAGTCCCTCACCCTCAGCACTTCAGGAGCTAGAGAGTCTCAGGTCAACTAGGTGACAAGACAGGGGTGGCAGGGAGCTGTGGCCTTTGGGTTCTCCTAGGGATAGAGCAAGAACTGCTAGGTAAGCTGATGCCAAATATCTTTAACCTGGGAAACACTGGGGGAGCCAGAAGTTGCGGTATTAATTGTAGGAAAGATCTCCAACCATCCCAAGTCACTCCCCTGTGGCAGGCTGAGGGAGTCGGCGTCTAGGAATCTTCTCCTCTCACAGCCCACTTCCTACAACTCTGGGCTTACAGTAGTTTAGATTCACTCTCAGAAGAAGATTCTCCAGACACCTGGCCAAGTCCTGTCTAGAAGGAAGGTGGAACACATCAATGTGGGAGGAAGACAGGGACAGGGTTACTGAGTTCCCAGCATATAGGCTACTTACAGTGAAGTGTGTGTGTGTGGGGGGGGGGGGGGTAGGTGGCGCAGGGCAGTGACACTGAGAAGGGATCCTTAGTAGTAACCGGGGCCAAGATATGGAAGGGCACCCTATCAGGGAGGGAAGCCCTGTCAGTAACGAAAAGCAGGCGTGTAGAGGGGCTCCCAGCCCGAATGGTGGCAGCGGCGGCAGAGTCAGGAGGGCAGCACGGTGGCTTCGGTTTAAATTTTTAATGCACCGGCTGGCTGGGCAGTGGCGGTGGGGGTGCGGCGGGGGAGGCCGCGACCCGAGCGCTGGGGGGCAGGGCCCAGGCCGCTTGACAGACAGCTCATCAGGCCTCGCAGAGGCTCCAGCTTCTGCTCCCGGGGATGCGCCGAGCTGTGGGGCAACCCGACAGTGGCATGAGGCAGGGAGGGGACTCCCGGATTCCCCCCATCCGTCCTCCTGAGGCTGAGCCTCGTATGCCCCGGGCGGGTCCGCGGTGTCGCAGCCCCCTCACCTCCTGTCCCTCCGCCACATGCGCAGCCAGGGAAAAAAGTAGAAGCAACCCCAGTAGATCCTGCAGAGAGAAGGCCGGGCCGGGCGGGGCGGGGCGGGGCTGACCCCACAGCCTCCGCCGTTCAGACGCCTCGCCCCTCCCTTGGAAGGCCCCGCCCTTTGGAGGCGGTCCCCTCCACAGCCCACGCCCCCTGATGGGCCCCACGCCTCCCGCCCGCGGAGAACTCGCGCCCTCCCCCAACCCCGGAGCGGCTAGGTTCCTCCTCCGCAGAACCCGCCTCCACTCACTCCTCCTCCGCCTCCAGCGCCACCTCGTATCTCCTCAATCCCGACATGTCCTGGGCTCCGAACGTCTCCTGGGGAGCGGCATGATTGGATCACGGATACTCCAACCCCAGGTCCCCTTCTGTCATTCTCGGGACCAGTCTGACCTGTTCTCAGATAATCTGAGGCAGGTGCCCCCGGGAAGCCTCAATTGCCACATTGGGACAGGGTGGGACTGAAGAATTGGGAGGCATCAGACGTTAAGGAATTAGGAGGTCGATCATCGCGGGGGCCTGGGGCATCCAGGGGGTCAGGACGAAAGATTTTTCGGTCATGGACCTGGGATATTTGGGGCCCTAGGTGAGGATTTCGGGGGCTGGCATCACCTGGAGGGGGGCTGAGGGGTCGGCGCAGCCTAAACTCCCGCCCTCCCTGGCTCCACCCCGGAAACAGACCGTTACCGTTACGTCATAGGGACTCCGTCGCGCTCCAGGGGTGGGGTTTGCCTATTACCCGGAAGGGGCGAAGTCTGAGGGTTTCTTCAGAGGAGGAGGAGTTAAAGTGTCACGCGGGAGGTGGAGCCAGGGTCCTTCTGTCACTAAAGGGACCGAGTCGGGCCCTATTACCTAGGTTGGGGACGGACGGAGTGTGGGATTGTCTTTTGTCAGGGATAGTGTCAGATTGCGGAACTCCCTCCCTGGAGACCTCAGCCCCAGGCAGCAAAATGAGAGCTTTGGGACTCTATCCAGTGCTGTTTTCCTAGTCTTCTCTCGTCTTGCTCTGCCCTCTGCCCTGCCACTTGTTTGGCTGTGGTCTGAGAAGGAATAGGTCTCCAGAGAGGTCTCAGCTTAGATGAAGCAGACTACAGAAGTACTTGATGTGTGAGTGGCTTTGTCCAAGTCACTTGATGGCCAGGAGGTCACAGCCCTTCCTCTCTGAGCTGAAATTTATCTTCCTCTGATTTTTTGTTCCTACAGTCAGTCATTCGGTCCGCAAATATATTATGCTAGGAATGGGTATACAGCAGTAGAGCAGCCAGATTATTACAGGAAACATAGCACAGTGGTTGGAGGCAATAGAGCGTGTTGCAGTAGAACCTAGAGAGCGCAATTAACCAAGCATGGGAGGTTGGGAATAGCTGTCTCTTTGAATTTCCCATGTAATAAGAATGTCTTTTTTTTTTTTTTTTTTATGAGCCCCTTGGATAGTCACACCTGAGTTTATGCTAAGAGATGGGATGACTTAGGATCATCTGGGGAGGGAGGAAGAGACCCTTCTGGCTGGACTGTAGGGGAGTGACCAGAGTCATTCAGGCTTTAGTGTGGCAAATGGGTACACTACTCTTTTCCCCCATCCCACCTTTTTTCTCCCTCTCATACCTCTCTTCCCCTGCCTGGGCCACAAACAAGATTGTAGACAGGTCCGTGGGTACCGGTTGGGTTTTACTGGAAGCATTGCTGTCTTGAGTGTAGAGGAGAAGCTGTGCTCCTGCCACACTCACTCCTGCTCACACTCACCCTTCCATTGACACTCCAGGCCCTGTCTCTGCTGGGTCAGGTCTGGTGCAGAGCTGCTGGAGGCCTGGTCCTCTCTTCTGATCCTTGGTTCCCCAGGACTGCAGTGAGTCACATCCCTTCACTTGGACACAGGGCTCCCTCTGGGGCTGCCATGGGTTAACTACAGTGGTGCTCCTAGGGCAGGAAGGAAAGGGCAGGAAGGAGAGGCAGGGGCATGGGTTGGGTCTTGAGCAGGGGCTGTGAGGGAGGAGGCAGGGCTGGGGAGGGTTGGGGTTGCCTTTGCAGAGTTCTTCTGCAGTCTCCGGATGATGCAGTCCACCCAGGACTGGTCTGGAGGGGCATAAAGGTGGTGATTTCTCAGTGCAGTGAACCTGGAATAAGAAGGAATGGAAAAGAGTCCTGGAACCCAGCTTCCTGGCAGGCCCTGGTGTGAGGGGCAGAAACTGAGGACCGCATCTGGGACCCTGGTTCAGGGGCTTCCTTGTGGTGAGGAGCTTGGCAAGGAGAAGGGAAGTAAAATGATGAGTGGGCGCCCAGGTGACAGAGGAGGTGACTGGAAGAGGAAGAGACCAGTTCATTTTCACCGCCTCCCCCACAAAGACAGCAGTACCCTACAGCCATCATTGAGAAGGAGATAGGAACAAAAAGGCACCAGAAATGTTCCTGGAAATCGGGTATTGGTTCACCAAGAGACAGTGTCCTCGGAGTTGTTGGCATCACTCAGAGCTGGGGTGTGGGTGTAAGGGCTAGGGTTTGAGGGACTTTTACATGGAAAGACCACAGCACTGACTAGAATTCAGGATGCCTATCTGCTGCACCATAGCTTTAGTGTTCCTTTCTTTTCCATCCACGTGCACTAGCCTCCTCTTCCTCTGGAAGCCCAGGCTAAAGGAGATAGACCCTCTACAGAGAAGGGCAGCCAGAGGCCCCAGGACCCATCCAACTGTTGACACATTAAGGAATAGCAGGGGCACAGGCACATCTGTATCACACAGGTGCACACCTGGGTCACAGGCACACCCACACCACACAAGTCTGTGTATACATGGCACATGAATGTGCACATGAATTTCGGGTACACCCGACAGTACACAAGAACGCAATCACAAGGGCACACCCATTTGGCACGTGTACACTCTCAGGTTCACAGACTCACTTGGACCTGAACTCACAGTGTCCTCCACAGACTCCCTGATCCCTCCTCTGCCCCTCATCTTACCATTTTACCCCTTCCCCTTCCCAGGGGAGACCAAGAAAGCAGTATGCTGAGAAGAGGAGTGGTGCTGTGCAGGTGGCCACAAAAGATGGAGGGAGATGGACAGATGGATAGACTCTTTGCAAGCAGCAAGTGTGTGGGTTGCAGGAGTCCTGCTTGTGTGCAGTGTTTGTGAGACTGTGAGGCTGGATGGCAGAGATTGAGTGGAAGAGTGACGGTAAGGGGGAGGGATCCATGATGGTTCTGTGATATGTATGTGAGGCTCTTGCTGTCTTGTTTATGGCCTCCTGAAGCCTTCATTTTTTAAATATATTTTTTAAATATATATCCAAAAATTTCTTCCTTTCTGTTGTATAATAAAGAATTTGACTGGTCTTTGTCTCTGATTTCTGAAAGGGAGATTTTAAATCTTTTAATTTCCCATGTAATAGGAATATTTTTGTTATTTATGAGCCCCTTGGATAGTCACACCTGAGTTTATGCTAAGAGATGGGATGACTTAGGATCATCTGGAGGATGGTCACAAGAAAAACCAACCATGTCACTGAAGAGTCGGGGCTTTGAGGGGCACTGGAGATTGAGTTCAGCCAATTCAGTCATGTCTACATAACGAAATTTCAATAAAAACCTTGGACACCAGAACTTGTAGAACTTCCTGGTTGGTGGACACATTGATGTGCCAGGAGGGTGATGTGTCCATGAGGTTTAGAGCATGAAGCTCTGTATTTGAGACCTTCCCAGACTTTGCCCTGTGTGTGTCTTCATTTGGCTCTTCCTGATTTATATTCTTTACAAAAAACTGTAAATATAGCCCTCCCGACTTTCACGAGTCATTCTAGTGAAATATTGAAGCTGAGGGATCATGGGATCTCCCTGGGCTTATAGCCAGTTGGTCAGAAATGCACGTCTTGTGGGGAACCCCACAAGTAGGGGCAGACGTGTTGGGGACTGGGCCCTTAGGCTTATGGAGTACGATTGGGAGTGGTTAGTGTGTGAACTGAATTGGAGTACGTGAGTTGGTAGAATACCTTTCCACTGAATATATTTTTTAAAGATTTTATTTATTTATTTGATAGAGATAGAGCCAGAGAGCACATGATGGTTTTGTGTGTGGCTGGGGGGGGGAATGGGAGAGGGAGAAGCAGACTCCCCGCTGAGCAGGGAGCCTGATGCAGGACTCGATCCCAAGACCCTGGAATCATGACCTGAGCCAAAGGCTGTTGCCCAGCCAACTGAGCCACCCAGGCTCCACTGAATATTTTACCCACTGTCTATCTAGAAGAACCTTCTATTCCTTTCATAACTCCTCAGTAGCCTCCCCATATCCATTTCCCGTTCTTTATCTTTTACCTCTGAGAATCTGAGGACTCTAGGCCTTCACCCTCCTGACCCAGCCAGCACTGACCCTTTGCCCTGTTGACCCATTTTCCTATGCCCCAAGCTGAGTCAGAGGAATAGCTTGAGGGGAATCTGGCCTAGAATGCCCCTCCTACTGTGCTTTTCCTATCGTGGGAATGAAGAGAGAATTTCTGAGAGGCTGGTCAGCTTACAGAAACAAGGAAACTATGTAGGAGGAAGAGGAGCAAGTGCTTTCCTTACCTGATAAGAGGATCAAGAGACAGACCAGAGGAGGAGACCTCCCCTAACAGACGAATTGTGGAGCACTCCTCTGTTTCCTTTTCCAGCCCTAGAGCATATGATGTGACAAACTTAACTGCAGACCCCAATTTTTCTACCTTCTCTATCACCCATCCTCGGGTCCATGTCTACCCTTCTTTGTCTATCTATCTATTCTTCCTTCTTCCATCTTTCATACATCTTTTCATATCTTCATTTCCATTTGTACATGCATATGTTCAACCATTTTAATCCAGTCATCATCTATTAATATATTGTTTATCCATCTATTAGTTATGTTAATAATTCATATTTGTTGGTACTTGAGTGCCAGGTACCATGTTAAATTCTTTAAATTCATTGTCTCATGGCAAATCTATGAAGTAGAGTGCTGTGGGCTATGCTTTTGTTCATGCAGAAACTTTTTTTTTTTTAGACTGTATTTATTTATTTGAGAGAGGGAGAGAATGAAAGAACATGAGAGGGGAGAAGGTCAGAGGGAGAAGCAGACTCCCCACTGAGCAGGGAGCCCAATGCAGGACTCCATCCTGGGACTCTGGGATCATGACCTAAACCAAAGGCAGATGAATGACTGAGACACCTAAGTGCCCCTATTTTTTAAGTATTTTATTCTTAAGTAATCTCTACACCCAACATGGGGCTTGAACTCACAACTCTGAGAACAAAAGTCCTATGCTGTATCCACTGAACTAGCCAGGTATCCCAGACAACCTCTGTTTTAGATGGCTCATTATAAAATGTAGACTTGAGGGGATGCCTGGGTGGCTCAGTCGGTTAAGCGGCTGCCTTTGGCTCAAGTCATGATCTCAGGGTCCTGGGATCGAGTCCCACATCGGGCTCCTTGCTCCGCAGAGAGCCTGCTTCTCCCTCTGCCTCTACCTGCCACTCTGCCTGCCTGTACTCTCTTCATCTCTCTGACAAATAAATAAATAAAATCTTTAAAATGTAGACTTGAGGCTTCTAGGATCTATATTTCCTGCTGTTAGAACAGTACCTATCTACAAGAGGAATGAACCCCCCTAAAAAAATTAGAAGTTAAGAGGAGTTAACATCATTTGGACCCCTAGGGCAGAAGTAGACTAAAATGTATTAAAAAAAAGGGTTTTTTTTTTGAGAGAGAGAGCACGCAGGTGCATGAGTGAGCTTGAGTCGGGGGGATGGGCAGAGGGAGCAGGAAAGAGAATCCTAAGCAGGCTCCACACCCAGCTGTAGAGTCCAATGTGGGGCTCAATCTTACAACCCTGAGATCCTGAGCTGAACCAAAATCAATAGGCAGATGCTTCCCTAACTGAGCCATATAGGTGCCTCCAAAATCTATTTTTAATGCTCCTAGTTCTGTGATACAACAATTTTAACTTTTTGTTTAAGCACTTTAAGTTGGATTTTTGTCATTTGCCATGGGAGGGGCTCTGAATAATGATTACTATTATTCCCATTTTACAGATGAGGAACCTAAGACACAGAAATTTTTCCAAGGTTTTCTAGCATATAAATGACAGAACATTGGTATTTAGAATGCAAATTCTGGTATATTACCTATAGTATCCATCTACCTGTGCAATCATCCTTGCTCTATCCCTTTCATTTATTTACTTGACTAACCTTTCAGGACTAAAACTCTGAAGACAATAAGCCTTGTCTCACTTGCTAACTCCAGTTCTGAGGCAGAGTTTGGATCAGGGGCTGGCAAACTTTTCTGTAAAGGGCCAGACAGTATATATTTAAGATTTTGCTGGCTAAACTGTCTCTGTAGTGACTACTCAGCTTTGCTGTTGTAGCCCCAAAGCAACCACAGACAATATATAAATGAACAGGTATGGCAGCATTTCCATAAAGCTTTGTTTACAAAACAGGTGGCAGGCTGGATCTCTCCCACGGGCCATAGTTTGCCAATCCTGTCTGGATCAATATTTTTGGGAACATAATTTGGGAGTGGGAGCATGTATGCCTTGCATTTGTCATTACCAATGAAGGAAAACAACAGGATTTTAATATTCAAACTCATGTTTGAATCTGGCTTTATGATCTTGGACAAATGAGGGAAGAGATGACCATTTCCTTACCTGTAAAACAGAACTAATGTATATCCTATGAGGTAGTTCATGTGCCTGACTCACGGTGGGAAATTAGTGAAGGTCAGGTCCATCGCCGTTCTCATTTATCACCTACCACGTATTGCCAGTACCCTGGATACAGTGAGGACAGCTCAGCCCCGCTGGCTGAGTTCAGGAGTCCAGCTTCTAAGAATGAGATTTTGTACAAGTTATATAGATTAAGCTCTTGTAAACTCCAAATTTCTTTTTCTTTTATTCAAATTTCTTTCTTTCTTTCTTTTTTTTTTTTAAAGATTTTATTTATTTATTTGAGAGAGACACAGGGAGAGAGAGCATGAGTGAGGAGAAGGGCAGAGAGAGAAGCAGACTCCCCGTGGAGCTGGGAGCCCGATGCGGGACTCGATCTCCGGCCTCCGAGATCATGATCTAAGCTGAAGGCAGTTGTCCAACCAACTGAGCCACCCAGGCGACCCTCCAAATTTCTTTTTAATAGCTCTACCCCATCTCTTATCTGTGCTGTTCCAAACGGAAAACCCCTCTAGAACCCAGCAAAACAGAAAATTGTCTCTCTAGTCAATAAGCCCTATTAGACCTAGAAGTGGCTCAGCCTCCTTTTATATCACTCAGAATACTACCCTGTTCCCCCGGTGGCTTTTCAACCCAATTCTTCCAAACAAATACTCCTCTTTAGGAGAAAAGATTACATCCATGTGTGTTTGTGTGTCTGTGTTTCTGTGACATGTGCATGAATCATGTGTATCTGATATGCCCTTGTGTCCATCCATATTGTGATTTTGGCTAAGATCAAGTGAAGATTAAATGTTTATAGTGTGTCCTTTGGTGTATATGAGTGATGGGCTGTGTATGCATACATGGGTAGGACATATGTGAGTGGGTGAGGGTGTCGGCACTTGTGTGTGTGTGTGTGTGTGTGTATTCTGGTTGCTGTTCAGTCCATCCCTTTGTGATTCCCAACCTCACAGCGCCTGCAGGCCGCTCCTATTGCACAGGGAAAGGGGATAGGAGGCTTCCGGCTTGGGCTCTCAACCTCACGGGGCCTGTAGAGGGCGTCCAGGGTATGCAGAAAATGAGAATGTGTGGCTCCTCGCTTGTGGAGTGGGGGCTTTGGTCTGAGGAGGCTGGGCTGTCTTGTTCCAGAAAGGAGCTGGAAATGAACAAGAAACCAAATGACTCAGTCCCCGAAAGTCCCTGATCGTGGGAAGGGGTCTGCTTCACATCCCATCCTTTTCTAAACCTTCTTCCATATTCAGAGGCTCCTGGCCCAGCCAGAAGGGCAGAGCTTGGCCCTTTGGTCTCAGGGTGTGGGTAGAACATTGCACAGGACTTCCAGAGATGACAGGACATCAGGATGGGGAGAAGTCTTGAGCAATAGTATACCCCCCTTTCCTGCTTTCTGCCCTCTGGAGCTTGAAATAACACCACTGCCAGGATTTTCTAATATCCCCTCTCCTTCGTTTCCTGCAATTCGGGCTACTCCAGGCCCCAAGGTTCTTTGCTGGGAGAAGTGCAAGAAACAAGGATCCCTGAACCCAAAATAGAAAGTGATACACGTAGCTGGAGATGAAGAATCTGTAAGGGCCTATTTAGCCAGAGCGATGCCATCCGGTTAAACAGTGATTTTGTTGTTTATGCAGTAAAACTTAATCTGACCCTGCCCCCAGTCAGGGACTTACTTAGAAGCAAGTCCTGGAATCCAGCCCCAGGTAACAAAGCCCAAATACAAGGGTGGGTCAGGCCAGGCGGAGGTATTCAGTCAGTGGGGGCGCATACTGTCTCCCTAGCTACCAAGGAGTATGGGCCCCGCCTTTTTGGGTGTCTTTTGGGCGCCAATTCTGACCAAGGTGATAGGCTAGTTAAAATATCTACTATAGGGTAAATTGTAATTCAATTGGTCACTTATGTGTGACCTAGCATGACTGTGCAGCTTTCCCTCTCTGTTACAATCTCATTGGCCACCTGTGCATGGCCAGGCCCAACCACATGGCCTTTGCCCTTAAAAGCTAGTCTATAAGGCAGGGAGAGATCGCCTCTTTGTTAAAGACGGCCCTGACCAGTTGGTTTGATTCTCGATGCTTGGCACGAAATAAAGCTTTGCTTGACCTTCACTTTGTATCAGTCTCGCTCCTTTAATCACGGACCCATTATTGGGGGACCTTTCAAACCCTTGAAGGTCAGAGAGGAGGCTACATGGAGGAAGGACTTCTGCAGAGCCTCGAGGGTGGGTGAGGCAGGAGGGAGGACATTCCAAGTAGAATGAACAGTAAGCACAGAGGCTCAGAGGAGGGAGAGGGGTTTGGGATTAATCCCAGTGTGGGCAAGGAAGGGGAAGGACAAGTGGTGAGAGGCTCTATGTGTGTGGGTAATACCTGGGGTACTTGGGGCACTTCCTCTTGGTGATGCCATGCCTAGTGGTCAAAGTTAATGGATGACCCTTGTGACCTTGATCAGGCAGGACCACTAGGGACTAGTATCCCTTGGGTGTGAAGGTTTGAGTCTCTTTGCAGTCACAGAATGTCAGCTGATTGAAGCGCCAGTTGGAGGTAGAGGCAATGAGTCACAAGGGAAGTGTGGTGAACATAATTCTAAAATTCCTGCCCCCTGGTGTGTATGCCTGTATCTTCTTGATCTGGGATCACCTTGACCTCTTGACCTGTAAATATGACAGAATATCCTTCATGGGATTAGGTTATGATAAATGACAAAATGGAGGGATTTTGCAGATGTGATTAAAGTCCCTGATCAGGGCGCCTGGGTGGCTCAGTAGGTTAAGCTGCTGCCTTCGGCTCAGGTCGTGATCTCAGGGTCCTGGGATTGAGTCCCGCATCAGGCTCTCTGCTCAGGAGGGAGCCTGCTTCCCTCTCTCTCTCTGCCTGCCTCTCTGTCTACTTGTGATCTCTCTCTGTCAAATAAATAAACAAAATTAAAAAAAATTAATAAAGTCCCTGATCAGTTGACTTTGAGTTAATCAAAAGAGAGGTTACCTTGGATGGGCCTGACCTAATCAGGTAGGTCCTTTAAAAAAGTGTCTAGAGATTAGAAATAAGCAGTAGCCTTAAATTTTTTTTTAAGATTTTATTTATTTATTTGACAGAAATCACAAGCAGGCAGAGAGGCAGACAGAGGAGGTGGGGGAAGAAGGCTCTGTACTGAGCAGAGAGCCCGATGTGGGGCTCAATCTCACGACCCTGAGATCATGTCCTGAGCCAAAGGCAGAGGCTTAACCCACTGAGCCACTCAGGCGCCCCTAAATTTTTTTTAAAAAGGGGGTTCCTTGGGGCACCAGAATGGCTAGTTGGTTAAGCACCTGACTCTTGATTTTGGCTCAGGTCATGATTTCAGTGTTGTGAGATTGAGCCCTGCAGCCAGGCTCCATGCTGGGTGTGAAGCCTTCTAGGATTCTCCCTCTGCACACACACCGCTGTCCCCCTCTCCCCGACTCATGTGTTCAATCTCTCTCTCTGTCTCTCTCTTAAAAAAAGGGGAATGTGTCTGGCTGACTCATTTGGTAGAGCATGTGACCCTTGATCATGAGTTCAAGCCCCATGTGTGGCATAGGGTTTACTTAGAAAAAAGAAAGAAAGGAAGAAAAAAAGAGAAATAAGCAGCAGCAGATGCTGTCATGTTGGTTGTGAAGAAGCAAACTGCCATGTTTGTAGAAGGGGCCATGTGGCGGGCAGCTACAGGAACTCAGGACCTCAGTCCTACAAGCACAGCTGCCAATACCCCATGAGTTTGAAAGACGAATCTGAATCTGAAATGCAACTGCAGCCCGGACTGAGTCTAAGTTCAGTCCGGTAAGACCCCGAGCAGAGAGGACCCAGTCAGCATGTCCCTGGACTCTTGACCCATAGAAACTTTGAAACAGTAAATCTGGATTTTTTGAAGCTGCTAAGTTTGTGGTGATTTGTTACATAAAAATAGAAAATGAGTATGAGAAGGAAGAAGACAATAAATGTTAGTTAAGCCCCAGGGGTAGTTTCATAACAACAGACTATAGCTTTTTTTTTCTTTTTTAAAAGATTATTTATTTATTTATTTGACAGACAGAGATCACAAGTAGGCAGAGAGAAAGGCAGAGAGAGAAGAGGAAGCAGGCTCCCTGCCGCGCAGAGGGCCCGATGCCAGGCTCGATCCCAGGACTCTGGGATCATGACCCGAACCAAAGGCAGAGGCTCTAACCCACTGAGCCACCCAAGCGCCCCCAGACTATAGCTTTTAACCATGTTTTCCTCCTAGCTTTGAAATACCCTTCTTTCTTTAACTGACTCCCCTTTTCTTTCATCCTCCTTTATTCCATTCTTTTTTTTTTTTTAAAGATTTTATTTATTTAACAGAGAGAGATCACAAGTAGGCAGAGAGACAGGCAGAGAGAGAGGAGGAAGCAGGCTCCCTGCTGAACAAAGAGCCCGATTCGGGGCTTGATCCCAGGACCCTGGGATCATGACCTGAGCTGAAGGCAGAGGCTTTAACCCGCTGAGCCACCCAGGTGCCCCTCTTTTTTTTTTTTTTAAGATTTTATTTATTTATTTGAAAAAATAGAGAGCATGATGGTGAGATCAGAGGGAGAGGGAGAAACAGACTCCCTGCCGAGCAGGAGTTGAGGAGGGGGCTGGCGCTTGGTCCCAGGACCCCGGGATCATGACCTGAGCCAGAAGCAGATGCTTAACCAACTGAATCACCCAGGTGCCCCTATTCCATTCTTGAAGATAGATTTTTGTGCGGATATTATTACTACGCACCAAGACACTGATCTACTTCTCCTCCCAGACATTGTTTCCTTCAAGTTAAGTATGGCTGGGGGCACCTGGGTGGCTTAGTCAGTTAAGCGTCTGCCTTCAGTTTAGGTCATGATCCCAGGGTCCTGGGATCCAGCCCTACATCGGGCTCCCTGCTCAGTGGGGAGTCTGCTTGTCCATCTTTGTCTGCCCCTCCCCCTGCTCATGCTCTCTCACTCATGATCTCTCTCTCTCTCAAATAAATAAATAAAATCTTTTTAAAAAAATGTTAAGTGTGGTTGTATGACACACTTTGGCCAATAAAATGTGTATAGAAATGGCATGTATCATTTGTGGATAGACGTGTTTAAACAAAAGATGCCCATCTTTCCTGGCTGCAATGATGTTGGAAATATGTGTTGAGATGAAGGAGCATTCCAGAAGATCAAGGCAGCCTAGAATGTTGAGCCGCCACATGGAAAACAGCTGTGCTAAAGACCCGCCTAGACCCAAAGCGGGCTTGGAATGCATGGGGATAGAGTTTTGTTGTGTTAAGGCACTCAGATTTGGTGTCATCTGTTATTGCAACATAACCTAGCCTATCCTGACCAATCAGGTGTGTCGTTGGTGGTTACCAGGCATTGTGCAACAGAGATGGGATTATAACAAACTAGAAGAAGAATGGATGTCACCCTGAGATCTTGGATGTAGAATTGGATTTTGCTGTGGGCCGAATTGTTTCTGTGTGACCGTATCTGGAAATAAGATCTTTAGGAAGTAATTTAAAGTAAATGAGGTCATAAAGGTAGGGCCCTAATCTGCTAGGACTGTGGCCTTATAAGAAAAGAAAGAGAGGTGTGCCTGGGTGGTTCAGTGGGTTAAGGCCTCTGCCTTCGGCTCAGGTCATGATCCTGGGGTCCTGGGATCAAGCCCCACATCCAGCCTCACATGGGGCTCTCTGCTCAGCGGGGAGCCTGCTTCCTCCTCTCTCTCTGTCTGCCTGCCTCTCTGCCTACTTGTGATCTCTTCTATGAAATAAATAAATATAATGTTAAAAAAGAGAGAGAGAGAGTGAGAGATCTTTTTCTCTCTGTTGTGGGACAGAGTAAGGCGGCGGCCATCTGCAAGACAGGTAGGGCGCTCTCACCAGAAATTGACCATACTGGCACCTTGATCTTGAACTTGTAATCTGCAGAACTGTGAGAAAATAAATGTCTGTTGTTTAAGCCACCCAGACTATGATATTTCATTTTGGCAGCCCAAGCTGACTAAGACAGATGTGGTAATTGTTAAAACTCTGAAGTCTCTCTTTGAGGAGGAGTGAAGTTTTTTGGTTGTATAAGCAAAAGTGATTACTATATTAGGTGATACCCTTAAATTTTTAAGAGGCCTAGGGTTTGAGACAAAGGGTGTATTTTGATGTTGGCTAGCCAGAGGGTAGGCTATAGAGGTATTTATTATTGTTTTCACTGCCCACATCCTTAACCCTTTTCGGTATTTGAGGAATTTCCTATTATATTAGTCTTAGTTCCCAATAGTTATCTTCCATCATAAAATGCCCCACGGTCACATACTAATTCCTGCCTCCCTTTGCTATTTGACCTTGGACGTATGACTTGGACTTAGCCCATCAGAAGCACCTTCCAAGGATTGTGAGTAGGAAGTTAGCAGTGATGCAAAGTAGCAGGATTAGTAGAGAGTCTATATTGATGGTGACAGGAGTGGTGGCAGAAGTGATGTGTGTTTTCCAGGAGCACGGGAGCTGTGATCCCAGAGGTAGAATCTGGCAAGCTGATCACCTAACATTTTCGGGGTTTGGAGCAATGGTACAAATGAAGGGCAGCATACCATGGATCTAAATATTTAAAAGTTACAGGGCGCCTGGGTGGCTCAGCCAGTTAGGCGGTTAAACATCTGCCTTTGGCTCAGCTCATGATCTCGGGGTTTTGGAATCGAGCCTAGGGTTGGGCTCCCTCCTTGGCAGGGATTCGCTTCTCTCTCTGTCTGTAACCCTTCTCCCGACTTGTGCTCTCTGTCTCTCTCTCAAATAAATAAATAAAATCTTACAGACTGAGCCACCCAGAAGTCCCAGAAAATAAAATCTTAAAAAAAATTATTTAGAAGCTATAAATCGAGCTAACACGTTGTCAGATAAAAAATGTCTCTCTCTTACTGCCTTGAAAAATATGCCTTTAGAGCAATTCAAAGGCGAGGTTCAAATTTAGAATTCTTGGACTCCTTGGAGTTCTATGATGGAATGAGGTGGTAAGAGGAGAGCCAAGCTCTCGCGCTCTACTTGTCCCCTTCTCTTTCACCAGCTCCTCTTCTAGCCTCAGTTTCATCATGAACCATGAAAGGCCTCCTGTGCCTGGTGTAGACACTCTGGCCCCATACATACATTTCCCTGGAAATATCTACCTCTTGGCAACCCTCTGGTTGCTGGGAGTGACACAGTCCATTCTAGGAAGGATGACTCTCAGGAAGAAGCTTGCACGGACTCTGGAAGCTGCTTGGGGCTGCTTAGGCAGGGAGTTCTCTAGTTCCTGAAATGTGCTCTAGAAGGAGAAGACAAGCTCCAGGTGGATATGTCCCCTTAGCCCTGTGTACTCTTTGCTTTGTGCCCAGATATATGACTGGCGAAGAGCCGGAGCAGAGCCCTCTGAAACGTGAGACGCAGGGCAGGGGCTCCAGCTGTCTGGACATGAGGGTGGTGTTGGCATTTGGCATCCCTTCTAGGGATGCTGTCTGAAAGGCTGTCTGGCCTGGCCTGGCTCTATACAAGATTTGCAAGCTGTTCCAGCTGCTCGGGCTCTCTTGCTCTTCCATTCTCTCCAATTTCTCAGGGTCTTTTCTACAAATTACTTTTCTGCTTAAATCAGCTAACAAGGGGCGCTTGGGTGGCTCAGTCAGTTAAGAGTCTGCCTTTGGCTCAGGTCATGATCCCAGAGTCATGGGATCGAGTCCCACATTGGGCTCCCTGTCCCGTGGGGAGCCTGCTTCTCCCTCTTCCTCTGCCTACTGCTCTGCCTGCTTGTATTCTCTGTCAAATAAATAAATAAAATCTTAAAACAAATAAAAGAAAAAAATTAGCTAATGAGGTTTAGTAGCTTGCAACTAAGAATCCTTGTTAATACATTTGTCTATTCACTTCTTTGTGTGTGGGGGCAGGTAGTGTAACCTTCATTAGAGGCTTTCATTCAGCTTCATGAAGCCCGAAACCATATCTGTCTTGTTCATGATGGTATCACGGGCTCTGAGAACAGTGCCTGGTAGGAATAAATGTTCTGGGTTCCAGTAATGTGGTATCCCTTTGGACACAAGGATTTGCCAGGGTTAGGACCCTAGATCATGGTAGCCCTGAGACTACTAGGGGCCCTACATTAACAGATACTCTGACACCTAGGGCTGCCGTGCTGAGGTGCCGAGGGGCGCCATTTACATGGACTACAGGGAACATGGTGTCCTCGGAGTTATACAATGTTGATGTCTTGCCTGGAAGGCATGGTGTTCCTGATTGTCTTTCTACGTGGCCCACTCTCAGGGGTCACTGAGGAAGTCCTCTGACCAGAGAAACACCGTCTTGTTCTTACAGAGGGGTTCTTGAGGAAATTCCCCACTTGGGAGTCCTGCTCCTTTGTGAGACTGTTATTTCCAAGATTTTTCTGGCTGTTTCTGAGTTTCCCGGAGGCCAGAAAAGGGGAGCCTGGGGGTGGGGGCTTACCGAGAAATCGAACATGAGCTGATGAAAACATGATCAAAACCGTATGGGGCTGGCTCTTACCAAACATTTACCCATGCAACAGAGAGCCCCAGCTCTTAAGAACTGGATGTGCTCCAGGTAGGAGTTGGGCGGGGCATCATGGGAAAGGGCCATTTTCAGTTACATTTTTTGTTAATTAAATGAGTTCTGGGGCTTGTTCTGGGCCAGCCCCTGAACAGAGCAATGTTGGCAATGGAGACGAATAGGTTCAATCCAGTTCTCTGGGAAGCCTATCCAGAGACAGGGCAGGGAGCTTTTTGTCTATCATGTAGATGGGAGCTGGGAGTTCTCTGAGCAGGAATGTCAGGTCCCTTTAGGGAGGTGTTGGCTGCTGGGGTCTTGGGCTTTCAGGGTAGGGAATTTTCCCTCTGCTGTTGGCCTTAAACTGGTAGTAGGAGCCATGAGCCCTAGACAGGAAGGTGTCTACTCAGAGGCAGGCAGCAAGACCCCTATATTCTGGTGGGGGAGCTAGTCCACACTGTCCCTTGGAGACACAGACAGTATTGTCAGGCAGGCAGGAGGTTTCTGGCCTGCCAGAACTCAGGATAGTGACATAAAACTTGTCATTAAATCATAGTAAAACAGGGAGCAGGTGTGATTAGATGAAATCACAGTGCTGAGAATGTTTGGGTGGTTGGGACAAGTCACAGGTGGCTGGGCTAAGCCCTCATGTATCTGGCAGGGAGATAAGAGGCTAGGACTCAGTGCCCAGGAGAGGTTAGTGGCTGGGGATGGGGAGGCATGGGCTGGGGAAGGGTTAGGGAGGGCTGCATGCCTGCTCTCTGTGGTACTCTGGTGTCTACGCCCTTAGACTTTCTTGAAATTCTTTATTCCTCAGTCCTCCAGGGTCTGGCCAGACACTGTTCAATTCAAGCTCCTTCACTAGCTCCTGAATTCTTTTCTCTTTTGCTGAGTCTCAGCTCTTTCTTTGTTCCCAGAGGGTGGCCCCTGGGGCCCCAAGAAGTAGGGACATTTCTGAATGTGCATGACTTTGAGGGAGCCTGTGTGAATGCTAGGGGTTTAGCCTGAGACCCAAAGATTCATGAGTCAAACCTTTGGAGAAATTAAGCACCTCTCCCCATACACCTGACTGATGGGGAACTGAGGTTTTAGAGATGGGAGTTAAGGAAGAGACTTGACTGGAGTGGCACAAGGAAGCACTGAAGCAGAACGGTGGGCTGGGCACTGAGCTCAGGACTTGTTCGTGTCCCTCCCCTCAGTGGCAGTGGGAGGGAGGGAGTGTCCAGGACCTCCGTCATAGCAGCATCTTCCTCAGGTCTCCTGCCCTCACTCCCTCTACTCTATCTGGGATTTTCCCCCAAGAGTCCAAAGGGGAGGCTTTATGTCTTCCTCTGTGGCAGGCTGACTTCTGCTTGGCTTCCCTGGGAACTGAGAAGGATTTGAAGCAATGTGCTCCCCTCACACCTGTGTTTGTCCTTTGCTTGCTGGAGTACAGGGTACGGGGTCCAGAAGGTGTCTGTATGTAGCTGGGACCCCTGGAGCTCCACGTTTGACTGCCTTCAGGGATGGATCAATGGATGAATGAGTACATGGATAGAGGAGGGGAGGGATGGACAGCAGTCTAATGGGTACAGAGATGGCTCAATGGATGGACTCATGGGGGCATGAGTTGGACAGCTAATTTCCTCCAGGCAGCAAAACCACACTTCCCAGCTACAGCAGTTGTTCTTGCAAACTATCCTCATCCCACCTGTAAGGGCCTATTTGGCCAGAGGGATTCCATCTTGGGTTAAACAGTGATTTTGTTGTTTATGCAGTAAAACTTAAACTGACCCTGCCCCCCACTCCCCCCAACCAGGGACTTACTTAAAAGCAAGCCCGGGAAACCAGTCCCAGGTAACAAAGCCCAAATACAAGGGTGGGTCAGGCCAGGCGGAGGTATTCAGTCAGTGGGGGCGCATACTGTCTCCCTAGCTACCAAGGAGTGTGGGTCCCGCCTTTTGGGTGCCAATTCTTACCAAGGTGATAGGCTAGTTCAAATATCTACTATAGGGTAAATTGTAATTCAATTGGCCACCCGTATGTGACCTAGCATGACTATGTAGCTTTCTCTGTGTGTTACAGTTTTATTGGCCACCTGTGCATGGCCAGGCCCAACCACATGGCCTTTGCCCTTAAAAGATAGTCTGTAAAGCAGAGAGGAGTTGCCCTCTCTGTAAGAGGCGCAGCCCCGGCCGGTTGGTTTGATTCTTGATGCTTCGTGTGGAATAAAGCTTTGCTTGGCCTTCGCTTTATATCAGTCTCTCTCCTTTAATCATGGACCCATTAGTGGGGGACCTTTCACCACCCACTCCTGTGACTCTAAGAGATGGGATATCTGAGATCTTGAATACCTTCCTTCTGGGAGTGGGGGTGGGGGAGAAGCTGCTGTGTACTCAGCTCAGTGAGGAGGGGCTGGCACAAACCCCTCACCACTGTTCCCCTTCCTAGGCTGCTCAGGCCTGATTTTGTTACCAGATGAGGTATGTCTACTTTAAGGATGACCCCCTTCCCAGGAAACGATGCCCAGTCTTCTGTCATGGCTGTCATCCAACCCCAGTGCCACAGCCTGACTGCCCTCAGTGGGACAGGCCCTTAGAGACCCAAGTTGGAGAGCAGCAGCTTCTCCAGAGACTTCCTGGGCATGAGGAATTCACTCCTTCCAGAGAAGCCCTTCAGTATGCTCCAAGAATCACAGTGCTTTCATGTCCCCAAGAGGAGACTCCTGCTCTGTAACTCCCTGGTCTTGGTGTTGCCTCCGTCCTGGAGGTTGCACGGCTGGTGGGGAAGTTCCTCCTTGTTCAGTCTCCCTGGCTTCCTGGTTGCTCCTTCTTCCACCCTCTAAACCCTCTTCCACTCTGACTTCTGGCTCCCAGGTTTCTCTGTCATTATCCCTCAGAAATGTGACGCCAGGATTGCTCAGACGGGGCTAGACCTGGCCCAGCCTGAGGAGAGAGAAAGGCTATCCTGAAGGTCAGATTCTGTGTGGACAGATGGGCCCACAAAGCTGGCTGTTGAGCTTTTCCTCACATATGTATTCATTTTCTAGATAAATATTTATTGAGTGACTACCTTTTGCCAGGCAGTGACACCACCACCAGGGAGACAGTGGAAACCAAAAGAGACATGAGATCTCTTGAGGAAGGCTGACAAACTATCAGTTAGAAAGAACTCAATGTGATGGTGCTGCAAGGGGAGGGGGCGAGGGCCCTGGGAGCTTGGGAGGAACGGGGGCTACTTAATCTAGCCTGGAGTCAGGGGAAGCTTCCTGGGTTAAGAGTCATTAAGCCCCAGAAGGAAAGGCAGGTGAGCTGCTGAGAGAGAAGTGTTCCAGACAGGGAAAGGCGGGGGTGTGGGGGAATATGGATGGGGACTCTCCTTGCCCTTGGCCAGGAAAGCTGGTTCCTGACATCTCCCCTCCTGCTGGTGACACCTGATCCCTGAGACACCTGGATACTTTGTTTTGGAGAAGAAAGACTGGGAGGCATAAAAGAGTTGGCTCAATCAGAGAAAAGACACAGGTTTGGTGTTGCTGAACCGTGGAGAGTTAGAGGGCTGTGAGTAGACCAGGTGGGGCTCTGATGGTGGGAACTCATCCCCAGAACGCTGGGTGTGAAGTAGGGGTCCATGAGGAGGTTGCTCAGGTTGCAGAGGAAACGTGAGATTCTGCTGTTGCATCTCCCCCTTTCCCATTCTGGTCCTCTCAGACAGACAACAAACAGCAGACAGGTCTGTGGGTACCAGCTGGGCTTTATTGGAAGCATTGCGGTCTGGGTGTGGAGGAGAAGCTGCGCTCCTGCCACACTCACCCCTGCTCACACTCACACTCCCATTGACACTCCAGGTCCTGAACCTGCTGGGTCAGGTCTGGTGCAGAGCTGCTGGAAGCCTTGTCCTCCCTTCTGATCCTTGGTTCCTCAAGACTGCAGTGAATCACATTCCTTCACTCAGACACAGGGTTCTCTCTGGGGCTGTCAGGGGCTAACTGCCATGGCGCTTCTTCTAGGGCAGGAAGGAAAGGCAGGGTCATGAG
Source organism: Mustela nivalis (assembly GCF_964662115.1). Classification (NCBI taxonomy): domain Eukaryota; kingdom Metazoa; phylum Chordata; class Mammalia; order Carnivora; family Mustelidae; genus Mustela; species Mustela nivalis. The sequence goes on from NC_139032.1 coordinate 57,549,102, forward strand.
CTGGGGTTTTGAGCAGGGGCTCTGAGGGAAGAGGCAGGGCTGGGGAGGGCTGGGCTTGCCTTTGCAGAGTTCTTCTGCAGTCTCCGGATGATGCGGTCCACCCAGGGCTGGTCTGGGGGAGCACAGAGCTGGTGACCCCTCAGTGTGGTGAACCTGGAGTCATAGGTCAGAGGTCAGAGAGGCTGGAGCCCAGGAACCCACCTTCCTGGCAGGCCCTGGCAGAGGCTGGGGACCACATATGGGAACCTGTTTCAGGGGCTTCCTTGAAGAGATTGGGCTTGGCAAGGAGAAGACAGATAAGAAGGTGGGGGCATAACCAGTGGCTGATGGGGGGGATGAGGCTAGACGAGCTCCTCCCCACAACTCACACAACAGCAGGCACTCTGCAGCCATCCTTGATGAGGAGGTAGCGAAAGGCTCTGATGATATTCCCTGGGATCGGGCGCTGAGTTACAGACAGGCAGCAGTCTTCCGCATCGTTGGCACCACCCAGAGCTGGGGTGGGAAGAGGGGAGTGTCAGGGCACAGGGACCCTGAGGAGGGGAGGCCAGAGCCCTACAGGGATGAAGGACACACGCATGCATGTGCCTGAGCATGTGTGTGTGTGTGTGGGTGTCGTGGAGGGGGGCAGTTAAATCTGTTATTTAGCTGATATATACCCATATGGCCCTAATTGTTGCTAAAAATACTGGAGTACTTCTGAGCTATTTGGTAAACCACCACTGCCCTGAGCCCCACAAATGCTTTCCCGCTGCCCTGATCACCCCAAGCTCTCTCCCAGGATCTCTCAACTGCCACATAAATGCAGAGTTGATGCTGCTCACAGCATGGGGCTGGGGTGTGAGGGGTAGGGGTAGTAGGAGACCGAGATTAGAGGACTTATGAATTGTAAAATATTTGGACTATTAGCCCTGTCTCAGCATCTCCCATCCTCCCCACCGTAAACAAATGCGTACTGTTCTCTCCAGTCTGGGAAACAGAGGCAGCAGGAAACAGGCTCCTGAGGGAGGGGTAGCCACAGACCCCTGGGATACAGACACCAAGAGACAGACATTGGGATTCAGGGTCCCAGGTATACCCACACTCACAGGTACACACACAGGGCTCAGGGCACCCCCAGGTTGACCCAAATGGGCAGACCTAACTCAGTGTCCCTCATGGCCAGCACCCTGAGATTTAGACGCCCCCTCCCCTACGCCCACCACAAGCCTTCCCTCAGCCTTACCAGGGGAGGTGCAGAGAGCCAGCAGGCTGAGGGTCAGTAGTGTTCCAGCTCGGAATGCCATGGAGGGCGGACAGAGGCAGAGCGACAGTGAGCTGAGCGTGAGCGCGGGTGAATCCCTGGGGGTGTGCTGGAGTCTTGCGAGGCTGACACTTGGCTGGCAGTGGGAGGGAGCAGTGGGAAGCGCCCTTGTGGGGTGTGAGGGGCTCTGGGAATGTGTGTGAACGCCTGTGTGAGGCTGCAACTGCCTCTTATTTATGGCTCAAAGCTTTCACTTTCCCCGCTCAGAAATTCCCCTCCGCGTCCTTTCCATGGATTCCCCTCCCCCCATTTTCTGAGGGAAACTGCCCCTGCCCCCCCTTCCTCCCTCAATAGTTTACTGCTTTTCTGCTTTTTTTGGCTTCATCTCTGAGAATCTAAGCAGTTGGCAATCTAGCCAAGAGAAGGGACCTTGTCCCCTCAGCCAAAGATAGGGTGTCTGCACTATCACCTTCTAGGTGGTATTTGCGTCATTAACCGTAGAGCTGGCTTTCAGAGGTGATGTTCGGGACTGGGGGCTCAGAGTGAGGACTTGCATCTGCTTCCCTAAGTTTATGCCTCATTCTCAGTCTTGTCTATGTGGTTCTTCTCTTCTCTGTGGTGTAGGTGGTGGGGAGGACGGGTCTCTGGTCCTCTCAGAACAATCGTGAAGCCTGAGGTACCCTCTCAGCGCTGCCCATCTGTTATCTGGGAACCAGTCCCTTACTTGGGATAAGCAGAGTTGAAAGGGAATGTCCCTTGGGAAGAGGCCCGGCACCCATCCCACATCTCAGGCCTCTGGGATTCAGTCTCTTGGCTCAGCCAGCACTGCCCTGTTCTCTGTTTGCCATGTTCATATGTCTAACACCTGGGTCAGAAGAACAGCTGGAGGGAGGCTGGCCTAGAATAGCTCCCTTCATGTTTCCCCTGCTCTCAATCCTGGGAACCACGAGGGGATTTTTAAGGAGAGGGGCTGGTCAGCTTATACTCAGACAATCCCCAAATTTCAAGGAATCGACAGATGGAGGAGGGGACAACTGATTTCCCATCCTTATGAGAAAGACCAGGACTCAAAAGGGAAATTAATATGTGGAACACCCGTTCAACAAACCCGCCCAAGCTCTGGATCCTCTTTTGGATGGGGTGGTGTTTCTCACATCTTTTACCTTTCTTTATCTTTATCTATTTCATCTCTTATCTTTCTTTCCATCCATTAATAATAATAATAATAATAATAGTAATATTATTGTTATTTCATATTGTTTACTCTGTACTAGGCTCTGTATCAAGAATGCCACTTTACTAACTTTCCCAACAAAACTATGAAGTCATTTATTTTTATTTATTTATTTGTGAGAAAGAGCGAGTGTTCAAGTGCATGCTTGCGCAAGAGTGGGGGAGGGGCACAGGGGGAAGCAGACTCCCTGCTGAGGAGGGAGCCCAGTGTGAGACTCAATCCCAGGACCCTGGGACCTGACCTGAACCGAAGGCAGACTCTTTTTTTTTTTTAATTTATTTACTTGACAGAGATCATAAGTAGGCAAAGAGGCAGGCAGAGAGAGAGGAAGAGGCAGGCTCTCTGGTAGGATGTGGGGCTCCATCCCAGGACCCTGAAATCATGACCTGAGCCAAAGGCAGAGGCTTTAACCCACTGAGCCATCCAGGCGTCCCCGAAGGCAGACTCTTAACTGATTGACCCACCCAGGCGCCTGTAATTTTTATCATTAACATATTATTGTTTCTATTTTATGCATAAAGAGCATGAGGTTCAGAGCACAAGACCATACGCTGAGTGAGTGTCTTATGCCTAGGTGTCTTTCACTCTAAGGTTTGCACTCTTTGCCGCTATCCCAGGCTGCCTGTCTGCCAAACGTCCATTGATCACAGAACAGTACAGATGAGAGAAACTCTACAGATAGAATGCCTTGCTTAGGATTCCAATTCCACCACTTGTTTACTGTGTCACCCTGTGCAAGTTATCCAGTTCCTGTGTCTTACTGCCCTTATCTATAAAGTAGGAATGGTATAAGAACTACTTCTTAGGATTAAGTGAGGTAATCCGAGCAAAGCCCTTAGTTCAGAGGTTGGCATGTAATAAATACCTATCAAATGTTGACTAGTGTTATTGTTCTATCCTTTCATTCAGGTATATGTCAGTTCATCTATCTATCCATTTTTCATTGACCTATGCATCCTCTTGCCTCTGGTGGTTCTGATTATTCCCCATTGTCCCACACTCACCCTCCCACCTAACTCTCCCCTGCTCTCTTCTCTGGAAGACTGACCTCTATAGACTGAATTACTCAGGATCCCTTGCCCTCCAGTTTCTATTTGAGTTTGGTCCACAAGAGCAGCAGCAGGAGATGTGTGGGTGATAGGAGAGAGATGTTAATTCCCCAGAGCCTTCCATCTTGCTGTAGTCCTGGCAATGAATAATTTTCTGTCTGGTAGTTATTCTCAGAGTGGTCTTCAGATAGCAGAAGCAGCATCACCTGGGAGCTGTTAAGTTTATTGATATTGGTGGAACTGTATTAGCTCAGCACCTGGGAGTGGTGTTAATTGTCTGTTGGGCTGGTCACTGGAAGTGTAGACTCAACACTACACTTTGATCAATGAGGTTGAGATGTTAGAACCTCACTGACATATTGTACAACAGTGCTTCTTTTTTTTTTTTTTTAAAGATTTTATTTATTTATTTGACAGACAGAGATTGTAAGTAGGCAGAGAGGCAGGCAGAGAGAGAGGAGAAGCAGGCTCCCTGCTGAGCAGAGAGCCCGATGCGGGACTCGATCCCAGGACCCTGAGATCATGACCTGAGCCGAAGGCAGCGGCTTAACCACTGAGCCACCCAGGCGCCCTACAACAGTGCTTCTTAAACTTTGATGCACATGTGATTCACATGGGAGTCTTGTTAAACTCTAGATTCTGATTCACTAGGTCTGAGATGAAACCCAAAATGTCACATTTCTAACAAACTTCTAAGTGATGCTGGTGTTGCTGGTCCTCAGACTATATACTTTAAGGAGCAAAGTAGAGGAAGGAGTTCAAAGTTTAGAGAGGTGGGAATGTTAGACTGTACCTGTGGTGTGCAACCACTAAAGGCACACCTCTGAAGGCCCCAAAAGATAATTCCTTTTCCAAGGCAACAAGAAATGCATTAATGAGGGGAACAGTAGCTTCTTGGAAAAGCACTGTTGTGGCTTCCTTAATAGGCAAAAGATAGGGTTAGGGGATGCCTTCTTGGGACTGGGCAATCTTATTTCAAGGGGAATAATGGAATCCATAAGTGGAAGAGGTCAGATATTGGCACATGACCATGAGCAATAAGGTAAATGAGATTACTATATAAACTGTAGGGACAAGTGGTAATTTATGTGCTTTGCCCAGAGGGATCTGCGGTGCTAGCTAATTGATCATAGTGTTCCTAGTAATGAAATAGATGGACATCTTACTGATGTGTTACTTGACCTGTTTAAGTGGAAACAGCTAGACCTGGTGGGAAGAAATTTGATCCAAATAGTATTGGGGATTTACAGTCTTTTACCCAGTTCCTCTACTTAAGTCATTTTGCCAGACTGAAAGCCCTTTAATCAGATGGGAGGTGGGAGGTGGGACGGATTGAGGCTCTTTCATAGGTGGATTCTATAAATCTTTCTCCCAGTTAGCAGTTCTCCTAGTACATCTCCAACAGCATCTGCATCACCTAAGAACTTGCCAGAAATGTAAATTATTGGGCTCTGGCCTAACTTCACTGGATCAGAAACTCTGCAACTGGTCCAGCAATCTGTACTTGAACAAACCTTTCTTGTGATTCTGATGCATGCTAAAATTTGAGAATAACTAGTCCAAGGCTTCTCTTCAGAGAGATCTGTAGCCATTTGCTAGGGTGAATCTGAATGTGAAACAGGACATACTCAGAACTTTGGGACGTTATTAGATACTGTCTGTCTTATGTTAATACTAATCTTGGGGACCCAAAATCCCACTGGGGTCCACCAGTCGGAGTGAGGCTTTACAGAGGTCAAGTGACAGATTTGCCACTGGGCCCTGGTCTAAAGTTCAGGCTCTAATTCCCTCAGTGACAATGTGTTCTAAGAGTGTTACCTATAGCAGATCATATAGTTGGAGGTGCAGAACAGCATTCCATTGTTAAATGGTCATTGAACATACGAGATCAGGCCTCAGAAGTTTCAGAAGGTGCGAGTAAAAGCATGGGCAGGTGGCTCAGATGCCTATCTGTATAGTGTCTTCCTCTGATCATGCTCACGCCTTCATGGAGAAGTTTTCTACAGTCAACACAGAAAGAAAATGCATGGTCTTGGTTTTTAGATGGGTGGTGTTTTATTTTTTTATTTTTTTTAAAGATTTTATTTATATATTTGACAGACAGAGATCACAAGTAGGCAGAGAGGCAGGCAGAGAGAGGAAGGGAAGCAGACTCCCTGCTGAGCAGAGAGCCCAATGCGGGGCTCTATTCCAGGACCCTGGGATCATGACCTGAGCTGAAGGCAGAGGTTTTAACCCACTGAGCCACCCAGGTGCCCCAGATGGGTCTTTAAGGCAGGCTGGCCCTGGAAGATGGTGATGAAAGCAAGTCCTTTCAGTGGGCAGAATTTCAGGCAGTACACTGTGAACATTGTCTGGAAGGAGAGATGGCCTGAGGTTTGGAGGTGCCACCAGCAATGGCTGCCTACAACAACACTGCCCCACTTTTGTAAAAGTTTCCCTCACATTTTTCCACATTGAACCTTTTTGGACATGCAATTTATTTCCCACCAAGATCCTGAATGATATAAGAGTATAGTGCCGAAGCTGACATAGAAGTTTCAATTAAATTTTAATGCTGTCTGCCTGGAATGCCTGTTGGGAAAGATCCGAAGAATCAGCAGGAAAGAGTGAAATAATGAAATAATAATAAACAAGGGATTTGTAACACATTCATTCAATAAATATTTACTGAAAGCCCCCTATGTTCCAGACACTGTTCTTGGCACTGGGATATAGCAGTAAACAAAACAGACATTTCTGCTCTTGTGGAGTTCTTAATCTAATGAAGGAGACAGGCAATAAGCAAACAAGCAAAATATATAGTATTTCAGATGACAGTAAGTGCTATGAAGAAAAATAAAGAAGGCAAGAGGGATAGGGAGCCCTGGGGAGGATGGTCAGGGAAAACTTAACTGACAACATTTGAGAAGAAAGCTTGTGTGAAGAAGGTGAGGGAGAGAGCCTTGCAGAGATCTGGGGAAGAAGTTCCAGGTAAAGAAAATAGCAAGTGAGGGGCGCCTGGGTGGCTCAGTGGGGTTAAAGCCTCTGCCTTCAGCTCAGGTCATGATCCTAGGGTCCTGGGATTGAGCCCCGCATCGAGCCTGCTCCCCCCACCCCTGCCTGCCTCTCTGCCTACTCGTGATCTCTGTCTGTCAAATATAAAAATAAAATCTTAAAAAAAAAAAAAAGAAAGAAAATAGCAAGTGAGAAGATTTTGAGATGAGAGTGTGTTTGAGGAATAGAAAGGAGCCCCATGTTTGGAAGGGAAGTGAGCAAAGAATAGAGTGGTAGGAGTTATAGTTAGATAATAACAGGGGCCAAATGGTGTAAGGGTTTGGAGGCCATCGTAGGGTTTATGTTTTACTGTAAGTGAGATCGGGAATCATTGGAGAGTTGACAGAGGTGTGACATGATCTGACTTGTTTTAAAGGCTCCTCTGGCTGTCCGATGGAGAACAGACCAAAGTAATGCAAGAAGGGAAGCACAGAGACCAGGTAGAGGCTCCTGCAATAACTGAAAGGGGACATGATGTTACTGGGAGTTGGTGAGAAGTGGTTAGATTCTGGAATATTTTGAAGGTAAAGTCATGGCTTTGCTAAGGGGTTCAGAATAGGATGAGAGAGAAAGACGAGGCAAGAATACTGCAATATTTTTGGCTTGAGCTGTGTGATAGCCAGAGTTGTATTTATCAAAATGTGGATGAGTACCAAGGAGTGGGTTTGTGGGAAGATCAGGGGCCTTTTCGGACTTGTTAAGACGAGGCTACATTTTGAACATATAATTGGAGATGTTAAGTAGGCAGCTGGTAATATGAGTTTGAAGATCAGGGGAGAGATTTTAGCTGAAGATACAAAGTTGAGAGCATATATAAGGCCGTAAGACTTTGAAATCTCCAAGAGAGTGAGGATAGATAGAAGAGGTTCCTGTTCTAAGTCCTGAAGCTCCCAAGATTGACAGATCAGGAATATGAAGAGGAATCAGGGAAGGAGGGGAGCTGTCAGTGTGATGATGGTACCCATTATCATGGAAAAAAGTGAAAGGACACAGGGCCCATGGAAGGTTAAAGCACCCACTTCCTTTGTTTAGATGGTCTCATGGGTGTGGGAGTGGGAGATTGGATGTCAAGGAGGTAGGTTTGAAACAGTTTCTGACCACACACACAGAACCCTAAGTAGGCTGCATGCTTCACCTAGTTCACTCTTCCCAGTCAAGTCGTCTTTGTGGGGTTCTTGGTTCATTGCGAGCCCTGGAGCAGTCATCTTACAACTCAGGGCAGCCCATTCCAGCCTAGACCCACACTGCTCCAAGGATCCCACACAGTCTTCATGCTTCCTGGTCCTACCAGAATCCCTGTTCCAGGAGCAGAGATCTTGGATGGTGGGTATCTTAGCTATTGGGGCAGGGGAGGTAGCATCTGGGCCTGGGAAGTCAACCTTGGTAGGGGTGAGAGTACAGGGGAGTGAATGAGTGTAGGAAGAGGACCTCTATTAGGTGCTTAGTGTTTTTTGAGTGGATGAATGTTTCCTGGAGGGAGGGCGTGTGGGGGGGGGGCGGGTGGGGGCTGTGTGTCTGTGTGTGTGGCTGTGTGTCACCCCTCCCAGGCCTGCAGAGGGCGCTCCAGTCCCGGAAGGGCGCTCTGGAGTAGGGTAGGGCTCTGGTGGAGTGATGAAGGGAAGCTGTGGCTGGCTGGGGGTGCTCTAGCAGGAACGCGTGGAGGCCTTGACTCGGCGGGCCCCTCAGAGGCTGAGGAGGGCGTTGGGCCCAAAGTCCCTGGGCCCGGAACCGCCTCTGGTGCCCTCCCGGCTCCAGGCACCCGCGGGCCCCGAGGCGGAGTATCCTAGCCCGCCCCGGGGTCCGGAGAGCGGGCCGGAGGCACGGCGGGGAGACTCGGACTGTAGGTGGGATCCCACCCCCGAGGACGTGGGCCAGCGTGGGTCTCGGATGTTCCCGGGAGGCGGTTGCCCCAGGCTTAGGACTACAGCACTCCCCCACATCCCCGCCACTCAGGTCCTGAATCCGTCAGGTACCAGGCGGGCTGGCGGAGACGCGTGGGCGGGCGAAGTCCCGTATTTGGCTACGAATATTTCTCTGTCCCACCCCCACTGCAACCTACCCTGAGTCCAAGGCACCCAACTTAGAAGACTTGACATAATGTTTGCCTTAAACGCTAAAGGAAGTTCACACCCCCTCCGGCACTTCCTTCACAGAATAACCTGCATCCGATCGACTCCTTACGCCGCATAACTACGGTGCCAACTCTACCAAAAGGTTTCTTTAGGCAGCGGGGGTTTATGGAAAGCCTAACTGTACCGGGCGCCAGAAGATGAAGGGCTTTAGCACGGGCAGAGCAGAAAAGCAGTTTGTCCTACTTGTCAGTGGACACGGGAAAACTCTAGGCCTCTGGCCTATCATGAGACGCACTTGAGGACAACTAAAAAAAATAATTAAAAAAACTGATCCCAGAAAAAGAAAAACAAAAACAAAAAACCAAACAACACATCCCAGAAAGATGAAGGAAATGAGGATAGAAAATTAAACCCACAAGCCTGCTGTTTGCCTTTAGCAGACCGAGGATCGCGGCGACGATGCTGCCTCCTGGTGGCGGGACGGGGCGATGACGCTACACAGCCAAGCGGAGTTTCGCGCGGTTGTGGTGATGGTGGTGACGGGGATTCTGAACCAAAAGAGGCTCTGGCTGCCCAGGTGACCAAAAGCGAAGTTTGGTTATTTTAATATTAGATTGGCATTTATTATTACCACACTCCATAGCTCTAAAGCAAAGTCTTCAAGAACACGGCATCAGAGTTTGCCTGGGATGTTTTGGTTTGCCACCAACTGAGAAAGGGATGTCTTTAAGAAAACAAAGTCTTCAGCTTCTTGGCATAGCTAACACATTGTCTCTAGGGGAGCTGTAGACACCAATAGAAGAAATACAAATATAGGTGTTAGGAAACAAGACTTGGCAACTTCAGCATTGATAATCATTGGTCAAGACTGATGCCAAAGTAGAGAAGCATTAATGATTTTATTAAAACAGTGTAGCATCATTTTGTCCCAAATATAAGGAAAAATAACACTTGGATATGGGAAAGAAAAAGAACTTCACATGAGAAGCCAGTGAAGCTGAAGACATTTTCACAGGTAAGTGACTAAAGCTAGGAAACAAATTGATTTTGAGCTTCATAAATAGCAGGTATAGACCTAGTCCCTCTGACCTTCCTGTACCATAATGCAAGGTAGAAGATGCCAAGTGTGTCAGTGGTGCTGTGTTGTTAGCCCCATATTGTTGCGTTTTTAATTTAAAAATTTTTAAGGTTTTTAAAAAATTTATTTGACACAGTATTAGAGAGTACAAGTAGGTAGAACAGCAGGCAGAGGGAAAGGAAGAACCAGGCTCTCCACTGAGCAGGGAGCCCGATGCGAGGCTCAATCCCAGAACCCTGGGACCATGCCCTGAGCTGAAGGCAGTGGCTTAACTGACTGAGCCACCCAAGGACCTCTAATTAAAAAAAATTTTTTTAAAGGATCTTGTTTATTTATTTGACAGACAGAGATCACAAGTAGGCAGAGAGGCAGGCAGAGAGAGAGGAGGGGAAGCGGGCTCCCTGCTGAGCAGAGAGCACGATGTAGGGCTCAATCCCAGGACTCTGGGATCATGATCTGAACTGAAGGCAGAGGCTTTAACCCACTGAGCCACCCAGGTGCCCCTAATTTAAAAATTTTTTTAAAAAGATTTTATTTATTTGACAGACGGAGTAGGTGCAGAGGCAGGGAGAGGCAGGCAGAGAGAGAGAGAGAGAGGAAGAAGCAGGCTCCTAGGGCTTGATCCCAGGACCCTGAGATCATGACCTGAGCCAAAGGCAGATGCTTAACTGGCTGAGCTGCTCAGGTGCCCCAAATCTCCACTTTTTATAATAGGAAGTCAGTTGGCCATATTTAAAATAGATAAACCAAGAAACAGAAGTAGGAACAAAATATTTAGACGTATGGCACCAACTCCTAGAAGAAGTACCTTAAGAGTTAAGATTTGCAGGAAATGTTTTTCAGAATAAGCCATTTGGTACATTTCAATATTTTAAAAAAACTATGAATATGTATTATTTGATCTTGTAAAAATTATGCATCTTACAGGAAAAAGGAAGAACAGGATAACATTGTCAGAGATGATGGCAGACAAGGAAAGTGGTCATTCTTTTTCTGACGGAATAGAGAGTATATTGCACATCTGCTCAGGGCAGGGTTTGAGACACATATGCAGCATGCAACGTGGCAGGATAATTTAGCAAAGTAGGAACTTTTGTTTGTTCTGCCTATGTGTTTCCTTTCTCTCTGGAGCAAGCAAGAGTTTTGGCAGGGCTCAGAACAGAGGCAGCCTGATGTCAAAGGACCTTCTGCCTATGTAAAAGTCCAAAGTAAACCTGGGGAAAGGTTCTGTCCTGGAGGGCCTGGGAAGAGGATTTTGAAGAGGCTTTTATGACTGGGAGGGGATTGGTGTGTAGGTTCAGCAGTGGGTTGTGTTGAAGCAAGTGGCAGAACGTGAGTACATGGCTCTGGGGGTGTCTGAGGAAGCCAGGTACAAGCCTAGAGGCTCTCATAGCTGAGTTTCCATATCTTGAATATGGCACAGAGCTAAGAGTTTGAGAGTCCAGCACCTGAAAAGCCGTACCAACTAGTATTATAGGGACCTTAGCAATCACTGGTAAGACTGATGTCCAATGATGGGATGGTGTGTGTGGGGGCGGGTAGGAAGCCTACTCTGTGCCTTGGTGTTTCTCTGACCTTTTGCACAGCTCTTGGTAGGTGGGAGCTCAGGACTGCCAGATGCTGAATTCCTCACTAGCACCCAGTGCAGGGACTCAGAGTAGGATTGAGGTCATTGGAAGAACTTTTTATTTTATTTTACTTATTTTTTTTAAAGATCTTATTTATTTACTTGACAGAGAGAGATGACAAGCAGGCAGAGAGGCAGGCAGAGAGAGAGGAGGAAGCAGGCTCCCTGCTGAGCAGAGAGCCCGATGCGGGGCTTGATCCCAGGACCCTGAGATCATGACCTGAGCCGAAGGCAGCAGCTTAAGCCACTGAGCCACCCAGGCGCCCCTGGAAGAACTTCTTAAAAATGCAGTAATTCTTGCACACCTGAGTTTGCAGACTAAGATCACATTTGCTGCACAAGCAGAGCGAGGCAGAGTCCCTGTTTTCACTGGTTGCAGGAGGAGCCAACAGCAAGTACTTAATGACTTCATGATAAGTAGTAAATGAGATGGTGTGCTCAGGCTCCCACTGAAGGAAAGGCTGGTGGGGCAGTCACCTCTAGCTTTTTGCTCCTCCAGGATCTATTTCCTTCTTTCTCACATGGCCTGGCCCACCTGATGGTCGTCCCTCTCCCTATATAAGAGTGAAGGAGGGAATAAGAGGATCTCTGCTCGAGGGAGAAAGAGATAGAAAAGACCCAGGCAAGAGTCTTTCTTGCTCAGGACACTGATTTACATCTGAATTCTGGGGTTCTAAATCACTGCCGGAGGTTAAAGGGGCTTGGTGTCCAGAGGTTAGAGGGGCTAAAGGACCCTAGGGGAGAAAAGAAGGGAAGGGGAGGAGGCTTTCCCAACTGGAAGGGAGCTGAGGGAGTCAAGAAGCCCAGATAGGGATAGAGACGCACACAGTCCTATTAAACAAAGAGGGACCCAACTTCACTGATTAGGGCAGAAGGGAATCCTCTTGGATGTTTGAGAAGAGATGGGGCTCTGAAGGGGTCCCAGGGCTGGAGCTGTGCAATAGGGTAGGGTTTAGTAGAACTTGAGTTTGCCCGTGTTACAGGTCTCCCTCGGGGGGACCCTTCCAAAGGAGGACTTGGGAGTTGGCGTTCAGAAGGCCCCAGGGAAAGTGGAGTCAGTCCCAGGTAGAGCTAGGAAAAGATCTGTAGGTCACTCCTGGAGTGAGAGAATGCTGGATAGAATCACGAAAGGGCTCTCTTCAAGGTCTCAGAGGCCTGCAGAGCCTTTGGGGATATGTGCTATGGGTCCAACGTCTCTTATCAATAGGGATTTCTCAGAGACCAGGAGCAGCCCAGGTCCCTTCTACTGCCAGGGTACCTGGGGGGCAGAGAAACTCTTGGACTAGGTGAGAAAATAGGATTTTCCAGGTTTAGCTCTTGGCTGGGACCCCAGAGTGTGTGACCCCACCCTGTAGCGACACTGGCTTCCCCCAGGACACAAACACACAGGAACAGATATTTGGGTGGGAGGCTGGAACAGTTTTTTATTGTTAGGTAGAAATCATGTTTACAAGGAAGCAGTAGGGTGCAGCGGGAACAGGGTCAGGTCCAGAGGGTCCTGGGTGACCTTTCCTCAGAGGGGACAGTCCTGCTGTCTCCTCTCACGCTTTCTGGGAGATTCGCCCTCCTCTTTGTTTCTGGGCCTGGCCTGGTGTGGGCATCTCAGCCATGCAGGGTAGGGCTGGGAATTTAGATGGGATGGTTGAAGCAGGAGAAGGGGTGAGGCAAGGCCAGCATGAGGTGGTTGCTCTGGGGCCCCTGAGCAAGAGGACCCCATCCTTTCTCCTAGCCCACTTCTTGCTCCTTGGATCGGGGTTCCAAGCCCTGGTGAGGTTTGGGGGCCTCCTGGGCTCTAGGCTGGTCACTGGGCTGTGGACCTTTCTGGGGTCTGTGGCGGTTTAGTCCTGGGAGGGCAGAAGAGGGGAGGGGCTTGAGGGGCGAGGCTCCCCTTCACTCCCCCCTCCCCACCCCCGTTCCTTTAGCTTCCTCACCTCTTACAGCCTTTGGAGCCTTTTCCCTTCTTGCCAGACTTAGGAGTCCCTTTGTCCTTCTTACAGCCCTGGACTTGTTTCTGCGGGGCTGGCGGCTGGTCCAGACGCTGCATCAGCTGCTGCACCCAAGGCTCTTTAGGGTCTGCACACAGCTCTGGTTGAGAGCGCTTCCGAGGTGAGAACCTGGGGGTTGGGCATTAGCAAGCCTGTCCTAGTCTTGCCCACCACACCCTCCCACTCAGTGGCACCCACCTTCTTGCATTCACTCACAGGATAGCCGGGATGGGGCAGCCCAAACTTGGCTCCTGCTTCCGGTAGCTGCGGACAACCCGGGCAGGAATCTTCCTTAGGCTGTACTTGAGGCAACAGTCCTGGGCCCCTCCATCACTGCCTGCAGGGTGGGGTTTACAGGGAGCCAGGGCTTCTTGTAGGCTCCCACCCAGGCCTACCATTGTCCCCATCCTTGGCAACTCCCTCCTCGGTACCTTGGGTCCAGGGGATGCAGAAAGCCAGGACGAGGACAAGAAGGCTAGGAGTCAGTAACTGAGCCATGGCTGTGGTGGAGGGTGAGGGCGAGGCCAGAGTAGTGCGCGAGGTGGACAGCTGCAAGTTGGGGGTCCGAGTGTCCGCTCGCACTGGTCTGTTGCCTATTTATGCAGGCAGGCACTTTCACTTCCTCCACTCCCAGTCACTCTGTCCAGGCAAGAATAGGGATCTCCCTCCTTTTCCTTCCTGAAAGGCAGATCCTGTCTTGGCACCCAGCCTCACTAGTATGCGGAAACAAAAACTACACGCGGCTCATCCGGGTCCTAAGCCGCCCGAGTCTTTCCCCTCAGTATCAGGTGAATCTGTCAGACCCTCTTTCTACCTTTGACCGCTGTCTTGGTGCAGGCCTCACCACCTCTCCCCTGGAATGTTCCCCAGGAAGACTGCCTCTTCACTGCATTCCAGGTTCCATACTCTCCCCATCCTTCTAGCAGGCTGAGGACTGTTCCTAAAATGCACATCTGATTACTGGATTGTAAGAGTTCTTTCTATGTTCTGGATAATAGACCTTTGTCAGATATATGATTTGCATATATTTCCTCCCATTCTGTGGGTTTTCACTCTCTTGATAGTGTCCTTTAATATACAGAATTTTAAAATTTTGTCCAACTTACCTATTTATTTTTCTGTTTCCTGTGCTTTTGGTGTCATATTTTTAAAAAAAGATTTTAAGAACCAAGATGCCCTTCAACAGACGAATGGATAAGGAAGATGTGGTCCATATACACTATGGAGTATTATGCCTCCATCAGAAAGGATGAATACCCAACTTTTGTAGCAACGTGGACAGGACTGGAAGAGATTATGCTGAGTGAAATAAGTCAAGCAGAGAAAGTCAATTATCATATGGTTTCACTTATTTGTGGAGCATAACAAATAGCATGGAGGACAAGGGGAGATGGAGAGGAGAAGGGAGTTGAGGGAAACTGGAAGGGGTGGTGAACCCAGAGAGACTATGGACTCTGAAAAACAATCTGAGGGTTTTGAAGGGGTGGGGGGGGTGGGAGGTTGCGGGATCTAGGTGGTGGGTATTGGAGAGGGCACAGATTGCATGGAGCACTGGTTGTGGTGCAAAAATAATGAATACTGTTATGCTGAAAAAAAATTAACTAATTAATTTAATTATGTTCAGTTAACCAAAAAAAAAATAAAATAAAATACAAAAGATTTTATTTATTTACTTGACAGGAGAGAGAGATCACAAGTAGGCAGAGAGGCAGGCAGAGGAAGGGAGAAGCAGACTCCCTGCTGAGCAGAAAGCCCATGCAGGCCTTGATCCTAGGATCCCGAGATCATGACCTAAGCTGAAGGCAGAGGCTTAACTCACTGAGCTACCCAGGTGCCCTGATGTCGTATTTTAAGAAACCATTGCCAATCCAAGGCCATGAAGTTTTCCACTTGTTTTCCCCCCAGCTTTATTGAGGTATAACTGAAAAGTACAAATTTGTGTTTATTTTAAGCATTATAATGTGATGATTTCGTGTAGGTATACATTGTAAAATAATTACCACAATCAAGTTAATGAACAACTCCATCACTTCACATAGTGACTTTTTTCTTTTTTTTGTGGTGAGAATGTTTAAGATATACTTTCTTAGCAAACTTCAAGTGTATACTATAGTATTATTAACTAAAGTGACCATGTTGTACATTCATTCCTTAGAACTTATTCATCTTCTAACAAAGTTTGTACCCTTTGACCAACATTTTCCCATTCTCTCTCTGCCCTGAACCCCTGGCAACCACCACTCTTTTTCTGTGTGTTTGAATTTTTTTTTAATTGCATATATAAGTGATACTGTGTAGTATTTCTGTTTATCTGTCTGGCTTATTTCTCTTAGTAAAAGGATATCTAGGTTCATCCATGTTGTCTCAAAGTGCAGTTTCTTTCTTTTTTTAATGGCTGAATAATATTCCATTGTATGTATATACCCCATCTTTATCCATTCATCCATTAATAGACACTTAAGTTGTTTCCATGTCTTGGCTATGTGGATAATGATACAATGAACAAGGGAGGACAAATATCCTTTGGATATATACCCAAAAGAGGGATTGCTGGATTATACAATTGTTCTATTTTTAATTATTTGAGGACTATCTATACTGTTTTTCATAATGGATGCACCAATTTACATTCTCCTCAATAAGGTACAGGGTTCCTTTTTCTCCACATCATCTCCAACATTTGATATCTCTTGTCTTTCTTTATAATTTATTTATTTGAGAGAGAGAGAGAAAGAGAGCGCAAGAGCACAAGTATGAGCATGAGCGGGGTGAGGGGGTTGGGGGTGAGAAGGGGAGGACCAGAGTGAGAGGGGTGAGGGGCAGAGGGAGAGAGAGAGGTAGAAGCAGACTCCCCTTGATGCAGGGCTAGATCCCAGAACCCTGAGATCAGGATCTGAGCAGAAGACCAATGTTTAACCAACTGAGCCACCTAGGCACCTCACTCTTGTCTTTTTGATACTAGGCATTCTAACAGGAATGAGGTGATATGTCATTGTGGTTTTGTTTGCATTTCTCTGATGACTCTCCACACCTCCTTGCCCAGTGTGGAGCCTCGCTGAAATCAAGTTGGATCCTTAACTGACTGAGCTGCTCAGGTGCCTGGATTAGTATAGCATTTTACTATAGTTTGAAATCAGGAAGTATGATGCTTCCAGCTTAGTTTTTCTTTTTCAAGATTCTGGCTATTTGGGATCTTCTGTGGTTCAATATGAATTTTACATTTTCTTTTTTATATTTCCGTGGAAGAATGCCATTGGGATTGTGATAAGATTGCTTTGAATCTGTAGCTCACTTTAAGTAGTATGGACATTTTAACATTATTAATATTCCAATCAAAGAACACAGAATATCTTTCCATTTATTTGTGTCTCCTCTTCAATTTCTTTCATCAATATCTTATATTTTTCAGTTTATAAGTCTTTACCTCCTTGGTTAAATTTATTCCTAAGTATTTTATTATTTTTGATGATATTGTAAGTAGGATTATTTCTTAATTTCTCTTCTAGTTTGTTATTAGTATATAGAAATGCAACTGGTTTTTGTATGTTGATTTTGTATCCTGCAACTTTACTGAATTTGTTTATTAGTTCTAACAGGTTTTTTGGGTGAAGTCCTTGGGATTTTCTATATGTAAGATCATGACATCTACAAGCAGAGACAGTTTTACTTCTTCCTTTCTGATCGGCATGCTTTTTATTTCTTTTCTTTTCTTTTCCTTCCTTCCTTTCTTTATTCCTTTCTCTCTCTCTTTCTTTCTTTCTTTCTTTGCCTAATTGCTCTGGCCAGGACTTTTAGAACTGAGTTGAACAGAAGTGATGATAGTAAGCACCCTCATGTTTTTCCTAATCTTCCCCAATAGGAGGCTCCAACTCACAACCTTGAGATCAAGAGTCACGTGTTTTACCAACTGAGCTAGCCAGGTGCCCCAAATATTTTTTAAAGTAAACTCTATGCCTAATGTGGGGCTTGAACTCAGACCCCTAGATCAAGAGTCTCAAGCTCTACTGACTGAGACAGCAGGTACCCCAGTTTTGTTCCTAATCTTACAGGAAAAGCTTTCAACCTTTCACTTTTGAGGATGATGTTAGCTGAAAGCTTGTCATCTATGACCTTATTTATATTGAGATATGTTCCTTGCATACCTAATTTATTGAGAGTTTTTTTTATCATGACATGATGTTGAATTTTGTCAAATGCTTTACTGCATCTGCTGAGATGATCATATAATTTTTATCCTTCATTCTGTTAATGTGGTATTTCAGATTTATTGATTTGAGTATATGACCCATCCTTGGATCCCAGGGATAAATACCATTTTATCATAGTGCATGAGTCTTAATGTGCTGCTGAATATGATTTGTAAGTATTTTGTTGAGGATTTTTGCATGTATGTTAATCAGGGATATTGGCCTGTAATTTTATTATCTTGCAGTGTTCTTGTCTGGCTTTGGTATCAGAGTAAGGCTGGCCTCATAAAATGAGTTTGGAAGTGTTCCTTCATCTTCAGTTTTGAGGAAGAGTTTCAGAAGGATTGGTATTAATTCTTCTTTAAATGTTTGGTAGAATTCACCAGTGAAGGATTCACCTGGTAGAATTTACCAGGACCATCTATCTGGTCATGGGCTTTTCTTTGTTGAGAGATTTTTTTTTTTTTTTAAGATTTTATTTTATTTATTTGACAGAGAGAGATAACAGGTAGGTAGAGAGGCTGGCAGAGAGAGAGAGAGAGAGAGAGAGAGAGAAGCAGGCTCCCTGCCGAGCAGAGAGCCCGATGCGGGACTCGATCCCAGGACCCTGAGATCATGACCTGAGCTGAAGGCAGCGGCTTAACCCACTGAGCCACCCAGGCGCCCCTGTTGAGAGATTTTTTAATTGCAGATTTAATGTCCTAATTAGTTATAGGTCTATTTAGATTTTCTATTTCTTCGTGATTCAGACTTGGAAGGTTGTATGTTCTTGGGAATTTATCCCTATCTTCTAGATTATCCAATTTGTTGGTATATAATTGTTCATTGTGGTCTCTTATGATCCTTTGTATTTGTATGGTATATGTTAGAATGTCTTCTTTTTCAATTATGATTTTATTTTCCAATAGAAACTTCCAGCTGTTTCCATTGCTGCATGAATTTATATTATATTGTGGTTCCCTTTTCTCCACCAATACTTGTTATTTTTTGTCTTTTTGGTAATAGCCAATCTGACAGGTGTGAGGTGATATCTCATTGTTTTGATTTGCATTTCCCTGATCATTAGTGATGTTGAGCATCTTTTCATGTGCCTCTTGGCCATCTCTATGTCTTCTTTGAAAAAATGTTTATTCAAATCCTCTACTTATTTTTAAATTGGGGTTTTAAAATATTAAGTTATTAATATTAATAAATGTAATATTAGGTTTAAATATGAGTTCTTTATATATTTTGGATATTAGCCTGTTCTTGGATGTGTGATTTGCAAATTTCTCCTCTGATTCAACAGGTTGCTTTTCATTTTGTTGATGGTTTCCTTTACTGTGCAAAAGCCTTCTAGTCTGATATAATCCCATTTGTTTATTTTAGCTTTTGTTGTCCTTGCCTAAGGAGATTGCCTCCCCCCCAAATATATTACTAAGACTGATGTCAAAGAGTTTACTGTCTAGGTTTTCTTCTAAGAGTTTTATGGTTTCAGGTTTTATAATCAAGCCAGACTCAGTAATTTTGATTGCCTTATCTTCAAGTATCTGATCCTTCCTTCTACCTTCTCAAGTTTCGTTGAATTCTGCCAGCTAATTTTTTCACTTAAGTTATTATATTTTTGGCTTGGGGCACCTGGATGGCTTGGTTTTTTAAACATCTGACTCTGGGTTTTGGCTCAGATCATAATCTTAGGGTCTTGAGATCAAGCCTTGCATTGGACTCTGTGCTCACTCTTCCTCTCCCTCTGCCCCACTTCTCCCTCTCTCTCAAATACATAAAGTCTTTAAAAATTAAATTATTGCTTTTTTGGCTCTAGAATTTTTGTTTGGTTCATTTTTTAAAGGATTATTTATTTATTTATTTGACAGACAGAGATCACAAGTAGGAAGAGAGGCAGGCAGAGAGAGAGAGAGAGAGGAGGAAGCAGGCTCCCTGAAGAGCAGAGAGCCCAATGTGGGGCTCGATCCCAGGACCCTGAGATCATGACCTGAACCGAAGGCAGAAGCTTAACCCATTGAGCCACCCAGATGCCCCTGGTTCTGTCCCTTTTAATATTGTGATTTATGCCACTGTGGAAGTTGCTGTAGCCTAAGAGGTCTGCAACCAAGGCAAGCATTTGCACCTGTCCTTTAGGGAACCGCCAGACCAACCAAAATGCATAATCCCCAACTCTTGGAGGACAAGATTCTCTGCAACCAGCCAGACACTCCAGGAATGTGGGCTACTTTCCCTACAGCATTAGCTAGTAGCTAGTTGATGCATAGTGTTCTCTTATGAAAGATCAAGCATCCTCTCCCTTCATCAATTGTTATAAGTGTCTGATCAAGTTACAGAGTTCTGAAATAGGTGCTTCCAATTGCTCTTTCCAGTTCAATGGTTGCTTCATTGGAGGGATCAACTCCTAGAGCTTCCTGCTCTGCCATTTTGCATGCTGTCATTACTTTAGATTAGTTTTTAACATTTTAAGACTTTAATCCATTTGAAATTTATGCTGGTATATGGTGTATTATTAGGTTATATCTTAGAATCTATATATATATTTTTATTATGTTATATATATATTTTTAAAGATTTTATTTATTTATTTGACAGAGAGAGATCACAGGTAGGTAGAGAGGCTGGCAGAGAGAGAGAGAGAGAGAGAGAAGCAGGTTCCCTGCTGAGCAGAGAGCCCGATGTGGGACTCGATCCCAGGACCCCGAGATCATGACCTGAGCCGAAGGCAGCGGCTTAACCCACTGAGCCACCCAGGGGCTTGATTCATTGTGTATAACACCCATGTTGGAGAAATTATGGAGAAAATACAATGGAGATAAAAGGGGAATCCTCTTACACTGTTGGTAGACAGACCAGCTTGGGACCTCAGAGTTGTGATTATCAGGTTAGGACTGGAAAATTCATCTAGTTCCCAGAGTGCTAAACTCAGCACCATGCCCTCTCTTCCCTAGGCTTATCCCAGATTTCTGAAAGACAGTTTGTATTGGGATAGGGAGACCATAGAGAAATGTGGAGAGGTTAAGAACTGAGAGGAATAAAATCAGGACAGGGTGGTTCAAGTACAAGATAGTGACAGAAAGATTGTGCCCTTGATTGGGGTGTTTTTGTGGGATTCAGCAGGGATGGGGATTGGAGATGGGGATATTGGGGATATTGTTGGTTGGGGATGAGGATGTGGTGTTTTATCCCATCCACTGAGTGGAGAGACTGGAATCTGAATGAATTAAAGGAGAGATAATTGAGCTCTTGAACTTGAGGTGTTGTTGTTGTTTTTGAGCTTGAGGTTTTACAACAGGCTGAGACTTTAAGCAGAGCAGGGATTGACTCAGCTGGCAAGAGTTTGGCATTTTTGGGACAGGACTGGGCAAAAACAAGGAGATAAGATTTCTTGGGTCATTTACCTGGTCTGATGGTAAATCCTGGCATGAGAAAGCTTTTAATTCCCATATCTTCAATCTCTCCTTCCCCATCTACCCCCACCCTCTGTGGAAGTGACTAAGTAAGGAGTGAGCAGCCTGTTTCTGAAGAGTTCCCAGAAAGGTAGGATAGCTTGGGTCTGGGGTGGTGGTGGGGGCATGTAGATGATTCCAGAGGTATATCATATTAAATTGTTTCTACTCTTTCCAAATTTGACTGTACTTCAGAATCACATGAGGAGCTCATTGGAAATATAGAATTAGAGACACCACTCTAGACTAACTTTTTTTTTTTTAAACATTTTATTTATTTATTTATTTATTTATTTATTTATTTATTTGGGAGAGAGAGCAAGCAAGGAATCAGGGGGAAGAGCAGAGAGGAGAAGCGGACTCTGCTCTGAATGTGGAACCTGACCTGGGGCTCGGTTCTATGACCCCAAGATCATGACCCAAGCCAAAATCAAGAGTCTGATGCCCAACCAACTGAGTCATCTGGGTGCCTCCCTGCCTCCCTCTACCCCCCCACCAGACCATCTTAAATAGAATCTTAGAATAGAGTCAAAGGATTTGTGTTTTTTTAAAGTTCTCCATACACTTTCAAACATTTGGTGGGGGGCGCCTGGGTGGCTCAGTGGGTTAAGCCGCTGCCTTCGGCTCAGGTCATGATCTCAAGGTCCTGGGATCGAGTCCCGCATCGGGCTCTCTGCTCAGCAGGGAGCCTGCTTCCCTTCCTCTCTCTCTGCCTGCCTCTCTGTCTACTTGTGATTTCTCTCTGTCAAATAAATAAATAAAATCTTTAAAAAAAAAAACAACATTTGGTGGGGGTGGGGCTGGAAGATCCACCTGGTCTGTTTTGCACCCCATCCCAAACTCCAGATGGGCACAGAACCTGTAGTAGGTAACAAAGATGGTCTGGGAGAAGAGGAAGCTAGAGTGATACACCCCCCAATCTTCCTGAGGGAAAGGACTTTCTGGCCTGGCACAATGTATAGAAAAAGGGAGAGATGGCTGGGAAGAATTGGGGACAGTCTATTTCTTCTCCTCAAATCCTGGCTTCCCTCTGTCTCCCAAGACATCTTGTCCTTCCCCTTATTTATACCATCATGGAGGGAGGCTCTTTTTTGTCAAATGGTCCAAAGCCCCCTTAGGTCCCATCCTTGACTGAATTTCCTCTACTCAGGAGGCTTTTTCTAGGGTCTACTATAAGTCCCTACTGCTGGACTTAAGCTTATAGTGGTAGATCAGCTATTGAGAGATGTTTCATCTTGGAGGTGGATGTTTCATCCATGCTTATTCCTAGGACTTAGATCCTAAGTTAGGGGCCCTGGGAAAAGCAAGGGAAAGACTAAAGACTTTGCTGGAGGTAGATAATTGGCTGGACAAAAAACTAGAACTGGAAAGAGCTGCTGTCAGAGCAGGAAGGTGACAGCAAGTCTCTGCCACATACAGGGCTGCAGGTGACTGAGCCTATGAGGTGGAGGTGGGAGACATGGCAGGGAGACAGTGAGAAAGTCTGGAAGATAGTGGAGACCTGGTATAGATACAGTCCACAGGACAGGGGTTGAGACAATAGAAGGAGTTGTTATCCTTCTCTGGGAACACAAGTTGGCCACACAGCCATTCCTGGGCACTCAGCTGCTAGCCTTGGCTCATTCCACTCATAGTTCCACTTGCCTTAAGCTTGGTGTGGCAGTCTGGAACTTGCAGCCCTGAACCAAGCCCCTCATTTAATCCTCAGGATAGGCTGGAATGTAGATATTGGAGAACAGAACACAGAGACTTGGATGAATTTCTGTTTAACAAGGATCAAATGGCCTGGGTACCTTGGTGCTCCTAGGTTCCTAGCTGAGCACTGAGCCCTCCAGGAACATCCTGCTCTGATGACTATGCACGTGTTAATGAAGGGGCTACTGATCTCCTGGAGTGCAGATGACCTATTCTGTCCTAAGTGTGTGATATTTGTGGGCCTAGTGGAAGCACAGACATTTCTCAGTGTGTAGCCATCTAGGGTTAGGTAACTGCTTGGAATAGCATTGATGTAGTTGGTTACAGATTCGAGGTAGACAGTGGTAAGCATAGGGCAAGGTAAAGATTTTGGGAGGCAATACCCACCAGCATTATCTTGAAAGGTCTGGTTTATTCTTCCCTTAGGTCTATGTCTGCTGAGAGCCTGGGGGTCAGGACCCTGCAGTAAACTGGGGACACTCCTGTGGATGGGGATGGGTGTATAGGTGAAGGATGGGGCTGCTGAAGAGGGCAGTGGACTCACTTGCTGACCTTGTCATTTCCCTTTGAAAGCCCACAGCCATGTTGTTGAGACCAGGGTGTGCATGTGAATCCAAGACTGTCCTTATTAAAGGAGAAGCAATGAGACAGAAATCAGAAAGCAGAGTTTAGAGGAGGGAAAGACAGGCCTGCTTTAAGGTGACCTAGGAGCTTTATGGAGGAGACCAATGTTGAGGGACGAATTTGGACTGCATTTGTGTTTGTAGGTCTGCAAGATGGTCTGTATCTGTTTGCAGACACAATGGGGAGACTGTCTTTGTGCCTGCATGGTGCTTGTGCCAGCATCTGCTCCTGCATGTCTGACTCAGGGTGTTCTTGAGTCTAGGTAGGTGTGTTTCCTGGACATGTCTCTGGGTTCTCTGAATTAGTTTTGCAGTGGCAACATTGACTTTGTGTCCTTGTGTTTATGCATCTGTGTGGCTGGATGTCTGTGTCCATGTGTCTTTGACTATGTGTGGGATTCTGCTCTGGCCTCTCACTTTACCCTGCCCCTCTTCCCTGACACTCCCCAGCTGCCAGCATCATTTACCGCAAGGAATGGCTTCCTTTCCCTTCCCGCTGTCTGGATTCCCATGAGACCAGCTGTCTGCCCAGGGTCCTGCCCCTGTGGCCTCTGTAGCAGACTCGACCTTGAGAGCGATATACTCTGGAAAGCCCCCAACATGCTCCTTGCATGGCCATGGACCCAGAGAAGTTACAGTGGAAGAGAGGGGGAAGGCAGAAAAGGGGGGGCAGTTGGCAGAGCCCACCCCTCCTTCTGGAAACAGAGATCTCCCTCTGGCCCCTTCCCAGGGCCCCTTTCCCTCCCTATGCTCTCATCCAGACCAAGTATTCAGGGTCCTGGCCTCAGTATCTCTGGGGATAGGAATGAACATTCCTCTGCAGGCCCTGCCAGAGCCACAGGGATCTGGTCTTCTGTGTCCCCCAGTACCTTCCATGCCTGCATCGTGTTCGTTCCTCATCTCTGCACCTGAAGCCCAGGCTGTCTTCTCTTCTTTCCTCTTCCTATGTTGGACGCAGTAACCACTCTTGTTCCTTGTTCTGTGACAGACCTGGCCTCTGCCGTGGGCCCCTGACCCAGGTGGAACATTAGGCTTTGGATGGCTGGGAATGAGCAGAAGCCCAGGCCCCTCTCACATGGTGCAGAAAGTAGCATCTGTGGGGTTTACTCCTGTTCCCATTCTGTGTTCACTGTTCTCCCTGGATGGGCTGTGGTAAGCAGGTACAAAAATGAAGCAGTCATGGTTTCTATCCTCTAGGACTCAATGTTTGACAGGAGAAGTGATTTTGTGGAGAAGCCACTTTCCTCCACCGCAGGTAGTCAGGTGCCTGAAATTCTCTCCATAGAATTCTTAGGTGTCCTCTGCAGAAGTCGGGAAGGGCTCCAGAAGGTCCGAACCTTTCACCATGCCATGTTACTTGTGAGGGTCAGAGGTGTACTCCACAGAGTTCCCAAGCAAGCACTGATATATTCCTAGCACCTGCCACCACCATTTACACTGGAGGTGTAAATGCTTGAGTTTCTATCCTCCATGAGGCCTTTTATTCTGATTTTACCTCTGTTGAGACTCGGGAAAGCTGGAGGGTGGGGGCTGTGCTAGGGTAATGGGATGGGATGAACAAGGTTTCATCTCTCAACAACATCCTGTGTGAATCACAGGCTCTGACCCTATCTTCTCTCAGCTCTTGGCTTTGCTGAAACTGAGAATCCTGAAGGTGTTTGTTCCAGCTCATCTTTATGCCTTTTGACCCTTTATTGTAGGACTTTGGTCAGCACTATGAACTCACACTGTTCTGGGACAGGTAGAAGCTTGAGGGGACCATGGGAAGGACCCATTCCACCTAAGTCAGGATGTGTGCACATTAACCTTGGCTTCCCACACGATGCTGCTGTGACCTTTCTGGGTCATTCCCTTCATGCTGTCCCCTCTCCCCCCACCCCACATCCTTGCTCCGTGGCTCTCTGCCTAATTGCTACCTGACAGGGAGGATGTGTCTGTCACAAGACCTCCTATGATCTCTGGGCATGCTTTAGGAAAACACCTGGAGGGTGTTGGCTCAGCAGGCTTGAGCCTTGTACCTCCTCATCCTGAGGGTCACAAAGGGGCTTGGCTCCCATCCCTTAGGCAGAGTCACCATTCAGAGGAGGGATACATTCATGCTTCTTTCCATCCTGGCTTTTCTTCATCCTGTTAGCAGTGGACACATTGGGTCCTATCAGAGGAAGAAAGTCCTGCCACCACCTCTTGGTTTAATGGGATATTGAGTCATCCTGGATTTCCTTAGGAATTAGTAAGGCAGGGGCATTTAATTGTCCCCCATACCACATTATAGGGAAACTATAACACTTCTTCCACTTCCTTGAGCTCTTGGCTTTTGTGAGGTAGGCCAGAAGGTGGGAATGCAGAGATGCCACCTTTTGAGAGATACAGAGTGTCCAAAACAGATTCTTTCCATCTCCTCAGGGGAGCCCTCAGAGGCTCTTTGTCTTTTGCCTTCCATTTCTCTCTTCCCCCCTCCAAACTACCGTAGTCCCTGGGAGGACACCAGGACACAACAGCTGCCCTATTCCTCTGTCTCAAGTCCTCTCCTCTTCCTTATGTTCCATGCATTTAGAGCTTTCTCTGCCATCTCTTCTACTGTGTTCCAAGAGCAACTGTTCCACACAGATGATCACCAACTTCAACCAGTTTTTCTGACCACCTGGGCTCACACACTACTACCGACTTCTTAGGCCTTAAATATAACTCACCATGGTACTTTCTAGAATTCTCCTCCACATATGACTTTGGCTTTCCATTTTGTCCTTTCCACCATTTGCTATGATTCTTCCCAGCTTCTCGTTCTCCCTTCATGATCTTTGTCCCCACTCTCTTAATTGTGGGGGAAACTTTTTTCTCTTGATATACAAAGTCCTCCCTCATTAATGTCACCTGTTCCTTACTTACCACCAGTGCATCGTCTGTGCTTAGTCAAGTCCCCCCCCCCCCCAACCCCTTTTTGGGGGGACTCACTCCTATTGTGTTACTTTGTTCTCTTGCATTGTCAACTTACTCCTCTCCATTTAGTCTTTTCCATCAACATCTAACATATTATGTCTCCCACCTTTAAAAACCCTGCTCTATGTCCTCATTTTTCAGCATGCCTATGGAACAGAATTCCTTGGAACAGTTGCTTATACTTGCTATGACCACTTGCTCTTCCATTCTCTCTTGAATCTACTCCAATCACAGCTTCATTTCCACTATTCACCTGGGTCTGTTCTTCTCAAGGCATGAATGATCTCTATGTTGCTAAACTTAAAAATCATCTGAGTCCTCATCTTACTTGGCTGATTGGCAACTTTTCATGCAGTTTCTCACTATCTCCTTGTAATACTCTTTCCCTTGGCTTCTGGTATATTATACTCTACTGCTCTTCTTCCTACCTCACTGGCTACTACTTTGCAGTCTTTACTTATTGGTTCCTGCATTCCCCTCTGCCCCTAATTTGTTAATGTTAGAGTGTCTCAGAGCCCAGTCCTAGAACTCTCCTTAATTTATACTCATTTCTTTGGTGATCCTATCCAATCTCATGGTTTTATACCTACCTATCTATCATCTATTATCTCTTTCTCTCTCTCTCCCTCTATCTATCTAATCATCCACAGCCTGCTAGGACCCTCCTTGAGGACTATCAAGCTTCTGTGTTGATAACAGGCTGTTGAGATATAGTCTTAGAAAGAAGCTGGAAAATTAGTTATGTGGCTACTGCAGAGACAGAATGAGAAGTGGTCATGTTCTCAATTAATTTTGTAGGTGGACACAGGATTTACTGATGGATTGGATATGTATTATGGAAAAAAAGGCCAAAGATGACATTAATATTTTTGTCTTGAGAAAATGATAAGATGGAGTTGCCATTAAGTGATATGGTAAATACTGTCCAGGAAGTGTGTTTTGTATGTGTGATTGGGTAATGGTGATGGGTGGGGAATCAGTTGTTCACTTTTCTGTAGTTTAAGATGACTATTGGACATCCAAACATATATTTTGATTAGACAATATTGGCAAGTGAGACTCTATCCCATGAGATCATGAGCTCCATTGTGTAAGTCCTCTGTTTTCTTCATTGTTGTGTTTGCTATAGTACCTTGGATATAGTAAGTACTCAAATATTTTTATTGTTGAATGTAAGACACTTCTCAAAGTCATTCTTACTGTAATCCTTCTGGGGTCCTCTTCCTCCTGTGACAGGATCTCCCATTCTATAGACCTTATCATACTAATGTAGTGATTTGTCTGCTTCCCAGCTCAGAATTTTATTTTAAGTAGTATTAATGTATTACTGTGGATCAGCCACTATTCTAAGCCCTGGGATATGAGCCATTATTTAAACTATTCTGTCAAGAATAGATGGAAACGGAATACAAATAGGCAATAATAGTAGAGGAAAGGAGCAAACTTGACGGATATCAAGCTTAGAACTCAGTGACTAACTTCATATTTGGGCTAAGCAAACAATGTGCTTCTAGTTACAACATTACAAGACATTAGGTCACAGTTTGGTAGGGTACAGGGAGAGTGTTCTGATTTTGGATTTATTTGTATTACCTTTGGATAACAAGGCTCAGCTGGTTGCTCTTTATTACACCATGGGCAAGCAGACTGAAGCTCAGATTTACTCTTTCACTTCCCCTAAAGAGCATCTGAACTTTGGTTTGGCTTCCTGGCTCCAGGCTCTTTTGAGTGCAAAGTAAATTGGCTTTGCTTCCTTATCATACCCTGGTCAGGAACAGTCAGCCTCTGTCCCAGGTACTCTGATCTCCCATCTACATGCTCCCCCTCCCTGATTCTCTCCCTGCCTGCCCTTGGGAGTGGGGGACAAGTCCCTTTTCATGACCTACTCTGATCTTCATTCCAAGAGTCCATGCAGCTGGCAGGCAGTGGGCAAGATATAGGCAAGAGAGTTACAGCAGCTTCCCAGATGAGCTCTCCAAAAAGATCTTGCCAATAACCATCAGGAGCAGAGGAGGGGGGAGATTCTATCATTTGCTTTTGACATCCTGTCATGTTAGCTACATGTTTTTGATAAACACAACATACCTCCTCAAAGTTGGAACACTATGGCACTCCTCTAAAAACCTCCCCCGCAGACTGTGGGCCTCTAAGGAAATCATGAGTGATTCTGCCTGTGGGATTCGTGGCCAATCCTCCTCATCACTGCTATCCTCAAGTCCACATTGCTTCTCTGGGGCTAAAGACACCAATGGGAAGCCATGATAGAATTCAAACCTGACCTTTATTTACCTTACCTTCCTTCTCTGCCCAAGCCCCTTTATCCATAGTCCAGGGTGGGCCAGGAGGAGTTGTGTGGAAAGCTGACCCAGCTTAAGAGTGGATTAAAGTTCCTTCTCTATATGGGAAGGACACTTCAGCCTCCCCTCATGCCTTCCCTTAACACACCACAGTGGAGAGAAGGAGGAGACAGACAGTGCTTTGCTTAGAGACATAGAGTGTATTTTAGGTGGCACTCTGCCCCACATGCACCATTAAATGAAAATGACAGTAGCAATCCTCTTCAAGGGACACAGATGAGAGCCTACAATGACTTTTGATTGTGTTGGGTCTTCTTGAGCAGACCAACGTTTCTCTCTGAGGTGGGAGGTGAGAGCTAGGGTACATTCCCTGGTTGTGTGGCACAAGCCACTAAAGGACAGTGCCGAGGGCAGTGGCGGGAGTGGCCCAGGACTGAGGCAGAATGGAATTGGTGAGAGCGGGAGCGGTGCCGGAGCTTACTGTCAGGGGAATGGGGACCATCCAAGAAGGCCAGGCCCTCCTGCTTCTCAGTGGGGGAAGATTGGGCCTTGGAGTCCCCTCTTGTCCTCTCTGTCTTGGTTTGCCCCATGGAACTTTTGGCTGGAGCCAGGCCCTTTTCTGCATTTTCTTTTCTGGTGTTGGCCCCTTTCCCGGCTGTAGAGGACATGGATTCCTCATGCACTTTGCTTTTTGCCTTGGAGTTAAAACAGTGAAGAAAGGATTTCATCTTACTTCTCAAGCCTGATTCTGGAAGGCTGGGCCTCTTGTGAGTGTGGACTGGCATCACCTGTCCCTGCAAAACCTGACCTTTCAAAGTTGGGCCCTGCAAAGGCTTACCCTGAACGAGTTGGCCCAGGAAAAGCTGGCCCTGTGATGCCTGGGGCACCACAGGCTGGGCATTCTTAGGAATCCTTGCTGGTTTGAGGAATACATTAAGCTTGGTTTGACTGTTGTGCGGGTCATTCTTCTCAGGTACCTTCACCCCAGGGATTCCTGGAGGTGGCTCTGGAAGCTTAATCTGAGGGTGATGTCGGGTACTGTGTTCACAGGGAGCATCAAGATGAAAGCTACGGCTCCGTCGCCAGGGGCTGTGAGGTGTCCTGTTCAGAAGCATCCCTTTTGGTGTCTGGGCTTCATCAGGGTGGCTTATGTCTCTTGTGGAGGAGTGTGCAAACCCTGCATCCCCTTCTCCATGGTCCCCTGCCAATTTGGGTTTCCCTGGGTCCTCTCTCTTTTCTGCCAGCATGGGGACATGGGCTGAGTCCTTGCTGTGGCCAGGGCTTTGGGACTCAGGACTCCAGGGCTCCTCCAGGCTGGGGCTGTTCACACTGGCCTCCAACTGAACACAGAGCACCTGGGCCTCTGTCATGTCCCCACTGGGTTGTGATATCTTAGAGGCCCAGTGGGCAGAACCATGAGATACTGCTCTTGAACTAGGTTGCTTCTGGTTCTGCTGCACCGCCTTTAACTCAAGGGCCAGCTGTTCTTTAAGGTGGAGCCATTCTGGATCTGGGACACGAGGAGTATCTGGTGGGATGGGGAGATCCTGGAGCAATGTTTCTCCTAGGTTCTCTAGACTAATCCTGTGTGGATGTGTTGTCTGAGTTTGCTACAGTTTGTTCTCTGGACAGCCTAGCCTTTATGGGAATTCCAAGTTGTATCTCTAGGATCTTCTTTCTTAGATGGAAATTTAGTTTGGCTAAGATGGGTTTCTTGAGTGTGTAGGGCCCAGAGGTCTCTGCCTGGCTTTCTTTTTTAAAAAAAACTGTTTATTTATCTATTTTTTTTTCAAAACAGGAAAAAATATACAGTGGAAAAAAGACAGCCTATTTATCTATTTTTAATAAAACTTTTTATAAACATACAATGTATTATTAGCCCCAGGGGTACAGATCTGTGAATTGCCAGGTTTACATACTTCACAGCACTCACCATAGCACATACCTTCCCCAATGTCTATAACCCCACCACCCTCTCCCCACCCACCTCCCCCCGGCAACCCTCAGTTTGTTTGTTTTGTGAGATTAAGAGTCTCTTATGGTTTGTCTCCCTCCTGATCCCATCTTTTTCATTTATTCTTTTCCTACCCCCCAAATCCCCCACGTTGCATCTCCACTTTCTCATATCAGAGAGATCATATGATAGCTATTTTTCTCCAATTGACTTATTTCTCTAAGCATAATATGCTCTAGTTCCATCCACGTTGTCGCAAATGGCATGATTTCATTTCTTTTGATGTCTGCCTGGCTTTCTAAAGGCACCATCTTGATCATTTCTTCTACCAGCTCTTCAACCTGGAGCTCATCTTCAATGTCTGCACAAGTATCACTGATATCTTGAAAGCTTGGTCCAGGACTCAGAGACTGCTCTTCAGATGAGATCATCTGAGTCAGAGGTTCAGTTGAGAATTCACCAGGTCCAGGCACTATTCTTGTGATTACAGCTTGGGTAGAGATTGCCAGTGCCATGGCCCTAGAGAGAGCCACTTAATAAAGAGCTGGCAGCCCTGACAAGAAGGCCAGGTACTTGTGCCACAATGTTGTCTCCAGTTTCTCAATGGCTCCCTTGGACAGGGCTTGGGGCAGCTTAGGGTGTTCAGGGACAGCATCTGGTGAGGCCTGTTGCTGTTGGTCAAGGGCCATTGGTATCCAGGGCATAGCTTTCTGCTGTAGGGCAGGGTCAGTTGCTGCCTCTAGCTCCAAGGGCTTGTTTTCTGGGATGCAAGTGAAGGGAGCCACTTGCAGGCCCCCAGGAATTATGCACTGCCAAGAGCTATATACACCAGCAAGGACCTCACCATGGTGAATCTGCCCACATTTGGAGTTGATGTGGCTCTGCAATTTTGCCTTGGCCTGGTCAGACGAGTGTGGCATGGGGATTGACACTGGGTCTGTGATGGGTGAGAATGGGTCACTGGCCCCAGTGGCCTCCAGGGCTGTAGGTTGGGAATCATGCACGGTGGTTAGGGCTGGGCTGCTCTAGGACAGAGTTGACTGATCAGTGGGGGACAGAAGTAACTGGATGGACTCCTGGATCTCTTGGGGCAGGCCCTAGTGATGATGAATCACCTGTCACTGGAAGTGGATTTTCTAGACTATGTATCTAAAGATGGACATATGGACCAATTCTGCCTAATACGATATATGATGAAATTTACTGGGGGCTTCTGGGGAAGAATTTGCATTGGGATTAAAGAGACAAGATATGAGAACTTGCTTCTATTTCTCCAGTCCATGACCTGTTGCTTCCTGTCTTGAATAAGAAGTATAGGTGTAATGTTTACATTTATTTTTTTTAATGTAAAGATTTTTACTTTTTTATTTGAGAGAGAGGGAGAGCAAGAGAGCATGCACACACATGAGCGGGAGAGGGTTGTTGGGGAGGGGCAGAGGGAGAGGGAGAATCTGACTTCCCACTGAGCAGGGAGCCCAGTGTGGGACTCAATCCCAGGACCTGCATATCATGACCCAAGCTGAAGGCAGATGCTTAACCAGTTGAGCTACCCAAGCACTCCTGTAATATTTACATCTAGAGCTGCCATCTTAAGATCCTGAGTTGATATCTCTAGGTTAAAATATCATTATCTGAGGATGATGGAGATGAATGGATAGTGGTTAGATGTTTGATGGCATCAATAAATTGAAAAGAAATTGGAACCTCTTGGGTTTGACTATATTTTTTGAGCCACAGCACTTATATTTCTTTGAACTACCTTTCATTTTCATGTACCATAGTTCTGGGTTATAGCTAGCTATTTCCTAGTTTCATCTAAGGTGTAGTTTGCAATTGTGTCTTCCTTGTTTTGAGGTGATTTTCTAGAAGAAAATATTTCTCAGATTGAAAAAAAAGTTTGATTATAAGATATATTAGGAAAGATGTGGGGAAAATGCTTTATTACATACTTCTGGTTGAAACATAAAAAGGAACAAGCTTTTGGAGTGCAATTAAGGATAGGAAATGTAAAATGCACATAGCCCTTGACCTAGCATTTCCTCTTCTATGAATTTATCTAATAGATAAACTCACAGAGACTTATGTGTAAAGATGTTTACTGCATCATTCTTTGTAACAGTGAAAGAGTGGAAACAACTTAACATGATGCTGGTTAATTAAATTATGATTTAGCCACACAATGAAATACTATGCAATCATTAAAAAGGATGAGATCAGTATATATGCTCTTACATGTAAGTGAAACAAGTATATCTAGTACCCTTTCATTTTTGTAAAAAAACCCATGGGAACACACAAATATATATTTATATTATATATATTATATATAATTATATATGATATATCTATAATATTTATTATATTATATATAATATTATATATGTTTATGTTATATATTAAATTATGCATAATATAACACATATTTATAAATATTATATTTTATATTATATATTTACATTTATATAAATATATTTATATTTATAAATCTATATAAATATAAATAAAGGACCATCTTGGAGGCTGGGTATTACACAGGCAGATGAAATCTCTCTCTGTTCTCCAATAGATTGCTACAAAATTACACTGTTTCTGTATTCCCTGTTCAGAGATGTCCTGCATGACTAAGTGACAGTTGGGCTGCCTCTGTAATTGGCTTTCCATCTTTTCCTACCTCACTTCCCTTTTCCTTCATCCTCTCTATAAATAATTGGTACTTAAGCTTTTCCTGGGCTCTGTTTTCTTGGGAACTGGGGCTAATACCAAGAATATAGCTTAAATAGTCCATGATAAATATTTTAAATGGGAGGAAAAAGGGAAAAGAAAGTACTCTTAAGATATGCAGGGCTGGGTGACTGGGTCACTCTGTTGGTTAAGCGACTGCCTTCAGCTCAGGTCATGATCCATGATCAGCAAGGAGTGTGCTTCTCCCTTTGACCTTCCCCCTGTCATGCTCATTCTCTCTCTCTCTCTCAAATAAATAAATAAAATCTTAAAAAAAAAAAAGATATGCAGTGCTTACTGTGTTGCAACCATGTATTCTCGTCTTGAGAAAATTCTTGAAAGTACAGAGCAAAGAAATGTCATGGTATAAAAGAACTGCCAATGAACACTGAACTCATTTAACTAGATTTATTTTTCCATTTAATTATTTTCTCTTCAAAATCACTATTAAATTGTCCAAGGAAATATAGTAAATAGGAAAAAAATCCAATTCTGTAATGGAAGGGCATTTATATTTTATGAAGTTTCAGGAAGGTATAGGGCAAATGTACCTGGACTGAGGGCACATTAACCAGCTTTCAATTTTGTGAATATAGAAATCCACGATCAGAACAACAGACTTATGAGTGAGAGTGGGCTGTAGGGGGAGGGAACCAAATGACTTTGAACACTGCTCCCATGGCCTAGTCCTGGAGTACCTCTCTCCTTACTCTCAGCATTTCCACATAGTAGACACCTCTGGGAACATTGCTGCAGGTCCTCCAACAAAGAGTTGCGTTTCAGGTGACTTCTTTTTTTTTTTTTTTAAGATTTTGTTTATTTATTTGACAGACAGAGATCACAAGTAGGCAGAGAGGCTGGCAGAGAGAGGAGGAAGCAGACTCCCAATGGAGCAGAGAGCCTGATGCGGGGCTCCATCCCAGGACCCCGGGATCACGACCCGAGCTGAAGGCAGAGGCCTCAACCCACTGAGCCACCCAGGCGCCCCAAGGTGACTTCTGGTTGTCACAACCAATACAGAGAAAAAGTGACCACTAACTACATTAGTGAATATGGTAGATCTACTCTTTTTTTGCATAGGGTGAAAAATTATGTGCCTTATTTATATGAATTTGCATTGAACACTTGCATTTTAAAAAGTCACACCTTTTAAAAGATTATTTATTTATTTATTTGACAGAGAGAAAGAGAGAGAGCACAAGTAGGCAGAGAGGCAGGCAGAGGGAGAGGGAGAAGCAGGTTCCCCATTGAGCAGGGAGCCCAACAGGGGACCCGATCCCAGGACCCTGGGATCATGACCTGAGCCAAAGGCAGTTGCTTAACTGAATGAGCCACCCAGGTGTCCCAAAAAGTCACATTTTAACATAACTATTACCTATAGTAAAGGTTGCTTCATGAAAATGTAGTACAATTCAGATATCAAGTTGCCTATTTTTGTAAATAAAGTTTTATTGGAATACAGTCATGTCATTTGTTGATGTACTGTCTGTGGTTGGTTTTTCAGTACAATGGGTGAGTTGGGTAGTTGCAACAGAGACCGCTACTCTAAAATATTTACTATCGGGGTGCCTGGGTGGCTCAGCGGGTTAAAGCCTCTGCCTTCGGCCCAGGTCATGATCCCAGGACCCTGGGATCGAGCCCCGCATCGGGCTCTCTGCTCAGTGCAGAGCCTGCTTCTCTCTCTCTCTCTCTCTCTGCCTGCCTCTCTGCTCCTTGTGTTCTCTGTCAAATAAATAAATAAAATCTTTAAAAAAAATATTTACTATCTAAAAATGTGGCTTCCAACAGCACTGTAGTTAAATGATACCAGTAGTTAAATGAGAAACAGTTTCAGTAAGAGTATATTCTCTCATTTGTATCGCACATTTTCCCCAAGCCCTTGTGCAAGTATACATACCTTACCCTCAAAGACTTTATATCTCTCTATATATTTTATTTTATATTATATTTTCCCCAAGTCCTTGGGCAAGTATATATACCTTACCCCCAAAGACTTTATTTCTCTAGGTACAAATGCTATATAAAAATTTTTCCTTTATCAAAATTGTAAATCTTTTTATAAATATTTTAATCCTATATGGCATATGGCATTGCATTTCTACAAAGTAGTAAACTCTGTAAAGCACCGTTAGGTTAGCACGTTTTTATACTGAAAAAGGGACATATTTTAATATAGAATGGAAAAATTGAATTTTGAACACAAAAGGGATAAAATCCCTCTAGAGTGTCTATTTGGGAGGATTATTTACAAACATACTAAACCATAAAGTTGACATTGGTTTCTTGCTCTTAACTCTCCAGGTAACTGCAGAAAGATTTTTAGGTTGTTTAGCCATTTCTATTCATCTGCATCTATCCCTTGAAAATATGAGGGCCACAAATTGATTTAACTACCGGGATTTGGGAAGGACCCATGACATTAGCCAGCATTCTTATGTCAGGGAATATCCCTCAAGTATCATAGGAGTGTCTTTATTTTTTTTATTTTTTTTTTAATTTACAGCTCTTCTTAAGTTTGAGCAAAGAATTTTGAATGGGTCCAGTAGACGTGCCTAAAAAACATTGCCTCTTTTCCTTCAGAAGATGGCTGGTCCTCTCCTTACTCTTTCCCTATTTCTCCCAAACAACCTTAATTCTAAGCTGGCAAAAGTACCCACGATTAGGAGCTAGAGACAAGAATGGCTGCCAGTGGGGAGCCAAAGTATAGTTAGATACCTGACTCTCGGTATTGTATCAGTGACTTCATTGGAGAATAAATAGGTTTGGGATTTTGAAGAACCAATAAACTACCTGTTTATTAGAGTAAGAAAGGTATAATGCTTAATCATGGACCTGTAAGTTTGTGTTCAGCCTAGAAGTTATAACAAAAGTAGCTTTTTTATGACCAACCACATATTGGGTTGCAACACAGATCTGTGCTGTGTATCAGAAGGTTCTCAGTAATTATTTTCCAATGAGAAGAATAACTACTTTCTTCCAAAGCAGTGTTTTTCAACCTTGATGATTTTTCACCAAATAATATCATACAAAATCTATGGAATGTTTTATCCAATGAAAAATAAACATGATTTAAGTTTCTCTCTCTAATACACTGCTTTTTCTCACCTTCCTTCAGATGTTCTTGGCTGTGTGGGAGAAAAAGGGGTGAAGTTACAACATGTATGCTAGAAATCGTGCCCAGGAATATACTGAGCATTTGAATATCATTTGTCAAATGTGTTGGGGCAGAAAAAAAGTGTGAGAGCCACTTCTCTAAACAACATGTCCTGCCAAAATCAGATAATCTTTGGCACAGGAATATTCCTAGTAGGTAGAAGAGAGAGTATCAAATGTTAAAGTGCTTTTCTTTCTTTCTTTTTACACATATATCCAGGACCATAACATATTCATTAATTGCCTGCTCCACCAGCCAGACAGGTGTTGGAAGAAGAAGACATGGCTTAAGTACAACTCAACAGGAATACTTTAGCACAATGCAAAGGAGACAAGGCCATCTCCTTAGTAGCAGGCTTAGGCAGAAGCTAGTACTATTGGTGGGTTGGATGCTGAAGGAGTAGTGTGGGTATTCTGAGCACACTGAAGTAAAGGAGAGATTAGACAAAAGAATGGACAACTGACAGACTAATTTCCAGGACTCATAGCAGAGGAGGGGGCAGGAGGAAGCTGAAATAGGCTGAATATCAGGTTTCCATAGCTAAGGTATTGCTAATTCTGATCAAACCTCCTATTCTTCCTCCCCAGTACCTGGCTTCTTGGCTTAACAGCTACGCTGGCCAAACTTGGTGAGCCATGACCAAGAGGTTGAACAGAGTGGGCTACTGTATTTTTCATCCACCATTAGTTTCTTTTGCATAGGCTAGCTGGTTCACTGGGGTGTAAGAAAGAGCTATAGGTATTCTCTTGAGAGAATGAAAAAAATGGTGTTTAATTAATCTTTTGGAAAAATGATATTTACAATAAGTAGCTAGGTAGAACACTGATGTAATAAAGTTAGGTGAAGAAGAAAGCATGTGTAATTATTTGAGCATCACAAGTGTAATTGTGTAAAAATGTACCCATAAGAAAAAAGATCAGAAAGAAATAGCCCAGACTGTTGGCAGTAATTATTAGGGAGGTAAAATTGTTAAGTATATACTTTTTCATTTTCTGAATATGTCACTTTACTTATACAGTTTTTTTAAGTTTTTTTTTTTTAAGATTTTATTTATTTGTCAGAAAGAGAGAGTGAGCACAGGAGACAGAATGGCAGGCAGAGGCAGAGGGAGAAGCAGGCTCCCTGCTGAGCAAGGAGCCTGATGTGGGACTCCATCCCAGCACGCTGGGATCATGACCTGAG
This sequence comes from Mustela nivalis, assembly GCF_964662115.1. NCBI lineage: Eukaryota > Metazoa > Chordata > Mammalia > Carnivora > Mustelidae > Mustela > Mustela nivalis. The sequence goes on from NC_139032.1 coordinate 57,586,607, forward strand.
CCAAAGGCAGCGGCTTAACCAACTGAGCCACGCAGACATCCCTACTTCTACAGTTTTAAAAAGCATGTCAAAGTAAATAATTAGAGGGCTGCCAATCTAATGATAGATTATTTATTCAGACCATCCCTCCTGCTAATAACAACCAGAAAAGACTGGCAAATTTTTAAAAATGTTGTTTGAGGCACGATCCTTGAAGACAGAGACTGGGAGAAAATATTTGCAAAAGACACATCTGATAAAGGGGTGTTTTCCAATATATGCAAAAACAAACAAACAAATACTCAACAAAAAAACACAAGCAACCCCATTAAAAAATGGGCCAAAGACCTTAACAGACACCTTACCGAAAAAGATAGAAGGATGACAAATAAGCACATGAAAAGATGCTCCACATCATATGTTATCAGGGAAATGCAAATTAAAACTGTGAGATACCACTACACATCTATTAAAATGGCCCAAATCCAGAACACTGACAACAACAAATGTTGATGAGAATGTGTAGCAACAGGAACTTTCAGACACCGTTGATGGGAATGCAAAATGTTGCAGCCACTCTGGAAGACAGTTTGGTGGTTTCTTATAAAGCAAAACATACTCTTATTATACAATCCAGCAATCATTGTCTTTGATATTTATGCAGAGAAGTTGAAAACTCATGCCCACACAAAAACCAGCACACAAATGTGTATAGCAGTTTTATTCATAATGCCAAAATTTGGAGGTAACCCAGATGTCCTTCAATAGGTGAGTGGAAAATAAACTGGTACATTCAGACAATGGAATATTATTATTCAGCACTAAGAAGAAATGAGCTATCAAGCCGCAAGTAGCCATGAAGGAAATGTAAATATTTATTACTAAGAAAGAAGTCATACTGATAAGGCTATATATCATATGATTCCATCTATATGACATTCTGGAAAAGGCAAAACTGTGGAGACAGTTAAGTTGCCAGAGATTAGGGAGGAGGGAAGGATGAGTAAGTGGAGCACAAAGGATTTTTAGGGCAATGAAACTATTCTTGTGTGATGCACAATGGTGGATACATGTCATTATACATGTGTTCAAGCCCATAGAATGTATATCAACAAGTGTGAACCTTAAGGTCAGCTATAGCCTCTAGGTTATAATGATGTGTTCATGTAGATTAATCTATTGTAACAAATATACCACTTATGGTGGAGGATAATGATAGTGGGGAAGGCTGTGCATATGTTGGGAGAGGGATATATGGAAAATCTGTGCCTCTTTCTCTAAATTTTGATATGAACCTCAAACTGCTCTAAAAAATAAAGTTTATTTAAAAATCTGATTTGATGATTAGTGCTGTGAAATACGTAAACCTGGTGATTCATAGACCTATACCCCTGGGGCTAATAATACATTATATGTTAATAAAAAATAAAAAAAAATTTAGACATCTGATTTGGATGAAGAAATGCTCAACATAATTCATCAACAGGGAAATACAAACTGAAAGTATAATGAGATATTACCTCACACCTGTCAGAATGGCTAAAATCAACAACACAAGAAACAACAGGTGTTGGCTGGGGATGTGGAGAAAGGGAACGCTCTTGCACTGTTGGCAGGAATACAAACTGGAGCAGCCACTCTGGAGAACAATATAGAGGTTCCTCAAAAAGTTATAAATAGAATTACTCTATGATCCAGCAATTAAAGTATTTACCCAAAGAATTAAAAAAAAATACTAATTCAAAGGGATACATGCACCCAATGTTTATAGCAGCATTGTCTACAATAGCCAAATTATAGAAACAACCCAAGTGTCCATCAACTGATGAATGGATAAAGAAGATGTGAGATAGATATATATATATGTATGCATACATATATATGTATATATTTAATATGTGATATTCATATTAGTCATAAAAAATAAAATCTTTGCCATTTTCAGTGACATGGATAGAGTTTAGAGAGTGTTATGCTAAGTGAAATAAGTCAGAGAAATACAAATACGATATGATTTTATTCATGTGTGGAAGTTAAGAAACAAAACAAATAACATGGGGGCAAGCCAAGAAATAGACTCTTAACTATAAAGAACAAATTAATGGTGACCAGAGGGGAGGTGGGTGGGAGGATGGATTAGATGGGTGATGGAGATTAAGGAGTGCATGTTGTGACAAGCACTAGGTGTTGTATGGAAGTATTGAATCACTTTACTATACACCTGAAACTAATATAGCACTGTATGTTCGCTAACTAGAATTTAAATAAAAGTTCTAAAAAATCTGTTTGAAGGCATTACCGAAACAGTGAGGATTTATGGGTCCAAGACTGAGGCAAGAAGGAAAGATTTCAGAGATTAGTGTGACATTTAGTGCTATCCTTTCCCTTAAGGCTATCATCAATGACAATGACCAAGAGGCTGAAATGAGCAGAAAATTTCACAGATTCACAGGATAGAGGTAACAAGAATTGGAGTCAGGGTCTGATTAAGGAGGAGAGGCTCTGGTAAACACCAAAGACTTTTGACTGAGACCTGGGAGGACCCATATCAGTAAGTATGAATTGTAAAGAGACTAAACCGCCCCTGCCCCCCCGAGATGGAATCCATGTTGAATCCTCTCAGTCTCTGATTTAAATAGATGATCTGGGATCACCAGTGCCTCTAGCTTACCTTCCAGCCATAAAATACCAAAACCTGATAAAGACAGAATGAGGGGGTGCCTGGGTGGCTCAGTGGGTTGGGGCCTCTGCCTTTGGCTCGGGTCATGATACCAGGGTCCTGGGATCCAGCCCCATATCGGCCTCTCTGCTCAGCGGGGAGCCTGCTTCCTCCTCTCTCTCTGCCTGCCTCTCCGCCTACTTGTGATCTCTATCTGTCAAATAAATAAATAAATAAAATCTTAAAGACAGAATGAGAAAAAGAAAATTACAAGCTAATCTAATTTATGAGCAGAGGTCTTATGAGCCTAAACAAAATATTACCCAACTAAATAAAAAAATATAAAAAACAAGAACCCACTATGACTGAAATGGATTTAGGGAGTGCAAGGCAAATTTATGACTGAAAATGCAATCACTGCAATACATATTAAAAGAATTAGGAAGAAAAATTAAGTGACCATATTGATGGATGTAGAAAAAGAAGTTTATATCAAATTAAACACCATTCATAACAACATTTTCTCAAATGAGGCATAGAAGAAATCTGATAAAGAATATCTATTAAGCAAATATTATATTTAAAAAGGAAATGTTGAAGGTTTTCCCCCTGAGATAAGGAATGAGATAGGTATGCTTACTATTATTCTTTATAATTAATCATATACCAGAGGTTCTAACCAATGTACTAAGACATGAAAAGAAGAAAGGGGTAATACAGATTGGAAAGAAGGAAATAAAATAGCCATATTTCACAGATTACTTGATTTATATGTTGAAAATCTTAGAGAATCTTCAGATAAAAACTGTTAGAATAAATAAGAGAATTTAACAAGATAGAAGATCAATAAATAGAAGATAGGAGATCAATATATAAAAATCAATAGATCTGAGACTACTTCAAAAAATAGAAATGGAAGGAAACTTCCAAACTCATCCTATGAGGCCAGCATTACCTTGATTCCAAAACCAAATAAAGACCCCACCAAAAAGGAGAATTACAGACCAATACCCCTGATGAACATGGATGCAGAAATTCTCACCATGATACTAGATAATAGGATCCAACAATACACTAAAAGGATTATTCAATACAAACAAGTGAGATTTATTCCTGGGCTGCAAAGTTGGTTCAACATCTGAAAATCAACCAATGTGATACCACATTAATAAATGAAAGGACAAGAATCGTATGTCCTCTCAGATGCAGAGAAGCATTTGATGAAATGCTTCTTGATGAAAACTAGAAGGAACATACCTCAATTATCATAAAAGTAATACACAAAAAACCCACAGTGAATATCATCCTCAACAGAGAAAAACTGAGAGCTTTTCCTCTAAGGTCAGGAACACGACAGGGATGTCCACTCTTACCACTGTTCAACATAATACTGGAAGTGCTAGCCTCAGCAATCAGACAACAAAAATAAATAAAAAGCATCCAAGTTGGCAAAGAAGAATTTAAACTCTCACTCCTCACATATGACAACTATAGCCACTTTGGAAAACAGTTTAGCAGTTCCTCAAGGTCAAATGTAGAGTTACCATATGACCTATATTCCACTCTAAGCATGTACCCAAAGAGAAATGAAAATACATCCACACAAAAATCTGTACATGAATGTTCATAACAGCATTATTGATAACATCCAAAAGCCATAAACAACCCAAATGCCTATCAACTGATGAATGGATTGACAAATGTGGTATATCCAAGATCTATAAAGAAATCCTTAAACTCAACACTCAAAAAACATAATCACGTCAAAAAATGGGCAGAAGACATGAACAGATACTTCTCCAAAGAAGACATACAAATGGCTAACAGAATGATAATATTCATCATCATTAGCCATCAGGGAGATTCAAATCAAAACCACATTGAGGGGCACCTGGGTAGCTCAGTGGGTTAAGTCTCTGCCTTCGGCTCAGGTCATGATCTCAGGGTCCTGGGATCGAGTCCTGAGTTAGGCTCTCTGTTCAGCAGGGAGCCTGCTTCCCCCTCTCTTTCTGCCTGCCTCTTGCCTACTTGTGATCTCCCTCTCTCTCTGTCAAATAAATAAATAAATAAAATCTTTAAAGAAAAAATATAATCAAAACCTCATTGGGATACCACCTTACACCAGTTAGAATGGCCAAAATTAACAAGACAGTAAACAACAAGTGCAGAGAGGATGTGGAGAAAGGGGAACCCTCTTACACTCTTGGTAGGAATGCAAGTTGGTGTAGCCACTTTAGAAAACAGTGTGGAGATTCCTTAAGAAATTAAAAATAGAGCTACCCTACGACCTGCGATTGCACTTCTGGGTATTTACCCCAAAGATATAGATGTAGTGAAAAGAAGGGCCATCTGTACCCCAATGTTCATAGCAGCAATGGCCACAGTTGCCAAACTGTGGAAAGAACCAAGATGCCCTTCAACAGACGAATGGATAAAGATATGGTCCATATATACAATGGAGTATTATGCCTCCATCAGAAAGGACGAAAACCCAACTTTTGTAGCAACATGGACAGGACTGGAGGAGATTATGCTGGGTGAAATAAGGCAAGCAGAGAGAGTCAATTATCATATGGTTTCACTTACTTGTGGAGCATAAGGAATAACATGGAGGATATTAGGAGACGGAAAGGAGATGTGAATTGGGGGAAACTGGAGGGGGAGGTGAACCATGAGAGACTGTGGACTCTGAGAAACAAACAGGGTTTTGGAGGAGAGAGAGGTGGGGGGATGGATGAGTCTGGTGGTGGGTATTAAAGAGGGCATGTACTTCATGGAGCACTTGGTGTGGTGCATAAACAATGAACACTTTGGAACACTGAAAAAAATAAATTAAATTAAAAAAACCCAAATATGGTATATCCATATAATTGAATATTTTTCAGCCATATAAATAAATGAAATATTGATATATTCTACAACATGGATGAACCTTTAAAACATTCTTCTTAGTGGAAAGAAGCCAGTATCAAAAGACCAATGTTGTATGATTCTATTTACATGAAATGTCCAGAGTAGGCAAATATATAGGGACAAAAAGTAAATTAGTGAATGCCTAGGGTTGGGATATGGGAAGATTGAGAGGCAATGGTTACAGGATATGGGTTTTCTTCTGAGGTGATGAAAATATTCTTTAAAAAAATTTAACCTAAATGTATTATTTGTTTCAGGGGTACAGGCCTGTGATTCATCAGTCTTACACAATTCATAGCACTCAGCATAGCACATAACCTCCCCAATGTCCATCACCCAGCCACCCCATCCCTCCTACTCCCCTCCGCTCCAGCAACCCTCAGTTTGTTTCCTAAGATTAAGAGTCTCTTATGGTTTGTGTCCCTCTCTGGTTTCATCTTGTTTCATTTTTTCCTCTCTTCCCCCATGATCCTCTGCCTTGTTTCTCATATTCCACATATCAATGAGATCCTAAGATAATTGTCTTTCTCTGATTGACTTATTTCACTTAGCGTAATACCCTCTAGTTCCATCCATGCCATTGCAAATGGCAAGATTTCACTTTTTAGTGGCTGCGTAATATTCCATTCCATAATATTCCATGGTGTATATATATATACACCACATCTTTTTTATCCATTCATCTGTCGATGGACATCTAGGTTCTTTCCATAGTTTGGCTATTGTGGACATTGCTGCTATAAATATTGGGGTACACATGCCCCTTTGGATCACTACATTTGTATCTTTGGAGTAAATACCCAGTAGTGCAATTGTTGGGCCATAGGGTAGCTCTATTTTCAACTTTTTGAGGAACCTCCAAACTGTTTTCCAGCGTGGCTGCACCAGTTTGCATTCCCACCAACAGTGTAGGGGGTTCCCCTTTCTCTGCATCCTCACCAACATCTGTCCTCTCCTGACTTGTTAACTTTAGCCATTCTGATTGGTGTGAGATAGTATCTTAACTGTGGTTTTGGTTTGTATTTTCCTGATGCAGAGTGATGTTGAGCAGATGTCTCCTTTGACGGAGTGTCTGTTCATGTCTTCCACCCATCTCTTGATTGGATTATTTGTTCTTTGGGTGTTGAGTTTGATAAGTTCTTTATAGATTTTGGATACTAGCCCTTTATTTGATATGTCATTTGCAAATATCTTCTGCCACTTGTCAGTTGTCTTTTGGTTTTGTTGACTGTTTCCTTTGCTGTGCAAAAGCTTTTTAATCTTGATAAAATCCCAATAGTTCATTTTCGCCCTTGTTTTCCTTGCCTTTACCTATGTGTCTAGGAAGAAGCTGCTGTGGCTGAAGTCAAAGAGTTTGCTTCTTGTGTTCTCCTCAAGGATTTTGATAGATTCCTGACTCACATTTAGGTCTTTCAAGAGATGAAAATATTCTTTTTTATTTTTTTAAAAAGATTTTTATTTATTTGACAGAGTGAGAAAGAGCACAAGCAGGGGGAGCAGCAGGCAGAGGGAGAGGGAGAATAAGGCTCCCCACTGAACAGGGAGCCCGATGTGGGGCTTGATGTGAGGCTTGGTCCCGGGACTCTGGGATCATGACCTGAGCCGAAGGCAGACGCTTAACTGACTGAGCCACCCAGGCGCCCCTGATGAAAAAATATATATATATTTAAAGGTTTTATTTATTTATTTATTTGACAGAGAGACACAGAGAGAGAGATATCACAAGTAGGCAGAGAGGCAGGCAGAGAGGGGGACGCAGACTCCCCGCTGGGCAGAGCCTGACGTGGGGCTCGGTCCCAGGACCCTGAGATCATGACCTGAGCCGAAGGCAGTGGCTTAACCCACTGAGCCACCCAGGCGCCCCTGATGAAAGTATTCTTAAATTAAGAGTAGTGATGGTTGCCTAACTCTGTAAATATATATAAAAAAGCACTGAATTGTACACTTTAAGTTGTCTAATTGTATGGTATGTGAATTATATCTCTATAAGGCTGTAATAAAAAACCCATTAGTATCCATGTTTCCCTCCCCCAGGTAAGAATATTTGGGAAATTATGTTTAAGATAAAGAAACAAATTACTATATGTTATTTTTTAGAGACCTTATTATATCTTCAAACCAAAATAGATCCTTACATTTAAGATAGTTTAGGAGTATTCCTACCTAAACATGGGATGAATCTGAGATCCTTCAGGAACTTTTTTGAGCTTAAAAATTCCAGAATACAGGGATGCCTGGGTGGCTCAGTGGGTTAAGCCGCTGCCTTCGGCTCAGGTCATGATCCCAGCGTCCTGGGATCGAGTCCCACATGGGGCTCCTTGCTTGGCAGGGAGCCTGCTTCTCCCTCTGCCTCTGTCTGCCATTCTGTCCACCTGTGCTCGCTCTCTCTCCCTCTCTCTCTGACAAATAAATAAATAAATAAAATATTAAAAAAAAATTCCAGAATACAAGAACAAGAAGACTCTTTCTAACAAAGAACAATGAATGATTAATGCAAATAAAATATGGTGAATATACAAATAAAAAGCAGCTTGTGTCAGGAAACCTACAAAGTAGCTTAATCTTTTATTATTGTCCTGTATTTATTATGAGGCCTAAAATTTAATGTGCTGTCCTGACATCTTTGAGCCTTATGAGGTCCCAAAGGTCTAACTATGAGTTCAACTCTTCTCAGATACACCCCTCACCCAGCAGGAAAACCCCCTACTTTGCTAGTTTCCCTACAGCTGGACCAGTTGCACTTAACTCTTCCTCAACCTAGTGGGCTTACCCTGCAGTCTGTGGAATTATTTGCCAATCACATCCTCCCATGGAAACCCCATCTTCTTGTTACTACAAAGCCTACCTCCCAAACTCCCCTTTTGTTCACTCTACTCCTGAAAGCAGCCCAGTGTGATGTTGCATGGTGTTTGGTGTCCTCCTTCCCTGGGCTGTGAATATATGTGATTAATAAACTGATGTCAATCTCACAGGTCCAGTGTCCAGTGCTGTGAGTTCAGCCACCTCCAGAACCCTAGGACACTCCCTCTCTCACCAATGGGATGAAGAGAAGGTGAGCAGAATTTTGTATTTCCTACCCAACCAGCTCTGCTTCCTGCAGCTCCTGCTGCCTTCTCACTGCTGAAACAGTTCTGTCTCCTCCTAACCTCCTGCCCATGACAAAACCACCAGATTGTGCAAACCTTGCACCTGTTCTAAGCAGTGCACTGTTTACCTTACAGATAGCCCACTACTAAGCCGTTAAAACCATCTGCTGCGAACCCCTCTGCAGCAACTCACTCACCCTTGTTCCTATCTCCAAACTCAGGAGGTAGAGCCAAAGACAATCTTACGTGTTTTTGCAGAGTAGGCCTTTAGTACAGGTTTGTTTATTGAGCTGGTACTCATTGATGAAAGGTGCTTGAGTAGTTGGGACTGTGGGATCAGAGTCTTCCCAAACAAAGGCACATTCATGTGATGAACACATCAAGGATGTGGGCATGGATCTTCACATTTGCCCTTCCTGCTTCACAGATTATTGTGAAGAGCAGACAAAGGAGATGAAGTACCTGAAAAGCCTCTATGGATTCTGGAGCCTCTATGGACTCTACACAACCATAAATTCACATTTCATCATTTGTTTCCAGAAAACTTGCCAAAGCTAGAATCTGCTTCCATGATTGTGCCACAGTGTCACAGTTACTGTAATAGTAGAATTTCTTCAGGAAACTGTTCAGAGTTGTTGACTCATATGTACCATGGGTCATATCAGAGCCCCGTAGAGAAAAATCCTGAAAGACATGCCACTGATGTGAGTTTGTCTCTCTACATAAACCGTATGAAGAGCTGCTGTGCTGCTATGTTTTATTCTCAGAAAATATTACTGAATACCTAAGATTTGCCCAGCATTATATTAGGTACTGGAGACAGAAAAACATAGTTGCTGCTATTTAACAGCAACATTAAAATTTTTAAAATTTTAAATTATGTTAAGAAACATGTAACATAGGGGGACAGTGGCTGGCTCAGTCAGTTAAGTGTCTGCCTTCATCTCAGGTCATGATCCCAGGGTCTTCAAGGCAGCCTGCTTTTCCCTCTCTACCACTTGTGCTTTCTCTCATGTACTTTCTCTCTCTTTCTCAAATAAATAAACAAATGATATTTAAAAAGAAACATGTAACATAAAATGTATCATTTTTAAAAATTTGAGGTATAATTGATATAACATTATATTAGTTTCAGGTATACAACATGATTCAGCATTTGTATATATTGCAAAAAGATCACCACAATTCTAGTTACCATCCATCACCTGACAAGTTTGCCAAAAATTTTTTTTTCTCATGATGAGGATCTTTTAAAATTAACATATAATGTATTATTAGCCCCAGGGGTACAGGTCTGTGAATCGCCAGGTTTACACACTTCATAGCACTTACCTTCCCCAATATCCATAACCCCACCACGCTCTCCCTCCCCTCTCCCCCCAGCAACCCTGTTTGTTCTGTGAGATTAAGAGTCTCTTATGTTTTTTTTTTCATTTATTTATTTTCAGCATAACAGTATCATTATTTTTTCACCACACTGTTTTGTCTTCCTCCTGATCCCATCTTGTTTCATTTATTCTTTTCCTACCCCCCAAATACCCCATGTTGCCTCTCTACTTCCTCATATCAGGGAGATCATACAATAATTGTCTTTCTCTGATTGACTTATTTTGCTAAGCATAATAAGCTCTAGTTCTATCCACACCATAGCAAATGGCAAGATTTCATTTCTTTTGATGGCTGCAAGTATTCCATTGTATACATATACTACATCTTCTTTATCCATTCATCTGTTGATGGACATCTAGGTTCTTTCCATAGTTTGGCTATTGTGGACATTGCTGCTATAAAATGCAGGTGCACGTGCCCCTTCGGATCACTACATTTGTATCTTTAGGGTAAATATCCAGTAGTGCAATTGTTGGGCCATAGGGTAGCTCTACTTTCAACTTTTTTTTTTTTAAAGATTTTATTTATTTATTTGACAGAGAGAGATCACAAGTAGGCAGAGAGACAGGCAGAGACAGAGAGAGAGGAGGAAACAGGCTCCCTGCGAGCAGAGAGCCCGATGCAGGGCTTGATCCCAGGACCCTGAGATCATGACCTGAGCTGAAGGCAGAGGCCCAACCCACTGAGCCACCCAAAACCTCCATGCTGTTTTCCGGAGTGGTTGCACCAGCTTGCATTCCCACTAACAGTGTAAGAAGGGTTTTTAAGATATATTCTGTGCAACTTTCAAATATGCAACACAGTATTGTTAACGATAGTCACCACGCTGTACATTAAATCACCATGACATAATTATTTTATAACTGGAAGTTTGTACCTTTTGACTCCCTTCACCCATTTCTCTCACCCCTTACCTCTTACCTGTGGCAACCACCAATCTGTTCTCTGTGAGCTTGGTTTTGTTGTTTTAAATTCCATATGCGAGTGGGATCATTCAGTATTTGTTGTTCTCTATCTGACTTATTTTACTTAACATGCCCTTGATGTCCATTCATGTTGTCACAAATGGCAAGATTTCATTCTTTTTAATGGCTGAATATTATTCCATTTGTGCATGTATATCACATTTTCTTTACATATTCATCTATCAGTGGATATTTAGGTTGTTTCCTATCTTGGTTATTATAAATAATGCTGCAACATGGAAATGCCTTTATCTTTTCAAGTTAGTGTTTTCATTTTCTTCAGATAATACCTAGAATTAGAACTGATCAATCATATGGTAGTTCTATTTTTAATTTTTTAAAGATTTTAAATATTTATTTATTTATTTGTCAGAGAGAGCAAGGTGAGTGGCAGGCAGAGGGAGGAGAGAGTCCATGCTGAGTAGGGAGCCTGATGTGGGACTCGATACCAGCACCCTGGGATCATGACCTGAGCCGAATGCAGACTCTCTACTAACTGAGGTACCCAGGCGCCCCTATTTTTAATTTTTTGAGGAACCTTCCTACTGTGTTCCACAGTGCCTGTACCAACAACTTGCATTCCCACCAACAATGTATGATGGTTCCCTTTGTATCCCTGCCAATACTTGTTATTCCAGGTCTTTTTTTTTTTTTTTTTTGGAGCAGGGAGGACAGAGGGAGAAGGAGAAAGAAAATCTTAAGCAAGCTCCATGCCCAGCACAGAGCCCCAATTAGGGCTCCATCTCACAACCCTGAGGTTACGACCTAAGCCAAAATCAAGAGTTGGATGTTTAACTGACTGAGCCACCCAGGGACCCCTCTTGAAATATTTTTGATATTAACCCCTTAGCAGCTATATAATCAGCAAATATTTTCTCCCTTTCTGCCTTTTCATTTTGTTGATGATTTTCTTAGCTGTGCAGAAGCTTTTTAGTTTGATGTATTCCCATTTATATATTTTTGCTCTTGTTATCTTTGCTTTTGGGATCAGATAAAAAAAACTCATTGCTGAGACCCATGTCAAGGAGTTTACTGCCTATGTTTTCTTCCAGTTTTATGGCTTCAGTTCCTAAAATTTACCATTGTAACAATTTTTAAGTGTATAGCTCACTAGTGTGAATTGCATTCACAGTGGTGTTCAACAGATGTCTAGAAACTTTTCTTCTGACAAAATGGAGACACCCTAATTATTGAACAACTCTGCCTCCTTGGTTAAATTACTCCTAAGTGTTTTATCCCTTTTCATGCTATTGTAATTGTAATTGTTTTCTTAATTTTCTATTCAGTTAGTTTTCTTTTCATATTTTTGTGTGTTTACATAACATTTTTATACATGACCATGTTTATTAATGCCCAAGAGCTAAGATTTCCTTGGAAATCTTTGCACAGTAGTATCAGGCAGCAGGACCACAAGCCCTTCGTAGCTGACGTAAAAATGTAGTATTACTAGATGGCAGCCAGAGACACTAGAGGGCAGCACCCACCCACCCAGTGCTCCTGGTTCTGCAGAATCAGTGACCAGAACTTTTAAAAGATAATTTGCTCCCCCTGGGGCTAATAATACATTATATGTTAATAAACAATTAAAAATTTAAAAAGATTATTTGCTCTTGTGGTTCTCAATCCTGCCCTTATTTCAGAATCACTGGAAGGCTTGTTAAAAATGGCTGGTTACAGGGGGACCTGGGGTGGCTCAGTTGGTTGGGCATCTGACTCTTTGGGCTCAGGTCATGGTCTTGGGGTCATGGGATGGGAGCTTTGTGTGAGGCTGCATGCACCTTTCTATGCTGCTCCCCATCCCCAACTCTCTCTCTCCAATAAATAAATAAATGAGTAAAATGTTTTTAAAAAAGTGGCTGGTTGGGGCACCTGGGTGGCTCAGTGGGTTAAAACCTTTGCCTTTGGCTCTGGTCATGGTCCTAGGGTACTGGGATCAAGCCCCAAGTCGGGTTCTCTTCTCAGCAGGAGGCTGCTTCCTCCTCTCTCTCTCTGCCTACTTGTAATCTCTGTCAAATAAATAAATAAAACCTTTTTTTAAAAAGTGGCTGGTTTCTCAGTGTTATTTGATTTGAATAGTTTTGATTTGAATCTCCCTGATGGCTAATGATGATGAACATTTTTTCATGTGTCTGTTAGCCATTTGTATGTCTTCTTTGGAGAAGTGTCTATTCATGTCTATTGCCCATTTTTTATTTATTTATTTATTTATTTATTTATTTTTAAGATTTTATTTATTTATTTGACAGACAGAGATCGTAAGTAGGCAGAGAGGCAGGCAGAGAGAGAGAGGAGGAAGCAGGCTCCCTGCTGAGCAGAGAGCCCGATGCGGGGCTCGATCCCAGGACCCTGGGATCATGACCTGAGCAGAAGGCAGCGGCTTAACCACTGAGCCACCCAGGCGCCCCTATTGCCCATTTTTTGACGTGATTATCTGTTTTGTGTGGGAGAACAATAGGAGAAGGAGAGGAGAAGTGAGTTGGGAGAAATCGGAGGGGGAAACAAACCATGAGAGACTGTGGACTCTGAGAAACAAACTGAGGGTTTTGGAGGGCAGTGTGGTGAGGGTGTGTTTGGGTAAGCCTGGTGGTAGGTATTAAGGAGGACAGGTATTGCTTGGAGCACTGGGTGTGGTGCATAAACAATGAATCTTGGAACACTGAGAAAAATAAAATAAAATTACAAAAAAAAAAGTGGCTGGTCACATTATTTGTGGGGTCTAGAGTAAAATGAAAATGGTGACACTATATTAAAAAATTAGGAAAGAATGTGTTTAAAGGTACTAAAATATTAAACTTTTCCCTTTTTGCTACAGTCCCTCCTTCCCCCTCTCCTGACTTGTCCTGGTGTTTTGTTGTTTGTTTGTTTTTTACTTGTCTAGTGTTACTCTAAATAAACATTTAGAACTTTAAATAATAACCCTGAATTTTACTGTTAATCATTGTATTGTACAATGCCAGTTTTAAGTATAAATTTCAGATCATTTAACCTTTATGCAGGATCACCAACATTACACAATTCATATTTTGTAACTAACTCGTGCATATGTACTTCATTCTTTTTTTGTTGTTGTTAAAGATTTTAGTTATTTATGTGACAGACAGAGATCACAAGTAGGCAGAGAGGCAGGCAGAGAGAGAGAAGAAGGGAAGCAGGCTCTGCGCTGAGCAGAGAGCCGGATGCGGGGCTCAATCCCAGGACCCTGGGACCATGACCTGAGCTGAAGGCAGAGGCTTTAGCCCACTGAGCCACCCAGGCACCCCTATGTACCTCAATCTTACCAAAACATGGAAACACTAAACAAAATTAACTCTATTTTTTATTTTACTTCTTGATAAGTGTACATTTAGTAACACTCCATGGAAGTCAGTGACTTTCCTACTATGCTTACCTTGTATTCACTTTGGGTCTTGAACAATTCCCAACATCATGGGTCCACAAGATTTCTGTTTATGGGGACATGCAAATGTTCCATGTGAATGGAGCAGCAAGGAATGGCAGACATACATGACCCTGTGTCTTTACTCATGAATACTGCATTATCTCATTAGACACCACTTACAAAATACAAAATAAAATTATACTCCACACAAAAATTTACTCTATTTCAGAGGCTATGGGCAATTAGAAATCCATTCAAGGACATCCTAGGGAGCCCCATCAAGAACCTCATCAAGAGGGGCGCCTGGATGGCTCAGTGGGTTAAGCCACTGCCTTCGGCTCAGGTCATGATCTCAGGGTCCTGGGATTGAGGCCCGCATCGGGCTCTCTGCTCGGCAGGGAGCCTGCTTCCCTCTCTCTCTCTCTCTGCCTGCCTCTCCATCTACTTGTGATTTCTCTCTGTCAAATAAATAAATAAAATCTTTAAAGAAAAAAAAAAAAGAACCTCATCAAGAAATGAGAATGGAGGGCGCCTGGGTGGCTCAGTGGGTTAAAGCCTCTGCCTTCTGCTCAGGTCATGATCTCAGGGTCCTGGGATCGAGCCCTGCATCAGGCTCTCTGCTCAGCAGGGAGCCTGCTTCCCTTCCTCTCTCTCTGCCTGCCTCTCCACCTACTTGTGATCTCTATCTGTCAAATAAATAAATAAAATCTTAAAAAAAAAAAGAAATGAGAATGGATCCTGCCAAAACCACAGACCATAGCTCAGATGTAGTGGTCTTTAGCAAAGTCATACTCCTTATAGTCTGAAAAGTTACAGCAAAGAGAGGCTTATGGTATTCTCAGATGTACCCAATTAGCCTGGCAATTAAGAGTAGTTTCTTTGGGGGTGCCTGGGTAGCTCAGTGGATTAAGCCTATCCCTTCAGCTCAGGTCATGATCTCAGGGTCCTGGGATAGAGCCCCGCATGGGGCTCTCTGCTCAGCAGGGAGCCTGCTTCCCTGCCCCCTCTCTGCCTGCAACGCTGCCTACTTGTGATCTCTCTCTGTGTCAAATGAATAAAAATAATTTTTTTTAAAAGAGTAGTTTCTTTGGAATTACAACGGGATTTGAATCTCAGTTTTACCTTGGTAAGTTCCTTCTTTTCTGCGTTTTAGATCTTTTATCTGTAAAATGAAGATGATAATTATATAAACATCATAGAGTGCTTGTAGGATTATGGGGGGTTTTGTAAAACAAGAGAGTTTAGCACAGTGCCTGGCACAACTGATAGCTACAATGAAAGAAAAAAAAAATCTAACAAGCACCCTCACTGAAGGCCTCTTCTAGAATCTCTGAATACCTGCTTACCTGGCTTCTCCTTGTCTTCACTTGGTAGAGGATAGAGTGGCTAACACAATAAAAAAATGGAAATAAGTTGAAAGCATAAAAAATTAGTAAGATGAAAGTAAACAGTCATTATTGGAAGGTGATATGATTGTGTCTGAAAAACAGAAGATAATTGACTCAAAAATTACTACTACTACTACTACCACTAGTGTTATTACTACTACCACCGAAAGAGAGAGAGAGAGAGAGAGTGAGTGAGTAATGGAAAGAGAGACAGAGAATTCACTAGGTAGTTGAATACAAAAATTAACATGCTGAAATCAAAAGCCTTTGTATATACAAATATACGATTGGAAGATATATTGGAGAAAAAAATCCCCTTTCCAATAGCAACCCAAAATAATAAATACTTAGGAATAAAACAGCAAAAATTTTTTGAGAAAAATATTAAAACCTTTTCAAACGTATAAATGCAGTCTTGAACAACAACAAAAAAGACATACCATATTCTTAGAGATAGGAACACTAAAAAAATCCCAAAGTTAATTTATAAGTTAATGTTTTTAAAAACATATTTATTTATTGGGGCACCTGGTTGTCTCGTTCAGTTAAGCGTGGGACTTGTGATTTCAACTCAGGTCAGGATCACATGGGTCCCGGGATAGAGCACCGGTAGGCTCCTGGCTCAGCAGAAAGTCTGTTTGAGATTCTCTCCCACTGCCTCTCCCTGTCTGCTCTTTCTTTCTCTCTCTCTAAAATTATTTATTTGAGAGAGAGAGAGAGAGTGCATGGGCGAGTGGGAGGAGGGGCAGAGGGAGAGAAAATCCCAAGCAGACTCCCTCTGAGCCCTATAGGGACTTGATCTCACCACTCAGAAATCGCAACTTGAGTCAAAACCAAGAGTTCCATGCTTAACCAACTGAGCCACCCAGATGCTCCTATTTTAATGTGATCTCAATAAGATTTTATTCACAAGTAGGCAGAGAAACAGGCAGAGAGAGAGGAGGAAGCAGGCTGCTTGCTGAGCAGAAAGCCCGATGCGGGCTCGATCCCAGGACCCTGGGATCATGACCTGCACCGAAGGCAGAGGCTTTAACCCACTGAGCCACCCAGGTGCCCCAACTAGGCTGATTTCTAAATTTATGGTTGGAAGTAAGCAAAAATAGTAAAACTCTCAACAGGAAGAACTATGATAGAACTGAGATTAGTGATATCAAATAATTTAAAAAATTATATAGCCTTAATTATTAAAACATGATGGTACTTGTGCATGAATAGACTGACAGATAAATGGAACTAATGAAAATGTTCAAGAATAGAACAAACACATAGTAGTATATGATAGAGGTGTCATTTCAAATCAGTACAGTAAACATGTATCTTTTTTAAAAAATTTTTTAAAAAGTCTGTTTGTTTATTTAAGCAATCTCTACTCCCAATGTGGGGCTCCAAATCATGAATATGGGGCCAAGAGTTGCCTGCTTTTCTATTTGAGCCAGCCAGGCACCACTAAGCACACGTATCTTTTAAATAAATGGTTTTAGGACAGCTGGATAGCTTTTTAAAGAAAGATAGGTGAATTCATATTTTGTACTATATACTTAGATAAACTTCCAATCAACAGATTTAATTTTAAAAATCATACAAAAAGTTTATAGATTAAAGTACTAGAAGAATACATGGAATAATTGTTTTAGAACCTTGGAGAAAGGAAAGCCTTTCTAGTAACTATGAAACCATAAAATGAGTGATTAATTTATTCTGCATAGAATATCTTCTGCCATATCTACATATGTCAGAACACACCACAAAAAAGCCAAAAGACAAATTACAACCTGAATTGCAAATCTTTTTTCAAAGCCCAATCTCCTCTTACATATAAAAAGCAGTTAGTAAGCCAGCAGAAGTATTTATAAAGGACAGAAACAGTCCATAGAAAAAGAAATACTAATGACTCTTAAAAAAGAAATACTAATGACTCTTAAAAACATGAAAAGACAGAGTGACTGAGTGGCTTGGTCAGTTAATCGGCTGCCTTTGATTCAGGTTATGATGCCAGGATCCTAGCAGGGAGTCTGCTTCTCTCTCTCCCTTGGCCTGTCTCTCACACTTGTGCTTTCTCTCTCTGAAATAAATAAAAATCTTTTAAAAAGACATTCAAACTTACTCTTAATAAGATAAATGCAAATTAAAATCACTGCAGCAGATTGAAAATTCAAAAGTTCAATAGCACACTCTTTTGGCAAAGTGAGGAGAAAGTAACAATCTCATATTTTTCTGATGGGAGTGTAAAATGGTGCAATTATTAAGGAGAAAAATTTAAGAAATATTTGTTATAAATTGCAAGTACATTTTCCCTTGACCCAACAATTACAACTCTAGAATTATTCTTACATTTAATTCTGTCTTGGCAACAGCTTTTCTGAGGGCTCAGACTAACACATATCCTTTTGGTGGGAAAACTGGAATAATAAGAATATATATTCATATTTTCAAGTATTTATATAAAATACATTAGAAGTATATAGAAGAAAAGAATAAGGGAAGCAATAGAAATGGTGGTAATGGGTTGGGTGGAGAAATAGGAGAGAGTGAGAGTTTTGAATCCATGTGAATTCATCTATGCAAAAACTAAAAGGCTCTTGGAGAATTTCTGTAAATTTTTTATTGAGTAATTGCAGAGGTCCCATGTACTCTTACCCAATTTCTCCCAATGGCTACATTTTACATAATTATAGTAAAATATCAAAACTGGAATTTAACATTGACACAATATGTATATGATTTTAGCCACTCTTTCACATGTGTGTAATCACAACTGCTACCAAAATACAGAATTATCCCATCACCACAAGAAGAAGAAAGAATTTGATAGTACATACTAAAGGGAAAGCAGTCAGCTTCAGGTGTTAAGAATTTAGGCCTAAGCCTAGGGCTTAGACTCAGAATGACTTGCTTTAAAGAAAGCATATGTGGGGGTGGCTGGGTGGCTCAGTCTGGTTCAGTTAAGTGTCTGCCTTTGGGCTCAGTAGGTTAAAGCCTCTGCCTTTGGCTCAGGGTCATGATCCCTGGGATTGAGCCCTGCCTGGGGCTCTCTGCTCAGCAGGGAGCCTGCTCCCCACCCCCCCACCCCCCCAGCCTGCCTCTCTGCCTACCTGCGATCTCTGTCTGTCAAATAAATAAATAAAATATTAAAAAGAAAAAAAATGTCTGCCCTTGGCTCAGGTCATGATCCCAGGGTCCAGGGTCTGGGGACCAGGGATTGAGCTCCACGTCATGCTACCTCTTCGCCTCTCCCACTCCCCCTGCTTGTGTTCCCTCTTTCGCTCTCTCTCTCTGTCAAATAAATAAATAAAATTTTTTAAAAAGGCAAGCAAGCAAGCAAGCATGCATTTGTGTTACATCTCTCCAATGTTAAGTTTGGCTGAGGCTGTAGTCAAACAGATCAACATGGCCTTGTTCTCATTCTCATTCTGAGATTGGCTGAGACATGCTAGGACTTGAGATAAAAATGTTTATCTCACTTTATTATGGATACTTTGATACTTCTTCCAGTATCAAGATGTTACTATGGAAATTAATCACCATTAAATAACCCCAGGTGTTAAATACAAGAATGCTCATTTCTTAGCTGATCTCCAGTCTGAACATTAAATTAACCTTAATTTACTAGATTTCAGCTCAAATTTCACTACCTATATAAGAGCCAGTTACAATGAATTAAGTTAAAACTCTCCAAGAGAATGACAGATACCTAGGATCAGTCAACAATACATAAAAGCCTTGCTGATGGGAATGTAAACTGCAGCAACTGTTCTGGAGAGAGATCTGGCTCTAGATATCAAAGGCTTAACAATGTGCCATTTTGGAGCACCTGGGTGGCTCAGTGGGTTAAGCCTTTGCCTTCAGCTCAGGTCATGATCTTGGGTTCCTGGGATCAAGCCCTGCATCAGACTCTCTGCTCAGCAGGGAATCTGCTTCCCCCTCTTTCTCTCTGCCTGCCTCTCTATTTGTGATCTCTGTCAAAAAAAAAAAAAAAAAAAGAAAAGAATGTGCCATTTTTTCTTGACTCAGTAATTTGACTTCTAGAAATTTGTCTTGAGGAAACAAGCATAAGTAAAAAACTTTATTACCTAGTATGGTCATCATAAGAAATCATTAAAGGATATAATATAATATATTCACTTAATGTAAAAGAAGGCAATAAGGGGGAAAAGAACAAAAAAGACATGAAATGTATAGAAAACAAAAATCAAAATGGCAGACATAAATCTGACCATATCAATAATAACATTAAATATTAAGGAGGCTGACTCTGTGGCCTTTCTGTTTGATTTGATTACCACTACAAAACCTCAAACTTTGCCTCAGAATAAACTCACTGTCTTGAGAATGAGTTAGCTTTTCTGTTTTACTTTGACCTTTATTAACTTCATCTAAAAACCCTTCTTCTCAAATGGCCTTCTCAGATGGTCTTCAGACTACCTGCTGTCAGAATTCTGACAGGTCCCTGATTCAACATGAATAAATCCTGTCCTCTCACTGACTTGTCTCACTCTCACACCTCTCACACTATACCTCAAGGGGTATGCATATCCCATGCCTAAAGCAGTGAACCATCTAAAAATATGATCTATTTTCCAAGCATAAACTGGGTTTCAAAAGAGGAATTTGGGGTCTTTTAAAGACTCCCTGTCAAAAATACTCTAAGGAGGGGCACCTGCGTGGCTCAGTGGGTTAAAGCTTCTGCCTTGGGCTCAGGTCATGATCCCAGGGTCCTGGGATCAAACCCCACATCGGGCTCTCTGCTCAGCGGGGAGCCTGCTTCCCCTTCTCTCTCTCTGCCTGCCTTTCTTCCTACTTGTGATCTCTGTCAAGTAAATAAATAAAATCTTTTTAAAAAAATTAAAAAAACCCTAAAGAAAAGTGGAGTAGGGAACAAATCCTTTAGAACATATCCCAGATGAATACCTTTTTGATAAATCAAGAGATATTCAGTCAAAAGATACAGATGCAGTGAAAAGAAGGGCCATCTATACCCCAGTGTTCATAACAGCAATGGCTACAATCGCCAAAATGTGGAAAGAGCCAAGATGCCCTTCAACAGACAAATGGATAAAGAAGATATGGTCTATATATACTATGGAATATTACGCCTCCATCAGAAAGGATGAATACCCTTTGTATCAACATGAATGGGTCTGGAGGAGATTATGCTGAGTGAAATAAGTCAAGCAAAGAAAGTCAATTATCATATAGTTTCACTTACTTGTGGAGCACAAAGAATAACAAGGAGGGGGCCCCTGGGTGGCTCAGTGGGTTAGACCTCTGCCTTCAGCTCAGGTCATGATCTCAGGGTCCTGGGATAGAGCCCCAAATCAGGCTCTCTGCTCAGCGGGGAGCCTGCTCCCGCTGCTCCCCCGCCCGTCTCTCTGCCTACTTGTGACCTGTCAAATAAATAGTTCCTCGAATACAGATCCTTTACCTTTTTGGTTAGGTTTATTCCCAGGTATCTTACAGTTCTTGGTGCTATAGTGAATGGAATTGATTCTCTAATTTCCCTTTCTGTATTTTCATTGTTAGTGTATAAGAAAGCCACTGATTTCTGTACATGGACTTTGTATCCTGCCACGTTGCTGAATTGCTGTATGAGTTCTAGTAGTTTGGGGGTGGAGTCTTTTGTGTTTTCCATATAAAGAATCATGTCATCTGCGAAGAGAGAGAGTTTGACTTCTTCATTGTCGATTTGGATACCTTTTATTTCTCTTTCTTGTCTGATTGCTGTTGCTAGGACTTCTAATACTATGTTGAACAAGAGTGGTGAGAGTGGGCATCCTTGTGTTCCGGATCTCAACAGGAAGGCTGCAAACTTTTCCCATTGAGGGTGATATTTACTGTGGGTCTTTGATAGATAGATTTAACGAAGTTCAGGAATGCTCCCTCTATCCCTATACTTTGAAGTGTTTTAATCAGGAATGGATGCTGGATTTTGTCATATGCTTTTTCTGCATCGATTGAGAGGACCATGTGGTTCTTCTCTCTTCTCATATTAATTTGTTGTATCACATTGATTGATTTGCGAATGTTGAACCATCCTTGTAGCCCAGGGATGAATCCCACCTGGTCATGGTACCCCAATGTTTATAGCAGCAATGGCCACAGTCGCCAAACTGTGGAAAGAACCATGATGCCCTTCAATGGACAAATGGATAAGGAAGATGTGGTCCATATTCACTACAGAGTATTATGCCTCCATCAGAAAGGATGAATACCCAACTTTTGTAGCAACATGGACGGGACTGGAAGAGATTAAGCTGAGTGAAATAAGTCAAGCAGAGAGAGTCAATTATCATATGATTTCACTTGTTTGTGGAGCATAACAAATAGCATGGAGGACATGGGAGTTAGAGAGGAGAAGGGAGTTGGGGGAAATTGGAAGGGGAGGTGAACCATGGAGACTATGGACTCTGAAAAACAATCTGAGGATTTTGAAGGGGCGGGGGGTGGGAGGTTGGGGTACCAGGTGGTGGGTATTATAGAGGGCACGGATTGCATGGAGCACTGGGTGTGGTGCAAAAATAATGAATACTGTTATGCTGAAAACAAACAAACAAACAAATAAATAAATAAATAAAATCTAAAAAAAGGGGCACCTGGGTGGCTCAGTGGGTTAAGCCTCTGTCTTCAGCTCAGGTCATGATCTCAGGGTCTTGGGATCGAGCCCCACGGGCTCTCTGCTCAGCAGGGAGCCTGCTTCTCCCTCTCTCTCTGCCTGCTGCTCTACCTACTTGTGATCTCTCTCTCTCTCTGTCAAATAAATAAATAAAATCTTTAAAAAAATCTTAAAAAGAAAAAAAGAATAACATGGAGGACATTAGGAGAAGGAAAGGAAAAGTGAATTGGGGGAAATTGGAGGGGGAGGTAAACCATGAGAGACTGTGGACTCTGAGAAACAAACAGGGTTTTGGAGGGGAGGGAGGTGGAGGGATGGGTGAGCCTGGTTGTAATAAGGGGGGGCATGTATTGCATGGAGCACTTGGTGTGGTGTATGGACAATGAATCTTGGAACACTGAGAAAATAAAATTTTAAAAAATCAACAAAGGATCAAAAGAGAGGGAGACAAACCAAAATACAGACTTTTATCTATAGAAAACAAAATGTTGGTTACCAGAGGGGGTGGGGACTGGAGGGATAGGTGAAATAGGTGATGGGGATTAAGGAGTGCACTTGTGATGAGCACTGGGTGAAGTCTGGAACTGTTTAATCATTACATTGTACACCTGAAACAAATATAATATTGTATATTATTTATATTGGAATTAAAATAGAGTTTAAAAATATTAACAAAACAAAGTTCAAACTTTTTAGTGGGGAAGCTATAACTTACTAAATTCCAAAAGGAAAATATATGGAAGAAACACAAATGTGTATCACTGAGTGAAAGAAACCAATCTGAATAGGTGACATACTACATGATTCTAATTGTATGACATTCCAGAAAAGGTTAAAACTATGGAGACAGTAGAAAGATCAGTGGTTGTCAGGGGTTGGGGGAAGGGAGGAATCAATAGGCAGAACACAGAGGATTTTTAGGGCAGTGAAAATATTTTGCATGACACTATAATGATATATACACATCATTATACATTTGCCCAAACCCATATAATGTACAACACCAAGACTTTATGTAGATTATGGACTCTGATGATGACCTGATGTAGGCTCATCAGTTGTTAACAAATGTACCACTGTGATGAGGGGATATTGATAATGGAGGTGGCTGTGTGTGTTGGGGGGACCAGGGGTATATGGGAAATCTCTGTAACTTCCACTCAATTTTCTGTGAACCAAAATGCTTTAAAAAATAAAGTCTAGGGATGCCTGGGTGGCTCAGTCAGTTAAGCATCTGCCTTCAGTTCAGGTCATGATCCCAGAGTCCTGGGATCAAGTCCTGCATGGGGCTCCTAGCTCAGCAAGAGCCTGCCTCTTCTTCTGCCCCTCCCCCTGCTCATGCTCATGTGCACTTGCTCTCTCTCTCTCTGACAAGTAAGTAAATAAATAAATAAAATCTTTTAAAAAAATGAAGTCTATTAAAATTAAAAATTTTAAAAGCAGTAGACCACCAGAATCCTGGACCCAGCATGTTCTGAATCTGTCTGGAGGCCAGAGTTAGGTCAGAAAAAAGCAATAGGAGATGGAGGGAAGTAGATGGGTGATGGGTATTAAAGAAGGCACTTGTTGTGATGAGCACTGGGTATGGTATGTAAGTTACGAATCACTGAATTCCACTCCAGAAACCAATATTGCACTGTATATTGATTAACAAAACTTAAAGAAAAAAGGAAAAGAAAAAAGAAAAAGGGTAAGGTATGGAGTATAAAGACAGAGGCTGAAGAGAAGGCCAGGATCTATTTCCTTTGAAATTCAGCAGCTTGATAGAATGCAGCCTGAATGGTTCCATTATTCTACTGGGTGTATCAATCCTGGTCCAACAATTCATCAGACTAATGTTCTAAGAGCCTTCCTCAAGAAAATCTTTATGGAAGAGATGACCAGCATGCCATTTTCAGTTGAAATAGGCACCATTTATGCTCTTCCTTGGTCAATAAAGATTAGCCCCTTGTAGACCCTTTTAAGTACTAAAGCAAAATACACATTTAATGTTGGAGAGGGACATAATACATAATATGTGGTATTAATATGCATTCTCTTAAGCTTAGAAAATCCATCCTTCACGGAGCTGCTCTGAGAAATCTCTTAGATTTTTTGAAAGATTTAATGTATTTATTTGAGAGAAAGAGAAAGAGAGAACAGAACAAGTAGGGGCAGGGACAGAGGGAGAGAATCTTCAAGCAGACTCTGCTAATCACAGACCCACGAGATCACAATCTGAGCTGAAACCAAGAGTCCAGTGCTTAACTAACCGCCCAATTATCCCTTAGATTTTTAAAAATAGAGATGCTGAGAAAGATGTTTTCTCTTTCCTCTGGGCCTGCTAAACTGGAATGACATAATCCTGAAACTGCTTGCAGCTATGATCCTACTGTCCCAGTATGGCTCAGTAGGTGTGATGTTAAAGAGAAAAATTATTAGTGATACTTGTTAAAGAATAATAAGGCAGACTTTACTCAGGTGACTATCACAATAGATATGGGGACCACTACAATGGGTTTTGCAGTAGAAGAGAGAGATTGGGCTCGACCCCAAATATAACAAGGAAAAGTGGGAGTATATAGCCAAGGAGTAGAGGGGGTGGTCAGTAGATGGAAAGTTAAAAGGAAACATCAAAACTAAGGGAGGAGTCTAGAAAAACAACCTAACAAGATTTTTTTTTTTTAAGATTTTATTTATTTGAGAGAATGAGAGAGAATCATGAGAAGGGGGAGGGTCCCAGGGAGAAGCAGACTCCCTGCTGAGCAGGGAGCCTGATGTGGGACTCGATCCAGGGACTCCAGGATCATGACCTAAGCTGAAGGCAGCTGCTTAACCAACTGAGCCACCCAGGTGCCCAGCCTAACAAGATTTTTGTTGAAGGCAGGCCAGGGAGATCAACCTCACCTAAGGAATGGTGGAAGATGAACCCTATCAGATACTGAGTGTGATCAGATATCAAGGATGGGGGATTCTGGTTGAATGGACTCAGTAGGATTCTTGCTAAAATTGGACAATGCAGAGATAACACAAAAGGTCAAAAGTCAGGGCTTGGTTGAGTAGAGTTCAGAGGAGCCTGACTAAACTTTGTTTAAAAACTCTGCCAATAAAAGGAGTCATTGATCCAAGATTGGAAATAAGATCCAAGATTGGAAAGAAATGATAATTTTTGAGTATGTGAGCTCAGCTCCACCCCTGGATTTTCCAACTTCCTGTTATATGAACCAATAACTTTACTTTTGTTCTTCAAATTTATTTGAATTAGATGGAAGAGAGCAAATGGAAGAGAGCTCATTAATATGAAAAGAGGATTGATTTGATGAGTAAGTTCGAGGTGATGGGTAGATGATTAAAAGCAGTGAGTCAATGGCAAAATAAGAAAGTATACATTTCTAAGCTAACACATCATCATAGGCAACATACAAACTTCCTATATACCATTCTTACTGTGTCCTCAGGGCTGTAGGCTTAAAGGGAGTATTCTATAAATGGCATAGCAATGTTTGCGAAATTGGGATTCCAGAACTGAACAGTTTTGCAAGACTGGGCAATATAGTAGCTGACACTTACTAGGTATATACTTTATTCTAGGCATGCTAAGTGTCTGATATGCATTATTTTAATCTCCATTTCATAGACTCAGAGATATTAAGATATTAAGACCTATTCCAAGGACAGATAACTACTAATTACACTTTCAGGATCTGAACATAGATCTCTCTATTCCTGAATGCATGCACTTCAAAAAAAAGTTTTATTGAGATTTAATTCATATTTATCATACATTCCAAATTCATCCATTTATAGTATGCAATTCAATTTTTGGTATATTCACAGATATGTACAACCATTACTATATTTTTCAAACATTTTAATCACTTAAAAAAGAAACATCATACCTTTTAGCTATCAATCCTATGTCCTCCCCAACCTTCCACCTTAAGCAACCACTAATCTACTTTCTGTCTCTATAGATTTCCCTGTTCTGGACTTTCATATAAATGGAATCATAGAGTGTGTTATCTTTTGTGATTGGCTTCTTTCACCTACCATTATTTTTTTTAAAGATTTATTTCTTTGAGAGAGAGAGCATGAGAGGGGAGGGGCAGAGGGACAAGCAGACTCCCCGCTGAGCACAGAGCCTGTCATGGGGCTGGATCTCACCATCCTGAAATCATGATCTGAGCTGAAGTCAGAAGCCTGAACTGATTGAGCCACCCAGGTGCCCCTCAGCACTTCATTTTTTTATGGCTGGATACTATTCCTTTAGAGATATCACATTTTACTTATCCAGATATCCATTGGTGAATATTTATGTTATTTCCACTTTTTGGCTATTATAAATAGTGCTGCTATATATATTTATATGCAAGTTACTGTGCGGATATGTTTCATTACTCTTGAAAATATACCTAAGAGTAGAATTATTGGGTCATATGGTAATGCTATGTTTAATAATTTGAGGAACTGCTAGACTGTGTTCTAAAGTGGCTGCACCACTTTATATTCTCATCAGCAGTGTAGGAAGATTTCATTTCTCCAATCTTTGCTAAACTTGTTGTTATCTGACTTTTTGATTTAAGCCATTCTAGCGGGTATGAAGTGACATCTTATAGTGTTATTGATTTGCATTCCTTTCATGATTAATGATATTGAACGTTATTTCATGTACTTTCTGGCTATATGTATATCTTTGAAGAAACATCTTTTAGATCCATTGCCCATTTAGAATATGATTATCTTTTTGTTATTAAGTTACATATTCTAGATGCAAATTATTAAATATATGATTTATAAATATATTTTATCCCATCCCATGGGCTGTATTTTCACAATCTTGATAGTGTACCTTGATGCACAGAAGTTTTTGATTTTGGTCAAAATCAATTTTGGTCCAGTTACCTGTTTTTCCTTTTGTTGCCTGTGTCTTTGGTGTCATATCCAAGAAATCTTTGCTAAGTCTAGTGTAATGAAGATTTTCCCCTTGTTTTCTTCTAAGAGTTTTATAGTTTAGCTTTTAGGTTTAGGTCTTTGATGATTTTGAGTTAATTTTTGTGTATGGTATAAGGTAACTTCATTATTTTGCATGTGGATATCCAGTTGTCTGTTATCTGTTATCTGTTGAAGAAACTATCCTTATCTCACTGAATAGTTTTGGCACTCTTGTTGAAAATCAGTTGGCCATAGATGTATGGGTTTATTTCTGGACTCCCAATTTTGTCTCATTGATACAAATGTCTATCCTTGTTTACACAGTAACACACTGACTACCGCGTTCTAGCAAATTTTGAAATTAGGAAGTGTGAGTCCTCCTACTTTATTCTTCTTTTCCAGGATTATTTTAGCTATTCAAGATCCTTTGTAATTCTATATGAATTTTAGAATCAGCTTGTCAATTTCTAAAAAAGAAGTCAGCTGGGATTCTGGTAGGTATTGTGTTGAATCTATACATCAATCTAGAGAATACTGTCATCTTAATTTGTCTTCAGATTCATGAACATGGGATTTAAAAAAATCTTTACTTAGATCTTTAATTTCTTTTCAACAATTTTTCATAGTTCTCAGAGTATTAGTTTTATATTTCTTTTGTTGAATTTATTCCCAGATATTTTATTCTTTTTGATTCTATTAAGTTTTGAGAGAGCATTAGAAACCAGTATTCACAGGTGGCAAGATGGATGATGTGGTGTTATAAGTAATAATACAACTAGCAATAAAAAAATGATATTAGGAAACTAAAGAGGCAAGAAGACCTACTTTATTTCAAGATGTAATGAGAAGTAACGGTCTTATGAGTAATAATACTGTCATTACATTTTTCTTGTGTGAGATGTAAAATTTGGAAACAATAGGGGCACCTGGAGAGATCAGTGGTTTAAGCCACTGCCTTAGGCTCAGTTCATGATCCCAGGGTCCTGGGATTGAGCCTCATATCCGGCTCTGTGCTCCGCAGGGAATTTGCTTCCCTTCCTCTCTCTCCGCCTGCCTCTCAGCCTACTTGTGATCTCTGTCAAATAAATAAATAAATAAAATCTTTAAAAAAATTTTTAAAAAATTGCCAACAATGGTGAATATGAAATAAAGACAAAAAGAGATGGTATACAGACAGTACCAAGAATCTTTACGTGCACTGATATAACTGCAAACAAATATGTAAGTACCACTTTTATACCCACTATCTCAAACTTCATTAATAAAACATTATACCCCACATAGGATCATGAATTTTATAACACACCTTATAACAGTATTATTTACATAATAAGTGTCCTTGAAAAAATATTTTTGTGGGATGATGCATATCCTCAAGGTGGTTCTGGAGGCAGTGCAGCAAAACAAATGGTTAGGAGAATGGGATCTGGGGTCTAAATACCTAGATTCCATGTATTAGCTATGTGATCTTAAGCAGGCGGTTTAACCTCTCTGTGCCTCTCTGCATCTGTATAATCTAAGCAATGAAATACAATACTTTATCGTGATGTTGTAAAGTTTAAATTTCTTAATACATATACAGTGTTTAGTAGCTGGCATTTTGTTTAAAGGTGGATAGTTGTATATAGTACTGTACTTACTTTATATTCCATATTGTTAAGTTTCATGATGGTAAAAACAAAATGTTTGTCTTTGTATCCCCCACAGGATGAACTGAATTGTATTTCTGAATTTACCTGTAAACAGGAAGTATATTAAAAATGTAAGCAAAATATTAAACATTTAAAAATAGTTTAAATAAAAATCCTCAGCATATCATCTGTATTTCTTCAGTTACTGCTTTATAATTAGCTGTTAGGGACTTCATGACTTCTGACGTTCTTTTTGTTACCCTCACTTTCTTCAAAGCCATCTAGTTACGGTGTAATGTCAGAACAGCCTTCAGAACCTCTAACGGGGTAGTTTGAGGAATGCTGAGGTAGTTTGCTGCCCCTGCAAAGAGTGGCTGCTGGAGATGGAGGACCAATAACCTCAGAAAACAGCGCACAGGAGCAGCTGGGCCAGCAGAGCACTTTGTGAGGGCTCATCTGGACACTCCGCAGTGGGGAACCGCGAAGGTGAGTGCCCTAACGCGCGGGTAGTCGACCCCGAGGCCTTGACGGGGCACCTGGGTTTGGTGAGAAAGGGAAGGGCTCCAGCCGAGGCCGCTTGGATGAGTCATTCTCACCTCCCTAGGCAGGTGCGGGTGGCAGGACGCTTCGCTTCGGCGGCGGGCGGGCGACGAGAGCCGCGAGCTGCCGCGGAGTCCCCTCTCGGGACGCCTCCTACGGGCCGGCACTGACCTTGCCGCTGGCGGCCCGACCGCCGAGAAGACCCGGCGCCGCAGAGCCGGGCGCTGGTCGGGGCCGCCCACTGCCACCCGGACCCACCCGTCGTCGGAGCCGGCCGCCGCCCTCCTGCGGTTCCTCAGCGCCTCAGTCCCACGCGAGGTCGCCAGCTGAGCCCAGAGGGCCGCGCCGCGCGGCGCAGGAGGGCGGGGCCGGGCGCTGGCCCACCGGCCCGCGGAGGTCGTCTCGCGCGGGCGCACGCGCCGCAGTCGCGCGGGGCGGGGGGTGGGGAGGGTGGGTGTGCTTGGGGCGCGCGCGTCGCCGCCGCTGCCGCCTCAGCCTGCTGCTCCGCCCGCGCCGCCTGCTCCCGGCGCTTGGCCCCAGCACGCCGGCTCCCGAGCGGCCATGGGCGGCGCGGGGTTCGCGGTGTAGAGTCCGCCAGTCCCGGACCCGCGTCCCGCACCCTGACGGTCCCGGTAAGCGGGGGCGGGGGCGGCGGGGACCGGCAGGCACCCTAAGGGACGGGTCTGCGGGCCTCGGACAACCCTGTGGGGACTCTGAGGTGTTGTGTGGGAGCCGCCCCGAAGGGAGTCCTTGAGTAAGTGGATAAACCCCGAGTGTCCCTGCCTCTGCCCCTTGGGAGAGCCCCGGAGGCGGTGCCGGGAGCCGCCCCCCAGGAGGACCCCTGTGTGAATGGAGACTCACACAGGGCTCTGTGTGAAGGGCTCTGTCTGCATTTGCTGCCATGGGGAGGCGCAGTGTGGGAGCACT
This sequence comes from Mustela nivalis, assembly GCF_964662115.1. NCBI lineage: Eukaryota > Metazoa > Chordata > Mammalia > Carnivora > Mustelidae > Mustela > Mustela nivalis. The sequence goes on from NC_139032.1 coordinate 57,616,984, forward strand.
GTCCCCTCAGAGAGACCGTCTGTATGACTACCAGACGGCAAGGGTGGTCTCTGATGTTGTCTCGGTGGAAGACCATTTGAGAAAAGAGGGGAGCCTCGGGAGCCTCAGGAGCCTGCGCGGTGGAGATGGACCCCACAGAGGACCCCTGTAATAAAGGCATACTTTAGACTGCTCCTTAGAACTGCCTGGAAGGAACCTGACTGGAAGGAGAGGAGCCTGCCATGGATCTAGGCCAGGAGTAACTCCCCATATGCCCACTTTGGCCTTGACCTTTCTCGGTCTCGGTGTGCCCTTAATTGAGTCCCTCCATAGTGGTCGAGAGGCTGGGGCCCTGCAGGACTGCTGCCTTTGTCCATTCCAACCCCCACGCCATTAGAAATTTTATTCTCCGTGGTAGCCCAGGTTGGCTCCAAGCTGGATTTTTGTGGAGGCAGGAACTTCTATTAGAGCAAAGGGCAAAAGGGAAGGGAGGACCAGTGAAGCCTCTGAAGCAAAGATAGGAGACTTGGGGCCCTGGGCTTGACCATCCACAAGCAAGCAGTGAAGATCAGGTGGAATAATTGATGCTGGCAGGTCCTGGAAGAGAAAGTCCTTTGAAGGAAAGAAGAAGAATGCATGGGATTATCGAGCTCCAGTGTGCTAGGCACTATACTATGTTTAAACATATGACTCTTAACAACCTTGTGAAATTATCCCTTCAGTGATCATTAATCTGAGACTCAGAGATTTTAAGCAATTTGTCCAAGGTCACAAAGCTTGAAATCATGAATTCTGTTTTTCAGATTTTATTTGGGAAGAGATATCAGAGAGACAAGCAAGAATGTATGTTTGCCTAATTTTAAGAGGTAAAACTATATAGAACACTAAGGGAAACATCTCCACAACCTTGGATTTGCCAGTAGTTTCTTAAGTATAACATCAAAAGCACAGACATGAGAGAAAAAATAGAAAAATTGGACCTCCTCAAAATTTAAATTTGTGCATCAAAGAATTCACTGAAGAGAGTGAAAGGACACCCATGGAATAGGAGAAAATATCTGCAAATCATATATCTGCTAAACACCTAATATCTACTGTGTATAACGAACTCCTACAAGTCAATGACAACAAAAACTACACTCGATTCAAAAATGGAGAGGATGTGAATAGCCATTTCTTCATAGAAGACACATAAATGGCTAACCAGCACTATTCTCAAAAAAATGGAAAATAATGGAAGGATGTGGAGAGATTAGAATGCTGGTACATTGTTGGTAGAAATGTAAAATTGTGTAGCTGCTATGGAAATGTTTCATGGTTCTTCAAAAATTTTAAAAAGAATTTTCATATGACCCAGCATTTCTACTCTTTATTATATATCCAAAAGAAATGTGATATGATATGGAAACTGGCCAAATTACAAATTTGGTAGCTCTCTCCTGTGATCAAAGAAATGACACATTTCTGTATTATTGGTTACCTAGCATCATCCCTGCTAACTCCAACTCACCAATCAGGTTCCATCTCTGAGGAAGCACAGTGGATATGATGACTTCTTGATTACATTGTTTCTAGAAACAAGTTCTGAAGAAGTGGTCTTCTCAGACCCTTCTGGCCCCCTTTGAACTACAGAGAGGATACTGACACTGTGGTCTCAAATAAACTCTTTGCTTCCTCCAACCATCTTTGCAGCATTTCTTTAAGATTTATTCAACATTTGTTCTGTGTAAAGCAGTGGAAACTATTCTGATTGTTCCTTCTTCCTGAACTCAAAGAAAATCTGGAGTTCCTATTTCTACCTGTGAAACTTACTGATTTGGGTTGTTTCTTCCACTTTCCTTTTCAGAGGTTTCTTTTACTCTGTTACTTCCTGGGTGACATTCCTCCCCATTTTCTACAAGATCACTGCCAGTTACATCTTTGAGCCTTTCACAGATATTCGCTATTCCCATATCAAAAAATCAGATGAAAGCACAAAAGGGTAATTTACATTTAATATGTGGGATGAGATGGTTCCAACTTATTAAGAGAGCAGCACACTCTCTGTAGCTATGTGTCTTTATAGAATGAGCTGAGGGAGAAGATCTACCTAGATACCGTCTCCTTCTCTCTTTCTTCCCAAACTCGTACTGTGGAACAGCTCCTTCTTCATCCTAACTCCACTTGCTCTTGTAAATAATCTCACTGAACTTTAAGCAGATGCTCTACAGAGAATGTGTGTGCCTTGGACACATACAAGCTGCATGCTGCCCACATATACCTTACTGTCAGACACTTTTACTTTCATGGCTACAACAGTGTATTAGTTTCCTGTTACTCTGCAACAAGTTACCACAAATGTGGTGGCTTAAGATAATACACAATTTATGATCTCACAACCTCTGTGAGTCAGAATTCCAACTTAGTGAGAAGAATTCCAACTACTGAGAAGTCTGTAAAATATTGGCTGGGCTGTGTTCTCACTGGAGGCCTGAATGGGGAAGAATCTTCCAAGCTTAGTCACGTTGTTGGCAGAATTCATTTCTTTGCAGTCATATGACCAAGGGCACTGGATTCTTGGTGTCTCTTAGCTGGAGGCCATGGTCATCATCTAAAGGCCACTTACAGTTCCTAGAGGGTACATGGACTTTCCCAAAATAGCCATTTTATCAAGCCAGAAAGGAGAGACTTAGAAAAAGTATTCTAGAAGACAGTCTTATATAATGTAATGTAAGTACAAAAGTAACATCTTATTACTTCTGCCATCATTCTGTTAATTACAACTAAATTGCAGGTCTGTTAACACTCAAGAGGATGTAATGACACAAAGCATGAACACCAGGGGTTGAGAACATGGGGGAAACCAGCTTAGAGACTTTCCCCACAAAGAGTACCAAGGAAAGGTTTAGGTTGTCATCTCATACCTCATTTTGTTTGACTAAATGGGCCTATTCTACTTTCTCGTCCCATTGGGATTTACCACCACTTGCCCCAGACCCTTGAATTTTTTTTTAAGCCCTTCTCAAGTTACCACAGATTCTTCAACATTCATGTTGTCTCTATGATAATATCTTCTCTCTCTCTTTTCTTCTTCGATAAGGACACAGAAAACCATAATTCTAGTTATCTGCTAAAGAAATAATCATTAAGCATAATTTGTGGGCCAAATCAAAATTTGATTTTCTTTTTAACCTGGGTATCTCTCCTAGGACTTCTTTCAGGACATGGAAAACACTTTTCCCCTTCACCATTCATTTGTTTTTAACCATTGTTAGTCATGGTTGGGAGAGACAACCTAGCATGGGCTCTTAGCATCCTTGAATGTTTTTACTGGGTAGGTCAACAATGTGGGACACTGACTGTTTTCTAGGCCATTTCTTAGAATTGTATTTACAACAAGCAACCTTGAAAAATAAAGCAACATCTCTCCCTGGACAGTGATCAGGCTTGCTTTTTCTTTCTGTAAAAGGTGTGAAACCCCAAACCTTAGCATTCCTCTCCTGTAACACAGCCCACTGTATGAGTAGGTATAGGTCATAGATCCTGTGCTACACCCAAGGCATTTGATAGACACGGAGAACTAATACAGAAAAACCATGCTAAATCTCTTGCTATGGTTGTACTGTGAGTAGTAAAATCCTTGATATCTTACCCAGGAGTCTTGTGTCTTCTGCCAGCATTCATGAAGCAGTAATAGGATATCTTGTTAACTTAAAAACACAGTAAAATCTAGGGATGCATGGGTGGCTGAGTTGGTTGGGCATTTGGCTCTTGATTTTGACTGAGGTCATGATCTCAGAGTCATGAGATCGAGTCCTGCGTCAGGGTCCATGCCCAGCGCAGAGTCTGCTTGAAACTCTCTCCCTCTGGCCCTCCCCCCACTTGTGCTCTTTCCCCCACCTAAAATAAATAAATAAATATTTTTAAAAAATAGAGCAAAATCCCAGCCCCTGCACTGTTCTTGACAATTACTACTATTTGTTTTTCTAGAGGTTAAAACTGATTTTGTTAATTTCTCAAGCACCTTGTTCATATTTTGGAGCTTGCTGCCCTGAACTAAGGTTGCCCATCTCTTGGTCTCCAAGCCAAACATTGGGGAAGGGGTCATAGCTTGGATGGCTAACATCTGAGTTGTGAGTGTCCACCAAAGAGCTGTAGTCTGTTGGGTGAAAATATTTGCTTGGTGAACTCCTGACAGAGCCTCAGTAGTGTTTGACAATCTCTAGGGTGGCCGGGGTTCAGAGGAGTCCGGTATAAGAGATTCTGATGCCTGGAGTTGGGAAGTGAGGGATAAATGGATTAGGGAGGTACAATGGCTGACTTCAGCTTTATCTCTGCTGATGAGTTCATTGTGAATATACCCTTTAATTCCCTTCAGGAGTAGAGGAAGAGGAGGTGTGCTCATTCACCCTTATTCTCCCCCAGTGTCAGTAGGTTCACTGTCTATCTAGGAGAGGCACATCGGCCAGGCTTTGAAATAAAGCTCCTAGGTATGATTGTTGCAAGAGTCTGGAAATCCCCACATCCTTCATCCCCAGGTCGGAGGCATATTTACTCCTGCCTGGGTGAAGTTCCAGGGCAACAGATGTTCCCTGTTTGACAGGAAGGAGCCGGGGAAGGGTATGGTGGAAATTTGAGCTCAAAGCCTTGGCTAGTCCCAGAACAGGGCTTGGAGTGGGCTGAGCCCCTGCAGGCTTTTCTGTCTAGCAAGGGTCAAATGGCCTGGGCATTTGGTGCTCTTGGGTCACAGCTGAGCACTGAGCCCTCCAGGGACATCCTGCTCTGATGACTATGCACGTGTTAATGAAGGGGCTACTATCTCCTGGAGTGCAGATGACCCATCGTGTCATAAGTGTGTGATATTCATGGGCCTAGTGGAGGCACAGACATTTCTCAGTGTGTAGCCATCTAGGGCTAGGTAACTGCTTGGAATAGCATTGATTTAGTCGGTTACAGATTCGAGGTAGACAGTGTTAAGCATAGGGCAAGGTAAAGATTTTGGGAGGCAATACCCACCAGCATTATCTTGAAAGGTCTGGTTTATTCTTCCTTTAGGTCTGTGTCTGCTGAGAGGCTGGGGGTCAGGACCCTGCAGTAAACTGGGGACACTCCTGTGGATGGGGATGGGTGTATAGGTGAGGGATGGGGCTGCTGAAGAGGGCAGTGGACTCACTTGCTGACCTTGTCATTTCCCTTTGAAAGCCCACAGCCATGTTGTTGAGACCAGGGTGTGCATGTGAATCCAAGACTGTCCTTATTAAAGGAGAAGCAATGAGACAGAAATCAGAAAGCAGAGTTTAGAGGAGGGAAAGACAGGCCTGCTTTAAGGTGACCTAGGAGCTTTATGGAGGAGACCAATGTTGAGGGACGAATTTGGACTGCATTTGTGTTTGTAGGTCTGCAAGATGGTCTGTATCTGTTTGCAGACACAATGGGGAGACTGTCTTTGTGCCTGCATGGTGCTTGTGCCAGCATCTGCTCCTGCATGTCTGACTCAGGGTGTTCTTGAGTCTAGGTAGGTGTGTTTCCTGGACATGTCTCTGGGTTCTCTGAATTAGTTTTGCAGTGGCAACATTGACTTTGTGTCCTTGTGTTTATGCATCTGTGTGGCTGGATGTCTGTGTCCATGTGTCTTTGACTATGTGTGGGATTCTGCTCTGGCCTCTCACTTTACCCTGCCCCTCTTCCCTGACACTCCCCAGCTGCCAGCATCATTTACCGCAAGGAATGGCTTCCTTTCCCTTCCCGCTGTCTGGATTCCCACGAGACCAGCTGTCTGCCCAGGGTCCTGCCCCTGTGGCCTCTGTAGCAGACTCGACCTGGAGAGCGATATACTCTGGAAAGCCCCCAACATGCTCCTTGCATGGCCATGGACCCAGAGAAGTTACAGTGGAAGAGAGGGGGAAGGCAGAAAAGGGGGGGCAGTTGGCAGAGCCCACCCCTCCTTCTGGAAACAGAGATCTCCCTCTGGCCCCTTCCCAGGGCCCCTTTCCCTCCCTATGCTCTCATCCAGACCAAGTATTCAGGGTCCTGGCCTCAGTATCTCTGGGGATAGGAATGAACATTCCTCTGCAGGCCCTGCCAGAGCCACAGGGATCTGGTCTTCTGTGTCCCCCAGTACCTTCCATGCCTGCATCGTGTTCGTTCCTCATCTCTGCACCTGAAGCCTAGGCTGTCTTCTCTTCTTTCCTCTTCCTATATTGGACGCAGTAACCACTCTTGTTCCTTGTTCTGTGACAGACCTGGCCTCTGCCGTGGGCCCCTGACCCAGGTGGAACATTAGGCTTTGGATGGCTGGGAAGGAGCAGAAGCCCAGGCCCCTCTCACATGGTGCAGAAAGTAGCATCTGTGGGGTTTACTCCTGTTCCCATTCTGTGTTCACTGTTCTCCCTGGATGGGCTGTGGTAAGCAGGTACAAAAATGAAGCAGTCATGGTTTCTATCCTCTAGGACTCAATGTTTGACAGGAGAAGTGATTTTGTGGAGAAGCCACTTTCCTCCACCGCAGGTAGTCAGGTGCCTGAAATTCTCTCCATAGAATTCTTAGGTGTCCTCTGCAGAAGTCAGGAAGGGCTCCAGAAGGTCCGAACCTTTCACCATGCCATGTTACTTGTGAGGGTCAGAGGTGTACTCCAGAGTTCCCAAGCAAGCACTGATATATTCCTAGCACCTGCCACCACCATTTACACTGGAGGTGTAAATGCTTGAGTTTCTATCCTCCATGAGGCCTTTTATTCTGATTTTACCTCTGTTGAGACTCGGGAAAGCTGGAGGGTGGGGGCTGTGCTAGGGTAATGGGATGGGATGAACAAGGCTTCATCTCTCAACATCCTGTGTGAATCATAGGCTCTGACCCTATCTTCTCTCAGCTCTTGGCTTTGCTGAAACTGAGAATCCTGAAGGTGTTTGTTCCAGCTCATCTTTATGCCTTTTGACCCTTTGTTGTAGGACTTTGGTCAGCACTATGAACTCACACTGTTCTGGGACAGGTAAAAGCCTGAGGGGACCATGGGAAGGACCCATTCCACCTAAGTCAGGATGTGTGCACATTAACCTTGGCTTCCCACATGATGCTGCTGTGACCACTCTGGGACATTCCCTTCATGCTGGGCTCCCCTCTTATCTCCTTGCTCTGTGGCTTTCTGCCCAACTGCCACCTGACAGGGAGGATGTGTCTGTCACAAGATCTCCTTTGATATTTGGGGATGCTTTAGGAAAACACCTGGAGGGTGTTGGCTCAACAGGCCTGGACCTTGTATCTTCTCATCTCGGGGGCCACAGCAGGGGCTGGGCCCTCATCTAATAGGCACAGAGTCACCATTCAGAGGAGGGACACATTCATGCTGCTTCTCATTCTGACTTTTCTGCATCCTGTTAGCAGTGGACACCTTGTGGTAAGTACTGGGGTCCTATCGTGGAAGGGAGTCCTGCCACCACTTCTTGGTTTGATGGGATGTTGGATTTCATAGGGAGACTACAGCACTTCATGCACTTCCTGTAGCTCTTGGCTCTTATGTTGTAGGTCAGAAGTGGGAATGCAGAGGTTTCACCTTCTGAGAGATGTGAGGTATCCAAAACAGAGGTCCATCACATCCACTCAGGACAATATATTTTTTAAAGATTTTATTTATTTGACAGATCACAAGTAGGCAGAGAGGCAGGCAGAGAGAGGAAGGGAAGCAGGTTCCCTGCTGAGCAGAGGGCCAGATGTGGAGCTCCATCCCAGGGATCATGACCTGAGCTGAAGGCAGAGGCTTTAACCCACTGAGCCACCCAGGCACCCCAGGACAATTTTTTTTTTTTTTTTTTTTTTTGCCTTCCAGTTCTGTCCTCCCACCCCTAAACATCCCTAATCTCTGAACACTAGGATGGAATACCTGCCCTCTTGGTCTCTAACTTAATGTACTAGGCTCCACACATCTAAAACTTCTCGAAATCTCTCCCTCTCCACTCATCTGAGAGCATCTTTATACACACAATCAGCAGTGGAAACACCTTTTTATGCCCACCTGGTCTCTCTGTTGGATACCTACTCCATAGACTCTAATAGTTATTTGCCATGGTAACTTCCAGAATCCATCTCTACTTCCAGTTTTTTGGTTTTGATATTTCATACCCCTCTCTCCATCCCCAGCCATGGTCTCTTCCTTGCTCTTTCCTTATCCTTTTGGGCCTTTGCTTACACTTTGTTACATGTGAGGGAATCTTCCTCCCTCCCTCTCTGCCTTCTTTCTCTCTTTCCTTCCTTCCTACCCTCCTTCCTTCCTCTCTCTTTCTAGATTTTATTTGAGAGAGCACAAGACAGACACAGTGCATAAGCTGGGGTGAGGGGCAGAGGGAGAAGGAGAAGCAGGCTCCCTACTGAGGGAAGCTGAAGCTGGGCTTGATCTCAGGACTCTGGGATCACGACCTGAGCTGAAGGCAGATGCATAATCGACTGAGCCACCCAGGCACAACACATGAGGGAATCTTTCTTGTGGTCCTTTTAGACAAAGTCATCTTTAGGACATGTGCATTTGGTCTTATCCCCTACTTCTACACTGCCTCATTACTCCAGTAGTTTTTTTCTTGCTCTGCCTTATCCATCTGTCCCTCCTGATTGCATCATTTCAGTCAGCATCCAATATGTTATGTCTCTCATTTTTTTCCCCTTACTGTTTTCCACAGTGGCTGCACCAATTTAAATTCCCACCAATAGTACGCAAATGTTTACTTTTCTCTGCATCCTCACCAGCATTCATCTCTTGTCTTCTTGAGTATAGCCATTGTAACAGGTGTGAGATGACATCTCATTGTGGTTTTGATTTGCATTTCCCTGATGATTAGTGATGTTGAACATCTCCTCAGGTACCTGTTTGACATTCAAATGTCTTGTTTGGAAAAATAGTCTAATTAGTTCCTCTGCCCATTTTTATTTTATTTTAATCTATTTAGGTTTTTATTTAAATTTCAGTTAGTTAACATACAGTGTAATATGATTTTGAGGTATACAATATAGTGATTCAACACTTCTATACAACACACAGTGCTCATCACAAGTCTACTCCTTAATCCCCATCACCTATTTAACCCATCCCCTCCCACCTCCTCTGGTAACAATCACTTTATTCTTAATAGTTAAGAGTCTGTTTGTTAGGGGAGCCCTCCTACCCTGTTGGTAGGAATGCAAACTGGTGCAGCCACTCTGGAAAACAGTGTGGAGGTTCCTCAAAAAGTTGAAAATAGAGCTGCCCTACAACCTAGCAATTGCACTTCGGGTATTTACCCCAAAGATCCAAATTTAGTAATCCAAAGGGGCATGTGCACCTCATTTAGTAATCCAAAGGGGCATGTCCACAATAGCCAAACTATGGAAAGAGCCTAGATATCCATCAACAGATAAATGGATAAAGAAGATGTGGTATATATACACAGTGGGATATTATGCAGCCATCAAAAAATTGAAATCTTGCCGTTTGCAATGATGTGGGTGGAGCTAGAGGATATTATGTTAAACGAAATAAGTCAATCAGAGAAAGACAATTATAGGATCTCAGTGATACGTGGAATTTCATATAGGGAAAGAGAGGAAAAAATGAAACAAGACAAAACCAGAGAAGGAGACAAACCATAAGAGACTCAATCTCAGGAAACAGACTGAGGGTTGCTGGAGTAGAGGTGGGTGGGAGGGATGGGGTGGCTAGGTGATGGACACTGGGGAGGGTATGTGCTATGGTAAGCATTGTGGATTGTGTAAGAATCACAGACCTGGATGCTTGAAACAAAAATACATTATATGCTAATAAAAAAAAAATAAGATTCTGTTTCTTGGTTTGCCCCTCTGTCTCTTTTTTCCTTTTGCTTGTTTTGTCTCTTAAATTCCACAAATGAGTGAAATCACATGGTGTTTTTCTTTAATTTTCCTTTGCATAATATTCTCTAGTTCCATATATTCCATATCTTCTTTATCCATTTGTCAGTTGATGGACGCTTGAGCAGTTTCCATAATTTGGCCATTAAATCAGACTTTTTTGTTGTCATTGATGTCATAAACCTCCCCCTCCCCCTTTTTAAGATTTATTTGTGAGAAAGAGAGGGCTCGAGCAGGGAAAAGAGCAGAGGGAGGGGGAGAGGACGCAGACTCCCCCCTGAATGTGGAGCCCCATGTGAAGACTCCCAATCCCAAGATCCCGAGATCATGACCTGAGCCAAAGTCAAGACGCTTAAACGACTGAGACACACAGATATCCCTGATGTCACTCACCTTTTAAAAAAATCATCTCTGGGTCCCTCTTCCTTCTACTGCTATTTCATTTTTCTGCACTTCTATGAAACAAACTTCCTTGAAAGAATGACTACACTTGCTATCAGCAGTTATTCTGCTTCCATTCTTTCTTGAATACATTCCAGTCATGCCTTAATGTCCACCATTCACCAAACTATTTTCAATGCCATAAGTGATCTGTGTTGCTGAATCTAATGGTCAATTCTGAGTCCTCATTTTCTTTGGCCCATTTGCAACTTTTGACACAGTTGCATATATCTCCTTGCAATACTTTTCTCCTCTTGGTTATGATATACCATACTCTTCTGCTTTTCCTTCCTCCCTGGCTACAGATTCTCAGTCTCCTCTCTTATATAACTTTTTTCCTCCAATTTATTAGTTAGAATATTCCAAAGCCCAGTCCTTAGTTCTTTCTTAATTTCACTGATTCCTTTGGTGATCTTTTCTAGTCTCATGGTTTCATGTACATCAATCAATTAGTCAGTCAATCTAATCAGTCATCTCTCTCTGAGGACCATCGTGTTTTTGTGCTTTTTTAATTTTTTATTTTTATTAAGACTTGTTTATTTGACAGACAGCACAAGTAGGGGGAACTACAGGAGGAAAGGGAGAAGCAGGCTCCCTGCTCAGTAGGGAGCCTAATGTGGGACTCGATCCCTGGACCCTGGGATCATGAACTGAGCCAAAAGCAGATGCTTAACCAACTGAGCTACCCAGGCACTTCTGTATATGTTGATTAGAGGCATGAGACTCAAGTTCGGAGGCATGAGACTACCCCATAGAGTAATGATCTCCTTGAAGGCAAGGCCTGTGTCTTGGTGATTATTTTGTCTGGCATAGTTCCTGGCACATATTAAGTACACAAATATTTTAATTGTCAAATGAAAGATACCTCTCAAGGTCATTTTTATTGTGAGCCTTTTATGTTACCCTAAGGTTCTCATCAGTTGAGTACTTACTCCTGTGGCAGGAGCTCATAGACCATAGTACTTATCACATTGATGTAATAATTTATCTGCTTCCTCAGACCAGACTTTAGAGTCAAGTCTATTAAGGTATTACCATATGCCAGCCCCTATTATAAGCCCTGGGAATATGAGATACTACTGTAATTTTTTTTTAGGAAAGAAAGGATGTGAAACTGAACTCAAAGCAGAGGCAAATCTGAGAGATGTCAAAGATATCAAAATTAGAACCCAGTGACTGACTTGATGTATGGTCCAAGCAAATAAAGTGGATGTATAGTGATACCATTCCATGACATTAGAAAGCAGTTTGGTGGGGTAGATGTTGTTTAGAAACTTTGAATCAATCTGCATTGTGTTTGGAGCAAGATGGACTTTCTTCCTATCTATTGACTGGCTATATAGTTGGAGCTCAGAGGAAAGACTAGAACAACAAAGTGACTTTGGGAATCACCAGTATATTAGCAGTAATTGAGGTTTGGGATATGGATGTACAGTTGTCCCCCTTTCCAGATAAAGGAATTGGGACTCAGAAACTTGCCAAATGTCAGTTAGGATTCTAACTCTGATTTTTTTCACATTCCATTCTTGTGACTTTGACCTTAAAATCTGCATCCTGTCCAAGGGTCACACATTTGGCATGAAAATTGTAAAAACATGCTCAAGGATTTTGTAATGTTTTTCTTGTGTTGTAGTTTTGCTGCCCTTTATTCAGGCTTGTCATTTTTCTCTGAAGTCATTCTCTGGTCATTTTAGTCAGAAGTCTCCTTCTGAAGGTGACCTAAACCTTTTTTTTTTTTTTTTAAGATTTTATTTGCCTGACAAGAGTCACAAGTAGGCAGACAGGCAGGCAGAGAGAGGAAGGGAAGCAGGCTCCCTGCTGAGCAGAGAGCCAGATGCGATGTGATGCGGGGCTCAATGTGAGGCTGGATCTCGGGACCCTGGGATCATGACCTGAGCCAAAGGCAGATGCTTAACCCACTGAGCCACCCAGGCCTCTCATGGTGACCCAAATCTTTTATTCATACTTAACCTTATATTGAGTGGAATAAGCACAACTTTCAGGTATGCTGTTTCGCTGTAGCCTCCTTAAGGGCCAGATTCCAGTCTTCCTTCCAAGGACACCATGCCTGCCCCAACCCAGTTAATGGGGAAAGGTAGGACAGATCCAATCACACCTCCTTGGGAGGTCAGAGAATATATGAGTCTGATGGCCACCGTTAAGAGATTCACTTTGTGGCCAGGGCTACAGAGGCTGCTAGTGGTGCTGGGGGTGAAGGTGGGAGAGTAGGTTGACTGAAGTGGAAGTGGGAAAGAGTTCTAATATTGCCTTAGTATGGCAAGCTCTTGGAGAGTCCTCATAAAACAGGTCTGTATGAGGGACTTCATTTAGTTTGTGTGTGAGGGACTGTATAGACAAGATATGGTCAGATCTCAGCTTGCCTGAGATAGTTTCTCCATTATATTCCAGGGGTTTCAGAGAACTTCATGTCATCTTTCCATTAACGAGAAACAGATATTACTATGAAATAGCCAATTATTGCACATTTCAGAAAAATTGAAAGGACCACAGTCCCTGTTCAGTTCTGAGCAGCTTATCTGCTTTGGAGCCTCATGTGTGGCATTAAATTCTGGATCCCTGTCCATTTTCCGTGACTTTTAATGGAACAGCACACTACAAAAGCCTAAAAGTTTTTTTGTTTGTTTCTGTTTTGTTTGTTTTGAGAGTCAAAGTGAATGGTTCTGGTGTTTTCTGAAATATAGGGGGATATAAGAAATGGGGAAAGATGACAGGCATCAAAGGCGGGAGTGGGCAGACTAATTTGGCTGGGGAGAGAAGAGTTATCCTCTGAGGGGAAGATACCAGTCAGATCCTGGGAGAGGATACAGCTGATTTCAACACCATACAACATGCATGAACATATAAAAATGAACATAATACACTTATGTGTGTATATTCAGGAAGGCAAGACTGGTGGAAAGAAGGAAAATAGAGAAGGGTCGCAGTTGTAGGTGGTATACAAATAACTCATAGCACAAGCACAAGACTGAATGTGTTTGGAAAACCACTCCTGTTTATGGTTCTTTCCCAGAAGCTTCAACACTTAGCCAGTCACTCTTAATCACACTAAAAACAAATAGATTGAAGCTCAGATTTACTCACCTACTTCCCCCCAAAACACTTGAATCTTGGGTTGCCTTCCTGGCTCCAGGCTCTTTTGAGTGCAAAGTAAATTAGCTTTGCTTCCTTATCATACCCTGGTCAGGAACAGTCAGCCTCTGTCCCAGGTACTCTGATCTCCCATCTACATGCTCCCCCTCCCTGATTCTCTCCCTGCCTGCCCTTGGGAGTGGGGGAAATGTCCCTTTTCATGACCTACTCTGATCTTCATTCCAAGAGTCCATGCAGCTGGCAGGCAGTGGGCAGGATATAGGCAAGAGAGTTACAGCAGCTTTCCAGATAAGCTCTCCAGAAAGGTCTTGCCAATAACCAACAGGGAGCAGAGGAGGGGGAGATTTCTATCATTTGCTTTTGACATCCTGTCCTGTTAGCTACATTTTTGATAAACACAACATACCTCCTCAAGGTTGGAGCACTATGGCACTCCTCTAAAAACCTCCCCCGCAGACTGTGGGCCTCTAAGGAAATCATGAGTGATTCTGCCTGTGGGATTCGTGGCCAATCCTCCTCATCACTACTATCCTCAAGTCCACATTGCTCCTCTGGGGCTAAAGACACCAGTGGGAAGCCATTATAGAATTCAAGCCTGACCTTTATTTACCTTACCTTCCTTCTCTGCCTAAGCCCCTTTATCCATAGTCCAGAGTGGGCCGGGAGGAGTTGTGTGGAAAGCTGACCCAGCTTAAGAGTGGATTAAAGTTCCTTCTCTATATGGGAAGGACACTTCAGCCTCCCCTCATGCCTTCCCTTAACACACCACAGTGGAGAGAAGGAGGAGACAGACAGTGCTTTGCTTAGAGACATAGAGTGTATTTTGGGTGGCACTCTGCCCCACCTGCACCATAAATGAAAATGACAGTAGCAATCCTCTTCAAGGGATACAGATAAGAGCCTACAATGACTTTTGATTGTGTTGGGTCTTCTTGAGCAGACCAACGTTTCTCTCTGAGGTGGGAGGTGAGAGCTAGGGTACATTCCCTGGTTGTGTAGCACAAGCCACTCGAGGACAGTGCCGAGGGCAGTGGCGGGGGTGGCCCAGGACTGAGGCAGAATGGAGCTGGTGAGAGCGGGAGCGGTGCCGGAGTTTACTGTCAGGGGAATGGGGACCATCCAAGAAGGCCAGGCCCTCCTGCTTCTCAGTGGGGGAAGATTGGGCCTTGGAGTCCCCTCTTGTCCTCTCTGTCTTGGTTTGCCCCATGGAACTTTTGGCTGGAGCCAGGCCCTTTTCTGCATTTTCTTTTCTGGTGTTGGCCCCTTTCCCGGCTGTAGAGGACATGGATTCCTCATGCACTTTGCTTTTTGCCTTGGAGTTAAAACAGTGAAGAAAGGATTTCATCTTACTTCTCAAGCCTGATTCTGGAAGGCTGGGCCTCTTGTGAGTGTGGACTGGCATCACCTGTCCCTGCAAAACCTGACCTTTCAAAGTTGGGCCCTGCAAAGGCTTACCCTGAACGAGTTGGCCCAGGAAAAGCTGGCCCTGTGATGCCTGGGGCACCACAGGCTGGGCATTCTTAGGAATCCTTGCTGGTTTGAGGAATACATTAAGCTTGGTTTGACTGCTGTGCGGGTCATTCTTCTCAGGTACCTTCACCCCAGGGATTCCTGGAGGTGGCTCTGGAAGCTTAATCTGAGGGTGATGTCGGGTACTGTGTTCACAGGGAGCATCAAGATGAAAGCTACGGCTCCGTCGCCAGGGGCTGTGAGGTGTCCTGTTCAGAAGCATCCCTTTTGGTGTCTGGGCTTCATCAGGGTGGCTTATGTCTCTTGTGGAGGAGTGTGCAAACCCTGCATCCCCTTCTCCATGGTCCCCTGCCAATTTGGGTTTCCCTGGGTCCTCTCTCTTTTCTGCCAGCATGGGGACATGGGCTGAGTCCTTGCTGTGGCCAGGGCTTTGGGACTCAGGACTCCAGGGCTCCTCCAGGCTGGGGCTGTTCACACTGGCCTCCAACTGAACACAGAGCACCTGGGCCTCTGTCATGTCCCCACTGGGTTGTGATATCTTAGAGGCCCAGTGGGCAGAACCATGAGATACTTCTCTTGAACTAGGTTGCTTCTGGTTCTGCTGCACTGCCTTTAACTCAAGAGCCAGCTGTTCTTTAAGGTGGAGCCATTCTGGATCTGGGACACGAGGAGTATCTGGTGGGATGGGGAGATCCTGGAGCAATGTTTCTCCTAGGTTCTCTAGACTCTCTAGAGAATCCTGTGTGGATGTGTTGTCTGAGTTTGCTACAGTTTGTTCTCTGGACAGCCTAGCCTTTATGGGAATTCCAAGTTGTATCTCTAGGATCTTCTTTCTTAGATGGAAATTTAGTTTGGCTAAGATGGGTTTCTTGAGTGTATAGGGCCCAGAGGCCTCTGCCTGGCTTTCTAAATTCACCATCTTGATCATTTCTTCCACCCGCTCTTCAACCTGGAGCTCATCTTCAATGTCTGCACAAGTCTCATTGGCATCTTGAAAGCTTGGCCCAGGACTCAGAGACTGCTCTTCAGATGAGATCATCTGAGTCAGAGGTTCAGTTGGGAATTCACCAGGTCCAGGCACCATTCCTGTGATTACAGCTTGGGTAGAGATTGCCGGTGCCATGGCCCTAGAGAGAGCCACATAATAAAGAGCTGGCAGCCCTGACAAGAAGGCCAGGTACTTGTGCCGCAATGTTGTCTCCAGTTTCTCAATGGCTCCCTCGGACAGGGCTTGGGGCAGCTTAGGGTGTTCAGGGACAGCATCTGGTGAGGCCTGTTGCTGTTGGTCAAGGGCCATTGGTATCCAGGGCATAGCTTTCTGCTGTAGGGCAGAGTCAGTTGCTGCCTGTAGCTCCAAGGGCTTGTTTTCTGGGATGCAAGTGAAGGGAGCCTCTTGCAGGCCCCCAGGAATTATGCACTGCCAAGAGCTATATACACGAGCAGGGACCTTGCCCTGCTGAATCTGCCCACATTTGGAGTTGATGTGGCTCTGCAATATTGCCTTGGCCTGCTCAAACAAGTGTGGCATGGGGATTGACACTGGGTCTGTGATGGTTGAGAATGGGTCATCGACCTCAGTGACTTCTATGGCTGTAGGTTGGGGATCATGCATGTTGGCTAGGGCTGTGCTGCTCCAGGACAGAGTTGACTGATCAGTGGGGGACAGAAGTAACTGGATGGATTCCTGGATCTTTTGGGGCAGGCCCCAGCGATGGTGAATTAACTGACGCTGGAGGTGGAATTCTAGCAGTCTCCGGGCATGCTCTGGGAAGAAGACTAATTCCCTAGTGAAGACTGTGATGGGCTTCACTGGCCAGGAAGTTTTCACTGTCTCAGGAGACTGGGCTTTGCCACATGGCCTATATTGCACGGGGTTCTGGGTGTGCTGAGGTCTCTGGAAAACAGCTGGTAAGCCCCACTGAAGCTGGAGCTGCCTCTGCAGCAGGTGCCACTCCAAGGCATCACACTCGGCCAGGGTCAGAAATGGGACACTTATTTGAGGTTGTTGGTAGTCAGATGGAATGACCCAATTTGGGGAGGATGGGGAGGAGGGTGTGGTTGACTGGGGTGGAGTTTTAGGTAACAGAGGGAGAATAGAAAGTTCCTTGAAAAGAAAAGGATCCTTCAAGGGATGCTTGGACATGCTCCCATTCATATAGAAACTTTGAGAGCCTAGGAAGGTGTTAACCAATGATTCACTGTGCAGGGAAGGGAGTCCACAGAATAGCTGGCTGTATTTCTGCTGCAGATGGCCCACTGAGTCATGATCCTGGTACCCAGGAAGTGCATAGAGACCACTTGAGTCTTCAAGGCCTGGAGAGTGCAAGGCCACAGCCATATTGTTTGGGATTTGCTGGTGGTGGTGTCTTTGTTCTGGGTCCATAATGGACCATTCAGAAATCCAGAAGGCCTGGGTAGGCTGGCTGGCCATACATGAACCCCAGGTCTGGTAGGAATAGGTCCCCAATTTTTCAATAGGGAACTTAGAATTGTTCTTCTGGATGAAAGAAACTGGTTGGTTGTTTACAGGTTGGTAACACAATGGCGGATTTGGCATAAGCTGCCTCAGGGACTCCTCCACACGTCTGGGTAGCCCCCACCTCTGGAAATGCATCCATTTTTTCACATGTACCTCAAGAAGTCTCAGTACTTCAGGACTGAGGAATGGCAGGTGGGCAGGGAGGACAGTAACCACATGCAAGGCCATAGGGTGTGTCAGGGTAGTGATTTCTCCGTTCAGGGTCTGCAGAGAGACCTGGGAATTAAAGGGCTGTAGCCTTTGATTTCCACAGTCAAGGGTGGGGCTACTCTGCACCATCTCCTGTTGGTTCACTAGAACCCTGGGCTCCTCAAGTCTTGAACAACATAAAGTCTCTGGGTCCGTGGGCACCTCCTGTATCTGAAATCCCTGCCCCAGCTGGAGATGTTCAGTCCAGCAATCATGGATCTTAACTGTACCAGCTGACGGGACAATCGACTGTGTTAAGGATTTCTGATCCACTAATTGCAACACTGGGGGGGTTGTAGATCGAAGTGCAAGTGCTTTGGAGTGTAAGGAGTGTTGCTGCAGACTCTGGTCAAAAGACACAGTAGGCATAGACACAATCTCTAGGCAAGAGGAATCCTGCAATGGTCCCGATGAAGGGGGAGAGATCAGGGTGTTCTCACCCACCAACAGCTGCTGAATTTCCAGAGCCATGGCATTGCAGATTTCGCAGCAGGTATCTGCACATAGGACCCGCCTCACACTTCCCTCCTGAGGAAGCCAGCCCTGGCTGGGAGGGAAGAGGACAACAGTTATGGATGGAGTGACACCGGCCTCTTTGTTTGTTTGTTTGGCTTGTTTGCTTTTTTAAATAGTCTCCTTACATAGCATGGAGCCCAGAGCAGGGCTCAAACTCAGAACCCTGAGATTAAGACCCAAGCTGACATCAAGAGTGGAACGCTTAACCGACTGAGCCACCCAGGCACCCCAACACCTGCCTCTTTGAGCGTGGCCTGGAGATTTGGTCCACCCACACCTAGTCCTGGGAGCCTTTGGGCCTATACCCCCAGGGTGTTTATCCACCCCTCTTTTCCTCCTAGGAAAATGCTATAGTTAAGTTATGTTGGCTGGGCTGGGCTGAGGGTCTGGAGCTTGTTGGGCAAGGTCTCAGACAATCCATGGAAATGCAGAGCCACGAGAGACTAGGAGGTGGGGTACATTCTCTGTTGATCTATGTTGAGAAGCTGAACCAGGAAAAAGGAACAAGGCAGAAGTGGGCAGCCAATGGTTAGCTGATGGGGCATCACCAGGAACATTACCAGGGAGAACGGAGAGTCAGACTCATCTGGGATTAAGAAGGCCATTCATATTCCTAAACTGTGGAAAATGAGGTCTTTGTGGGAACTCCACATTCTGGGGATTATGGAGTGTCCTAGATCCTATACATAGCATCTCTTGAGAGCCAATCCCATTCCTGGAGCTTTTAAAAGGATGACAGGCTCGTTTCTGAGGGCTGTCCTAGGAGTTGGCCTCCCTGAAGACAAAGCCATGGAGCTAATATCAGCAGGTTCCCAGGGGTCTGCCCTTGAATAGCTGTAACTGTAAAGGGAATATGGCATGGTCATTTATTTGTGCAGGCATTTGCCTATTCTCTTGACTGGATAACTTGTCTGTGGCTGAGTGCAAACTCATGTAGCATCTTCAGTGAATCACATAGTAGTGAAATCCTGAATTTCAGGACCACTGTGAACCTAGCCAGAGCAGAACTGGGAGACTCCTCCTACCTGAGACACCTGATCCCCCTCTGCCCTGGCAACCCTCTCAACCAGTCTTCACCATCCACTGTGTCTGACTCCCTCCCAGACATTATCCCTCTTCTCCTCCCTGCCCCAGGCCAAGCAGAGAAATCATCACAGGCCAGGCTGAGAGTTTGGAGACCACAAAGAAGGGATCACCTTTTCATGACAGAGAGCAGCTCCCATGGTTTCTCAGCTTCTTCCTGGCAAAATCTCCTAGCTGAAAAACCAGGACAGTGTTACAAGAAATGAGAGGATGCAGGGATATCCTGTAGGAAGCTAGAGGCCTTGAGTAAGAGGAGGTTGAAAACCCCAAGAGTCAATGCTCTAAGGCATGTCTGTGTACAACTTAACCCATTGCAACATGCTGTCCTGGACCCAATTTCACTTGATCATCACAACCACACTGTGAGTGAGGCAGGATCATGAGACTCCCATTTCCTGGATCATGGACTGAGACATGAAGTGACTTCCACAGGGTGGTAAAACTATATATAAAAAAAAAGGCTTCTGTCCTACTTCCTCATTCTTCATTCCCAGGGGCAGGTGTAAGGTAGAGAATTTTGGGACATTCCTAGGCTCTGATTTCCCACCCAAGAAAGTCTTCTGGGAGAATTTGTCAGCTGGGGCAATAGGAGCCTTCAGTGGTTAGAGTACCTGGCTACTTGTTTCAGGGGTCATAGAGGGACAGGAGTTAGGGGAATATTGTCCATAGTGAGGGGAGTCAGAACAGAGATGTAGATCTTACCTCTTGTTGCTGCATCTCTTATCTTGACTCTTCGGTGACGCTTAAAGACAAAATGTTAAAGTATGAAGCTGGGACACCATTTTTTTTTTTCATGTTTAAAACATGACAAAGCTAATACACATTTCCTAATCCCTTTCTATGTGTCTATATTTTATTTACTTCCCTAACTTTTCTTTCCATACCCATTTCTTTTTACCTTAAAGTTTCCCTTATCTGCTTGTTTTTTATTTATTTTAAGGCTTTCCCATACTCAATACCTCTCATTTATTTTCCAGGAGAAGTTATGCATGAAGTTTATGATGAAGCAAGAGAAAAAGTAGAACAGATTAAAGGGTGTGTAGGTGTAATAGCCAAAGATTTTCTGTTAACAAATGTCTATAGAAACCACCAACCAGAAAAATTCGACTTATTGGGAGGTAGTCTGAGATCCAGGATGTAGATTCCATTTCATCTAGATCCCAACCCAAACCAGACTGAAAGGTTCTTTATTTTTCAACTAGTATACACTGTAGCGTGGCCTGGAAAATAATTATTTCTAGTCTCTGAGAAGTAACATATAAGAGTTACTGAATGTATGATATAAAAATTAGGGGGGGTGATAAAAGGAGAGACTCTGAGATCTTAAAAGCTTCTTATCTAAAGCATAATTAGTTTAATCATGGTCATAATATTTCCCTACCTGGCAGCAGATCCTTTTAGGTTCCAACCTCAATCCACAGTAACTCCTTGTTACTTGCCAGATAATTAGAAGAATAATGAAGATGAAGCCATAGGTATATAAGGGATACTTGAAATCCCACAGAACCACATTATGGCTCAACATGGTCTAAACCATGAGGAGACCAACCACTCCTATATCTAGACATTCAGTGTCCTGGTGCCTAATGACTTCCAGTGCTATGCCTTGTCATCTCCGCCTCATAGATGATGGAACCAGGTCACCAGACTGCATCACAAAGCCCTACTGTTTCACAAGGCAGGTGTAGTGTCAAAGACTTTTATGTGTCTTAGGGAAGCTTATATGGTGACTGAATCTGTAGATAGTGTTCAGTTGTCTGTAAGGGCTATAGAGCCTGGGACTAAAGGTGTCTACTCATAGGCAGTGTCTTTGCCTCCACTTGATCTTTACTCAGCCCACTCTATATCGGCCTGATGTCTTGGCTCTCTCCTTTGTAACTATCTGGTGACCTGTCCCCAGAAAACAATGTTTAGGGACACAGGGAACCTTTTTAGGAAGAGTGGCTTGGACAGAGGAATCTCCATTAACTCCCCTACCTGTACTAGAAATATATCTGTGAAGCACTCTGAGCTTAGGGAGGGCAGATTCTGGTTATGGCTTGAGAATGGAGAGCTTTGATATTACAGGCTTTGGGTGATGGGGAATCAGAAGTGTATCAAGGGGACCGTGGCTTAATAGGAGGAAAAGGGCAAGGTGACATCTTTAAAAGACATTGTGGGAAGCAGGGAGGAATACCTCCTGGTCTGTGTGGCCTCAAGCTTACAGATAGGTGGAAAGAGATATAAACACTGCCTTCCACGGAGATACAGTAACGAGATTCACTTACTGAGCTCTTAAAAGTTAGTTTTCTAGAGCTGTTTTTACCATGTTCTAGAATTCTGTCTGCTCATGGATATGACTACCTCCAGAGAGGGGTTAGTGGCCACTTCTGACTTAAGATCATAAACTAGTTGGTAACCATGGTTAAATCTATTTATCTACTCTGTATCTATGCTATTTGCCTGCAGGAGGGTTTTTAGTTTTGTTTGTTATTTTTTTAAAACTTGGATTTTTGATGGGGCGCTTGGGTGGCTCAGTGGGTTAAGTCGCTGCCTTTGGCTCAGGTCATGATCTCAGAGTCCTGGGATGGAGTCCGCGGGATCGAGTCCCTCATCGGGCTCTCTGCTCAGCAGGGGGCCTGCTTCCCTTCCTTTCTTTCTGCCTGCCTCTCTGCCTACTTGTGATCTCTCTCTGTCAAATAAATAAATAAAATCTTAAAAAAAAAAACTTGGATTTTTGATAACTTTAAGCAAGCTAGTTGTTTTCTAATTGATACCTGGGGCCCAAGTCTATTCTCTGCCCATTTATTTATGCATTTATGTTACCTGATTGGTATCTGTGGTTATTGTCATATTTCTCCAACCTTGAACTTTTGAATTTCCTTGAGAATCTTACCCTGGTGGACAGCAGTCTCACAGCCAAAAAAATCCTTTTGCTCAAAATCTGTGAAGAGGCTATTTTGGTCCCTTCTCTAGCATCCAGTCCTTCACCCACCTGGCATGGTGAGCCCTCTTCTGCTCATCCCTAATTGGGGCAGTGTCAAGGGTACAAAGGCATTTGAGTTGTTTTGCCTTCCAGCTCTCAAGACACTTAAATATCTGGTTACCAAGATAAGACTAATCCAGGATCTATAAAGAACTCCTCAAACTCAGCACACACAAAACAGACAATCATATCAAAAAATGGGCAGAAGATATGAACAGATACTTTTCCAATGAAGACATACAAATGGCTATCAGACACATGAAAAAATGTTCATCATCACTAGCCATCAGGGAGATTCAAATTAAAACTACATTGAGATACCACCTTACACCAGTTAGAATTGCCAAAATTAGCAATACAGGAAACAACACGTGTTGGAGAGGATGTAGAGAAAGGGGAACCCTCTTACACTATTGGTGGGAATGCAAGTTAGTGCAGCCACTTTGGAGAACAGTGTGGGGATTTCTCAAGAAATTAAAAATAGAGCTTCCCTATGACCCTGCAATTGCACTACTGCAGGTATTTACAGATGTAGTGAAAAGATACAGATGTAGTGAAAAGAAGGGCCATCTGTACCCCAATGTTTGTAGCAGCAATGACCATGGTCGCCAAACTGTGGAAAGAACCAAGATGCCCTTCAACAGACAAATGGATAAGGAAAATGTGGTCCATATACACTATGGAGTATTATGCCTCCATCAGAAAGGATGAATACCCAACTTTTGTAGCAACATGGACAGGACTGGAAGAGATTATGCTGAGTGAAATAAGTCAAACAGAGAGAGTCAATTATCATATGGTTTCACTTATTTGTGGAGCATAACAAATAACATGGAGGACATGGGGAGAAGGAGAGGAGAAGGAGTTGAGGGAAATTGGAAGGGGAGGTGAACCATGAGAGACTATGGACTCAGCAAAACAACCTGAGGGTCTTGAAGGGGTTGGGAGGGGGAGGTTGAGGGAACAAGGTGGTGGGTATTAGTGAGGGCACAGATTGCATGGAGCACTGGATGTGGTGCAAAAACAATGAATACTGTTACACCAAAAAGAAATTTAAAAAAAATTTTTAAAAAGACTAATTCACACAAAGCATGAGGTAATAATCTAGAACAAATAGAATTACATACTCACTTGCAAAGTCCAGGTTATGAATATTCCATTTCAGAGGAGAGAAACCATAGTGAGGATCAGGGTGGTCAAGAGGGCTCCTGGGTAGAGTGACATAGGAATTGGGTCTAAAAGTGCAGGCTGTGGGGGATGGAGCATATTCCATGTGGAAGAGAAACTTATGAATAAATGCAGAACACAGAACAATGGGCCATGGAGTGAATTTGGCAGTAAGAAATGCAGTCTATCTCTAGCAGAGATGGAGATGGGTAGATTGGAGAGGACTTGTGACAAAATATTGGAGTAGCAGGGATGAGGTCCCTTGATGGAGGGCCAGTGCATTTAATGGATTTTTAAAATTTTTATTTTATTTTCTCAGTGTTCCAAGATTCATTGTTTATGCACCATATCCAGTGCCCCATGCAATACATGCCCATAATACTACTTCAACATTGGCCACAGCAACTTCTTTCAAGACATGTCTCCAAAAGCAAAGGAAACAAAAGCTAAAATGAACTTTTGGGACTTCATCAAGATCAAAAGCATCTGCACAACAAAGGAAATAGTCAACAAAAGAAAGAGGCAACCCATGGAATGGGAGAAGATATTCACAAATGTTACTACAGACTAAGGGCTGATATCCAAGATCTATAAAGAACTCCTCAAACTCAACATTCAATAAACAGATAAACATGTCAAAAAATGGGCAGAAGACATGAACACACACTTCTCCAAAGAAGACATACAAATGGCTAACAGACGCATGAAAAACTGTTCATCATCATTAGCCATCAGGGAGATTCAAATCAAAATCACATTGAGATACCAACTTTCACCAGTTAGAATGGCCAAAAATAACAAGACTGTAAACAACAAGTATTGGGGAGGTTGTGAAGAAAGGGGAACCCTCTTACACTGTTGGTGGGAATGCAAGTTGGTGTAGCCACTTTGGAAAACAGTGTGGAGATTCCTAAAAAATTGAAAATAGAGCTACCCTATGACCTAGCAATTGCACTACTGGGTATTCACCCCAAAGATACAAATGTAGTGAAAAGAAGGGCCATATGTACCCCAGTGTTCATAGCAGCAATGACCACAGTCACCAAACTGTGGAAAGAGCCAAGATGCCCTTCAACAGATGAATGGATAAAGATGTGGTCCATATATACAATGGAATATTACTTCGGCGTCAGAAAGGATGAATACCCAGCTTTTATATCAACATTGGAGTTTTATATCAATATTGGACTGGAGGAGATTATGCTGAGTGAAATAAGTCAAGCAGAGAAAGTCAATTATCACTGGTTTCATTTACTTGTGGAACATAAGGAGTAACATGGAGGACATTAGGAGAAGGAAAGAAAAGTGAATTGGGGGAAATCAGAGGGGAGATGAACTGTGAGAGACTGTGGACTCTGAGAAACAAATTGAGGGTTTTGGAGGGGATGGGGGTGGGGAAATGGGTGAGCCTGGTGCTGGGTATTAAGGAGGGCATGTATTGCATAGAGCACTGGGTGTGGTGCATAAATAATAAATCTTGGAACACTGAAAAAAATTCCTTAGGGACTTAGCTATCTCTAACTTCCTCCAAACTTGAAAGTGTATAATGGGCCACTCCTCATGACCCCAGGGCAGCTCTTTCTGCCACAGGTCCTGTCCCTGTGCCTTAATAAAACCAGTTTTTGCACCAAAATAATAAATAAATAAATATAAATTCTTGTGAGAATACACAGAACCCACAATAGCCAAAACAATTTTGCAAAAGAGTAAAGTTTGAGGATTACTTGATAAATTACTTGAAGATTTATAAAGTGACAGAAATTAGGATGATGTGTTATTAGTATAAATATAGACAAATTGATCAATGGAAAAGAATAGAGAATAGGGTGCCTGGGTGGCTCAGGGGGTTAAGCCTCTGCTTTCTGCTCAGGTCATGGTCTCAGGGTCCTGGGATCAAGGCCCACATCAGGGTCTCTGCTCTGTGGGGAGCCTGCTTCTCCCTCTCTCTGCCTGCCTCTCTGCCTACTTGTGATCTCTGTCTGTCAAATAAATAAATAAAATCTTTAAAAGAAAGAATAGAGAATAGAATAGACCCACTCATGTATGGACAGCAAATTTTCAACAAAGGAGAAGGTCTTTTCAACAAATGGTGCTGGAATAACTGGTTATCAAGATCCAAGAAAATGAATTTCAGCTCCTACTTCATAATGTATACAAAACCTTATTCAAAATGGATTACAGATCAAAGGTAGAGCCTAAAACTATAAAATTTGTAGAAAACATAGAAGAAAACCTATGAACATGAGTTAGGCAAAGATT
Source organism: Mustela nivalis (assembly GCF_964662115.1). Taxonomy (NCBI): domain Eukaryota; kingdom Metazoa; phylum Chordata; class Mammalia; order Carnivora; family Mustelidae; genus Mustela; species Mustela nivalis. The sequence continues at coordinate 57,642,531 of NC_139032.1, forward strand.
TCTCAGATGTAATTCCAAAAGTATGATTCATACAAGACAAAGTGGGTAAACTGTATTTCATCAAAATTTTAAAATTTCTGCCTCTGAAAGACAATGTTAACAGAATACAAGTCATATAGTGGGAGAAAATGTTTGGATGTCATCTATCTGGAAAAGGACTCATACCCAGAATATATAAAGAACTCCCAAGATTCAACAATATGAAAGAAAACAACACATTTTTTTCTCCAAACAACATAATTTTAAAAGCAGGAAAGGATTTAAACACACACTTCACCAGAGAATTGGTGAGGCACAGGAATATAGCATCCCAAGGCCTTTGCCAGACTGTAGTACATACATTGAAAGCCCTGGAACTTTAACAGAGTTACCCCACTTCCTGTCTGTATTACTATTGCTGCATAACAAATTACTACAAAATTTAGGCATACCAACACATATTTATTATCTCATGGTGTCTATGGGTCAGGAATCCAGACATAGCTTAGCTGGATCTTCTACCTCATGGTGTCTCATAAGGTCAAAATCAAGGCATCAGCCAGCAGTCTGCAGTCTCATCCAAAGTTTCAACTGGGAATATGTTTCCAAGCTCACTCCATAGTTGTTGGCAGAATTCAGTTCATCAGGCTCTTTTGGACTGAGAGCTTTAGTTCCTTACTAGTTGTTTGCCATAGGCCATCCTCAGTGGGGTGGGCCTTTCCAGTATGACAGCTTAATTCATAAAAGTGTGCACATTAAGAAGGCAATAGAAAGAGTTTGGCTAGCAAGATATAAGTAATATTTTGTCACCTAGTCATGAAGGATGATACCCCTCAATGTTGCCAACCCTTCTGTTGGCCAGAAGCATGGTATTCAGGAGGGGTTTATATAATGCCATGAATATCAGGAAGCAGGGCTGAACAGGAGCCATTTAAGAGACTGCCTACCCCACTAGCCACAGGAAATCCAGTTCTCTAGGTTAGTTTATTTTTAATTTCTGAAATCCAAGGACATATTTCCTTATTACTTTAACTGTATTATTTCTGATCAATTCTTTGAGCTAATGATAATTCTATGTGAAAGCATGTTTCCTTGCCAATATATTTCTTCCCAGCACCCAGTCTGGTTTCATACTACCTGAGCCACAATGCAGGGGTGTTGGGGGGGCAGTCTGTGTGCCTGCCTTTCTGTGTGCTTTTACTTCTTTCTGGATTGACTGTTCTTTATCCATTGCAGAAACTCTTACTTATCTTTCAAGATTAAGTTTAAGCAGCATCTTCTCAAGAAGTCTTCCACGTATGCACCCTGCTGCTGCCCCTCAGAACAATTTGTTACTTAAACTGTAACCCCTGGAGGATTTTACTAGTTACCAAGCACATTTAGATATGGCCTTAAGAAATACATATACTGGCAACAGGTCTTTGGGGAGAAGGACGATGTACAACGGTGAAGCTGGGCAGCTGGGGGTACCTGGCTTGCTCAGGGAGGAAGGCCGCCCCTTCACAGAAGCCAGGCAGACGGAACGCCCGGCCCACCCAGGGTGGAACAAAAACCGCCTGCTTCCCTTTTCCATTATTGCTCCTTTCTCTTCCCAGAGCGCCTGTTGTTAGTTAGATGAGACCTTTGAATGTGCTTGTTTAACTATAAACTCTATCCTCCTCCTTGCTTGTTTGCAAGATGGGATTAACATTTGACCTTCATCAGTCCTTCTGTTGGCTATTGTTTCTATCCAATAAAAGTGAGACTGTGGAGTTGCTTGTGGCAGCAGTCCTTTTCCACTGTTGTCCCCGGCTCCCAATCTCTTAAAGCTGGCTTGTTTGTGCCTAATTCTTCTGTCGTCGCCGGCTGGAAGCAGCAGCACCCTACATACACATACTCATACTGCATTCTACAGGCTGAGCGAAGTTCCATTTGTTCATTTTACCACATTTATTATGAGGCTGATGTGTGCTTGATACATACAAGGTTGCACTCTGCAAATGTTTGTAGTATCAGCAAATAAGTAAATGGTGACAAACGGTATAATGAGTGCATTAGATAGGACTAAATCTATTAACATGGGTTCAGAGCAGAGAACAGGGAGTGCCTCTGCATCTTGCTAGAGAGTTCTGCCTGCTAAATGCAGTCATACCAGTCACTGATAGGGGATATTCCTTAACTATTGTTCTGCTTCTGTGGGAAGCCAGCACTGTAGCTTTTCATGAAGATGCACGCAAGGGCCCCAGAGGCTAAAGATCATGTCATAATTTTGTCTCCATATATATTAGAGCTTTATGGGCTTTCAGTAAATATTAAGCACCAGTAGGATCTCACAGATGCCTCATTCTCTTGAGCTGAGTCCAGAATGTTTCAGTTTCTGTCCTTGGAAACCCCAAAATAACTCAGTTAATGTAGGGTGGCCATATTTTCTGGGTTGGCTGAAGCTAGTGTTGCTGTACTGGATAAACGAGGGTGAATGGAAGGACACTGAATCTACAGAGATAGAAACTAAAAATAGCATGCCAAGTCTCTCTCTGGCTAAGAATAGGCTCCAAAAGCACTGTGGGGAAGTGCTCCATTCCTAAAGCAACAGCCAGTGACTGGAGAACAGGCAAATCACTTAGGACTTGGATTTCCTCAAAGAGCAGGAGTCTCATGGAAGGGTAAAAAGACTTTTCTTTCCCCATATAAATTCACACTTTTAAAATTATGTTCAGTTTGCCAGCATTTAAAATGTACATTGTAAGTTTTTGTTACAGTGTCCAACAATTCATTAGTTGCATAAAGAGACTTTTTGTTGTTGTTTTGGTTATGTTTAGAGCTTCATCAGTGTTAATAACAGCCAGATGTGCAGTTATGTGTGAGTTCTGGGTGTTGTTATGTGCATTCTACATTTTTATTTTTTTTTTTTTTTACAGACCCGAGTTCTGTTGGTTTTCCACTTTCTATGTTAGGTATATGGCTTTCCCTGAGGCTCTCACAATACAATCATTCAGGCACATGCTTCCAGAAGCCAATTATCAATCACTCTGAAAATTTTCACTGTTATGTGCAGATGCTGCTTGTGGTCAATTTCTCCAGCTCAAACCCAGGACAGAAGAGATGCATTTTGAAGATCCCTACACATGCCTTTAGGCCAGCTGCCCCGCTGTGGGCCAGGTCACAGTGCCCCAGGACACAGAATAATTGCAGCAAACTTTTGACTTTGGTCTCTCTTTTATCATTGCAGTTATAGAAACTGGCTAAATACCACATTTTTGTAGCTCTCCTCTGTAGTCAGAGAAACCACTTATAGCTACTATATAATTGCCTATTCTCATCCCTGCTAGCCCTGAATTGTTATTCAGGCTCTACCTCTGGGGAAGCAAAGTAGATGTGATGAGCCTTGTAACTGTGTATTTTCTAGAATTGAATTTTGAAGATTTGTCTGTTCAGTCTCTGTGGTCCATTTTGAGGGGAAAAAAGGTACTGATACCATAACCTCACACATTTTCTATTGCCCATTCATTGATACAGCATTCATTCAACAAAGATATAAAAATACATGCTCTCTGAAAGGCAGCAAGAATCATCTAGGTTTGTTTACCTCTCTTCTGATCTTAATGAAAAGTTAGGGCTTTCTTTTCCACCTTTTGAGCTCTCTTTGGCTGTTTCCAACGGTCTCCCCTTTCAGAGGTTTCTTTTAGTTTGTTTTTGCCTAACAAAGCCCTCTCACTTTTCAGGAGATCACTATTATTTACTTTCTCAGTTATTTAGCCTTACAGAGAGAGGTTCCTAAACTGCCTTCCAATTCCCTCTTTCCTGTCTCCTGATGCAAAGCAGCACCCCTCCTCCCACTTTGTACTTATAAATAAGCAAATTCTCTGCAGAGAATAGACATATTTTGTACACACATAAACATACAACCCAAGTTGCCATGTATATCTTAGTACTTTAGAAAGACATCTGGACAGACTTCTTGGCTGCCACAGTCCCAAGGAAAGATTCAGGCTGTCATCTGCTTTCATTTCCTCTGGTTCAAACAACTAGATGGTCTTATACCTTTATACATTTTTGTCTCTCTTTTACTCTTCTCCTTCAAAATTGAATTTACTATATAAACTTTAAAATCAGCTTTTTGGTGGGATTTTTAAAAATTTTAAATTCAATTTAATTAACATGTAGTATATTACTAGTTTCAGAGGTAGAATTTAGTAACTCATCAGTTATATATGACACCCAGTATTCATTCCCTCAGGTGCCCTCCTTGATGCTAGAATCAGTTGTATTGATATCTATAAAATAACTTGCTGGGATTTTGATTGGAATTGCATTGAATCTTTAGATCATCTGGGAAGAACTGATTATCTTGATAATGTTGAACCTTCCTTTTCTTTAAAAATGGAATATCTATTTAGTTTTTTAAAAAAATATTGTTCATTAGAATTTTGTAGTCTTCCTTATATAACTGGTACCTAGGAAGGCAATGGACTTTTATGTGTGTGTGTGTGTGTGTGTGTGTATTTTTTTTTTTTAAGATTTTATTTATTTATTTGTCAGGGGATAGAAGGAGAGAGAGCGAGTGAGCACAGGCAGAGAGGCAGGCAGAGGCAGAGGGAGAAACAGGATCCCCGCTGAGTAAGGAGCCTGATGCGGGACTCGATCCCAGGATGCCGAGATCATGACCTGAGCCGAATGCAGCCACTTAACCACCTGAGCCACCCAGGCGTCCCTGGACTTTTGTATATTAACCTTATATCCTACAACCTTGCTATAATTATTACAGTTTTGTCAGTTCTTTTGGTTTTTCTACATACACATTCATGTCATCTTTGAGCAAAGATAGTTTGATTTCTTCCTTCCCAGTCTGTGTACCTTTCATTTCCTTTTTGTGTCTTATTACATTAGCTGTAACTCTCCAGACATTTGTTTTTAGCAGAGAACCACTTGGTTCTCTGGAAATTCAAGCTGATTTTGCTAATTTCTCAAATATTTCATGTGCACATGTTGGATATTTGAGAACACTCACTTTTAATCAAGGTGTCTTTTTTATCCATTTTAAATTTTTTTCAAGTTTTACTTTTAAAATTTTAATCCCAGTGTAGTTAACATAATTTACATTGTATATTCATTTCAGGTGTACAGTATAGTGATTCAATAATTCCATATATTACTCAGTGCTTATCAAGAGAAGTATACTCTTAATCCCCTTCACCTATTTCATCCATTCCCCCACCCCCCTCCCCTCTGGTAACTATTTGTTCTATACACTTAAGATTCTGGTTTTTGGTTTGTCTCTTTTGCTTTTCCTTGGTTCATTTGTTTTGCTTCTTAAATTCCACATATAAATGAAAACAACAGTATTTGTCTATTTCTGACTGGTTTATTTCCCTCAGGATTATATTCTCTAAATTCATCCATGTTGTTGCAAATGGCAAGATTTCACTCTTTTTATAGTTGAATAGTATTCCATTGTGTATGTATGTATATATATATGTATATGTATATGTATATGTATATGTTTATGACATCTTTTTTATCCATTCATCAGTTGATGGACATTTAGGTTGCTTCTGTAATTTGGTTCTTGTAAATAATGTAGCTGTAAATATAGTGGTTCATGTATCCCTTTGAATTAGTTTTTGTATTCCTTGGGTAAATACCCAGTAGTGTGATTTCATAGGATAGATCTATTTTTATCTTTTTTTTTTAATTTATTTTTTATTTTCAGCATAACAGTATTCATTATTTTTGCACCACACTCAGTGCTCCATGCAATCCGTGCCCTCTATAATACCCACCACCTGGTACACCAACCTCCCACCCCCCCGCCCCTTCAAAACCCTCAGATTGTTTTTCAGAGTCCATAGTCTCTCATGGTTCACCTCCCCTTCCAACTTCCCCCAACTCCCTTCTCCTCTCTAACTCCCCATGTTCTCCATGCTATTTGTTATGCTCCACAAATAAGTGAAACCATATGATAATTGACTCTCTCTGCTTGACTTATTACACTCAGCATAATCTCTTCCAGTCCTGTCCATGTTGCTACAAAAGTTGGGTATTCATCATTTCTGATGGAGGCATAATACTCCATAGTGTATTTTTATCTTTTTGAAGAATCTCCTTGTTGTTTTCTCTAGTGACTGTACCAGTTTACCTTCCCACCAATAGTGCAAGAGGGCTTACTTTCAAAACTCTCATTCTTTGCCAGCACTTGTTTCTTGTGTTTTTTATTTTAGCCATTCTGACAGGTGTGAGGTGATACTTTATTGTGGTTTTGATTAGCATTTCCTCAATGATGAATGATGTTGAACACCTTTTTATGTGTCTGTTGGCCATCTGTGTGTTTTCTTTGGAGAAATGTCTGTTCATGTCTTCTGTCTGTTTTTAAATTGGATTATTATTTTTTGGTGTTAAGTTGTATAAATTCACTATATATTTTAAATACTAGCCCTTTATTGACTATGTCATTTGCAAATATCTTCTCTATTCAGTAGAGTGTCTTTTAGTTTTGGTTGTTTCCTTTACTGTGAAGAAGCTTTTTATTTTGGTATAGAACAATAGTTCATTTTTGCTTTTGTTTTCCTTGCCTCAGGAGGCATATTTAGAAAGATATCAGAGAAATTACTGCCTGTGTTCTCTTGTAGGATTTTTATGGTTTCAGCTCTCATTTTCAGGTCTTTAAACTATTTTGAATTTATTTTTGTATATGGTACAAGAAAGTGGTCCAGTTTTATTATTTTGCATGTAGCTGTCCAATTTTCCCAACACCATCTGATGAAGAGACCAAGGTATCTTTTGTTTATAGGTTTGAACCTCTCTTCCATTAACTATTAAAAACTTTGGCCTCATTCACTAATCCTAGTTCTCTTGTGAGAACTCACAGTTTACTCTCAAAAATCAAAGCCAGGGGCGCCTGGGTGGCTCAGTGGGTTAAGCCGCTGCCTTCGGCTCAGGTCATGATCTCAGGGTCCTGGGATCAAGTCCCGCATCGGGCTCTCTGCTCAGCAGGGAGCCTGCTTCCTCCTCTCTCTCTCTCTGCCTGCCTCTCTGCCTACTTGTAATCTCTCTCTGTCAAATAAATAAATAAATCTTTAAAAAAAAAAAAAAAAAAAATCAAAGCCATATAAATTCAAAATGACTTGGGATCTTGTTTGGATTTTCCTGTTTTCTTTTCAAGGTTCTATTTTATATTTTCTGCCTTTAGAGAGGGAAAAGGGTTGTTAAGAAAGGAGTCATCTCAGGTAAAAGGAGCAGAAGTCCTCTTAGAGTCTGTGGTCAGGGTTGGAAAGCATTGGGGTGTTTGGGTGTTTTTTCTGGGAGGGAGATGTGGGGTTTTTTTTAATTAGTATTTCTTTTACTGGTAGATGTCCACTTTAGTTCATTAAAATTCCTTCAAAGACAGTCTCCCAAAGCCACTATAATGACATGCTTAACAATTGAGATAACTTAATAGTGATTCTTGTTATCCTTATAGAGAATAATAGTGGTAGCAGGACTACAGTGTATTAAGAGGTGCCTGTGGTTAATTTGCTGATACAATATTAATGAGTAAGTTCACTTAAAGTGTAACTCTCCTAATTGGTTGGCCTTTGTTCAATAACTCTTACTATGTTGTCTGAAAAAGCCTATAAGAGCTTTTTTTTTTAAAGAGTTTATTTATTTGACAGACAGAGATCACAAGCAGGCAGAGAGGCAGACAGAGAGAGAGGGAGAAGCAGGCTCCCCGCCGAGCAGAGAGCCCAATGTGGGGCTTGATCCCAGGACCCTGGGATCATGACCTGAGTGGAATGCAGAGGATTTAACCCACTGAGCCACCTAGGTGCCCCTGAAAAAGCCTATAAGAATTAAATGGTTACCACTGATTTTCCTCCAAGGAATAATTCTGTTAAAAAAAAAAAAGTTTTATTTATTTATTTATTTGTCAGAGAGAGAGAGAGGGAGAGCACAAGCAGGCAGAGTGGCAGACAGAGGCAGAGAGAGAAACAGGCTCCCCACTGAGCAAGGAGCCTGATATGGGACTCCATCCCAGGACTCTGGGATCATGACCTGAGCCAAAGGCAGCGGCTTAACCAACTGACACACCCAGGTGTCCCAGGAATAATTCTTGAAATTAAAATTTCAAGTATGTTTGTTCTAGGTCTTTGAACAAGTGTTTCCAGTTTTTAAGATATAAACATTTTATGACTGCTCCCTAAAACTTCGGATATAGCTTTTTGGAGGGGGCTTCCCCAAACTATTTAAAAAGCTGGTACTTTGTGTCTTCCCAAGAACAAAGAAGATACTATAAACCTCTGCTCCTTTTTGGTTTATATTACCAAAAAAAAAAGCGGGGGGGGTGTATTTTAATATTTGTCTTATAAATATAAATATGTATATTCTAATTAATATGCTTTTTCAATCCACTCATTTTCTCCCTCTTCTTGGAGATTCTTATAGACCCTTCCCACCTGCCCAGAATCCATCCAGTTCCACCATTTAAGAATTGTTGCTCTAGACTTTATATTCCTGTTGAGATTGTTTCCACATTTAATAAAAAATGATTTTATTCACTGGAGAGGGAGAGCAAGAGAGTAGGGGCAGGGAGGAGAGGGAGAAGCAGGCTCCCCGCTGAGCAGGGAGCCCAACGTGGGGCTTAATCCCAGGACCCTGGGATCACAACCTGAGCCAAAGGCAGATGCTTAACCAACTGAGCCACCCAGGTGCCCTTATTTCCATATTTAAATCACTAAAAACAGTGCTCCAATAAATATTCTTTTTTTATATATATTCACAGGTCTAAAAGGATCAGCCTTTCATAGAGTACAGGGTTTTTTTCAGTCAAAGATATACTAGTAGCTGTCCATCTCTGTTAGACCTTCCAACCACACAGACTCTTAAGACAAGCTTGAGAATTCTGTTCTTGCACAGCAGAAGTCAAGGGGAAAGCTTACCTTATACTCTACAATGTTGTCCTTGTCTTTTAGAGGTAACCATCTTTAAATCAAGATAAAAATGTGGTTCTGTAATCAAAAATGTAAAATTATCCTAAGGCTGTGTTTCTCAAATTGTAGGTCCAGACTCATCGGGAAGTCACAAAATCATCTGAGAGAGTCACTATCAGGATTGTTTTAATGGAATAGATAAAAAAGGATAGAAAATATCAGGGAATGCAGCCATCAAAAGAAATGAAATCGGGGCGCCTGGGTGGCTCAGTGGGTTAAGCCGCTGCCTTCGGCTCATGTCATGATCTCAGGGTCCTGGGATCGAGTCCCACATCAGGCTCTCTGCTCAGCGGGGAGCCTGCTTCCCTCTCTCTCTCTCTCTGCCTGCCTCTCCATCTACTTGTGGTTTCTCTCTGTCAAATAAATACATAAAATCTTTAAAAAAAAAAAAGAAATGAAATCTTGCCATTTGCTATGACATGGATGGAACTAGAGGGTATCATGCTTAGTGAAATAAGTCAATCAGAGAAAGACAACTATCATATGATCTCCCTTATATGAGGAAGTGGAGATGCAACATGGGGGGTTAAGGGGGTAGGAGAAGAATAAATGAAACAAGATGGGATTGGGAGGGAGATAAACTATAAGTGGCTCTTAATCTCACAAAACAAACTGAGGGTTGCTGAGGGGAGGAGGATTGGGAGAAGGGGGGTGGGGTTATGGACATTGGGGAGGGTATGTGCTATGGTGAGTGCAGTGAAGTATGTAAACCTGGTGATTCACAGACCTGTACCCCTGGGGATAAAAATATATTATATGTTTATAAAAAAATTTTTTTAAAGAAAAAAAAATATCAGGGAACATCACATGTAGTAAAAGTAGGATTATTTCACAAAACTTTGGGTTCAGTTCTAGATCTATGAACACATGTTTATAACTCTGTATTACAGCTATATTTCTTGCTATAGGTCACAATAAAAAAATGATAGGACACCTTTGTGGCTCAGTTGATTAAGTATCTGACTCCTGATTTCAACTCAGGTCATGATCTCAGGGTCATGAGATTAAACCCCACATCGGGCTCTGTGCTGGGTGTAAAGACTGCTTAAGATTCTCAAGAGAGAAAGGGTGAGAGAGAGAGAGAGTGCGGGAGGGGCAGAGGGAGAGGGAGAGGGAATCCCAAGCAGACACTATGCTGAGGGCACGATGTGGGGGGGGTCTCAATCCCAGGACCCCAAGACCATGACCTGAGATGAAACCATCTCAGACCATGACCAAGATGAAACCAACTCAGACCATATCTGAGATGAGTCATACGCTTAACCAATGACATTGCCCAGGTACCCCAATATTCTGCCATTTTTATATCATTTATACTTTCACCCATTCTCTACCACTTTCATTCTATCATCATAATCATCATCATCATCATCATCATTAATATATGGTTCTTTTTTGGTAATACATACACTAAAGTGTATAATTTTTAACTGTATACTTTTGACAAAAGGATATTACAGTATAGAACATTTCCAACACCCCAGAATGTTCCCTTGTATCCTTTTTCAGCCAGTGCCTAGCCTATAAGTAATAATAATTTATGATTTTTTTCACCTTAGTTTTTCTTCTCTAGTGTGTTCTTTTTTGTTATTGCTGAATAGTAATCCATTGTGTGAACGTTAACACTAAGGTTTTCATTTTTTGCTATTGTAAATAAAGTTGCTGTGAATATACCTATACAAAAATAATTCTCTCTCCCCCTCTCCTTCTGCCCTCCACTTGTGCTTGCTTATTAGCTTGCTCTCTCCAAAAACAAAAACAAAACAAAACAAAACCAAACCTGAAATAAAAATCTGAAAGGCTTACCACAAAAGGCTTCTGAGAAAAAGTGTGGCCTTGGAAATAATAATTGATCATGAGGAAGTCCACAATGAAGGATTGTTTGTCAGCTTTTTGTTTTTGTTTTTTTGAGAGAGAGACCAAGTGGAGGGAGGGGCAGAGGAAGAGGGAGAGAGAATCCCAAGCCGACTGCAAGATGAGTGAGGAGCCCATCATGGGGCTCAATGCTAGGACCTTGAGATCATGACCTGAGTCAAAGCCAAGACTTAGTGGCTCAACAGACTGAGCCACCCAGGTGCCCCTCCCCCCTTTTTAAAGATTTATTTATTTTAGAGAAATAAATTAATTTAAATAAATTTAATTTATTTAAAGAGAAAGAGAGAGAGAGAGAACACACACAGGAGAGTGCACAGCATGGAGAGGCAGAGGGAGTCTCAAGCACACTCTACACTGAGCAGGGAGCCTGACTGGGAATTCGATCTCATGCCCTGAGATCACAACCTGAGCTGAAACCAGTCAGATGCTTAACTGACTGCATCACCTAGGTGCTCCACCCTGCCTTTTTTTTTTTTTTTAAGATTTTATTTATTTGACAGAGAGAGATCACAAGTAGGCAAAGAGGGCAGGAAGAGAGGGGGAGGGGAAGCTGGCTCCTTGCTGAGCAGAGAGCCTGATGCGGGGCTCCATCCATGAGCCAAAGGCAGAGGCTTAACCCATTAAACCACCCTGCCTTTTTTTTTTTTTTAAGATTTCTTTATTTGAGAGAGAGTGTGTGTGTGAGAGTGCAGGGGAGAGAGGCAAAGCAGATTTTTAAATTAAATTTTTTGTGTATAGTTGACACAAAATACTATATTAGTTTCCAGTATATAGTATAGTGATTCAAGTTTATGCAATGTTCGCAAGTATAGGTACTATCTGTCCATATACATCACTATTACAATATCACTGACTGTATTCTTTACGCTGTATCTCCCTCTCCTTTTACCCATTTTGCCCAACAACCCCACCTGTTGCCCTCAGGAAACTATCAGTTTGTTCTCTGTATTTATAGACCTGATTCTGCTTTTTTGTTTATTCATTTTTTCGATTCCACATATTAGTGAAATCATATGGCATTCAGATAAGCAAAATATAACATATACACAAAGTGGAATATTTAGCAGTAAATATTTCAATCTCATCTTTTTTATGGCTGTATAATATTCCATTATATACATAAGGGGTGTGTGTGTGTGCTGCATCTTCCTTATCCATTCATCTATTGATAGACATTTAGGTTGCGTCCGTATCTTGGCTATTGGAAATAATGCTGCAGTAAATAAAGGGGTGCATATTTCTTTTTGGATTAATGTTTTCATTTTCTTTGGGTAAATACCCAATAGTAGGAATTATTGGATCTTATAGTATTTCTATTTTTAATTTGTGAGGATCTTCCATACTGTTTTCCATAGTGGCTGTACTAATTTATGTTCCAGATTGTATGTCAGTTTCACATTCTCCTCTCTGGTGTGGTGTGCCTATTCCTCTCATAGGGACCTGCTTTCCCACCTAACCACAGAGCACAGCTGGTGCTCATGAGACATGTGGACAGTGTCTGGAAACTATAGACCCACCTTCTTACTTCAATAAAATCCTAGGTGAATAGCCTAAAAAATGTTTACACATATGCACATAGTCCTCCCCTGACCCATGACTGGATTCTAGAGAGAATCCTGGCTGCATGCTCCGATTTAGTCCATGGATGTTTTAAACCAGTTGAAAAAAAGTATGAGTATCCTAGATGTTATGACAAAACGGGAACTCTGTGATATCTCTGTTTCAGTACTCACTGATAGATAGGGAAACTGAAACTCAAAGTGGTAAAATTTTGTCTTCTGGGTCACAGAGTGCTATATGTAAAACTAAAATAAGCTACCTTGTTGCCAAATCTGGGATTTTAAAATTATATAATAAAGTTTGTAATTAATTTGCAATGTAAAAATCAGAAAACACAAATTAACAAAAGATGAAAAATGGAAACATATTTTTTTTCAAGTATGAGATTATGAGAAAATCCATATGACCTTGATGATGACTTCTTAGATGCATCATCAAGAGCAAAATCTGCGAAAAAAATTAACCTGAACTGCATTAAAACTAAAAACTTCTTTCTAAAATACACTGCTAAGAGAATGAAAAAGCAAGCCACACTTGGAGAAAATTTGTGTTAAAGACATAACTGATAAAGGACTGATATCCAAAATATACAAAAAAATTATTAAAACTCAACAATAAGAATTTTAAAAATGGTCAAAAGACTTGAGCCCTTCACCAAAAGAAGATGCAGAAAGATATTCAACATTATATGTCATTAGAGAATTGAAAATTAAAACCACTATGATATACCACTACACAGTTATTAGAATGGCCAAAATCCAGAACACTAACCATGAATGCTAGTAAGGATGTGGACCAATAAGATCTCTCATTCATTCTTGGTGGAAATGCAAAATGCTGTTGTAAAAACAATTTGGTAGCAGTTTCTCTAAAAGTTAAACACAGAATTACCATATGATTCAACAATTCCACTTCCACTTCTATCCAAAGAAACATAAAGCCAGGACACAAATGTTCCTAGCAGCTTTTCTCACAGTAGCTACAAGAGGAAACAATCCAAGTTGCCCATCAATGGGTAAATGGATAAGCAAAATATAACATAAACACAATGTGGAATATTTAGCAATAAAAAGAAATTAAATTCTGATACACGTACAATATAGATGAAACTTGAACACATTATGTCAGATGCAAATAAGCCAGACACAGGGGTGCCTGATTGGCTCAGTGGTTTGGGCCTTTGCCTTTGGCTCCAGTCATGATCTCAGGGTCCTGGGATTGAGCCCCCGCATCAGGCTCTCTGCTCAGTGGGGAGTCTGCTTCCCTCTCTCTCTTTCTGGCTGCCTCTCTGCCTACTTGTGATCTCTCTCTCTGTCAAATAAATAAATAAAATCTTTAAAAAAATGTTTATATCAGCAAGGGCCACGGTCGCCAAACTGTGGAAAGAACCATGATGCCCTTCAACAGATGAATGGATAAGGAAGATGTGGTCCATATACATTATGGAGTATTATGCCTCCATCAGAAAGGATGAATACCCAACTTTTGTAGCAACATGGATGGGACTGGAAGAGATTATGCTGAGTGAAATAAGTCAAGCAGAGAGAGTCAATTATCATATGGTTTCACTTATTTGTGACATAACAAATAGCATGGAGGACAAGGGGAGATGGAGAGGAGAAGGGAGTTAGAGGAAATTGGAAGGGGAGGTGAACCATGAGAGACTATGGACTCTGAAAAACAAATCTGAGGGTTTTGAAGGGGTGGGGGGTGGGAGGTAGGGGTACCAGGTACCAGTATTATAGAGGGCACAGATTGCATGGAGCACTGGGTGTGGTGCAAAAATAATGAATACTGTTATGCTGAAAATAAAAAATAAATTAAAAAATATAAGCCAGTCACAAAAGGACAGATATTGCATGATTTCTCTTATATGAAGTAACTAAAATAAGGAAATTGATAGAGACAGAAAATAGAAGTTACCAGGCACTGGGGTGGGTGGGGAGGAAGTTGAGGGTTATTGTTTAATGAGTACGGAGTTTCTGTTTGGGTTGATGAAAAAGTTTTAGAAATAGTGATGATGGTTATACAACACTGAATGTACTTAATGCTACTGAATTATACACTTAAAAATGGTTAAAATAGGGGCACCTGGGTGGCTCAGTGGGTTAAAGCCTCTGCCTTCAGCTCGGGTCATGATCCCAGGGTCCTGGGATTGAGCCCTGAGTCGGGCTCTCTGCTCAGTGGGGAGCCTGCTTCCTCCTCTCTCTCTCTGCCTGCCTCTCTGCCTACTTGTGATCTGTCAAATAAATAAATAAATAATTTTTTTAAATGGTTAAAATAGGGGCCTGGGTGGCTCAGTGGGTTAAAGCCTCTGCCTTTAGCTCAGGTCATCATCCCAGGGTCCTGGGATTGAGCCCTGCATTGGGCTCCCTGCTTGGTGAGAAGCCTGCTTCTCCCTCTCCCACTCCCCCTGCTTGTGTTCCCTCTCTGTGGTAGCGGCATCTTTCAAATAAATAAAATCTTTTTAAAATTTTTTAAATGATTAAAGTAGTAAATTTCATGTTATATGTATATTTTATCACAGTTTTTAAAAAGGAGCAGCAATGGCCATGGTGACCAAACTGTGGAAAGAACCAAGATACCCTTCAACGGACAAATGGATAAGGAAGATGTGGTCGATATGCCTCCATCAGAAATGACGAATACCCAACTTTTGTAGCAACATGGACGGGACTGGAAGAGATTATGCTGAGTGAAATAAGTCAAGCAGAGAGAGTCAATTATCATATGGTTTCATTTATTTGTGGAGCATAACAAATAGCATGGAGGACAAGGGGAGATGGAGAGGAGAAGGGAGTTAGGGGAAATTGGAAGGGGAGGTGAACCATGAGAGACTATGGACTCTGAAAAACAATCTGAGGGGTTTGAAGGGGTAGGGGGTGGGAGGTTGGGGGAACCAGGTGGTGGGTATTATGGAGGGCATGGATTGCATGGAGCACTGGGTGCGGTGCAAAAACAATGAATACTATTAACGCTGAAAAGAAACAAAAATTTTTTTAAAAAAAGAAACATTAAAAAAATAAAAGGATCAGAGGTTGCCAAGGGTTTGGAGGAAGGGAAAAAGGAATGAATAAGTGTAATACACAGAATTCTTAGGGCACAGAAACTATTCTGTATGATACCTTAATGGTAGATACACATCATTATACATTGGTTAAAACCCATAGCATGTATAATACAAAGAATGAAACCTAATGTAAACTATGAACCTTGGTTAATAATAATGTATCAATATTGGCTCATCAATTTTAATTTACCACACTAAATGCAAAATGTTAAAAGAAGGGAAACTGTATGTGGTCAAGGGTGGAAAGAGATATATGGGAATTCCCTGTACTTGCCGCTCAATATTTCTGCAAACATAAAACTGCTCTAAAAATAAAAACTGGGTGTGATTTATAAACAATGAATCTTGGAACACGGAAAAAATAAAGTTAAAAAATAAAAATAAAATCTGTAATTAAAAAAAATGAGATTGTAATACGATTATTTTTATAACTTGCTTTTTTTCACTACTATGTTCATATATTAATACCATCCTGCCAGGGACTCAGCCTGGACACAGAAGAGCAAGTATAAGGTGGCAATGGGAAGTTAGGCCAAAATAGAGATGAGGCTGTGGAAAGGAGGATGAGATTCAGATGATGTGAGAATTTAGGGACAAGGCACATTTTACCCAAAGACCTACAGAGTAGGGAGACTAGAATTTTGAGTGGATAAGCAAAGATAACTGAGTGCCTCTAAGCATCTCCAACAGGTTAGGAATTTGAGTAGGGCAGGTGTTTCAACACATGTTCATAGCAAGACAGAACTGAGCAAGAGCAAGGAAATGAAGACTCACACACTTACTCCTGTGCTCAGAATATTCTATGACCTCCCTGCCACAGTGGAGGGAAGCAGGAACAAAAGTCTAGCTGTTATGGTCAGCTGTTTGAAACTTCTGTGATAGGAATCTACTGGGGGCAGGTAGGAGACTGAGGGGGACCATGGGAAGGACCTGCTCCACTTAAGCCAGGATGTGTGCACATTAACCTTGGCTTTTCTCCTGATGCTGCTGTGACCCTTCTGAGTCACATTCCTTCTCCTGGGCATCCTCCTACATGGCTCTCTGCCCAACGCCTACCAGGCCGTGAGGATGTGCCTGTCACAGGACCTCCTATGATCTCTGGGGATGCTTTAGGAAAACACCTGGAGGGTGTTGGCTCAGCAGGCTTGGGCCTTGTGCCTCCTCACCCTGAGGGCCACAACTGGGGCTGAGACGCCATCCATTAGGCACAAAATCATCATTCAGAGGAGGGACACATTCATGCTTCTTCCCACCCTGGCTTTTCTGCATCTTGCAAGCAGTGGACACATTAGGTCCTGTCAGTGGAAGACAGTCCTGCCACCGCCTCTTGGTTTGATGGGATACTGAGTCATCCGGGATTTCCTTACCAATCAGTGGAGCAGGAGTGTCCTATAGTCCCCCATACCACATCATAGGGAGATTAGAGCACTTCCTGCACTTCCTTTAGCTTTTGGCTCCTGTGTGGTAGGTCAGAAGGTGGGAATGCAGAGGTACCACCTTCTGTCCAAAACATAGATCCATATCTTCCACTCAGGGCAGCTTCTGTCTTTCTATGTGTGGTATGTCTGGTATGTGTGATTCTGTGGGAGAGGGACACAGGGAATCAGAAGTTCACTTATGAGATGAATGTTGCACATCCATGTATTTATTTTGATTAGCCAATTTGGGCATGTGAGACTATCCACCCAGGAGATCATGATCTGCATAAAGGCAAGGCCTGTGTCTTGGTGACTGTTATGCTTGCCATAGTTTCTGTAACACAGTACATACTCAAATATTTTAATTGTTGAATGTAAGATGTCTTTCAAGGTCACTTTTATTGTGACAACTTTTTTGAGACCTCAGGGTTCTCCTTATCTGCTGAGTACCTCCTTTGAGGACAGGACCCCATATATCATAGCACTCATCATACCAATGTAATAATTTTTCTGTCTCTCTAGCCTAGTCACATGGTTTATGGTTTTAAATACATCTATCTACCTATCTATCTACCTATCTATCTATATCATCACCATCACTACCACCACCACCACCACCATCATCATCATCATCATCATCATCATCATCTATGTATATCTATTTATCTAGTTGTCTGTCTGCCTGCACTTCCATGAATTCCAGGGTCATATGCTCAAATTGTCTAATCAATATATACACTTGAATGTTCAGTATCTATCTCTATGTAAACGTGAACTCCTAATTGAACACAATTTAAAAAAATTAAAAGAAAGTGAAGTCCTGATTACCACTCTCCCCATCCAATCACACATATCACTCTGCTCCAGTCCTAGCATTTCTCATATCAGTTAATGGTAACTCCATATTGCCAGAAAATTGGGCCAGAAACATTGGCATTATCCTTGATTTTTTTTATTTTTCCTAACTGTCCACATCCAATGTATCAGCAAGTGGATATAAGTATCCTATTGTCTGTACCTCAAAATGAATCCAGCATCTAAACACTTCTAGCCCTTCTGCTAAGATTACTGGAATAATCTCATAACTAATCTCCTTGTGTCTCTCCAACTCTATATCCCCAACACTGCTGTTAGCAACTCAGCCTAAGTGACTTTTTAAAACACAAGGGAGATCTAAGCAGATCCTCTAACAGCAACGTCCATTTACTCAAAAATCAAAGACTTTGCAGTGACCTTCTAGGCCTTACCCCATTTGGCTCCTTTACTACTCTGACTTTGTCCACCATTACTTTCCCCCTAACTCTGCTTTGGGCTCACTGTGCTTCTTCCTTGGAATAGCTCAGGCATATTCCAGCCTCCAGACTATTCATGTTTGACATAAAAGTTCCTCAGTTATCCATGTCTGACATGAAATTTCCTCAGTTACGTATGTGATTTACTCTCTCACCTCTCTCTAGTCCATGCCTATATTTTTTAAAATGGTGTTTATTTGTCAGAGAGAAAGAGAGAGTGTGAGCGTGCAAGCAGGGGGAGCAGCAGGGAGGGAGAAGCGGGCTCCCTGTGAGCAAGGAATCTGATGAGTGACTCAATCCCAGGATCCTGGGGTCATGACTTGAGCCAAAGGCAAGTGCTTAGCTGACTGAGCCACCCAAGCATCCCATATGCCCACATTTTGGAAGGAAAAAAAAAAAAGATTTTATTTATTTATTTGAGAGAAGGGCAGATAGCGACAGCATGAGTGGAGAAGAGAGGGAGAAAAAGGCTCTCCACTGAGCAGGGAGTCCAATGCATCTAGGGGCTCGATTCCAGGTCCCTGGGATCATGACCTGAGCCAAAGGACACACAGGCATACCCATGCCCACATTTTTTTGTGAGACTTGCCCTGAAATCCCTATTTTAAACTGCACCCCACTTAAATCTTCCCCAAACTTCTTACCTCTTACATATTTGGTCACCTTCTACATATTGCATTTTTTACTTGTGCTTCTTTTAAAAACTATTTTATTTATTTGACAGAGAGAGAGAGAGAGCACAAGCAGGGGGAGCAGCAGAGGGAGAGGAAGAGGGAGAAGCAGGCCTCCTGCTGAGCAGGGAGCCCAATGTGGGGCTCTATCTATATCTGAGATTATGACCTGAGCCAAAGGCAGATGCTTAACCGATTGAGCCACCCAGAAGCCCCTACTTATGCTTCTTTTCTCTCCCTCCCTAGTGTACCATCAACGTAAGCTCATTGAAGACATTGTTTTTTCCTCTTTTGTCCATTGCTGTATACTCAGTGCTTATACAAGTGTGTGGCCTATAGTAGGTGCTCAGTATTAGTTGAAGAAATGAAAAAAATGCATGAGTGAATGCCATCCATTCCCCAGCTTGGCAATCTCATTCTGATCCCTCAAGTTTTAATATGCTTTTGATTATTATAAGCACTTCTCCAGGAAGTTACTGTTCTCTTACATAAGCATATCCATTTGTTTGACACCATACATTTGCACAATTTGTACACTCAGGCTGTGGGAAACCCAGAGACTCTCCACTTCCTTCCTGGAAACTTCTTATCCTTTGAAATTCAGTCTACATATCACCACTTCTAAGAAAATTGCCATGAACCCCCTCCCCCTACCACATTAGTTTAAGTGCCCTCCTGTGTATTTTCACCTACCTCCTCTAACCCGTCTTTATCAAAGTGCTTTAGTAGCTTTTTATTTGACTGTCTACTCCATGAGTCCATAAGCTCAATGGAGGAAGGCCTGTTGTTCATTGTTGTGCTCCTAGTGTCTGGCATAGTACTGGCACATAGTGGTTGAATATTTGAACTATTGAATGTTAAGACTCAGGTCTTAGGTTTTATTGTGATCTTTTTGGGAACCTTCTCTTCAACTGATCTTCATTCTATGAGGCATTTATTCCATGCAACTGAAAGGCAATGGGGGTCAAACTGGCAACAGGCTGCAGCAGACTCCCAGATGATTAGTCCTTTTAAAGATCTAATCAGTAATAACAGCGTTCAGAGAGGGGAGAGTCTATCATTTGCTTCTGACACATGTCACATTACCTGTATGCTTTTGTGTTTATCAAGGATGAGCAATGTGACACTCCTGTAAAAAACCTCCCTTCAGACTCTGGGCATATAAAGAAGTTATTGGTGAATTGTGCCTATGGGCCAAAAATGCACTAGATTCCTGGCTGCTACTTCTTATACTATTCTCATGTCCACATTGCTCCTATAGGGCTCATAGATGCCACAGGAAGACATGATAGAAATCAAGCCTGGTGCACCTTCCATGCACCTTGGACAAGGGTCTTCCTTCTTTGCTGAAGTCTCCCAATCCATAGTTCAGATTGGGACTGAAAGAGTTGTATGGAAAATGCTGCTCTATTTGAAATACATATTTAAGCTCCTATTCTGTATGTCAAGTATTATATACCTTCTTTACTCTCTATATCACACACAACCTTAGAAATAAGGAAGCAGAAACAGAGGGTTCTTTGCTTAGAGGTATAGAGTATATTTGGAGAGGGTCCTGCCTCACCTGCACATTAACAGAAATGATGACAGCCTTTTTCATGGGCATGCAGAGGATTGGGAACCTATGAACTCCTTTTTCCTGGACTGGGTATTCTCTTTGTATAGATCAGTGCCTTCTGCTGAGGTGAGAGCTGAGAAGTGGGATGGATTTTCTAGTTGAGTGGCACAAGTCAGCTGAGGACAATGCTTGGAGCCATCTCGGGAAGGGCACAGGAACCAGGAGTGTCTGGGCTGAAGGGATTGTTCCTTGAGTTCATTGTCCAGAGACTGGTGGGCATCAAAGAAGGTCATGCCCTCCTCCTCTGTTTTCTTCTCCAACTTGGCTCCTCTCACAGGGTGTCCAGTCGGGGATGGATTCTTCTCAACCTTTTTTGTCATGGTTTTGGGAACTGTTTCATCCTTAGAGAGGAGAATGGATTCTTTATGCCCTTGACCTTTCATCTCAGGATTAATCCAGTGTGGAAAGTGCTTCACCTTATCTTCCAAGCCAGCTTCTGCAGCTTCTGGAAGAATGAGATCTTGTGAATATGGGCTGCTTTTACTAGACCCTGTAGCTTTTGACCCTAGAAAGTGTGGCCCTATAAATTTTGGCCCTACAAAGTTAGGATCTCAAAACTGTGGTCACTTTAAATGCTGGACTTAACAGTTTGCTCCAGCAAATAATTACCCAGTAAATTGGCCATGTAAGGTCTGGCCCATTAAGCTCTGGGACTCTAGTTTTGGCATTCTGAGGAATCTTTATTTGGATGAGGTCATTCAGCCTGCTTTAACAGCCTTGCAGACCATTCTCATCTGGCCTTTTGACCCAAGGAATCCTAGGGGATACTCTAGGAACTCAAAGTGAAGGGGAAACTTGTGAAGGTGCTGACAGGGATAAGTCAGCTGAGAGGATAGAAATAGTGGCTCTGCAGATCCAGACAGATCCTTACTAGTTCCAACTCACTCAAGGAAATCCTAACTAAAATCCTACCTGAGAAAGATCCTGGAGATACATGTGGGAAGTCAGGGGCACTAAGAGTTCTATTTATAAGTGTCCCTCCTGGCCTCAGTAGAGTAGATGTTCTCTCTGGCTAGGGAGAGCTTCAAAACTGAACCCCCCTTGTCTGTGATTCTCTGTTGCTTTAAGTCTTTCTGGATCCTTTGTTCTCTCTGCTGGGGTAGGGAGTTGTGCTCACCTTTGCAGGGATAAGTGTTCCAGGGCTCCTCCAGGCTGAGTTTGTTCACATGGCCTCCAGGGGAATGCAAAGCATCTGGGCCCCTGTTGTGTCACCAGTGGGTTGTGAGATCTTGGAAGCCAGTTGGGACTAGCTTGCTTTTGGTTCTCCTGCACTGTCTTAGTTTATCTGCAAGCTATTCTTTAAGGTGGAACATTCTAGAGCCCATGGGATGATGCCTGGTGGGATGGGGAGATCCTGGAGCAATGTTTTTCCTTGCTTGTTTAGACTCTGAAAGGACTTCTAGATATTCTTTGGGACAGCCACAATTTGTTCCTGGACTCCTTTTTCTTTATAAGACTTCCCAAATGTATCTACAGGAATTTTTCAGATTAAAATTAAGTTTGGGCAAGATGGATATCTTGAGTGAACAGGGGGCAGCAATATGTCTGGCTCTTTAGAGGCACCATCTCCATTCACCTATACTTCAACCTGGAATGCTTATATATTGTCAGAACAAGTCTCACAGGCATCTTGAAAACCTGGCCCAGGACTTATACATTGATGTTTAGATGATATTGAGCCATAGGTTATACTGGGCCCTCAAAAGCCCCAGGCACATCTCTGTGAATGCAGATTGGCCAGTGATTTCTGTGGTCATGGCCTTGGAGAAAGCCACATAATAAAAAGCTGGCAGCCCTGACAGTAAGGCCAAAACTTGTCTCCAGTTTCTCAGTGGCCCCGTGGGAAGATACCCAGGCAGGTGCTGACCAGAATGATCAGTGACAGCATCAAGTGGGGCTTGTTGCTGCTGGTCAAGGCCTATCAGTGTTGAGGATGTGGCTTCCTGATCCATGTAGGGGCTGACAGCTACCACTACATCTAGAAACTTTCTTTCTGAGCACAAGGGAACCAAGCTATTGTCAGGGCCCTTGGAATGCTGCAGGCCCAATGATTTCTAGTCCCAACAGCTGCAAATGTGAACATGAAAACTGCCCCAGCAGTTTTCCCCACACCTGTAGTCACCGTATCTCTGCAACAGTGCCTTAGCCTGGGCAAGCAACTGTGGACTGGCCCTGCTGCCACAGTGGATCAAAACAACTCACTATCTCCACTGGCCTCTAGGTCTGCAAGCTAAGGGGACACTCACATTGGTCAGTGTGCTGCTCTGGGGCAGGGGCTGCTGGTCAGGAGGAGATAGGAGCAACTGTTTGGACTGCTGGATCTTTTGGGGCAGGCCCTTGCAATAGTGAATCAATTTGCTAAATCAACAACTTCTGAAAGTAGAACTCAAGCAGCTTTGGGCATGTTCCAGTGAAACACCACCTCCCTCTTGCAGACTGAAAGGGGTTTCTCCTAACAGGTAGGCCCCTGGGGACAAGCGGAACCATGTCTCAGGGCTTATTTTATATGGTTCTCTGCACCTACAGAGATTTCTGGGCTAGCAAACCCCACTGAAGATATAGCTGCCTTTGCAGCTGGTGCTGCTCTAAATCTTCACACTTGGCCAGAGGAGGAAATGAGATATTGAAATGGGTTCGTTGTTAGTCAGATGGAGAAGCCCACATTTGGGAATGTGGAAAGAAGGTGGGGCTAACTTAGGTGAAGGAAATTTTAGACAGTAGAGAGATTATGAAGAAATTCTTGAAGAATAAGGGGACTGGGCTTCCCTTTTGTGGAGAGATCTTTATGGGGAGACTGAGGACTCATTGTGCAGAAAAGAGGAACCACAGAAAGGTAGCTATGTTTCTGCTGCAGATAGCACACTGCAGCCTCAGTAGGTCCTCCAGGCAATGGATAGAGACCACTTAGAAATTGAAATGTAGTAGAGGGTAGAGCCAGAGCTATGGAGTTTGGGATTTGCTTGCAGTGGTATTTGCTCTGGGTTCATAGTGGATCCTTCTATAAACCAGAAAATTTGGGTGGAATGGCTCAACTC
Organism: Mustela nivalis; assembly: GCF_964662115.1. Taxonomy (NCBI): domain Eukaryota; kingdom Metazoa; phylum Chordata; class Mammalia; order Carnivora; family Mustelidae; genus Mustela; species Mustela nivalis. The sequence continues at coordinate 57,665,991 of NC_139032.1, forward strand.
TCATGAACCCAGGATCAGGAAGATACCTCATATTTTCAATAGCGGCCTTAGAGGTAGCATTATGATTAAAGAAATGACTGGTTTTTTTCCTCCCAGGCTTGGAAAGTATCTGAGGCTATGTGTTATAAGCTGTCAGAGGAACTCTTCTAAAGATCTTGGAAGCCCTCAGGTATAGAAATGCATGCATTTATATACGTGTACTTAAGGTTTGGGGAAATAGGCACATGCAAGGCAATGGGGTGTTTCAGGTTCATGAGTTCTGAATTCAAGGAAAGAAAGAGAATCAGATATTCAAGGGCAGCTGACCTTGTTTTTCCAGCACACATTCAGAGTGGCTCTTCCTCTTGTCCTCCTGATTCACAGGAATCCTAGGCTCCTCACTTGAAGAAGACCGAGCTCCTGCATCCCTGGACACATCTGGCACTTCAAATCCCTTCCTTCGCTGAAGGAGTTCAGCCTGGTGATCTTGGAGGCTGACACTGGTTGATTGGGCAGCTGACTGTGTTAAGGATTTCTGATCCGTTAATTGTAACTTTGTGGAGGTTACAGATGGAAGTGAAAGATCTTTGGAGAGCAGGGAACCCTGACTCTGCTCCAAAGAGAGACTAGACATGGACAAAATCTCCAGGCAAGAGGAGCCCTGCGATGGCCCCGATGAAGGGGGAGAGATCAGGGTGTTCTCACCCGCCAGCAACTGCTGAATCTCTAGAGCCACAGCATTGCAGATGGGGCAGGAAGGATCTGCACACAGGAGCCGCCTCACACTTCCCTCCTTAGGAAGCCAGCCCTGGCTGGGAAGGGAAGATGGCAACAGTTACTGATGGAGTGACACCGGCCTCTTTGTTTGTTTGGCTTGGTTTGCTTTTTTAAATAGGCTCCACACCTAGCATGGAGCTCAGAGCAGAGCTTGAACTCAGAACCCTGAGATTAAGACCCAAACTGACATCAAGAGTGGAACGCTTAACCGACTGAGCCACCCAGGCACCCCAACACCTGCCTCTTTGAGCGTGGCCTGGAGATTTGGTCCACCCACACCTAGTCCTGGGAGCCTTTGGGCCTATACCCCCAGGGTGTTTATCCACCCCTCTTTTCCTCCTAGGAAAATGCTATAGTTATGTTGGCTGGGCTGGGCTGAGGGTCTGGAGCTTGTTGGGCAAGGTCTCAGACAATCCATGGAAATGCAGGGCCACGAGAGACTAGGAGGTGGGGTACATTCTCGGTTGATCTATGTTGAGAAGCTGAACCAGGAAAAAGGAACAAGGCAGAAGTGGGCAGCCAATGGTTAGCTGATGGGGCATCACCAGGAACATTACCAGGGAGAACGGAGAGTCAGACTCATCTGGGATTAAGAAGGCCATTCATATTCCTAAACTGTGGAAAATGAGGTCTTTGTGGGAACTCCACATTCTGGGGATTATGGAGTGTCCTAGATCCTATACATAGCATCTCTTGAGAGCCAGTCCCATTCCTGGAGCTTTTAAGAGGATGACAGGCTCGTTTCTGAGGGCTGTCCTAGGAGTTGGCCTCCCTGAAGACAAAGCCATGGAGCTAATATCAGCAGGTTCCCAGGGGTCTGCCCTTGAATAGCTGTAACTGTAAAGGGAATATGGCATGGTCATTTATTTGTGCAGGCATTTGCCTATTCTCTTGACTGGATAACTTGTCTGTGGCTGAGTGCAAACTCATGTAGCATCTTCAGTGAATCACATAGTAGTGAAATCCTGAATTTCAGGACCACTGTGAACCTAGCCAGAGCAGAACTGGGAGACTCCTCCTACCTGAGACACCTGATCCCCCTCTGCCCTGGCAACCCTCTCAACCAGTCTTCACCATCCACTGTGTCTGACTCCCTCCCAGACATTATCCCTCTTCTCCTCCCTGCCCCAGGCCAAGCAGAGAAATCATCACAGGCCAGGCTGAGAGTTTGGAGACCACAAAGAAGGGATCACCTTTTCATGATAGACAGCAGCTCCCACGGCTTCTCAGTTTCTTCTCGGGAATGTTTCCTAGCTGAAAAAACACAACAGTGTTACAAGAAATTAGAGGATGCAGGGATATCCTATAGGAAGCTGAAGGCCTTGAGTAAGAGCAGATTGAAAACCCCAAGAGTCAATGCTCTAAGGCATGTCTGTGTACAACTTAACCCATTGCAACATGCTGTCCTGGACCCAATTTCACTTGATCATCACAACCACACTGTGAGTGAGGCAGGATCATGAGACTCCCATTTCCTGGATCATGGACTGAGACATGAGGTGACTTCCACAGGGTGGTAAAACTATTAAAAAAAAAAAAAAAAGGCTTCTGTCCTACTTCCTCATTCTTCATTCCCAGGGGCAGGTGTAAGGTAGAGAATTTTGGGACATTCCTAGGCTCTGATTTCCCACCCAAGAAAGTCTTCTGGGAGAATTTGTCAGCTGGGGCAATAGGAGCCTTCAGTGGTTAGAGCACCTGGCTACTTGTTCCAGGGGTCAGAGTGTGTCAGGAATCAGAGAATCTTGCCCATAGCAAGGGGAGTCCAAGGAGAAACTAGGACTTTACCTCTTGATGTTCTATCTTTAGCCCTTTGTTTGACTCTCCGGTGATGCTTGAAAACAAGAAAGTTAAGAGTATTAAATTGGGGTACCTTTTACTTTTTGTCTCTAAATGAGACAAAATCTGTAAATATTTCCCAAACTTTTTCTATATTCCAATTTTATATACTCTCCTACCATTCTTTTCCCTACTCTATCTTTTTCACCCATCATTTCCCTTCTCTTATTACTAATTCATTTTAAGGCTCTACTATACTATATACCTTTACCCCCACTCCCTGAACAAGTTCTGTGGGGATATCAGAATGAGACAGGAGAAAATATGAGCAGATTAAAGGATAAGAGGTCTAGAAGCCAAAGCATTTTAGCTACCCAAGGTCCTGAATGTCTCCCAACCAGAAGAATCAACCCAAATTTGGATCTATTAAGGGATCCATGAGGAAACCCCCATAAAAATGTAGGGGTCAGGGTAACAGGAGAAAGTAAGAGGATGAAATCTTGTTTGAAGCTTAATCAGTTTAGTTATGGTAATTGTGTTTCCCTACCCGGCAACAGCTCCTGTTAGGTCCCAACCTTAATTCTTGGTGGCTCTTTTTCACTTGCCAAATAATTAATGCAATAATAATGATGGAGCCATAAGTGTATAAGGGATATCCAACATCCCACAGAAGAAAGGTAGGGGTCAACATAATCTAAACCTCACTAGCCATCCCTCTTCCTAGGCTTTCAGGGACTTGGAACTTAATGCCTCCAAATTCTAGACCTTGTCATCTCTGCCTCACAGAAGATGGAACCAGATCACTAGCCTACATCACAAAGCTCTCCTATTTCAAAGGGCATGTAGAGCATCACAGACCTTTATTTGTCTGGGAGAAGCTCATGTGATGCAGTGTTCAGATGAAGTATCTGGTTGTCTGTATGAGTTGCAGAGCTTGGGCCCTAGAGGTGCCAAGGTCACCGGCAGCATATATCTTTTCATGTATTCCCTATAATCTTATGGCTTAGGTCTCTTCTTAAGACAACAGTCTGGCATCTATCCTAAGATAAGTTAGTCTTCATGTACACAGCATTTCCTATAAGAGAGAGAGAGAGAGTGGCTAGGTCAGAGGAACCCTATGTTACATCACCTATACTGGGAAGATAACTAAAAAACACACAAGAGGCTAGGACATGCTTTGTCTTGTTAACTATTAGAAAATGAGGATTTGGGGTACCTGGGTGGCTCAGTTGGTTAAACAACTGCTTTCAGCTTAGGTCATAATCCTGGAGTCCTGGGATCGAGTCCCAAGTCAGGCTCCCTGCTTGGCAGGGAGTCTGCTTCTCCCTCTGACTCTCCCCCTTCTCATGCTCTCTCTCTCTCTCAAACAAACAAATAAAAATCTAAAAAAAAAAAAAAAAAACAACAGGATTTTGATGTTACAAGCAATTGGTGGTCAGTATTAAGAGCCTCAAGAAGAGTGGGATTATGGACATTGGGGAGGGTATGTGCCATGGTTAGTGCTGTGAAGTGTGTAAACCTGGCGATTCACAGACCTGTACCCCTGGGGCTAATAATACATTATATGTTTATAAAAAAATATTTTTAAAAAGAGGTTCAAGAAGAAGATCATGCCTGATATGTCAAGGAAAGGATATAGCTCTTGTCTTTTAAAATAACTTTCTAGAATTAAAGAAAGGTTCCTCTCAGTTTATGGTCAAGCTTGGGATGGGTGGGAAAAGACTGTAAATACTGCCTTCCATGAGGCACATAAATGAGGCTCTCTTCTGGAGCTTGATTTTCCAGAATAGCTCTACAGATCTTTTAGCATCCTGCCTATTCTGGAGATGAGTCACTGGCAACATTTCTGATTAAGGAATACAAACTTGTGGTTCTTTGGCTCAATCCAACATGTTTGGAATGTTTGGCTAAATGTTTTATGAAGTCTGAATTTGAATACCTTTAGGCAGGGCAAGCTTTTTCCTGTCCAACCTCAGTTACCCACCACTCTTATGTCCACAGATTCACATATTAATGTTAACTTCATGGCCCTTGTCGACATTGTGAGATGCCTCCAACACCCTAGGACTCTGGAAATTCCTTAAATTCTTGCCCTGATAAGAGAGGTCTCATACCCCAAAATTCTTAGGCCGAAAATCTCTGAAAGTGCTACTTGGTCCTTCCTCCAGCATCCAGTCTAACACCAGACAGTGTGATGAGCATTCAATCTGAGTTCATCCTTAAGCTAGGCAGTATCAAAAGCACAGACACATTTGTGTTGTGTTGTTACCCGCCTTCTCTCAAGACACTTAACAAACCTAGTTACAAAGATAAAACTAATTAACGTGAATCAAGGCTCAATCTTACTAGAGTTTGGGGAGGAAGGGATTAAGGAGTTATTATTCAGTGGGTACAGAGTTTCTATTTGGGATGTTGAAAGAGTTCTGAAAATGGATAGTGAAGATGACTGCACAACACTGTAAATGTATTAAATGACACTGAACTATACATTAAAAATAGTTAAAACAGTAAATTTTATGTTAAGTATATATACCATAATTTCAGAAACAAAAGGCAAAAAATATCCCTACCAATCATTAGTATGAAGGATTTTCTTTATTAGCTATGGGGAAGAATACTCTGAAAATGATTTAATAAAAAATGGAAAGAAATAGATCAGTGAATGTTTTTAAGTGTCCTTTTTATATAGAACAAAACACAAACAAAAGTCATCCTTACATTTAACATAATTTAAGAAGAGTCTCCCCCTGATGATGGGATGAATTTGAGCTATTTTAATATCTTTATTGTTTTTTGTTTTTTGTTTTTTTCAGATCACAATGCTTTGAAACTGGAGCTCAATCACAAGGAAAAGTTCAGAAGGAACTCAAACACCTGGAAGCTAATGACCACCTTGCTTAAGAACGCTTGGATCAACCAGGAGATCAAAGAAGAACTGAAACAATTCATGGAAACCAATGAGAATGAAGACACTTCGGTCCAAAACCTATGGCATACAGCAAAGGCGGTCCTAAGGGGGAAATACATAGCCATCCAAACCTCCCTCAAAAAACTGAAAAATCCAGAACACACCAACTGTCTCTATACCTTAAGGAACTGGAGAATCAACAAGAAATCAAACCAACTCCACACATAAGAAGGGAAATCATCAAGATTAGAGCTGAAATCAATGAGGTAGAAACCAGAGATACAGTAGAACGTATCAATGAAACTAGAAGCTGGTTTTTTGAAAGAATCAATAACATCGATAAACCATTGGCCACACTAATCCAAAAGAAAAGAGAGAAAGCCCCAATTAATAAAATTATGAATGAAAAGGGAGAGATCACAGCTAACACCAAGGAAGTAGAAACAATCATCAGAAGTTATTATCAACAGTTATATGCCAATAAGCTAAGCAACCTAGATGAAATGGATGCATTCCTGGAAAACCAAAAACTCCCAAAATTGAACCAGGAAGAAATTGACAACCTGAATAGACCGATATCTAGTAACGAGATTGAAGCAGTGATCAAAAACCTCCCAAAAAACAAGAGCCCAGGACCTGATGGATTCCCTGGGGAATTCTACCAAACTTTCAAAGAAGAAATAACACCTATTCTCCTGAAGCTGTTTCAAAAAATTGAAGCAGAAGGAAAACTTCCAGACTCTTTCTATGAAGCCAGCATTACCCTGATCCCCAAACCAGGCAAAGACCCTACCAAAAAGGAGAATTTCAGACCAATATCACGGATGAATATGGATGCTAAGATTCTCAACAAGATCCTAGCCAACAGGATCCAACAGCACATTAAAAAGTCTTCAACTTTTATTATTTCTACCCAAACTGCTCCTGCTTCCTGCAGCTGCTTCTGCCTTCTAGGCTACTTCAACAGTTCTGTCTTCCATTAGCATGACCTAACGTGGCCCTGCATGGTGACTGGTGTCTTTTTACCCTGGGCTGTGAATACATATGATTAATAAATTGTTGTCAGTCTCAGAAGTCCAGTGTCAGGTGTCATGAGTTCAGCCACCTCCAGAACCCTAGGACACTCCCTCTCTCACCAATGGGATGAAGAGAAGGTGAGCAGAATTTTGTATTTCCTACCCAACCAGCTCTGCTTCCTGCAGCTCCTGCTGCCTTCTCACTGCTGAAACAGTTCTGTCTCCTCCTAACCTCCTGCCCATGACAAAACCACCAGATTGTGCAAACCTTGCACCTGTTCTAAGCAGTGCACTGTTTACCTTACAGATAGCCCACTACTAAGCCGTTAAAACCATCTGCTGCGAACCCCTCTGCAGCAACTCACTCACCCTTGTTCCTATCTCCAAACTCAGGAGGTAGAGCCAAAGACAATCTTACGTGTTTTTTGCAGAGTAGGCCTTTAGTACAGGTTTGTTTATTGAGCTGGTACTCATTGATGAAAAGTGCTTGAGTAGTTAGGACTGTGGGATCAGAGTCTTCCCAAACAAAGGCACATTCATGTGATGAACACATCAAGGATGTGGGCATGGATCTTCACATTTGCCCTTCCTGCTTCACAGCTTATCGTGAAGAGCAAACAAGGGAGATGAACTACCTGAAAAGCCTCTATGGACTCTGGAGGGATACACAGCCATAAATTCACATTCATTTGTTTCCAGATTCTTGCCCAAGCTAGAATCTGCTTCCATGATTATTCCACAGTGCAACAATTACTGTAATAGTAGAATTTCTTCAGGAAACTGTTCAGAGTTGTTGACTCTCTTCAGAGTTGTTGACTCTGACTGCTGTGTCTCAGTATCAGAAAATATTGCTGAACATCTAAAATGTGTTGAGGTTCTGGGGATAGAGAAGCACAGTGTGCTATTCAGCAGCAACCTTTTTATACATAAGTGTTTTTATTAATGCCTAAGAGTTAAAATTTGCAGGAGCTGGACAGGAAACTCAATAGCTGTGTCAGGCAGCAAGACCACCAGGGCTCATGCAGCAGGTTGCAGTATGCATTAAGTGCAGCAAGAAGCTGGCGACACTAGAGGGCAGCACTTGCCCACCCAATGCTCCTGGTCCGGCGCCCTCTTAAAAGTGACTTTCTTTTTTATTAAAAATTTTATTAATTTATTTGTCAGAGAGAGGGAGCACAAGCACAAGCAGGGGAAGTGGCAGGCAGAGGGAGAAGCAGGCTCCCTGCTGAGCAAGGAGCACAACACGGGACTTGATTCCATAACCAGACCTGAAGGCAGACCCTGAACCCACTGAGCCACTCAGGTGTCCCCTTAATGACTTTAAAAGGTCATCTGTTCCAGTGGCTCTCCATCCTAGCCTTACATCAGAATCACTGGGAAGCCTGTAGAAATACAGATTTTCTGGCCTCATTCCAGACTTAATTCGTCAGAATATCTAGGGGCAGGGTCTAGCAATCTATATATGAAGTATCAAAAATAATCCTCAAGAAATGAAGCACCAAGGTCTGGGTGTATATTTGGGAGATACGGGCAACTGCCACCCCAACCCCCTTCCGGTTTTACTGAGATATAATTGACATATAACATTGTATTAGTTTTAGGTGCACAACATAATGATTTATGTATATATTGAAAAAATGATTACCAAGTAAGTTTAACATCCATCTCCTCACAGTTACAATTTTTTTCTTGTGATGAAAACTTTTAAATTAAATCTGCTCTCTCAGCAGCTCTCAAATATACAAAATATATTATTGTTAATTATAGTCATTATGCTGTATATTAGATCCCCAGAACTTATTAATCTTCTAACTGGAAGAGTAGAGCAAACAAGGGAGATGAACTACCTGAAAAACCTTTTGGTACCTTTTAACCACCTTCCCCTGCTTTCCCTCCACCCTTCACCCCTTGCCACTGACATCCACCAATCTGTTTTCTGTTCTGTGAGTTTAGGAATTTTTTTTTTAGATTACACATATAAATGAGATAATACAGTATTTGTCTTCCACTGTTTTTCTTTTCACTCAACATAATGCCCTCAAGATTTATCTATTGTTGTTGCAAAAAGCAAGATTTCCTTCTTTTTTACACCTCATAATATTCCATTGTATGTATGTGTGTGTGTGCGTGTATCACATATTCTTTATTCTTTCATATATATTCATTCACATATAGTGATTTTGTTTCCTTGAGCTATATACCCAGAAGTAGGACTACTGGATTATATGGTAGCTATATATTTAGTTTTTTGAGGAACCTCTATGATGTTTTCCATAGTGGCTGCATCAATTTACATGCCCACCAGCAGGGCACAAGTGTTCCTTTTTCTCACAAGCATTTTTTATTTCTTGTCTTTTTAGTGACAGCCACTCTTTTTTAAAATAATACTTTAAGATTTTTATTCATTCTACAAAGAATGATATGATGTTAATTCATGGCAGATTGTGGTAATTTCAGGGTGGTTGTACAATTTCTACAGTACTAATTTATAAACAAAAAACCCCCCAGTGATACAGCTAAAAAGTAATAGAGTATATAAAAAGAATACTGAAAATAAGCATTTGAATAATCAAAACAAAGCTGTAAAGGAGAAAATAAATAAATAAGTCAATAAATAAATGAAAAACAAACCACAAATTCAACCATATATATATAATTGCATTACATATAGTTGGACTAAACAATTAAAAAATAATTAGAAGTCCAATTAAGATAGAGATTGTCAATCTGGGTTGGGTTTTTTTTTTTTTTTTTGACACAATGTCTTTCTTTTTTATTTATTTATTTGTTTGTTTGTTTTATTTTATTTTTCAGTGTTCCAAGATTCATTTTTTATGCACCACACCCAGTGCTCCACGTGCCTTCCTTAATACTCACCACCAGGCTCACCTATACCCTAACCCCCCCTCCCTTCCAAAACCCTCAGATTGTTTCTCAGAGTCCACAGTCTCTCATAGTTCATCTCCCCCTCCGATTTCCACCAACTCATTTCTCATGTTATTCCTTACACTCTACAAGTGAAACCATATAATTGACTTTCTCTGCTTGACTTATTTTACTTAGCATAATCTCCTCCAGTCCCATCCATGTTGATATAAAAGTTGGGTATTCATCCTTACTTTTTTTTTAATTTTTATTTTTTATCAACATATAATGTATTATTAGCCCCAAGAGTACAGGTCTGTGAATTGCCAGGTTTACACACTTAACAGCACTCACCATAGCACATACCTTCCCCAATGTCTATAACCCAACCCCTTTCCCCCCCAAAACCCTGTTTGTTTTGTGAGATTAAGAGTCTCTTATGGCTTATCTCCCTCCCGATCCCACCTTGTTTCATTTATTCCTTTCCTAACCCCCAACCCCCCCATGTTGCCTCCCAACCTCCTCATATCAAGGAGATCATATGATAATTGTCTTTCTCAGATTGACTTATTTCACTAAGCATGGTATTCATCCTTTCTGATGGAGGCATAATACTCCATTGTATATAGGCACCATATCTTCTTTATCCATTCATCTGTTGAAGGGTATCTTGGCTCTTACCACGGTTTGGTGACTGTGGCCATTGCTGCTGTGAACATTGGGGTACAGATGACCCTTCTTTTCACTGCATCTGTATCTTTGGGATAAATACCCAGTAGTGCATTTGCAGGGTCATAGGGTAGCTCTATTTTTAATTTCTTAAGGGTTTGGGAGAAGGGGGTGGGATTATGGACATTGGGGAGGGTATGTGCTTTGGTGAGTGCTGTGAAGTGTGTAAACCTGGTGATTCACAGACCTGTACCCCTGGGGATAAAAATACATGTTTATAAAAAATAAAAAATTAAAAAAAAAAAGCAATCTCCACACTGTTTTCCAAATTGGCTGCACCAACTTGCATTCCCACCAACAGTATAAGAGGGTTCCCCTTTCTCCACATACTCTCCAAATTTTGTTGTTTGTTGTCTTGTTAATTTTGGCCATCTTAACTGGTGTAAAGTGGTATCTCAATGTGGTTTTTATTTGAATCTCCCTGATGACTAATGATGATGAACATTTTTTTCATGTGTCTGTGAGCCATTTGTATGTCTTCTTTGCAGAAGTGTCTGTTCATGTCTTCTGCCCATTTTTTGACATGATTATCTGTTTTTTGAGTGTTGAGTTTGAGGGGTTCTTTATAGATCTTGGATATCAGTCCTTTGTCTGCAGTTGATGACAACCATCCTAACACATCTGAGATGATGTTTCATTGTGGTTCCCATTTGCATTTTGCTGATGATTAGTGAAATTCAGGACCTTCTCATGTATCTGCTAGCCAATTGTATGTTCTCTTTGGATGAGTGTTTCTTCAGTTCCTCTGCTCTTTTTTTAAAGTAAGCTCCATGCCCAGCATGGAGCCCAATGTGGGGCTTGAATTCATAACTCTGAGATCAAGACATTAGCTTTAACTGAGTCACTCTGGCACCCTGACCAATTTTTAATCAGATTTTTTTTTGCTACTCAGTTGTATGAGTTCTTTATATATTTTGTGTATTAACCACTTATTAGATATATGATTTGCAAATATTTTATCTCATTCTATAGTCGCTTATTCATTTTGTTGATGGTTTCCTTTGTTGTGCAGAAGCCTTTTGGTTTGATGCAGTCATACTTGTTTATTTTTGCTTGTGTTGTCTTTGCTTTTAGTGTCAAATCCAAAAAATCACTGCAAAGGCTGATGTCAAGGCACTTACCCCCTAATTTTCTTCTAGGACTTATACTCAAGTTAAAGGTCTTATATTCAAGTCTTTAATCCATTTTGAGTTGATTTTTATATATGTTGTAAGATAGGGGTCCAGTTTTATTTCTGTTGCACATGGCTCTCCAGTTTTCCCAAAACCACTTACTGAAGATATTATCCTTTCCCCCATCATATATCCCTGGTTCTTTTGTCATAAATTAATTGATCATAAATGCATGAGTTTCTTTCTGGGCTCTCCCTATTCTATTCCATTGATTGGTATGTCTGTTTAGGTCAGAGAAACAGTTCTTACATTGTTACAGACTTTTGTGAGTATCTGATGAAACTGTGTCTCTTTCCTCACTCTCAATATTTGATTCAACATCAAAGGGTCAAGACTTCATTTATCAACACTCTAAAAACCCAAGGAAACTAATTTGAGTGTACTACACTCAAATTTCTTAATTTGAGTGTAGTACATGTCAAGACAAAGACCACAGCTCTAAGACCTTTATATTCTGAGAAGTTATAGAAAAATAAGGGAAAAACAGGGGCACCTGGGTGGCTTAGTTGGTTGTGTGTCTGCCTTCAGCTCAGGTCATGATCCCATGGAATCAAGACCTCAGGGTCTAGGGATCAAGACCCACTTTGCATGAGGTTCTCTACTCACTAAGGAGTCTGCTTCTCCCTCTCCCCCTGCTCCTGCTCTCTCTCTCTCTCTCTCGCTCTCATACATGCTCTCTCTAATAAATAAATAAAAGCTTAAAAAAAGAAAGAAAAGAAAAATAAGGGAAAAACAGAGAAGACACAAATTATCAATATCAGGAATGAGAGAAGTGACTCCATACAAATTCTAGATATTAAAAAAATGATAAATTAGTATGTGAAAATTTTAACATATATAAATCAACAACTTAGATAAAATGAACAAATTCTGTAAAAGACACAAACCTTCAAGACCTACTCAACAAGGGACGCCTGGGTGGCTCAGTTGGTTGGGCAGCTGCCTTCAGCTCAGGTCATGATCTTCAGGTCCTGGGATTGAGTCCCACATCGGGCTCCTTGCTCATCAGGGAGCCTGCTTTCTCCTCTCTCTCTGCCTGCCTCTCTGCCTGCTTGTGTGTGTTCTCTCTCTCTCTGACAAATAAATAAAAATCTTAAAAAAAAAAAACCTACTCAAGAAGAAATAGAAGGGGAGTTTAAGAGGTAGAGGAGTGGGGGGGCGGTTCTTAAGTTTGCCTTGTCCCTCAAACACAGCTAGATAAATACCAAATCATTCTGGACACCCAAGAAATCAATCTGAGAGAACAAACTGCACAACTAGAGATTAAAAAAAAAAAAAAAAAAAAAAAGACCACATCCTGGAAGCTATGAATTACAGAGTGTTGATTTGGGGGAGTAAAGTGCTGCCAGTGCTATGGAGGGGAGACAGCCCTAATCAGAGAGAGGAAGGGTAGGGAGGGAGAAAAAGGTGGGAAGGAGAGAGGGAGAGAGAGAACAGGAAAATGGGCAGGGGATTGCACAAGAAAAACTTTCCCCTAAAACTACTGACTGGGAAAAGGGGAGGGGCCAACTACCACAAGTTTTTATAAGCAATGGAATGCAAAGTCTGAAGTTGTAGAGGTCCATGCCATTGCCAGTGTTGCACCCAGCAGTTTTAGCAGTACTCTGGAGCAGAAGGAGGGTAGAGACCAGGGATTCTGGAGATCCCCTAGGTCACATGGGTAAATACAGTTCCCCTTCTTGGAAGTGCATTTGGGAGGGGTGGCATAGCCTCTCTGGGGACAAAAGACCCAGCAGATGCCATTAAGCTTTCCCATTCAATAGCATAGGAACAGGGACTCTGGCTGAGGGCAGCAAGCCTTGGTGCTGGCTTTTTGCTACATGCTTTACCATAAATTCCCAGCTGGTGCTCAGGCACAACCAGTACCTGGCCATGGCAAGGCGGCCCTCCCCAAGAGGATCAGCGTGGGTCCATGCTGCTGGGGGGTCTCTGAAGTTTGGAGTTTTGAAACCCAGCCTTGCTGGAGATAAAACATGGGAATGCTGTACTGCCTGGCAGGCAGACAGCTCAGACACAGACAGAGTGAAGGCAGAGATCTGACAGAAGCCAGAGACACAGGAGGGGTAACTGTTCTTCTGTGAGGGCTTCCAGAAGAGTGACAGGTGTAAGCTGCCCACAGTGAGGAGGAGAGGGTGGGGTGATGCCATTTTCTTCCCACTGCCCATCAACACTGACCAACTTCAGTGAGCAAAACAGTGCCACCAAGTGGAGGCTGGAGCTGCTTACACCAAGCCTTGCCCAGACCCTGCACCCTGCAGGTGCATCTCCACTAGGGCAAGTCCACCTGAGAATCAGTGAAGCAGGGCAGTATAGAAGACCAGTATAAACCTCTGCAAGAACCTAGTCTACTGATCATAGAGTGCTGCAAAACTTCAGCTCTAGGAGAAATAGGATCTAGCCTCCTTCCTCTCTCTCTCTTTCTAGATTTTATTTATTAGACAGACAGAGTACAAGTAGGCAGAAAGGCAGGCAGAGGGAGAGGGAGAAGCAGGCTCTCCACTGAGAAGAAAGACTGATGAGGGGCTCAATTCCAGGACTCTGGGATCATGATCCGAGCTGAAGGCAGCTGCTTAACCAACTGAGCCACCCAGGCACCCCACTTTCTTTCTTTCTTTTTCCTTCTTTCTTTCCTTTCTTCCTTCTTTTCTTCCCTCCCTCCTTTCTCCCCTTTTCTTTCCCACTCTCTTTCTTTCTTTCCTTCCCTCCCTTTCTCTTCTTTCTTTCTTTCTTCCTTCTCTCTCTCTTTCTTCTCTTCTTAATATAGCCATTACTTTCAAGAGCAGGAATGCAGCAGACTGTCCTAACAATCACACACAAAAAATGACCCAGACAAAATGACAAGATGGAGGCATTCACCCCAAATGAAAGAAAAGGAAGAAGTCACCGAAAAGGATTTAATCAACACATATAGAAGATGTCTGAAATGTAATTTAAAACAATAATTACTAAAGACATTGGGGTTGAGAAAAGCATTGAAAACACTAGAGAAAATAATGAAACTGAAAGAAGAGTGATATAAAGTTACTGAATCACAAATGTAGACTTAGAGAACTAAGGAACTCCTTAAAGCATTGTAACATTCAAGTGAGTCCCAGAAGAAGAGAAAGAAAAAGGGGCAGATTTATTTCAGCAAATTATAGCTGAAAACTTCCCTAATCTGGGGAAGTAAACAGACACTGAAATCCAAGAAGCACAGAGAACTCCCATTAAATTCAACAAAAGCTGGCTATCACCAAGACATATCATAGTCAAACTCACAAAATACACAGATAAGGAAAGAATCCTGAAAGCAGCAAGAGAAAAAAGTCCTTAACCTACAAGGGAAGACAACTTAAGTTCACAGCAAATCCATCCACCTGGCAGACCAGAAGAGAGTGGCAGGATGTTTTCAACGTGCTAAATGGAAAAATATGCAGCCAAGAATACTTTATCCAGCAAGGCTGTCATTCAGAATAGAAGAAGAGACAGAGTTTCCCAGACAAAAACTAAAGGAGTTTGTGACCACTAAACCAGCCCTGCAAGAAATAGTAAAGGGGACTCTCTGGGGTAAAAAAGACCAAAGGCAACAAAGACTAGAAAGGAACAGAGAACATCACCAGAAATACTAACTTTACAGGTAGCACAATGACACTAAATTCATATCACTAATGTAAATGGACTAAATGTTCCAATCAGGGGCGCCTGGGTGGCTCAGTGGATTAAGCCGCTGCCTTCGGCTCAGGTCATGATCGAGCCCCGCATGGGGCTCTTTGCTCAGCGGGAGCCTGCTTCTCTCTCTCTCTCTGCCTGACTCTCCGCCTGCTTGTGATTTCTCTCTCTGTCAAATAAATAAATAAAATCTTTAAAAAATAAATAAATAAATAAATAAATAATTTAAATGTTCCAATCAAAAGACTGAGGACATCAGAATGAATAAAAAAAAATAAGACCCATCTATATGCTGTCTATAAGAGACTCATTTTAGACCTAAAGACACCTGTAGCTGGAAAATGAGGGGATGGAGAATCATATATTGTGCTAATGGGTGCCAAAAGGAAGCCCAACTATCAGAAAAACTAGATTTTAAAACAAAAACTGTAACAAGATATAAAGAAGGGCATTATATCATAATTAAGGGGTCTAATTAAGAAGATCTAACAGTTGTAAATATTTATGCCCCCAACCTGGGAGCACCCAAACACATAGATAAACTAAAAATCATAAAGAAACTCACTGATAATAATACAATAATAGTAGGGAACTATAACACTGTACTTAGAGCAATGGACAGATCATCTAAGCAGAAAATCAACAAGGAAAAAATGGCTTTGAATGACACACTGGACCAGATGGACTTAACAGATACAGTCAGAAGATTTCATCCTGAAACAGTGGAATACACATTCTTTTCAATGCAAGGGAACCTTCTCCAGAAAAGGATCACATACTGGGTCACAAATCAGCCCTCCACAAGTACAAAAAGATCAAGATCAAGATCAAGATCAGATCATGCATATCATCACATGACAACACTATGAAACTTGAAGTCAACCACAAGAAAGAATTTGGAAAGACCACAAATACATGGAGGTTAAAGAATATCCTACTAAAAAACGAATGGGTTAACCAGGAAATTAAGGAAGAGATAAAGGGGTGCCTGGGTGGCTCAGTCAGTTAAGCGTCTGCCTTTGGCTCAGGTCATGATCCTCATGTTCTGGATTCAAGCTCTGCATCAGGCTCCCTGCTTGGGTAGGGAGTCTGCTTCTCCTTCTCCCTCTGCACTTCCCCCGACACATACACGTTCTCTCTCTCCTCTCTCAAAAATAAATTAAAATCTTTAAAAAGTAAAAAAAAAACTTTAAAAAGAAGAAATAAGAAAGTACATGGATATGAAGAGGATGGTTGGGTTATGGACACTGGGGAGAGTATGTGCTATGGTGAGTGCTGTGAATTGTGTAAGCCTGACACAGATCTGTACCCCTGGGGCAAATAATACATGATATGTTAATAAAAAATAAATAAATAAAATAAAGTACATGGAAGCAAATGAGAGAATACACGACAGTCCAAAACCTTTGGGATGCAGGAAAGGCAGTCCCAAGGGAAGTATATTGCAATACAAGCCAACCTTGAGAAGCAAGAAAAGTTTCAAATACACAATCTAACTTTACACCTAAAGGAGCTAGAAAGGAACAGCAAATAATGCCTAAAGCCAGCAGAAAAGAATAAAGATTAGAGCAGAAATACATGATATAGAAACAAACAAAAAAGTAGAACAGATCAATGATCTAAGAGCTTGTCCTTGAATTAATAAATAAACCCCTAGACAGACTTATCAAAAAGAAAAGAGAAAGGACCCAAATAAATAAAATCATGAATGAAAGAGGAAAGATAACAGTCAACACCACAGAAATATAAATAATCATAAGAGAATATTATGAAAAATTACACACACACACAGAGGAATATTGCTCAGCCATCAAAAAGATGAAATCTTGCCATTTGCAATTATGGGGATGGAACTAGAGTGTACTATGTTAACGAAATAAGTTTGTCAGAGAAAGACAAATACCATATGATTTCACTCATATGTGGGATTTAAGAAACAAAACAGATGAACATAGGGGAAGGGAAGGAAAAATAAAATAAGGTGAAATCAAAGATGGAGATAAACCATAAGAGTATAAGAGTCTTAACTATAGAAAACAAACTGAGGGTTGCTGGGGAGGAGGGAGGGAAGGAGATGGGGTAACAGGATGATGGGCATTAAGGTGGGCACTTGATGTAATGAGCACTGGCTATTATGTATAACTGATGAATCACTAAATTCTACCCTTAAAACTAATAATACATTATATGTTAATTACATTGAATTTAAATTAAAATGATTTTTTAAATATACCTTTTTTCCCATTTAAAGAAATGCTTCTAAATATTCTGAAAATTTACTTCCTATTTATGACAGAGTTCAGTTAAAAAGGAAAGGGCTCTCATGGGGAGGGTGGAGTGAAAGGGGTGACAGCAAAAGAGTCATAAAATCTATGTGATGATATTGTAAAATACCCTCCTATATTAGATAAGTTTGGTTATCTCTAGGAATGACCTAACGTAGACAGTGAACTACTAATGGAGGTTAAGAAGTCAAGAATGCAAACAGTATGGAGGCTCCTCAAAAAGTTAAAAATAGAGCTACCCAATGACCCAGCAATGCACTACTGGGTATTCAACCCTAAGATACAAATGTAGTGATCCGAAGACGCACCTGCACCCCAATATTTATAGCACAATAGCCAAATTATGGAAAGAGCCTAGATGTCCATAAACAGATGAATGGATAAAGAAAATGTGGTATGTATATACAATGAAATGTGCAGCCATCAAAAAACCCTGAAATCTTGGGGCGCCTGGGTGGCTCAGTGGGTTAAAGCCTCTGCCTTCAGCTCGGGTCATGATCCCAGGGTCCTGGGATCGAGTCCCACATCCGGCTCTCTGCTCCGTGGAGAGCCTGTTTTCTCCTCTCTCTCTCTGCCTGCCTCTCTGCCTACTTGTGATCTCTTTCTGTCAAATAAATAAATAAAATCTTTTAAAAAATTGTAAAAAAAAAACCAAAACCCAAAACCCTGAAATATTGCCATTTGCAATCATGTGGATGGAACTAGAGGGTACTATGCTAAGCACAATAAGTCAATCAGAGAAAGAGAATTATCATATGATCTCACTGATACAAGGAATTTGAGAAACAAAACAGAAGAGCATAGGGGAAGGGAGGGCAAATGAAACAGGACGAAACCAGAGAGGGAGACAAACCATAATCTTAATGTTAGGAAACAAACTGAGGGTTGCCGGAGTGGAGGGGAGTGGGAGGGATGGGGTGGCTGAGTAATGGACATTGGGGAGGGTATTTACTATGGTAAGTGCTGTGAATTGTGTAAGACTGATGAATCACAGAGCTGTACCCCTGAAACAAATAATACATTCTATGTTAATTTTAAAAAAGAATTCAAGAATGCAAGGAAGAAAGAGGAGCCTTTCTAAGATTGTCCCATTCATACTCCTGGCTTGATGACAGGCTCATCACTCTGACTAGGTTATAACTTTCAATATAAATAAACTTGTAAGAAGAGAATGCCCTGACCAACAAATGGGAGTATGTCAGGTCTCTTGGGATTATATTTTCCAGTATAAATTAGTATATTAGTATTATAATTTATGTCTCAGATTCTTTATTTTTTTTTTTAAAGATTTTAAGTAATCTCTACACCCAACATGGAGCTTTAACTCACCACCCTGAGATCGAGAGTTGCATGTTTCAGTGACTGACCCAGCCAGGTGCCCAACATTCTTTTACATTTAATTACAGTTTGTCCATCCTGAAGAAACCAATTGGCTCACAGAACTTTGACAAGTTGGAGTCTTTCTATTTGTAAAGCTGAGGAATGCTGTACTCCTACTTCACCCTCCTGTCTGTTCTTCCTAGCTAGTAGTTTCCATCCTCCCAGCCAGCTGCACAGGCAAGGAGAGTGGTCCTCAACATCACACTACTGCAATGACCACAATCTCCAGCATCCTCAGAGGAGAGTGAGAGCCACTGTTTCTCAATCTAAGCTGCCTTCCTCTTGTGTGCCTCAGTTTTCTCCTATTAGTATAAAGTAGTAGTATCTATTAAAGCCTATTTAATGAATAAAGCATGAGAGGTAGTAAATGTTTTCTGGAAGTGAATCCAGATCACTTTAAAGTTTTGTTTTCCGCTTGGTAGGAAATAATAGGTAGTTATACAAAAATACTCAAAATATCTCAGAGTGTACCTCATACAGACAAACTGCTATATAAGTCTCCTATAAAGAAGAGAGAGATTATTTTTGGCTGAAGTGATCTGGGAAAGCTTCATGTAGAAAATGGCATTTAATCTACTGCTTGAAGCAGAGAGAAAATTATAATGTGTGGAAGAGAAAGTGATCCAAATGCAGTAGTCAGTATGCACATAGAGTTTGCTAGTTTTTCTGTGTAATGATATGTGGGGATAACAGAAGGATTTTTGAAATATTTATTTTACTCTGGGTACATTTTATTTTGTATATATTTTATCTCAGTGCAGTGAGGTTTAGACTTCATTTTGCCTCTGTGTGGAAACCGAGGTTGCAGATATCTCATTGCGGCTGTATTTTTCTGCATGATGTGGACATAAACTCTGGAGATAGGTCTCCTGAATCTGACCATATGTGTTTCTAGGTATAAACGTGTGTGGGTGCATTTCTCTGCAGATATTTTGGTCTTTGTGGGTGTATGCACATGCAGTCCTGAGATGATAGGAAGGAAAGACAGAGGAAGGATTAGAAGGGTGGCAGGGTAGAGGGGAAGAAAGTGAGCTGTTGAAAGGAACCTGTCTGAAGCCCAAATATGGAGCTGTTAAACATTATTAGCATTTTTTAAAAGATTTATTTATTTGACAGAGATCACAAGTAGGCAGAGAGGCAGACAGAGAGAGGAGGAAGCAGGCTCCCTGCTGAGCAGAGAGCCCCCAATATGGGGCTTGATCCCAGGACCCTGGGATCATGACCCAAGCTGAAGGCAGAGGCTTTAACCCACTGAGCCACCCAGGCACCCCAAACATTATTAGTATTTTAGGTAGTTGATAATTCATTATCACACGGACCTCAGAAGCTCTTTTTTAATAAAACAACATTTACTGGTAAAAGAATAGTGTTTCAAAATGCCAGTTTTTATCCATCACATTCTGTCTCTTTTCGTTGTCCTTCCTTTCATTCAATTCAACTCTCTTTTTCGAGTTTTTTTTCTTTTAATTTCCTCTTCCTTCCTTCCTTTTTTTTTTTTGGTTGTCAAAAATAAAGTTTTATTTCTTCCTTTCCTTTCTTATCCTTCCAGTTTTATTCCTTTCTCCATTGAAATGTTCTCTTTCTGTTTTCCCCTTTCTCTTCTAATGTATGGAGCTAATACCATACCCCACCCACACCCCAGAATTGATTGTTTTTAAATTGGGAAAGGGGTAGGTCCCTCTTGTTGTAAAGATATTTTAGGCTCAGTCTTAGCCTTTTGTCTTTACTGTCACTGCCACAGTCAGTTCATTCATTGATTCAACAAACTTTAATTGGGTACTTTGGTGCATGTTAAAGGCCTTCTCTGATTACTGGAGACACAGAAAAAATTATCTAGCATGCCAACCAATTATATTCATTATCATCTTTATTGAAGGCAACCAACTTTTCTTTTTTCCAGACATAGCAGAAAATTAAAAGACAGAAATGCAAAAGTGATTTAGCTAGTTTTTTTTAGCTAGTTTTTTTAGAAATGTATTATATATCATTTTAAGAAAATTGAGGTAGTAAATAATCATCCAGTGTATTTGCATATTTTTTCATATTTGTTCATATATTGCCATTCTAGGAAATGAGGACAAATCAAAATTGTTTTCTGAGCAGTATTTCTACATTTGTTTCTATACTCCAGGGATTCAATTTTTTTAAATTAATTAACCTAATTGTCTGTTTAATGATTAAAGTTTTAAAGAGTTAAGAATCTGGGGGACTTAAGTGGCTCAGTGGGTTAAGCTTCTGCCTTCCGCCCAGGTCATGATCTCAGGTCCTGGGTTCGAGCCCTGCATCAGGCTCTCTGCTCAGCAGGGAATCTGCTTCCCCCTCTCTCTCTTCCTGCTTCTCTGTCTATTTGTGATCTCTCTCTCTGTGTTAAATAAATAAATAAAATCTTTTTAAAAAGTAAAGACTTAAGAATCTGAAAATACAATTTTAGCTAATACATTATACCTTTATGACTTCTAGAATTATTAGAATGCCATAAAATTAAACTCCTCTGAAAATGCATTCATTATTACCATTGTATTTAAACTAATATATGTATATCATTGGTACAGAAAATATATTCCAAGAAATGATGGCTGGGGCACCTGGGTGGCTCAGTGGGTTAAGCTTCTGCCTTCAGCTCAGGTCATGATCTCGGGGTCCTGGGATCGAGGCCCATGTCAGGCTCTTTGCTCAGCAGGGAGCCAGCTTCCCCCATCTCTC
Source organism: Mustela nivalis (assembly GCF_964662115.1). Lineage (NCBI taxonomy): Eukaryota > Metazoa > Chordata > Mammalia > Carnivora > Mustelidae > Mustela > Mustela nivalis. The sequence goes on from NC_139032.1 coordinate 57,687,229, forward strand.
TCTGCCTGCTGCTCTGCCTGCTTGTGATCTCTCTCTCTCTGTCAAATAAATAAATAAAATCTTAAAAGAAAAAAAAGAAATGATAGCTGAAAATTGCTCAAATTTAATGAAAGTTATAAATTCACACATTCAAAAACTCAGTGAAACCTAAACAGGATAAACTAAAAGAAACCCGTTCCTAGACCCATCATAATCAAGCTTCTTAAAACCAAATAAATCTAGAAAATAACCAGAGAAAAACAATATGTTACAGGTAGGATGACTGGATTTCTCATGGAAAAACCATATATGCCAGAAGGCAGTGTAACAACATCTTCAAAGTTGTTTTTTTAAAAAAAGCACACTATCAATCCACAATGTTATAGCTAGCTAAAATGTCCTTAAAATAAAGATGAACTAGGGGGTGCCTGGGTGGCTCAGTGGGTTAAGCCACTGCCTTCGGCTCAGGTCATGATCTCAGAGTCCTGGGATCGAGCCCCGCATCGGGCTCTCTGCTCGGGAGGGAGCCTGCTTCCTCCTCTCCTGTGCCTGCCTCTCTGCCTGCTTGTCATCTCTCTCTGTCAAATAAATAAATAAAATCTTTAAAAAAAAATAAAGATGAACTAGAAACATTCTCACATGAAAGAAAACTAAGAGAATTTGCTGCCAGCAGACCTGCTCTAAAAGAAATGCTAAAAGTTCTTCAGATGTGATCCCAGAAAGAAACTGAACTTCAGGTATTAAAGAAGAGCAACAGAAAGAGTAAATATCAGGGTAAATAGACTCTTTTTCTACTCCTATTAAAATACATAATAATGTTGAAAGCAATAATTACAACATTGTGTTTATATGTAATACACAGACACCTTTTTTTCTTTTTTTTTAATTTATTTTCAGCATAACAGTATTCATTGTTTTTGCACCACACCCAGTGCTCCATGCAACCCGTGCTCTCTCTAATACCCAACACCTGGTTCCCCCAACCTCCCACACTCTGCTGCTTCAAACCCCTCAGATTGTTTTTCGGAGTCCATAGTCTCTCATGTTTCACCTCCCCTTCCAATTTCTCCCAACTCCATTCTCCTCTCTAACACCCCTTGTCCTCCATGCTATTTGTTATGCTCCACAAATAAGTAAAACCATACGATAATTGACTCTCTCTGCTTGACTTATTTCACTCAGCATAATCTCTTCCAGTCCCGTCCATGTTGCTACAAAAGTTGGGTATTCATCCTTTCTGATGGAGGCATAATACTCCAGAGTGTATATGGACCACATCTTCCTTATCCATTTGTCCGTTGAAGGGCATCTTGGTTCTTTCCACAGTTTGGCGACCGTAGCCATTGCTGCTATAAACATTGGGGTACAGATGGCCCTTCTTTTCACTACATCTGTATCTTGGGGGTAAATACCCAGTAGTGCAATGGCAGGGTCATAGGGAAGTTCTATTTTTAATTTCTTGAGGAATATCCACACTGCTCTCCAAAGAGGCTGCACCAACTTGCATTCCCACCAACAGTATAAGAGGGTTCCCCTTTCTCCACATCCCCTCCAACACATGTTGTTTCCTGTCTTGCTAATTTTGGCCATTCTAACTGGTGTAAGGTGATATCTCAATGTAGTTTTTTTTTAAATAAATTTATTTATTTTCAGAAAAACAGTATTCATTATTTTTTCACCACACCCAGTGCTCCATGCAATCCATGCCCTCCATAATACCCACCACCATGTACCCCAACCTCCCACCCCCCCTGCCACTTCAAACCCCTCAGATTGTTTTTTGGAGTCCATAGTCTCTCATGTTTCACCTCCCCTTCCAATTTCTCCCAACTCCATTCTCCTCTCTAACACCTCTTGTCCTCCATGCTATTTGTTATGCTCCACAAATAAGTAAAACCATACGATAATTGACTCTCTCTGCTTGACTTATTTCACTCAGCATAATCTCTTCCAGTCCCGTCCATGTTGCTACAAAAGTTGGGTATTCGTCCTTTCTGATGGAGGCATAATACTCCATAGTGTATATGGACCACATCTTCCTTATCCATTTGTCTGTTGAAGGGCATCTTGGTTCTTTCCATAGTTTGGCGACCGTAGCCATTGCTGCTATAAACATTGGGGTACAGATGGCCCTTCTTTTCACTACATCTGTATCTTGGGGGTAAATACCCAGTAGTGCAATTGCAGGGTCATAGGGAAGTTCTATTTTTAATTTCTTGAGGAATATCCACACTGCTCTCCAAAGAGGCTGCACCAACTTGCATTCCCACCAACAGTGTAAGAGGGTTCCCCTTTCTCCACATCCTCTCCAACACATGTTGTTTCCTGTTTTGTTAATTTTGGCCATTCTAACTGGTGTAAGGTGATATCTCAATGTGGTTTTAATTTGAATCTCCCTGAGGGCTAGTGATGATGAACATTTTTTCATGTGTCTGATAGCCATTTGTATGTCTTCATTGGAGAAGTGTCTGTCCATATCTTCTGCCCATTTTTTGATATGATTGTCTGTTTTGTGTGTGTTGAGTTTGAAGAGTTCTTTATAGATCCTGGATATCAACCTTTTGTCTGTACTGTCATTTGCAAATATCTTCTCCCATTCCATGGGTTGCCTTTTTGTTTTGCTGTTTCCTTTGCTGTGCAGAAGCTTTTGATTTTGATGAAGTCCCAAAAGTTCATTTTCACTTTTGTTTCCTTTGCCTTTGGAGACATATCTTGAAAGAAGTTGCTGTGGCTGAATATCAAAGAGATTACTGCCTATGTTCTCTTCTAGGATTCTGATGGATTCCTGTCCCACATTGAGGTCTTTTATCCATTTTGAGTTTATCTTTGTGTACAGTGTAAGAGAATGGTCGAGTTTCATTCTTCTACATATAGCTGCCACATGGTCCTCTCAATCGATGCAGAAAAAGCATTTGACAAAATCCAGCATCCGTTCCTGATTAAAACGCTTCAAAGCATAGGGATAGAGGAAACATTTCCTGAACTTCATCAAATCTATCTATGAAAGACCCACAGCAAATATCATCCTCAATGGGAAAAAGCTTGCAGCCTTCCCGTTGAGATCAGGAACACGACAAGGATGCCCACTCTCACCACTCTTGTTCAACATAGTATTAGAAGTCCTAGCAACAGCACTCAGACAACAAAGAGAAATAAAAGGTATCCAAATTGACAATGAAGAAGTCAAATTCTCTCTCTTCGCAGATGACATGATTCTTTATATGGAAAACCCAAGAGACTCCACCCCCAAACTACTAGAACTCATACAGCAATTCAGCAACGTGGCAGGATACAAAGTCAATGTGCAGAAATCAGTGGCTTTCTTATACACTAACAATGAAAATACAGAAAGGGAAATTAGAGAATCGATTCCATTTACTATAGCACCAAGAACCATAAGATACCTGGGAATAAACCTAACCAAAGAGGTGAAGGATCTGTACTCGAGGAACTACAGAACACTCATGAAAGAAATTGAAGAAGCCACAAAAAGATGGAAGACCATTCCATGCTCTTGGATCGGAAGAATAAACATTGTTAAAATGTCTATACTGCCTAGAGCAATCTATACTTTTAATGCCATCGCGATCAAAATTCCACTGGTATTCTTCAAAGAGCTAAAGCAAATAATCCAAAAATTTGTATGGAATCAGAAGAGACCCTGAGTCACTAAGGAAATGTTGAAAAACAAAAATAAAACTGGGGGCATCACACTACCTGATTTCAAGCTTTACTACAAAGCTGTGATCACCAAGACAGCATGGTACTGGCATAAAAACAGACACATAGACCAGTGGAACAGAGTAGAGAGCCCAGATATGGACCCTCAAGTCTATGGTCAAATAATCTTCGACCATACAGAAAAAAATATACAGTGGAAAAAAGGCAGTCTCTTCAATATTGCTTTTCTTTTTCTAATCTACTTACTATCCTCAGGTACCATTAAAACTTTTGAGATTAGTCAAACCTCATCCACTCACTGAATTTTTTATTAACATATAATGTATTATTTGTTTCAGAGGTACAGGTCTGTGAGTCATCAGTCTTACACAATTCACAGGACTCACCGTAGCACATACCCTCCCCAGTGTCCATCACCCAGCCACCCCATCCCTCCCACTCCCCTCCACTCCAGCAACCCTCAGTTTGTTTCCTGACATTAATATTATGGTTTGTCTCCCTCTCTGGTTTCGCCTGTTTCATTTTACCCTCCTTTCCCAACTATGCTCCTCTGTCTGGTTTCTCAAATTCTCATATCAGTGAGATCATATGATATTTGTCTTTCTCTGATTGACTTATTTTGCTTAGCACAATAACCTCTATTTTTAAGTCTGTGCCTTGAGTATACTATTCTTTCAGACAGCTTTTGAACACTGTCTCCAAGAAACTAGCAGTAAGTGGACTTGACAACTGTTTATTCTGTGTAAGTTAGCACCAGAGCAGCCTCTGTGGGAATCTCGTTGCATAGGTGGCAAAAACATTTTAACCTTAAAAATGCCCTAAGGAAGGGTATTTATCTATCTATCTATCTATCTATCATCTATTTTATTTTTTTTAAAGATTTTATTTATTTATTTGAGAGAGAGAAATCACAAGTAGATGGAGAGGCAGGCAGAGAGAGAGAGAGAGAGAGGGAAGCAGGCTCCCTGCTGAGCAGAGAGCCCGATGCGGGACTCGATCCCAGGACCCTGAGATCATGACCTGAGCCGAAGGCAGCGGCTTAACCCACTGAGCCACCCAGGCGCCCTATCTATCTTCTATTTTAAAGATTTTATTTATTTATTTATTTGACAGAGAGAGACCACAAGTAGGCAGAGAGGCAGGCAGAGAGAGAGAGGAAAGCAAGCTTCCTGCTGAGCAGAGAGCCCAATGCAGTGCTCAATCCCAGGGCCCTGAGATCATGACCTGAGCTGAAGGCAGAGGTTTAACCCACTGAGCCACCCAGGTGCCCCTAAGGAAGGGTATTTATAAATGAACTTGGCTCTGCAGCCAGTGAGGTATCTTTTTTTTTTTTTTTTTAAGATTTATTTGTCAGAGAAAGAGAGGGTACAAACAAGCAGAGGGAGCAGCAGGTGGAGGGAGAAGCAGACTCCCCCCTGAGCAAGGAGCCCCATGCAGGACTTGATCCCAGGACCCTAGGCTTATGACCGGACCCCAAGGCAAATGCTTAACCAACTGAGCCACCCAGTGAGGTGTCTTTTCCTTCCTGGGTGGCATAGAACAATTGGTTGTATGATTTTGTATGTGCTTGAGTGAAAGTGATTACAATGCAGGTAGGTGGATGGGCATGGAACCAACTTATCCATGACAATCTTAGCTAGTAATTCATCCCCCAGAGAGAAGGAAATGGGGAAATGCTTGCTGCTACCAATTTGGAACTTAGAGTATATTGGGAAGGGGAACATTTTTAAACATACTAAATAAACCTAATCATTGAAATAATAAATTTGGGGGTTTTCCTACTTTGGAGTTATAGGAATTTGAGAGAATTCCAAAACATTATTAGCCCAAGTCCCTCTTTTGAGCAAGGTTCAGCCTCTATAAGAACCAAAAGATTGTGTGGTAGATGCAGGGAAATATCTTGCTCCACACACAGTTCAAGCTCTTATGATCTGAAGGTTCTGTCTTCTGGCCTTTAATCTTCCATGTTTTCATCAGTACCACGTAGCTCCAGCTCTTAAAAGAAATTTATTTGATGATGACTTTCATCGCCCTACACTTGTGCTCTGAATTTTTAAGTGTCAGCAATGAATACAGGGTTGAGACAAAATGAATCCTCTCATTTTTCAGTATCCCTATAAAATGAGTATAAATCATCTCAATAAGTCAGTCTCCTTCTAACAGCTAACCAAATTTTTTTTCATTTATTTATTTTCAGCATAACAGTATCACTATTTTTTCACCACACCCAGTGCTCCATGTAATCCGTGCCCTCTATAATACCCACCACCTGGTACCCCGATCTCCCACCCCCCCTGCCACTTCAAACCCCTCAGATTGTTTTTCAGAGTCCATAGTCTCTCATGATTCACCTCCCCTTCCAATTTGCCCCAACCCCCTTCTCTCTAACAGCTAACCAAATTTTAAGACAGTAAAAGGATTAGGGAAAATTTTGTAGACATGTAGGTTATAGGCAGAACTTACCTGGCATAGTTCCCAAATGCACAAATTTCAGTTACCACAGTCAGTTAAATAACAGCAGTTCCCAAACAGCATAGTTGAGATTTCAGTTACAACAGTATGTTAACTGCGAATAATTGCATGAAGTACAAACTTCATACTAACCTTTTAGTCCACTAATCCCTATGTAAATAACAGATAAGTATGGGTCAGTGGCCAATGCATCACCTCTTTCAAAGTCTGTTAGTGATTGATCACCTGTGATTAATCAGTTTACAGAGAGATAACAAAGAAAGTACAGTTGTGTTGCCTCCTTATCTCATGGTGATAAACCACACACACTTTACTAAAAATAGATGTTTGACAGAGAAGAGTACAGCAAAGAAACAAAAAATAATAATAATAGGGGTGAAATCTGAATCAAATGTAAAGTAAATGGAGTTAGAAAAGAAACCAATAACTATGAGTGACTCTGCCATCATTCAAGAGACCTTAGATATGTAGCAAAAAGGAATGTAGTAAAGGTGAACTTAACATAAATAGGGAAAGAATGATGATGTCCCAGAAAAAGTGATGCCAGCAAAATACCCCACATTAAAGTAATGGTTGGAAACACTTTGCAACACTGAAAGTGCAAAGGATAAAATGTTGGAAGCCGATCCAGACTTAGGAGTATGATAATCTGCAAAAGCACAGAAAAGATACTCACTCTATACCCTAAGTTACATGATAAGAAGGCAAGCATGATTCAAATCATTCTTGATAAATTTTTTTGGTTTGAAAGTATTTTATTAAATCTTAGGAAGACAGTTCAGAAAGCATTATCACACAGTTACACTATGCAACCTTGTTAAAAGGATAGGTTTTCTTCTTTTTTTTTCTTTTTTTATAAACATATAATGTATTATTAGCCCCAGGTATACAGGTCTGTGAATCAGCAGGTTTATACACGTCACAGCACTCACCATAGCATGTACCCTCCTCGATGTCCATAACCCTGCCATCCTCTCCCTACACCCCTCCCCGCCGCAGCCCTCAGTTTGTTTTGTGACATTAAGAGTCTCTTTTGGTTTGTCTCCCCCCTGACCCCATCTTGTTTCATTTATTCTTTTCCTACGCCCTTAACCTCCCCGCCTCCCATCGCTGCATCTCCACTTCCTCATATCAGGGAGATCATATGATAGTTGTCTTTCTCCAATTGACTTGTTTCACTCAGCATAATACCCTCTAGTTCATTCCATGTCATCACAAATGGCAAGATTTGGGGCGCCTGGGTGGCTCAGTGGGTTAAGCCGCTGCCTTCGGCTCAGGTCATGACCTCAGGGTCCTGGGATCGAGTCCCGCGTTGGGCTCTCTGCTCAGCAGGGAGCCTGCTTCCCTTCCTCTCTCTCTGCCTGCCTCTCCGTCTACTTGTGATTTCTCTCTGTCAAATAAATAAATAAAATCTTTTTAAAAATCTAAAAAAAAATGGCAAGATTTCATTTCTTTTGATGGCTGCATAATACTATATATATATATATCACATCTTCTTTAACCATTCATCTGTTGATGGACATTTAGGTTCTTTCCACAGTTTGGCTATTGTGGACATTGCTGCTATAAACATGCGGGTGCATGTGCCCCTTCAGATCACTATGTTTGTATCTTTAGGGTAAATACCCAGTAGTGCAATTGCTGGGTTGTAAGGTAGCTCTATTTTCAACTTTTTGAGGAACCTCCATGCTGTTTTCCAGAGTGGTTGCACCAGCTTGCATTCCCACCAACAGTATAGGAAGGTTCCCCTTTCTCCACATCCTCACCAGCATCTGTCATTTCCTGACTTGTTAATTTTAGCCATTCTGACTGGTGTGAGGTGGTATCTCATTGTGGTTTTGATTTGTATGTCCCTGATGCTGAGTGATGTGGAGCACTTTTTCATGTGTCTGTTGGCCATCTGGATGTCTTCTTTGCAGAAATGTCTGTTAATGTCCTCTTCCCATTTCTTGATTGGATTATTTTTTCTTTGGGTGTTGAGTTTGATAAGTTCTTTACAGATTTTGGATACTAGCCCTTTATCTGATATGTCATTTGCAAATATCTTCTCCCATTCTGTCAGTTGTATTTTGGTTTTGTTAACTGTTTCCTTTGCTCTGTAAAAGCTTTTGATCTCGATGAAATCCCAATAGTTCATTTTTGCCCTTGCTTCCCTTGCCTTTGGCATTGTTCCTAGGAAGAAGTTGCTGCAGCTGAGGTCAAAGAGGTTGCTGACTGTGTTTTCCTCAAGGATTTTGATGGATTCCTTTCTCACATTGAGGTCCTTCATATATTTTGAGTCTATTTTCATGCATGGTGTAAGGAAAAGGTCCAATTTCATTTCTTTGCATGTGGCTGTCCAATTTTCCCAACACGATTTGTTGAAGAGGCTGTCTTTTTTCCATTGGACATTCTTTCCTGCTTTGTCGAAGATTAGTTCACCATAGAGTTGAGGGTCTATTTCTGAGCTCTCTATTCTGTTCCATTGATCTATGTGTCTGTTTTTGTGCCAGTACCATACTGTCTTGATGATGACACCTTTGCAATAGAGTTTGAAGTCTGGAATTGTGATGCCACCAACTTTGGCTTTTTTTTTTTTTTCAATATTCCTTTGGCTATTTGAGGTCTTTTCTGGTTCCATATAAATTTTAGAATTATTTATTCCATTTCTTTGAAAAAAAAATGGATGGGATTTTGATAGGGATTGCATTAAATGTGTAGATAGCTTTATGTAGCATAGACATTTTCACAATATTTTTTCTTCCAATCCAGGAGCATGGAACATTTTCCCATTTCTTTGTGTCTTCCTCAATTTCTTTCATGAGTACTTTATAGTTTTCTGAGTATAGATTCTGTGCCTCTTTGGTTAGGTTTATTCCTAGGTATCTTATGGTTTGGGGTGCAATTGTAAATGGGACTGACTCCTTAATTTCTCTTTCTTCTGTCTTGTTGGTGTAAAGAAATGCAACTGATTCAAGATATGTCTCCAAAGGCAAAGGAAACAAAAGCAAAGGTGAACTTTTGGGACTTCATCAAAATCAAAAGCTTCTGCACAGCAAAGGAAACAGTTAGCAAAACAAAGAGGCAACCCACAGAATGGGAGAAGATATTTGCAAATGACAGTACAGACAAAAGGTTGATATCCAGGATCTATAAAGAACTCCTCAAACTCAAAACACACAAAACAGACAATCATATCAAAAAATGGGCAGAAGATATGGACAGACACTTCTCCAATGAAGACATACAAATGGCTATCAGACACATGAAAAAAATGTTCATCATCACTAGCCCTCAGGGAGATTCAAATTAAAACCACATTGAGATATCACCTTAACACCAGTTAGAATGGCCAAAATTAGCAAGACAGGAAACAACGTGTTGGAGGGGATGTGGAGAAAGGGAAACCCTCTTACACTGTTGGTGGGAATGCAAGTTGGTGCAGCCTCTTTGGAGAGCAGTATGGAGATTCCTCAAGAAATTTAAAATAGAACTTCCCTATGACCCTGCCATTGCACTACTGGGTATTTACCCCCAAGATACAGATGTAGTGAAAAGAAGGGCCATCTGTACCCCAATGTTTATAGCAGCAATGGCTACGGTCGCCAAACTGTGGAAAGAACCAAGATGCCCTTCAACGGACAAATGGATAAGGAAGATGTGGTCCATATACACTATGGAGTATTATGCCTCCATCAGAAAGGATGAATACCCAACTTTTGTAGCAACATGGATGGGACTGGAAGAGATTATGCTGAGTGAAATAAGTCAAGCAGAGAGAGTCAATTATCATATGGTTTCACTTATTTGTGGAGCATAACAAATAGCATGGAGGACATGGGGAATTAGAGAGGAGAATGGAGTTGGGGGAAATTGGAAGGGGAGGTGAACCATGAGAGACCGTGGACTCTGAAAAACAATCTGAGGGTTTTGAAGGGGTGGGGGTGGGAGGTTGGGGTACCAGGTAGTGGGTATTATAGAGGGCATGGATTGCATGGAGCACTGGGTGTGGTGCAAAAATAATGAATACTGTTATGCTGAAAATAAAAAATAAATTTAAAAAATTTTACCATAAAAAAAAGAAATGCAACTGATTTCTGTGCATTGGTTTTATAAAAGGATAGGTTTTCAAAGAGAAATACATACTTTCCATGTACATGAACAATAATATACCAAAATTAAAAATCCTATTTTCCTATATAAATTATTCTGTATCTTTGAAAAATTTAAAATATCACTGAATAGTTCAAAAACTTGCAAGGTTGGGCTCCTGGTTGGTGGAGCATCTGACTCTCGATTTTGGCTCAGGTCATTGTCTTGGGGTTGTGAGATCAAGCTCCACATCAGGCTCCACACTCAGCAGGCAGTGTGCTTGAGATTCTTTCCCTCTCTTTCTCCCTTTATACCACCCCCTGTTTGCATGCTCATGCTAGTGCTCTATTTCTCTCAAATAAATAAATCTTTAAAAAAAATAAGATTTAGGGGCGCCTAGGTGGCTCAGGGGGTTAAGCCTCTGCCTTCGGCTCAGGTCATGATCTCAGGGTCCCGGGATCGAGCCTTGCATCAGGCTCTCTGCTCTGTAGGGAGACTGCTTCCTCCTCTCTCTCTCTGCCTGCCTCTCTGCTTACTTGTGATCTCTCTTTCTGCCAAATAAATAAATAAATAAAATCTTTAAAAAAAAAAAAAAAGCTTTAAAAAAGCTTACAAGCTTTTGAATACTAGAATATGGATGAACAAAAATCATGGGGGATTTTTTGTTTACAAAGTTACTGAAGTGTTCACACCTATAAAATTCTTCAGTGTTGAAAAAAAAGATATAAAACATATCCTTTAAAATGTCTCCTATAAGTAGGAAAGACTAGTCTGAAAGCCTTAAGATATCGGTTCTGAGTTTAGAGAGAGACGTAGGGAAAATCCTTACAGTATTACCTTGTTAAGTTTCTTTATAAAAATTAAAAATAAAAAATAAAACACTTGAAATCTCAGTATTTCTTTATTAACAGCAATAAGAGGTTTTTTAATATTTTGAAAGAAAAATTTTAAAGGTTGCTAAACAATTGTAATTTTCCCCATTGATTATTTAAGATCACTTTACATGGTTTCAGCTTACACAGTCCTTTTTATGGCCCCAGGCTACTATGCAAAGTAAGAACTGCTTGTGCTGGAAACTGAATTACCTTAAGAATCATTTATATTGATTAGACTAGTAGTTTCATATTGTGCTCTGAAAAATCCTGGGTTCTAGCAAAGTGTTCCAGGACTTTCAAACATTTCACAAGTTTTAGTTTTAATTTCACTTTTAAAATGCAGTTTAACTATCTTTCTTAACAAACTGTTTTTTGGAAGTTTTGGATATACAGAAAAATTGAAGTGACAGTGCTAGAAGTCCCTTCCCTTCCTCACCCCCCCCCCACACATTTTCCCTTGTCACTTATTATTATTATTATATTAGAGTGGCACACTCGTTACAATTAATGAATCAATAGTAATACATTATTATTAATTAAGGTCCACATTTTAGTCAAATTTCAATCATTTCTAACTAATGCTCCTTTCCTATTTCTGGATGCTATCCAGGATACCACATCACATTTAGTTGTCATGTCTCCTTTAGGCTCCTCTGCAGCAGTTCCTCAGAATTTCCTTGTTTTTGATGGCCTTGACAGGTTGTTTTTTTTTTTTTAAGATTTTATTTATTTGTGTGAGAGAGAGAGAGAGAGAGAGCACAAGCAGGGGGAGCAGCAGGTAGAGGAAGAATCCAGCTCCCTGCTGATCATGACCTGAGCTGAAAGCAAATGCTTAATCAACTGAGCCACCTGGCATCCCAAATGGCCTTGACAGTTTTGAGGAGTATTGGTCAGGTACACTGTGAGATATACATCTACTGGAATTTGTCTATTGTTGTTCTCATGAATATACTGGGGTTATGGGGTTTGGAGAGAAAGATGACACAGGTCATCTTCCATTTTTATCACATATTAGCTATTTCTTTAATGAATATATAATAACAGACTCTTGGTGGTGCCATGGCCCCTGAACTCTAAGCAGGCTCTGCTGACTGCTGGGGGAGCAAGATCAAGAGGGGCAGTGCCCCAGGAGAAAACTGACACATTTAAAAGTATAGGTTCCAGGGAGGAGTCCAAGATGGTGAAGGAAATGGAGCCTTAATTTCATCTGGTTCCAGGAATTCAGCTAGATAACAAATCATTCTGAACACCTGTGAACTCAACTGGAGATCTAAGAAAATAATAGCTGCAACTCTACTAATAGAAAAGTGACTACTTACTGCAAGAATTACAAGATGGAAAAACTCACCTCAAAAAAGAAAACAAGAGGCAGTACTGACTGCCAGATACCTAACCAGTAAGGATATAAGTAAATTGTTGGAACTAGAGTTCAGAATAATGATTAGCTGGGACTGAAAAAGCATAGAAGACACTAGATTCCCTTTCTGGAGAAATAAAAGAACTAAAATCTAACCAAGTAAAAATCAAAAAGGCTATTAATGAAATGCAATAAAAAATGGACACTCTAACTGCTAGAATAAATGAGCAGAAGAGAGAATTAGTGATATAGAAGAGCAAATGATGGAGAATAAAGAAGCTGAGAAAATGAGAGATAAACTACTGGATCAGGAGGGGAGAAATTGAGAGATAAGTAAAGTAATACCATAAAGCAAAACACATTAGAATATGTTTTATATATTTTGTATACCTAATATGTATATTAGAATAATTGGGATCCCAGAAGAAGAGGAAAGAGAGAGGGGGCAAAAGGTATACTGGAGCAAATTATGACAAAGAACTTCCCTAATTTGGGGAAGGAAACAGGCATCAAAATCCAGGAAGCACAGAGAACCCCCCTCAAAATCAATAAAATAGGTCAATAACCCAATAAATAATAGTGAAATTTACAAATCTCAGAGACAAAGAGAAAATCCTGAAATCAGCTCAGGACAAGAGGTCAGTAACCTCCAAGGGCAGAATACTAGATTGGCAGCAGAGCTATCCACAGAGACCTGGCAGGCCAAAAAGGACTGGCATGATATACTCAAGGTGTTTTGTGTGTGTGTGTGTGTGTGTGTGTGTGCGCACGCGTAAAGATTTTATTTATTTAATTGACAGACAGAGATCACAAGTAGGCATAGAGGCAGGCAGAGAAAGAGAAGGAAGCAGGCTCCCCACTGAGCAGAGAGCCCCCATGTGGAGCTCAATCCCAGGACCCTGGGATCACAACCGGAACTTAAAGCAGAGGCTTTAACCCACCGAGCCACCCAGGTGCCCCTATTCAGGGTGTTAATAAGAAAAGTATGCAGCCAAGAATACTTTATCCAGCCACAGTGTCATTTAAAATAGAAGGAGTGATAAACAGAAACTAAAAGAATTTATGAACATGAAACCAGCCTTGCAAGAAATATTAAAAGGGATCCTTCAAGCAAAGAGAGAGCCCAAGAGTAACAAAGACCAGAAAGGAACAGAGACAATATACAGTAACAGTCACTTTACAGGTAATACAACAGCACTAAATTCATATCTTTCAATAGTTACTCTGAATGTAAATTGTAAATTGTAAATGTAAGTGGGCTAAATGCCCCAATCAAAAGACTCAGTGTATCAGATTGGATAGAAAAGCAAGACCATCAATATGCTGTCTGCAAGACACTCATTTTAGACCCCAAAACACATCCAGATTTAAAGTGAGGGGGTAGAAATCCACTTAGCATGCTAATGGACATCAAAAGAAAGCTGAGGTGGCAATCCTTATATAAGACAAAATAGATTTTAAACCAAAGACTGTAATAAGAGATGACAAAGGACACTATATCATAATTAAAAGTTCTATCCAACAAGAAGATCTAAGAATTCTAAGTATTTATGCCCCTAATGTGGGAGCAGCCAATTATATAAGGCAATTAATAACAAAATTAAAGAAACACATTGATAATGATACAACAATAATAGCGAACTTTAACACCCACCCCTCACTGCAAAGGACAGATCATGTAAGCATAAGATCAACAAGGAAATAAAGGTTTTGAATGACACACCGGGCCAGATGGACTTAACAGATGTATTCAGAATATTCCATCCTAAAGCAACAGAATACACACTTTCTCAAGTTCACATGGAACAGTCTCCAGAATAAATCACATACCGGGTCACAAATCAGGTCTCAACCTGTACCAAAAGACTGGGATCATTCCCTGAATATTTTCAGACCACAATGCTTTGAAACTGGAACTCAACCACAAGAGGAAATTTGGAAAGAACTCAAATACATGGAAATTAAAGAGTATGCTACTAAAGAATGAATGGGTCAACCAGGGAATTAAAGAAGAAATTAAAAAATTCGTGGAAACAAAATGAAAACAAAACTGTTCAAAATCTTTGGGATGCAGCAAAGGTGGTTGTAAGAGGAAAGTATATAGCAATATAAGCCTTTCTCAAGAAACAAGAAAGGTCTCAAATATACACCCTAACCTTACACCTAAAAGAGCTGAAGAAAGAACAGCAAATAAAGCCTAAACTGAGGAGGAGAAGAGAAATAATAAAGATTAGAGCAGAAACTAATGAACAGAAACCAAAATAACAGATCAACAAAACTAGGAGCTGGTTCTTTGAAAGAATTAATAAGACTGATAGACCCCTGCCCAGACTTAATAAAAAGAAAAGAGAAAGGATCCAGATAAATAAAATCATGAATGAAAGAAGAGATCACAACTGACACTGAAGGAATCAATTATAAGAATATATTATAAAAACACGTAAGAACATATATGCCAACAAATTAGGCAATCTGAAAGAAATAAATGCATTCCTAGAGACATATAAACTACCAAAACTGAAACAGAAACCTGAACAGACTCAAAACCAGCAAGGAAATTGAAGCAGTAATCAAAAATCTCCCAAAAAACAAGAGCCCAGGGCCAGATGGCTTCCCAGGGGAATTCTACCAAACATTTAAAGAAGAATTAATATATATTCTTCTGAAGCTGTTTCATTTTTAATTATTATGTTTAGTTAGACACTGTATAGTACATAATTAGTTTTTCATGTCGTGTTCAATGATTCATTAGTTGCATACAATACCCAGTGCTCATCACAACACATGCTCGAAAAACAGAAATAGAAAGAAAACTTCCAAACTCTTTTCATAAGGTCATCGTTACCTTGATACCAAAACCAGACATAGACCCCACCAAAAAGGAAAATCACAGACCAATATCCTTAATGAACACGGATGCAAAAATTCTCACCAAAATACCAGTCAGTAGGATCCAACAGTACATTAGAAGGATTACTCACGGGGCACCAGGGTGGCTCAGTGGGTTAAAGCCTCTGCCTTCAGCTCAGGTCATGAACCCAGGGCCCTGGGATTGAGCCCCACACCAGGCTCTCTGCTCTGCAGGGAGCCTGCTTTCTCCTCTCTCTCTCTCTCTGCCTACTTATGATCTCTGTCTGTCAAATAAATAAATAAAATTAAAGAAAAAAATTCAGGAGGATTACTCACCATGACCAAGTGGGATTTAGTCCTGGGCTGCAAGGGTGGTTCAACATCTGCAAATCAATGTGATACATCACATTAATCAAAGAAAGGACAAGAACCATAATATCTTCTCAATAGATGCAGAAAAAGCATCTGACAAAGTACAGCACCCTTTCTTGATTTAAACTCTTCACAGTGTAGGGATAGAAGGAACATACCTTAATATTATAAAAGCCATATATGAAAAGTCCACAGCAAGTATCATTCTCAATGGGGAAAAACTGAGAGCTTTTCCCTGAAGGTCAGGAACTGACCAGGGATGTCCACTTTCACCACACCGTTCAACATAGTACTAGAAGTCCTAGACTCAGCAATCAGACAACAAAAAGAAATAAAAGGCATCTGAATTGGCAAAGAAGTAGTCAAACTCTCACTCTTTGCAGATGACATGATGTTCTATGTGGGAAACCCAAAAGACTCCACCCCCAAAGTACTAGAACTCACACAGGAATTCAGCAAAGTGGCAGGATATAAAATAAATGCATAGAAACCAGTTGTATTTCTATACACTAACAATGAGACAGAAGAAACAGAAATTAAGGAACAAATCTTATTTACAATTGCACCCAAAACCATAAAATACTTAGGAATAAACCTAACCAAAGAGGCAACGAATCTATACTCAGAAAACTATAGGATATTCATGAAAGAAATTGAGGGAGAAACAAACAAATAGAAAAACTTTCTGTGCTCATGGATTGAAAGAACAAATACTGAAACAATGTCTATGCTATCAGAGCAATCTAAGCATTCAATGCAATCCCTATCAAAATACCATGAACTTTTTTCACAGAGCTGAACAAATAATCCTAAAAGTTATATGGAACCAGAAAAGACCACAAAGAGCCAAAGGAATGTTGAAAAAGAAAATGAGTTTATCTTTGTGTATGGTGTAAGAGAATGGTCGGGTTTCATTCTTCTTACATATAGCTGTCCAGTTTTCCCAGCAGCATTTATTGAAGAGACTGTCTTTTTTCCACTGTATATTTTTTCCTGTTTTGTCGAAGATTATTTGACCATAGACTTGAGGGTCCATATCTGGGCTATTCCACTGGTCGATGTGTCTGTTTTTATGCCAGTACCATGCTGTCTTGGTGATCACAGCTTTCTAGTAAAGCTTGAAATCAGGTACGTGATGCCCCCTGTTTTATTTTTGTTTTTCAACATTTCCTTAGTGACTCAGGGTCTCTTCTGATTCCATACAAATTTTTGGATTATTTGCCCAGCTCTTTGAAAAATACCGGTGGAATTTGATCGGAATGGCATTAAAAGTATAGATTGCTCTAGGCAGTATAGATAAATATTTTTATATTTATATTTTAATTTAATAATTTAATGTAATTAATAAAATTTAATTTAAATTAATAATAATTAATTTAATAATTTAATTTAATTTATATTGCTCTAGGCAGCATAGATAAATAAACATTTTAACAATGTTTATTCTTCCAATCCAAGAGCATGGAATGGTCTTCCATCTTTTTGTGTCTTCTTCAATTTCTTTCATGAGTGTTCTGTAGTTCCTCGAGTACAGATCCTTTACCTCTTTGGTTAGGTTTATTCCCAGGAATCTTATGGTTCTTGGTGCTATAGTAAATGGGATCGATTCTCTAATTTCCCTTTCTGTATTTTCATTGTTAGTGTATAAGAAAGCCACTGATTTCTGCACATTGACTTTGTATCCTGCCACGTTACTGAATTGCTGTATGAGTTCTAATAGTTTGGGAGTGAAGTCTTTTGGGTTTTCCATATAAAGAATCATGTCATCTACGAAGAGAGAGAGTTTGACTTCTTCATTGCCAATTTGGATACCTTTTATTTCTCTTTGTTGTCTGATCGCTGTTGCTAGGACTTCTAATACTCTGTTGAACAAGAGTGATGAGAGTGGGCATCCTTGTCATGTTCCTGATCTCAACGGGAAGGCTGCAAGCTTTTTCCCATTGAGGATGATATTTGCTGTGGGTCTTTCATAGATAGATTTGATGAAGTTCAGGAATGTTCCCTCTATCCCTATACTATATAAGTGTTTTAATCAGGAACGGATGCTGGATTTTGTCAAATGCTTTCTCTGCATCAATTGAGAGGACCATGTGGTTCTTCTCTCTTCTCATATTAATTTGTTCTATCACATTGATTGATTTGCAAATGTTGAACCATCCTTGTAGCCCAGGGAAGAATCCCACCTGGCCATGATGGATAATCTTTTTAATGTGCTGTTGGATCCTGTTGGCTAGGATCTTGTTGAGAATCTTAGCATCCATATTCATCAGTGATATTGGTCTGAAATTCTCCTTTTTGGTAGGGTCTTTGCCTGGTTTGGGGATCAGGGTAATGCTGGCTTCATAGAAAGAGTCTGGAAGTTTTCCTTCTGCTTCAATTTTTTGAAACAGCTTCAGGAGAATAGGTGTTATTTCTTCTTTGAAAGTTTGGTAGAATTCCCCAGGGAATCCATCAGGTCCTGGGCTCTTGTTTTTTGGGAGGTTTTTGATCACTGCTTCAATCTCGTTACTAGATATCGGTCTATTCAGGTTGTCAATTTCTTCCTGGTTCAATTTTGGGAGTTTTTGGTTTTCCAGGAATGCATCCATTTCATCTAGGTTGCTTAGCTTATTGGCATATAACTGTTGATAATAACTTCTGATGATTGTTTCTACTTCCTTGGTGTTAGTTGTGATCTCTCCCTTTTCATTCATAATTTTATTAATTGGGGCTTTCTCTCTTTTCTTTTGGATTAGTGTGGCCAATGGTTTATCGATGTTATTGATTCTTTCAAAAAACCAGCTTCTAGTTTCATTGTTAGGTTCTACTGTATCTCTGGTTTCTACCTCATTGATTTCAGCTCTAATCTTGATGATTTCCCTTCTTATGTGTGGAGTTGGTTTGATTTGTTGTTGATTCTCCAGTTCTTTAAGGTGTAGAGATAGCTGGTGTGTTCTGGATTTTTCAACTTTTTGAGGGAGGCTTGGATGGCTATGTATTTCCCCCTTAGGACCGCCTTTGCTGTATGCCATAGGTTTTGGACCGAAGTGTCTTCATTCTCATTGGTTTCCATGAATTGTTTCAGTTCTTTGATCTCCTGGTTGATCCAAGCATTCTTAAGCAAGGTAGTTTTTAGCTTCCAGGTGTTTGAGTTCCTTCTGAACTTTTCCTTGTGATTGAGTTCCAGTTTCAAAGCATTGTGATCTGAGAATATGCAAGGAATCATCTCAGTTTTTTGGTATCAGTTGAGTCCTGATTTGTGACCCAGTAGGTGGTCTATTCTGGAGAACGTTCCGTGTGCACTTGAGAAGAATGAGTATTCTGTTGTTTTAGGGTGGAAAGTTCTGTATATATCTATGAGGTCCATCTGGTCCAATGTGTCATTCAATGCTCTTGTTTCTTTATTGATTTTCTGCCTCGATGATCTATTTCTGAGAGAGGCATGTTAAGATCTCCTACGATTAGTGTCTTCATGTCAATATGATTCTTTATCTTGATTAACAGTTTTCTTAAGTAATTGGCTGCTCCCATATTGGGAGCATAGATATTTACAATTGTTAGATCATCTTGGTGGATAGTCCCTATAAGGATTATGTAGTGTCCTTCTGTTTTTTTAAGTTACTTTTCTTTGGCATATGTGTTTGAGTTTTAAAATTTTTATCCTCCCACCAGCACTACATTATCACACAAATAAATATAAAATCACACACACAAAAGTGCTACTTGGGAAAAAGTAGAGTATTCTGACTGTGTATAGCACTGGAACAAAGCCTAACCTTGGGGATGTGGCTGTCAGAGAAAGGTTTGCGGAGGAAGTAATATTTAGATTGAGACCAAAAGAGTGAGTTAAATTGAAGAAAAGCATTCTACACAGAGGTAATAATGTATACAAAGGTGTAGAAAAGGGGCACCCAGGGGTGCCTGGGTGGTTCAGTGGGTTAAGCCTCTGCCTTTGGCTCAGGTCATGGTCTCAGGGTCCTGGGATCAAGCACTGCATCCGGCTCTCTACTTAGCAGGAAGCCTGCTTCTTCCTCTCCCTCTGCCTGCCTCTCTGCCTACTTGTGATCTCTCTCTCTCTCTCTCTGTCAAATAAATAAATAAAATCTTTTTAAAAAGGGAGGGCACCTGGTGGCACAGTTGGTTAAGCATCTGACTCTTAGGTTTGGCTTAGGTCATGATCTCAGGGTTGTTGTGAAGTCTGTTTAAGACTCTCTCCCCCTCTCCGTCTGCTCCTTCCCGTTGTTCTCTCTCTCTCAAAAAAATAAATGAATAAATAAATAAATTTTTAAAAAACAAAAATGTGTTGAAGTGGAAAGAACCTGCACATGAGGAAGTAAAGCAAGCAGTACAGTATGGTGATGAAGAGTCCAGGCTCCAAAGCCAAATGGCCTGGATTTGAATCCCCCTCCACTGGCTGAGTGACCTTGGATAATTTACATAACCTGTCTGGACCTTGGTTTTTGTGAGGTGAGTAATTTAATTGTTCAATAAATATTAGTTTGTTATTATAATAACTGGTTAAACTAGAATGATGCTACAGGTGTTGGAAAGGTAGGCAGGACCAAAATATCATGGAGGCTTCTAGGCTCTATTAAGAATTTAGGACTCATCTTCAATGCAGTGGGAAGCCACTGGAGAATTTTAAGCAGAGATGTAACATCCTGAAACTTGTGTTTTAAAACATTAATCAACAAATATTATACTTCTGCTTTGTGGTGAAAAAGACTCTCATGAGCTAAACCTTTCCTATCAGTTCAGCCTTCTTTTCATTCTCTCCTTTTCCCCTTGATCTTTTCAAGATTTTTTAAAAAGATTTTTTAATTTATGACGGAGAGAGAGATCACAAGTAGGCAGAGAGGCAGGCAGAGAGAGAGGTGGGGGGGCAGGCTCCCTGCTGAGCAGAGAGCCCGACATGGGGCTTGATCCCAGGACCCTTAGATTATGACTTGAGCTGAAGGCAGAGGCTTAACCCCCTGAGCCACCCAGATACCCTGTTTTCCAGTAAGTTTTAAGTCAATTCAAAGTTCAGCCCTCATAGGAGTCTTCTTCCCCTCCCTTTCCTCCTTCTCAAGCACACCGTGCTGTTGTAAGGGAATGCTTATTACTCTTCCTTGGTAACATGGAGGTATAGCTGGTCTCCACGCTCTTTTTCTGCTGGCCTGCAGTTTAGCTGTTTCATCCTGTTTATCTCTATCTAATCCATCTCTGTCATTTTCTATCCTTCTAGAATCCATTTGGGATGAAAAAACACCACCACCAGAACTCTGGGGGCACCAACCTCCATTACTGACATCATCTCAGTAACCCAGGAGTTCCTGGTCTTGCTGTGTTCACAATTCTGGGGCCATAGAGGCACTTTTGAGTCTCTTATATTCTCGATACAGACCATTGGGAACCAGCAGCATTATTTGAGAAGGTCTACTTAGACACTTGCCTTCACAGATGCTCCCCTGCTGCCCACTCTCCCCTCTCTATCTGCATGTCAAACACAGCTTTTCCTTGGTTTGTACCTGCCACCAAGCTCAAAGGATCTCATGTCACCCTTCTCCCAATGTCAGTATTTCCACTGCATCTTCCCACATTCATATCCCTACTCTCAAAACAAAAGTGCTTCTTTTTACTTCATCTTCCTCTCTGGAGGGAATTTTACAGTATGTCCCTTCTTTAGGTAGGGACTGTATTGGTGGAATGGCTGCAGCTGAATATGATTGGATATAGGAAATATGATTGGGGTTAGGATGTCCATGAAAAAAAAAGCCACATTAGTTTATTGTCAGAATATCATCTCCAACTGTTTGGCTCAACCACAAAATACAAGCTGCAGGAGGAATGGGTCGCCTTTGTCTGTTTTCTTGACTGCTATATCTCCAATTTCTGCTACTCAATAGATATTTGTAGAAAGAATGAAGAAATAATATGAGCAAACCAACAGAAAATGAGTGATTTTGTGCTGTTGGCACTGGGACCCATTGGAGGATTTTGAGCAGAGGATTGAAGCAATCAGATTTGCAGATTATCACATATTTTTGTTATAAACTGTATGGTTGTGTTCCCCCCTCCTAATTCATATGTTGAAACCCTAACCCCAATGTGCTGGTATTAGGAAGTGGGGCCTTTGGAAGATAAGTAGGATTAAATAAGGACAGGCATGCAGAGGACTCACAAATGGGATTAGAGTTACCTTACAAGAGTCAGGAAATGACTTGCTTTACCTCTAGGCTTTCTGCCATCTAAAGATACAGCAAGCAGATCACCAGGAAGCAGGCCCTCATAAGACATTGAATCTACCAGCACCTTAATCTTGGATGTCCCAGCCAGTCCCAAAACTGTGAGAATTAATTTCTGTTGTTTATAAGCCACCCAGTCTATTGTATTTTGATATAGAAGCCCAAGCATATTAAGACAGTCCTCAAGCTATCACAGTCATCATAAGCAGCAGTCTGTATTATCCCAAGTAACAGTTATTAAATTAAACCTCAAGTACCCATACTCTAGCAAGAGAATATACACTACTGTAAATATTCAAATCCAAGAACAGCCTCCTGAGAAGAACTAAGAAGATGTCACAAACATTAAAACTGCCTCACCTTCTCTCTATATCCTCTTTTTACCTCTTCCTTCTCCTAACACTAGGGCCCTTTAGTCAGTGGAACTAGCGAGCCATTGTAACCCTTTCAGAGAATTTCAGCTGAAATCTGGATACCCAGCCAACTCTGATGTGGTATTTGCCTTTCATGCTTAATGTGTCTATAACATTACAAATTTCATACTCCTACATTTCTACTGTTAAAATCATAATACTATTTTAGTACTTCTCTTTTGCAAGTGAAATTAGCATTTACATGTAAAATAGAAAAATTGTTGGTTGTCTCCCTAATGTTTCTTGGGGCTTAATCCAAGCCTGAAATTTAAGTTCTCCGTGCCTAAGATGACATATGTTTTGTGCAGGTTTCTCCGCATACTTAACTGATACTGGGGGCTTACACCTGGGTCTCTTTAAATCAGGTGATGACCAGGTTGACTTTTTCTTTGGTAAAACAGAAGGAACCTGAGTTCAGAGACATCATCTGAGCATATTCTCCTGAAATGTTCTATTGCTCCTTATCCTTACAGGATTTTCCAACAGAAGGGCAGAGCATGGATGCCTCTCCATTAAAGGAGGTACCAGGAATCTGTGGGCCTCATGTCTAGAGTAAAAAACTTGAAGGTTTTTTCTAGATATGTCTCCTAAGGCAAGGGAAATAAAATAAAATTAAAAATAAACTATTGGGAACTAAACTATCAAAGTAAAAAGCTTCTGCACAGGAAAGGAAACAACAAAAAGACAACCTACTGAATGGGAGAAAATATTTGTAAATGATATATCTGAGAAGGAGTTAATAGCCAAAATACATAAAGAAATTCTACAACTCAACACCCCCAAAATAAATAACCCAATTAAAAAAAAATGAGTAGAAGGGGCACCTGGGTGGCTCAGTGGGTTAAAGCCTCTGCTTTCAGCTCAGGTCATGATCCCAGGGTCCTGGGATTGAGCCCTGCCTCGGGCTCTCTGCTCTGCAGGGAAGCCTGCTTCCTCCTCTCTCCTCTCTCTCTGCCTGCCTCTCTGCCTACTTGTGATCTCTGTCTATCAAATAAATAAATAAAATCTTTTAAAAAATGGATAGAAGACATGAAGAGATATTTCTCCAAAGAAGACGTACAGATGACCAACAGACATGAAAAAACTGAATATTACTCATCATTAGGGAAATGCAAATCAAAATCTCAATTAACTATCACCTCACACCTGTCAGAATGGCTAAAATTAAAAACATTAAATAACAAGTTTTTTAAAAGATTTATTTATTTATTTTAGAGAGAGGGAGCAGGGGGAGGGGCAGAGGGAGAGAGAATCTTAAGCAGGTTCCACGCCCAGTGTGGATCCCTACTTGGGGCTTGGTTTCATGACCCTGAGATCAAAAGCTGAGCCAAGGGGCACCTGGGTGGCTCAGTGGGTTAAAGCCTCTGACTTTGGCTCAGGACATGATCCCAGGGTCCTGGGATCGAGCCCCACATTGGGCTGTCTGCTCAGCAGAGAGCCAGCTTCCCCCTCTCTCTCTGCCTGCTTATCTCCCTACTTATGATCTCTGTCTGTCAAATAAAAATATAAAATATTTTAAAAAAGCGCTGAGCCAAAACCAACAGTCAGATGCTTAATCAACTGTGCCACCCAGGCGCCTCAAGAAATAACAAGTTTTATGAGGATGTGGAGAAAAAGGAACCCTAATGCACTGTCGGTAAGAATGCAAACTGCTACAGCCACCTTGGAAAATAGTATGGAGGTTTCTCAAAAAATTAAAAATAAAATCACTATATGATTCAGTAATCCCACCATTGGGTATTTCCTCAAAGAATACAAAAACACTAATTCAAAAAGATATATGCACCCTTGTGTTTATTGCAGCATTATTTACAATAGCCAAATAATGGAAGCAACCCAAGTGTCCATCAATAAATGAATGGATAAAGGAGATATGGTTTATATATACAATGGAATGTTATTTGGCCATAAAAAAGAATGATATCTTGCCTTTTGCTGCAACATGGATGGATCTAGAAGGTATAGTGCTAAGTGAAAGAAGTTCATAGATAAAGACAAATACCATATGATTTTACTCATATGTGGAATTCAAAAAACAAAACAAAGAAAGAAAGAAAAGAGAGACAAACAAAGAACCAGATTCTTAAATATACAAAACAAACCAGTGATTATGGCAGGGGGCAGGGAGCAGAGGAGGTGGGTTAGGACATGGGTGAAAGAGATGAAGGAGATTAAGCATACATGTATCTTTTTTTATTTTTTAGATTTTATTTTTATGTAATCTCAACACAACACAACACAACACGGGACTCAAACTCACAACCCCAAGATCAACAGTCATATGCTCCACTGACTGAGCCAGCCAGGTGCCCCAAGAGTATACATATCTTGATGAGCACTGAATAATGTATAGAATTGTTGAATCACTATACTGTAAACCTGATGAATCACTATACTGTAAACCATAATTCAGTATTTGTCTTTCACTGACTATGTCGCTTAGCATAATATACTCTAACTCCATCCATGTCATTGCAAATGGCTGTGTATATATATATATATATATACATATATATGTATATATATATATATATATACACACACACACACACACACACACATACATACATACATACAAACATTGTATGTTAATTATATTGGAACTAAATACATAAATAAAAATTTAATTAAAAAGGAGGCTTAAGTGGGTAGAAGAAGAAAAAATGAAACAAAATGGGATTGGGAGGGAGACTAAACATAAGTGACTCTTAATCTCACAAAACAAACTGAGGGTTGCTGGGGGGAGGGGGTTTGGGAGAAGGGGGTGGGATTATGGACATTGGGGAGGGTATGTGCTTTGGTGAGTGCTGTGAAGTGTGTAAACCTGGTGATTCACAGACCTGTACCCCTGGGGATAAAAATATAT
Source organism: Mustela nivalis (assembly GCF_964662115.1). Classification (NCBI taxonomy): domain Eukaryota; kingdom Metazoa; phylum Chordata; class Mammalia; order Carnivora; family Mustelidae; genus Mustela; species Mustela nivalis. The sequence continues at coordinate 57,712,371 of NC_139032.1, forward strand.
GTTTATAAAAAATAAAAAGTTAAAAAAAAAAAAAAAAAAAAAAAGCCTGTGGGTTTTGCAGCTAGTGCTCACGTCCAGAGCAGAATCAAGGTAGTGTCTCAGGAAAGTGGCTTGAAGCAAGCGCAAGAGCCCAAAACACATTTACATAAAAATCAGGAACATTTACCCCTAGTACTAATGAAAATTTCTAATAATTGTGTGACTGTTGTTCTTATTTTATATAATTTCACCATCAGGGAACTAACAATTTAAGCAGAACAATAAACTTTTTTAAGTTTAACATTTTAAGCAGAGACCAATGAACATTTCAGACAGGGTCAGGGACACAGAGAGGAATTTCTCAGATGATCTTTTTAACATCTTTTTCAATTTTATAACTTTAATCTAACCCTAAAAATCTAAAAATTGTTCATAAACTCATTTCAGTATCTGAATAGTAGGGAATAAATTAGGAAACTGCACCCCAATTTAGATATATCTAGGCAAGAACTCAGCCTAAGACACTGGTGGCAGCTAGAAAAGAAAGCAAGAGGCCAAATCTATGGCCTATACAACTCAAAATTAACTTGTTTCAAAATTATCTCAGAAGGGGTTATGGCTTGCATCTCAATCCATAGCCCCAATATCTTAACAGAAAAAAAGTACAGGTCTTTGCTGTGGGGGTAGGGGAAGTATTTCTCTAGAAATCACCTAAGGTTGAGAAGGCAACGGTGAGAATCTGAGGCTCCTCTCTACTTCTAGAACCTTCTCGCTGGTCTCCAGGCACTGACATATCCCAGGGATTGAATCCTGCTTCTGTCTACTCATCTTCTCAGTAATACCAATATACCTCTCTTTATCTCATCCCTTCAAAGCAGGCTCTGGGCTAAGTTCAGAATGCCTTTATGTGATATTCCCTCCCACTGTTACCATCCCACTGCACTGTCTGCAGCCCCAAGCCATGGCCAAATATCAGGAAACAGCCCATTTTTTTCCATGCTGAAACAGCATGGGAAAATTCTTGGAAATGTATGCTGAATAAACTATATACAAATATATGCTAAGGCAATTGAAAAAGAATAATATTGTAATGAAATTATGGATAATTTTTCTATTTTAAAAAATTTCAACATAGTGGTATTATTTACATAATTATAAATAAAATAATACTTGCTTTTCAAAATGTTCTAAATTTATGTTTATTTTTAAAATAAAATATATAATTATACATTTAATACTTTTATAAAAATGAAAAGTTTATACGTACTTAACCTACTGCTATAATAAATTACCATTTTTATATAAAAGTCAGAAAAAAGTTTCTCACATGTTTTCTAAATCATGCTTCTATCTCTCTACATTGGCTGCACTCCTACTGGAATATAAGCCCATGATCATGATAATGTGAGCTGTCTCCCTCCTACCAAAATATAAACTTCATGAGAGCAGGAAGTCCTTTTTGTTTACCACTGTATCTCTAGCTCCAGGAATACTGCATGATAAATGGTAGGCACTCAATAAATATTGCTGAGTAAGTGAATGTATGCCTGCATGCATCTTTATCCAAAGACAGGAACACTAATATAATCAAATGGAAGCAAAAAATGCATATATTATATGGGTCTTATTACAGTATTGATAATAGGTATTGTTTATTAAGCATTTATTAATATGTGAGGCACTGGGCTAAATACTTGATATGTAAAAATATGATCTAGGTACTATTGTTCATTTTATTTTTCAAAAACCTGGAGGAAATGAATTTGAGACGTTAGTATTGTTATTACATACCTACATATATCTTCTTTGTAAAGATTTATTTATCCGAGAGAGAGAGAAAAAGTGTGTGCACAGGAGGAGGGGCAAAGGGAGAAAAACAGACTCCTGGCTGAGTAAGGAGCCCGACTCAGGGCTTGATCTCATGACCCCAAGATGGGATCACTGATGGAGGGGCAGAAAGAGAGGGAGAGAGAGAATCTCAAGCAGACTCTGCACTGAGCGTGGAACCCAATGCTGGGTACCATCTCATGACCCTGAGATCATGACCAAGAGTCCGACACTTAACCAACTGAGGCACCAAGGTGCTCCTGCATATATCTTTTTAAATTTACCAAACCCCGGATCCATCTTTATGAATTGTTCTTCATAATAAAATTATAGAGTAAGACAATGTTCAAGTTCTCATATGGATTCTCAAAATCACATGAGTGAAAGAGCTGCAGTAAGGATTTTGATTCCTTAATCCTAATATGTGGCCAAAGCAGCTCATATTTCTTCCCAGAAGACAAAAACAAACATTTGCAATAATGTTGCCTATGTCACAAGTCTCTGGTGATGGAGAGTTAATAAGTGATTATAAAATTCTTAGTAAATACAAATTGCTGTGGAAATGCAAAACATTTACAACAACAGTAATTAATTTTAATCATCATCTCTTTTCTATGTGCAGCTGTCTCTCAAAATTCACTTTGGGGGTTTAATCACCACATCTCAACAAATAAACTCCCTCTCTCTCAGACCTTATGAATAAGCTGCCCCACATTCCCCCCAGCTACTGAAATTCTTCTCCTCCTCACCCCTACACACTTCCAACTCCCAGGTGATTAGTAAAAGGCTGAATGATGATATTAATCAGAAAAAAAGAGTTCAGACTGAGACTTGAGCCTTTCAAAAATCCCTGAATTTCACTTTTTTTAACTTCAAGTTTTTATTTAAATTCTAGCTAGTTAACATATAGGGTAAAATTGGTTTCAGGTGTAGAATTTAGTGATTCATCACTTACATATACCACCAAGTGCTCATCACAAGTGCCCTCCTTCACACCCATTACCCATTCAGGCCATCCACCACCCAGTTCCCTCTATCAACCCTCACTTTGTTCTCTATCATTAAAAGTCTCTCATGTTTTACTTCACTCTCTCCCTTTCCCCACCCCTTCCCTTATGATCATCTGTTTTGTTTCTTAAATTTCACATGAACAAAATCATTGTTTGTTCAAATATATATGTATATATCTCTCACAGTATTCCATTATGTGTGTGTGTGTATATATATATATACACACACACAAAACATATTATACACACACACACTGAAATATTACTCAACCATTAAAAAGAATGAAATCTTGCCATCTGCAACGACATGGATGGAACTAGACAGTATTATGCTAAGTGAAGTAAGTCAGTCAGAGGAAGTCATAGGAATACAAATACATGATATCATTCATATATGGGATGTAAGAAACCAAACAAATGAACATGGGAAAGAGAAGGAAAAATAAGACAAAACCAGAAAGGGATACAAACCATAAGAGATTCTTAAGTATAAGAGACAAACTGAGGGTTGCTGGAGGGGAGATGGGTAGGGGGATGGGCTAACTTGGTGATGGGCATTAAGGAAGGAACTTGATATAATGAGCACTGGATGTTATAAGCAACTGATGAACCACTAAATTACCTTTGAAACTAATAATACATTATATGTTAATTAAACTGAATTAAAAAAAAAAAAGATTCTCTCTTTGCCTCTCCTTCTGTTCTTTCCGCCCTCACTACCCCCTCTAAAAAAAATATGTATTTTGAGAAGAAGCAGTTCATGAAATGGCAGAAAAGCAGGGAACTGTGGTGTCTCCAAAGACAGGTGAAGACAAAGACCACTTTTTAAAAGATTTTATTTATTTATTTGACACACAGAGAGAGACAGCGAGAGGGAATACAAGCAGGGGGAGTGGGAGAGGGAGAAGAAGGCTTCCCTCTGAGTGGGGGGCCTGATGTAGGGCCAGGGCAATCAGGACCCTAGGATTGGGACCTGAGTAGAAAGCAGACACCGAATGGCTGAGCCATCCAGGCATCTCTGACAAAGACCACTTTAAGGTAAGAGGAAGTGATCAAGCACATTAATATTGCGTAGAGGACAAGCAAAGTGGGAACTAAGAAAATGAATGTTGAGTTTTATAACCTAAAGGCCACTGGGGACCTTCATAAGAACATTCTCTTTGGAATGGTAGGAAATGATGTGGGAGTTCACCAAAGAATGGGAAGAGAGGCAGGGGAGACAGGTAAGAGTTTTGCTAGAAAGGAGAACAGAGAAACTGGTCGGAAAAAGGTGAATGAATTCCATAGGCATAGCACCTGGACTACAAAATCCAGATAGCCCTTGGTTTTCACTTCAGTGTTAACCATTAAAATTTTGTGTTTTAGTTAATAAAAAAGAAGAAACCTTACAAAATCACAGAAGATTTTATGTGGAGAGACATGTTCTAATAAGATAATGAGAATAAAGGTACATGGTTTCTCTTATAAAACAAAATTGAACTTTTTTCCCCCTTAACTGAACTTTCATAACTTAATTCTCCAAGGAGAATTTCCAAGCAGGAAAGGGCAAGCTCAGCAAAGCTGCCCCAACTGTGTTCTCTGAGTTTCTCCTTCCCCACGGAGACTCTTTTTAATTCCAAGAACTGTCACAGACCCCAGGAATACAAATGTTCTTCTTTTCACATTCTGGTAAAAGTGCGGTCAAAAACTCTTCCTACCTTTGCAAGGTAGAGACAGACTGGAATATTCAAAAGCCTTTCCAGGAGACTAAGAGAGAATGAAGTAAACAGAAAGGGCAGAGGCAGGAAAACAAGAATATGAAATCTAGGCACACAGGCTTTGAAGTCAGATAATCCTGGATTAAAATCATTGCTCTGCCACTAAGTGGCTGTATAACCTTGTGCAGGTCACTTCTGCACCTCTCCAAAGCATAGTTTTTTCATCTATATAATGGGTAAACTTACTCCTACCTGTGTTCATTCAGGTCTTCCAAGAAATAAACACCAAGATCAGATCAGACTTGCAAGAAATTGGTGGGAATGCCTGTGAAAGAAAATGGAGAAGGGGGGAAAAAAAGAAAATGGAGAGGGAGCTAGAGAAGGAGGATATCTGTCACAGAATGACACACATCTCACTCATAGGAAGGAGAACGTGAAAGAAGGTACGACAGGAAAAGCCTTAGACTGCTCTGAAGCTTTCAGAAAGTTTCTGCAAAGCTGATATAGAATAATTGGGCCAAAACCATCAGTCAGAGAACTCTGTCTCACAGGAATGGGCTGGGCTTGCTGCAGTATCTCTGCTGTGCACCTCACTGGCTAAAAGATACCACAGGAAACATAGCCTCTGAGCAAATGCAGTGGTGTATTTAGATACAGCAGTTGGGGGCATCAGTAATAATGCTCCCCACAGTAGGAGATCTGAGAGGCACATTCTCATAGTTGCACATCTCCCTCTCTACAGGGGATTGCAGAGCAGCTCCTCCTTGGTTCTCAGGGGCCTTTCTTTTCGAGGAAGGGCCGGGTAGTGAAATGAACTGCAGCTCTCATCACTGCTGTTGATTTCAGGCCTGCAACTGATACTCTGCCTTCTCCATTTTAAATTCTCCTCACTGTCATCTGTCACCTTGGCTGGTCTTGGTGGCCTATCTGGTGGTGTGACCTGAACATTCATTCCTAAAGGGTTTGGTAATCATATAGTTGGTAATCACACCCTTCTCAGGTTGAAACATCTTTTATTCCTTGGTTCCCAGACCTGTGTATTCTTCCCATTGGAGGCCTAGCATCAAAAGTTTTCTCTATATATTTCCCACCCTTTCAGAGTGTTATTACAAAGCTGGCACTTCAGCTCTGCCTTTAAAAGACTGTTCCAATGTTTTCTAAGGCCAGCTGACCCTGGATGGTGCAATATATGACCAGTGGGCCCATACCTACTTCACAAATCCTCTACTGTGAAGGAGGTTCCATGTTTGGAAACTAAGCTGTGTGAGAATTCTGCGTGTAGACTAGGCATTCCATAAGCCTATAGTGATGGTGGCCAAGGCACTACAGGTAGGAAATGCAAACTCATATCCAAAATAAGTCACCTATCCCATCTATCCCTGTTCACCTATCCCTAACCACCAGCTCTTCCATTATAGATAAGGCCCAATGTAGTTGACTTGCCAGCAAGTACCTGATAGGCTTCCTCAAAGAATAGTGCCCCATCAAGGGCTCAGCATTGATCTCTATTGTTGATAAGTTAAACATTCAGAGGCTACAATAGTCAGAATTCTAAAGGCCTGCGCTATGATTCCCCCACTGGATCTTTTTTTTTAAGATTATTTATTTATTGGGGCGCCTGGGTGGCTCAGTGGGTTAAAGCCTCTGCCTTCAGCTCAGGTCATGATCTCAGGGTCCTAGGGTCAAACCCTGCATTGGGCTCTCTGCTCAGCAGGGAGCCTGCTTCCCCCTCTGTCTCTGCCTGCTTCTCTGCCTGCTTGTAATCTCTGTCTGTCAAATAAATGGATAAGATCTTTGAAGAAAAAGATTATTTATTTATTTATTTGAGAGAGAGAGAAAGAATGAGAATGAATGGAGAAAGGTCAGTGGAAGAAGCAGACTCCCTGCCGAGCAGGGAGCCCAATTCAGGAACCGATCCGGAGACTCGAGGATCATGACCTGAGCCGAAGGCAGTCGCCCAACCAACTGAGCCACCCAGGTGCCCCTCCCCCACTGGATCTTAACAGAAACTCCATACTGCATCTTTTCCCATCATCGATGCTTCCAACCCCAGAAGGTTCTCCTGATCTTATTGGCAGAGCCCTTTTCTTTTCCAGGTCTCACTCAGAGCTGGCAGCCTTCCATATTATCTGGTATGTGAGCCAAAGCAATGATCCTAGGTATAGAATACATTGCTTCCAGAACCCAAACAGGTCTATTGGCACTGTGCTTCTATCTTAGTGGTAGGGAATAAAAGATGCTGCAATTTTTTACTTTGGAGAGCTATCACAATATACTCCTGACCATTAGATTCCTAAAACCTTCACTGAAATGGCAGGTTCCTTAATCTTTGTAGGATTTATCTCCCACCATCTAGAGCACATCAGCATGCCATCGATGAAGTGGAAGTGTGATAGTTCTGTGGGATACCTAGGCAGTCCAGATCTCATCAAACTATATTATGACAGTGGGCAGGAAAGTTGACAAAGCCCTGAGGCCAAAGTATAAATGAATAGTGTTGGCCACATAACATGAACACAAACTCTTTCTGATCCTCCTTCCTGACTGAAATTGAAAAGAATTGCTTTTGTCAGATCAATGGCCATATATAATGTATCTGAAGACTTACTGATGTGCTTTTGCAATTAGGCCGTATCTGGCACTAAGTAGCTATGATGAAGGCTACTCCTTGTTTAAGCCAGCAATAGTCTTCAGTCATTCTCTAGGGATGTGATATTGTTTCTGATTTATTATCTCGGCTGGGAAAGGAAAGAAGGTAAAGGAAACTGTTTCAACAGTTTCTACTTGGCTTTCCTCACTCTTTTACCGTACAGAACCTAATGCGAGGGTTATTCTAACATTCAAGTGTATCAGTGCAATCAGGAACAGAAAAAATGACCACTGCATGCATCCATTAACCTAGGAGGCCCATTCTGAGCAGATTTTAGTGAGGACTTAATTTATTACCCAGTATCTGTAGGTCCTCCCTTTTATTAGAATTATAATGATGCTTTGGGTCTCCAGGTATCAATAACAACTCAGATTGAGTTCCAAAAATGTCTGAGCATTTTATCTTTCCCAGTACACAATCACCCAAGTAAACTGTCAGAGGTACCTTTTAAAAGAGAACTAGGGGAGTAGTATGTACTTGCCATGGTGGCGCTACTTCTTTTTCTGTCAGAGACATCATGCTCTATTACCATCTCTACAATTCTGTGCAGCTCAGGTCCCTTGACTGGACCCTCAGATCTTGAAGGTCATTATAATTATTGTAGTCTCTATTACATTGAAAGTCATCATCCCTACAGATATTTATGAGCCTCACTCTGTAACCACCCCTTCTACTATCAGGTCTGACCTGCAGAGGAGAGCTACGACTATGATGCTGATGCTAATCTCACCACTGCTTTCCTGATGGCCTGATGAATGGTGTCTCTTCTGAGCCCTGCCAGAGAACAAAATCAACCAGTATGTTTTGTGGCCTCACATAATACAGCCATTCCTGCTTGCCCACTTTCCTTAGCTCAAGCACTTCTATTTCACTCAGCATTGGCCATTCCTTTGTATTTATTTATTTATTTGTTTGTTTGTTTTCAGCATAGCAGAATTCATTATTTATGCACCACACCCAGTTCTCTTACACTGTTGGTGGGAATGCAAGTTGGTGCAGCCACTTTGGAAAAACAGTGTGGAGATTCCTCAAGAAATTAAAAATAGAGCTTCCCTATGACCCTGCAATTGCACTACTGGGTATTTACCCCAAAGATATAGAGTGAAAAGAAGGACCATCTGTACCCCAACGTTTATAGCAGCAATGGCTACAGTTGCCAAACTGTGGAAAAAAAACAAGATGCCCTTCAAGGGACAAATGGATAAGGAAGATGTGGTCCATGTACACTATGGAGTATTATGTCTCCATCAGAAAGGATGAATAACCAACTTTTGTATCAACATGGATGGGACTGGAAGAGATTATGCTGAGTGAAATAAGTCAAGCAGAGAAAGTCAATTATCATATGGTTTCACTTATTTGTGGAGCATAACAAATAACATGGAGGACATGGGGAGATGGAGAAGAGAAGGGAGTTGAGGGAAATTGGAAGAGGAGATGAACCATGAGAGACTATGGACTCTGAAAAACAATCTGAGGGTTTTGAAGGGGTGGGGGTGGGAGATTGGGGGAGCCAGGTGGTGGGTATTATGGAGGGCATGTATTGCACATTGAGATACCACCTTATACCAGTTAGAATGGCCAAAATTAGCAAGACAGGAAACAACGTGTTGGAGAGGATATGGAGAAATGGGAACCCTCTTACACTGTTGGTGGCCATTCCTTTTTTAAAGACTCTAAGAACCACCTCATCCTCTAGGGTTCTTGCCAGTGTGTTAAATCCTATGACCCCCCCCCCACCAAAATTGTCTATAAGTCTATGAATACCGGATTATCCAGTCTTACAGTCTAACCTCAAAATATAATCCCAGGTATATCACCTTGCTTCTGGTAGCTAATTCTTGCAGTTCCTTCAGTGTATAACATCTTTCCTCTCTTACAAGGTCCAGCATTTCTCTAGCCAGACTGGACTAGTATTTAACCCTAAGTTATTGACATACTGGCCAGGAGATGAGGTAGGGCAGCTGAGGGGGAATCCTCTGCCTTATTGGAGAAGGAACTATAGAACTTACATTATAATACAATGTCTATCAATGCAAAAGTGCTAGCTCTTACTACAGAAGAGTAGGTTACCTCTGCAAATTCTTAGGGTTTGGGGGAGTCTTTAGAGCCAAGTCCTTAGAAGCATGTATTCAGATGTCCCTATCCCATAAATCTAGGTCCCCAGTTTTCCCAGCCAGGACCCTTAGCATAACAGACCAGGTTTGACTGTAATTTAAATGTCTCCTGGAGCTTGGGGCACCTGGGTGGCTCCATTGGTTAAGCATCTACTCTTGGTTTTGGCTCAGTTCATGATCTTAGGGTTGTGGGATTAAGCCCCATGTTGGGCTCCACACCCAATAGGAAGCCTGAGTCTGAGATTCTCTCCCTCCTTTTGTCCCTCCCTTGTCCCCTCTACTCACAGGCACACTCAAGCACTCTCTCTCTAAAACAAATACATAAATCTTTTTAAAAAATGTTTCTGGGGCTCTGCGATTCTAATCAGATCATATGTTTGCTGCTCAGCTATGTATTCTCTTCCACTGCAATGTATAAGGCTCTCATACTTAGACTTTAACTTGTTTTTTTTTTTTTTAGACTTTAACTATTTAATAGCCTTCTGATTCTCATCCCCTGCCAAGTGAGTGTTCATTCAACTTAGCAGTAGCCAACCAACAAGACTGTCTTTGTATGCATTGTTCTCCCATATCTTCTAAATAACTGAATCAAAGCAAAAAAATCAGCACGGTCAATCCTCTTAACCAGGATTCTTTCACAGTGAATTTTTCACTGGCCCACCTCTGTGTATCAGGGACTATTCATACTTCACATATCACCCAGGAGGGAATAATCTTTACCCACTGGGAAACAGGTGAACCATACCCAGAATCCCATCTTACCACCTGTTTTCTTGGGCCACATGTATTGACTGAAATATCTAAGGAGCAGAAGTCAAGTTAAAATTAGATACACAAGAGATCTGTGGTGGGAGCAAGATGAACTCCTGTGAGAGAAAATGGGGAGAGAACCAGAGAAGGGTGAGAGAGCTATCTGACCATGATACAGGTCTGTCCCCTTGTATAGGAGAGGCAAATAAAAAAAGAAAGAAAGAAGAAAGGTTGGGTAGGAAGAGTCTTAGATAGTCATTCAGTCCAAAGAAAATTTTGGCAATGCCAATGGGAGATCGTTAAGCCAAAGGAACCGGCTGAGGAGTCCTCTATCTTGCAGGACTGGTCTGCCTTAGTAAGGCTAATGTATTCAGTCATTGGCTAAGAACAGTCAGTGGGAAGTACACCCTTAGTGCAAATGCAGTGGTAGGTTCACAGTGCAGCAGCATATGAATGGAAGGAGCTATGCAGAGAGAAAAACCAGACCTAAGAGATGACATTTTTAAAGAACCTACAGTCAGCTCTACCCCTAACATTCCAATTACATAAACCTTTGCTTGAATTTGTTTTCCCTTGTTCACATTTCTTTGAATTGGGCTTCTGTCATTTTTTTAAAGATTTTATTTATTTATTTGACAGACAGAGATCACAAGTAGGCAGAGAGGTAGGCAGAGAGGGTGGGGGGGAGAAGGCTCCCTGCTGAGCAAAGAGCCCGATGTGGGGCTTGATCCCAGGACCCCAGATCATGACCTGAGCCGAAGGCAGAGGCTTTAACCCACTGAGCCACCCAGGCGCCCCTGATTTGGGCTTCTGTCATTTTTTAAGTGCAAGAGAACTCAGAACATAAGGAGAGAACTGATTTAATATACAAGTTTGAGGTAATGAAAGGAAGGTTAAAAGGAGTCAATGCCAGAATAAGAAAGCCTATATTTCCAGGTGCCTGGGTGGCTCAGTGGGTTAAGCCGCTGCCTTCGGCTCAGGTCATGATCTCAGGGTCCTAGGATTGAGTCCCATATTGGGCTCTCTGCTCAGCAGGGAGCCTGCTTCTCTCTCTCTGCCTGCCTCTCCATCTGCTTGTGATATCTGTCTGTCAAATAAATAAATAAAATCTTAAAAAAAAAAAAGAAAACCTATATTTCCAAACTAATAGATAAGCATATACAGTACATAAAAATATATACCATCCCTATTATGTCCAGATGTCTATAGGTATAAGAGAATATTGTTTGTGAAACTTGAATTCCAGCACTGAACAATTTTATAATCTTGGGCAACATAATAACTGATATCTATTAAGTGCATACCTTATGCCAAGCATGACCCTAAGGGCTTTATATACATTACTTTATTTAACCAGTATTTCACAGATGAGAAGACTGTGACTCAGAGATATTAAGAAACCACCTCTGGGGGGCGCCTGGGTGGCTCAGTGGGTTAAGCCGCTGCCTTCGGCTCAGGTCATGATCTCAGGGTCCTGGAATCGAGTCCCGCATCAGGCTCTCTGCTAAGCGGGGAGCCTGCTTCCCTCTCTCTCTCTCTGCCTGCCTCTCCGACTACTTGTGATTTCTCTCTGTCATATAAATAAATAAAATCTTTAAAAAAAAAAAAAAGAAGAAAGAAACCACCTCTGGGGCACCTAGTTGACTCAGTTGGAAGAGAGTGTGACTCTTGATCTTGGCATCATGAGTTTGAGCCCCACATTGGGTGTGGAGAGTACTTAAAAATAAATAAACTTAACCACCAGGCTCAGCCTGGTGGTGGGTATGGGGAGGGCACGTATTAACATGGAGCACTGGGTGTGATGCATAAACAATGAATCTTGGAACACTAAAAAAAATAAACTTTAAAAAAAGGGCAGATATCTACTAAATGCAGTTTTAGGATCTGAATACAGATCTTTTTGACTCCAGAATCCATGCCCTTTACCAGCATATTATATGGTCTCTCTTGAAGTCAATTTGTGTCTAGACCTGTGGCTAAAATGTTTAAAATTCACAGATGTCCTTTCACTAATATTCATAATCTCTCTACTCACTGGAGTTCTTAAAAACCATAGAATATGGGGCACCTGTGTGGGTCAGTGGGTTAAAGACTGCTTTTGATTCAGGTCATGATCCCAGGGTCCTGGGATGGAGTCCCGCACTGGGCTCTCTGCTTCAGTGGGGGGGCTGCTTTCCCTGCTCTCTCACTCTGTCTATTTGTGATCTCTATCTGTCATATAAATAAATAAATAAAATCTTTTTTAAAAAACCATGAAATAGGGACGCCTGGGTGGCTCAGTTGGTTAAGCAGCTGCCTTCGGCTCAGGTCATGATCCCAGCGTCCTGGGATCGAGTCCCACATCGGGCTCCTTGCTCCGCAGGGAGCCTGCTTCTCCCTCTGACTCTGCCTTCCGCTCTGTCTGCCTGTGCTTGCTCTCTCTCTCTTACAAATAAATAAATAAAATCTTTAAAAAAAAACCATGAAATAATTATGAATATCTGTTTTCCAGATAATAAAATTTCTGGCAATATTTAATAACTTAGAGCTAGAATATGGAGCTTCTACTCCACCTGAAGCCTAACACTGACAGTTTCACAGACAGTAGAATTTGATTTGATATAATGGTAATTCTTGTGTAGAGGCATCAGGAGCACAAAGATTTGTAGTTACTTTCTGAGGGATTTATTCTCTTTTCATCAGAATCCCCAGAAGACTGGAAAATATACAGTCACTCTTTCCTTGCCCTTTGCAATCATTTTGTCCAAGACATTTAAAGAAATTTATATCAAATAAAGGAGAAACCAGACACAAGAAGGTCTTCCATAGTTAGAGTATAGTTAAGAAAAGACTCTTCCTTTTCTTCTCTGTCTCCAGGATACTTAATATCTAAGTCCTCATTATCACTTATAACCTCAGTGAAAGACATTTTCTGTATTTGAATCCATTAGGCATGTGAAAACCTGGGCTAAGTGTAATATGCTCACCAATTCCCTCTAAAGTGGTCATCTATCATCTTGCTAGATATTGGCAGGACATATCTCAGAATTCCATTACTTCCAATCTGGCTCTTACCACCAGTCCCTCCGCTGAAATTGCTCTTTCCCAGTCCCCAGCAACACCCACATTGCCAAATCCAATAACTATTTTTTTAAAAGCTTATTGTTCTGGAACTCAGCAACAATTACTGAGTTGGTCGCCTCCTGCTCTGTTCTCCTGCCTTCCTCTGGCTCCTTGCTCCTTCTGGTCACATTCCCTCCCATTGGGGTCACATTGCCCTTCAGTCTCTTTCAAAGGCTTTCTTCTTTTTCTGGCTCCTTAAAAGAATTTGTCTTTGGTCTCCTTCTATGTTCTCTCTATTCCCTCTCCGTGGATGATCTTAACTTTATCCATAGTTTCAAGAAATACCCTGATGACCAGTGATGTGTATTAAGGAGGGCACAGATTGCATGGAGTACTGGGTGTTATGGGCAAACAATGAATCATGGAACACTATATCAAAAACTAATGATATGGGGCACCTGAGTGGCTCAGTGGGTTAAGCCTCTGCCTTCGGTTCAGGTCATGATCCCAGCATCCTGGGATCGAGCCCCACATTGGGCTCTCTGCTCATTGGGGACCCTGCTTCCCCCTCCTCTCTCTGCCTGCCTCTCTGCCTACTTGTGATCTCTGTCTGTCAAACAAATAAATAAAATCTTTAAAAAAAAACTAATGTGGTGAAAAAATAATTTTCTGTAAATAAAAAAAACTAATGATGTACTGTATGGTGACTAACATAATTATATATATATATATATATATATATATATATATATATAGTCTTAGCTAATATTTCAATAATTTCTTGACCAGTCTACTTAAGCAGTTTAACTCAAACCTCAATCCCTTCTGCTCTATTCTCCACACAGCTTTCAGAATGATCTTTCTAAAATCAAATTAGATCATACCACTCCCGAGCTTAATGACTTTAATGGGTTCACTATAGCCCTGGGATAGTCCAAAACCTAAGTAGGATATAACTGAAACCTCTCCATGTTTTGGCTCCTGCCTACCTATTCTCCAGCCATATCACTCACCACTCACCCACAGGCACTTAATAAATTAGACTGCTAGTCCCTCCACACATACATAACTTCCAACTGTCTACCCTGAATCACTCTTATTCTTTCATAAAATGTTTATTGACCACTTGATACGTGCCAGGCAATATTCTAGGTACTGGATACTATGTGATGAATACAAAGGCAAAAATCTCTGCCTTCTTGGTGAATTCGATCTCTCTTCAAATGCTAGCTACCTTGAACTGGATGCCTTTCTTCAGACCTTCTATAGAACTGTCCGAATATCTTTATGATACTTTATCACAACATGCCATAATTGTTGATGTACTTGAATGCTAGGGAAAATCTAGGTTTTATGAGCCCTAAAGCTTATGTAATTTGGTTGTATGCATCTGAGGGGGCATCTTTAAGAAAAAATATTACTTATATAATATTGCTAAGCCTTTTTCAGGCAGAGCCTTGGAAGGAGCCTATGCAAATCATTTCATTGTAAATCCACTCCTATTTGCCCATCTTTTCCAAAAGACTATGAACTTTTTGTTTTCTATACCTCCATTTCTATACCTCCATTCTGTGCCATCTCAGAGAGTTATTTCCTCACAAAACTTTGTTTACTGTTTGCCCACAAAGGGTACTACAGAACAAGAATCTTGCCTAGGAGCCCTATCTACCTGTCTTGTCTTAGAGAACTTCCTCTTGAGATAGTGAATTACCAATTCTAACACTTCATCTCAATTCTGCATGCTTTCCTGAAAGTACAAATCCTCTTAGAAGACCACTCTCTGGCTTTTCAGGGGTTCCAGACACTTCAGTTAGTGCAGTCTATTTCCATAAGGCACAGGACCCCTTAAACCAGATTAATAACTAGTACAAGGGTGTTTCCAACAATCACTAAAAGATTTCAAAACTGTTTACAATAGGGGTTGTCACACATACAAAGAGCAGACCCAGAGTCCAGATTTAGAAAAATTCTTTCTGACATTTAAGACTTTCTACATTTAAGACTTTAAGACTACCTAAATCTACAAATTTCTTGGTCCAGTATCACTTTGGGTTTTTTTTCTGGATATATATACTCTATCCATCCAAACATTTCCTGAACTGCCCACGATCAGAGAATCAAGAGATTTTATTTTATTTTTAAGATTTTATTTATTTATTTGACAGAGAGAGATTACAAGTAGGCAGAGAGACAGGCAGAGAGAGAGAGAGAGAGGAGAAAGCAGGCTCCCTGCTGAGCAGAGAGCCCGATGCGGGACTCGATCCCAGACCCTGAGATCATGACCTGAGCCGAAGGCAGCGGCTTAACCCACTGAGCCACCCAGGCGCCCAAGAGATTTTATTTTTTAAAAGATTTTATTTATTTATTTGACAGACAGAGATCACAAGTAGGCAGAGAGGCAGGCAGGCGGGGAGCAGGCTCCCCGCTGAGCAGAGAGCCCCATGTGGGACCCTGAGATCATGACCCGAGCCGAAGGCAGAGACTTTAACCCACTGAGCCACCCAGGCACCCCAAATCAAGAGATTTTAGAGTAAGAAGGAACTGAGAGTTTTTTTAAAAATCATATATTAGTATATCTATTATATGTGAGCCATTGTGAGGAAAACAAAGAAGAGTAACCTATCCTAGGTCTCAAGGAGCATACAAAAAGGTCATGCCCAGATTTTTCTACCTATGGTGTTATTTTTACCTCCTTTCTCCATCTCTGAACATTTTATTTTACTGAACTTTAAAACAGTCCCATTATTAAAGTCACATGCTACTGGCAAAAATTACAAATAACTGCAGAAAAACAAGCATACCTATCAACTACTCTCCTAAATATGGTAGACATACTCAAAGAGAGAAAATTACCTTTTTAATACCTTAGAACCAGGCAGTGTATCCTAGAAATTAGCTAAATTTCATTTGCTGGAAACTAAGCAACTGAGCCCTAAGGAATGACTAAGGGCTTCCACAAGCTTCAGTGGCCTCATAGATCTACATCACTGATGAGTTCCATACTGCAAATAATTCAGTTTTGAGGAAAATAAAGAATCTAAAGATATTAAAAATAATACCCAACAAACATTTATGTTTGTGCCTTTGAGGACCCACCACATCTCAGACACTGAAAATAAAACATGATATCTGCCCTTAAGAAACTCACAGGCTAGTAATAAGACAGAAATCCTGCAGATAATAGTACAAAATGGCCAATGAAAGAAATGACAGAGATAAGCACAGGGTACTATGTAGATCCGGAAGATGGGTACTAACATAGCTGGTATGGAGGAAATAATATTTGACCTGACTTTTAAAAAAAAATGTGTTTCAG
Source organism: Mustela nivalis (assembly GCF_964662115.1). Classification (NCBI taxonomy): domain Eukaryota; kingdom Metazoa; phylum Chordata; class Mammalia; order Carnivora; family Mustelidae; genus Mustela; species Mustela nivalis. The sequence continues at coordinate 57,728,759 of NC_139032.1, forward strand.
AAAGCAAAACTGAGAGGCAAAGTAAGGCAAGGTGCATAGATCTGTCATGTTACCAACGAATCAACAGAAAACAACTTCGGGGATTTCAGTTGCAGAGGCAAAGGTGGCTCCAGTATAAACCCTTAGCCGAGGATCTTGATCTTCTGCTATGGGTGAGCCACAAGTGAGTGCTCTTCCACCCCCCCCACCCCAATGCAGTACATCAAGGAATATACAGATGAAAATATTCAGGAAGACCTAGTTCCCAAGCCTCCACCTCCAATAAAAGGCAGTTATATAATGGATGGCAATCAGTTCCAATGTGATGATCTTATCATCCTCCCTGTAGAATGCCAGGGCATCAAACGGCTTCATCCTATACAGTTTGATCACAGGAAGGAACTGAGAAAACTCAGTATGTCTATTCTTATTAATTTCATAGATGTCTTAGATATCATGATAAGGAGCCCTGGAAGTATAAAATGAGAAGAGAAACTAGAAGATCTTAAGCTGCTTTTGTACATGTGCATCATCTCATAAATGAACACCAACTCCACCAAGCAAGAGAGACATTGAGAGTCATAATGGAGGTGCAGAAATGTCAACGTCTTAAAACAGCTGAGCAGTTTCAGAAGCATCTGGAACGAGTCATTGAGATGATTCAGAATTGCCTGGCTTCTTTGCCTGATGATCTGCCTCATTCAGAAGCAGGGATGAAAGTAAAAACTAAACCAATGGATACTGATTATAGCAGCAATTGTACTGGACAGAATGAACAGCAAAGAGAAAATTCAGGTCATAGGAGAGACCAGATTATAGAGAAAGACAAAATGAATGAAAGACCATAAAGGATGTTACTTTTTCTTTTTGCTTTTCTCTTTATCTTTCCAGTAAATGTCATATATTCATTAATTTGCTCTTGGAGAGTCTTAGAAGAGATATAACTAGAAGTCATGTGGGGCACCTGGGTGGCTCAGTGGGTTAAGCCTCTGCCTTCAGCTCAAGTCATAATCTCAGGGTCCTGGGATCAAACCCCACATCCGGCTCTCTGCTCAGCAGGAAGCCTGCTTCTTTCTCTCTCTGCCTCTCTGCCTACTGGTGATCTCTCTGTCAAATAAATAAATAAAATCTTTAGAAGTCATTTGAATGGCTTGACTCCAGCTTAATCAGTTATGAGGTGTTACAGTCTGTAACTGCACTGTATGGCAAGTGTAGGCAAATGAGTATATATGTATACATTAAGAGTAATCACCTTAAAAAGGAAAGTCCTGCAATTGTGTGAACATTCCTGGATTTGGAGTTGCAGAAAACATTGAAGATCTCAGTAATAGCAAGCTTTCAGCTTTGAAAACTAGATTTGTCATTTGCTTTAAGAATGATAGATAAGGGCGCCTGGGTGGCTCAGTGTGTTAAGCCTCTGCCTTCGGCTCAGGTCATGGTCTCAGGGTCCTGGGATCGAGCCCCGCATCGGGCTCTCTGCTCTGCAGGGAGCCTGTTTCCCTTCCTCTCTCTCTCTCTGCCTGCTTCTCTGTGATCTCTATCTGTCAAATAAATAAATAAAATCTTAAAAAAAAAGAATGATAGATAAAGGATATCAAGCTGTATAAATGTGAAATTATAAATTCTTTAGATTTACTTAAAAATTTACTTGATCTCTAAAAATGTAGTATAACATGTTAAAAGAGAGGAAACCTATAGAGTTATAAAACAGCAATTTTATTTTTCCTCTTGACTGCTTCTTAAACACACTATTTCAGCTTCTTGTTCCTACCATGGATAGGTCTATTAACTTTTTTCCAGTCACTCAGATAATAAATCTTTTGATTACTTTTTGTTACCAAAAAAGGAAAGAAAGAAAGAAAGAAAGAAAGAAAGAAAGAAAGAAAGAAAGAAAGAAAGAAAGAAAGAAAGAAAACAACTTTGGCCGATTTAATTAGAAATAGAGTTTATTTTAAAAATGTGCTGTGTAGCTCAGAGAACCCCAGAAAGACTGATGATGCAAGATTAAAAAATAGACAGGAACAAAAAGATGATGCTCAGAGTAAACACAGTCCAAATCATACCAGAGAATGTGTCCAATGAAAGTACTCCTGCTGCCATCATTGAACTCTGGATTCTTTAGTTTAAAATGCCAATGTTGCTGTATTAGATACTAGACGCTGGCACTGAATGGTGGATGCTGATACTAGATAATGGATGTCCAGTGCAAGACACTGCAACCTTCAAAACTCATAAAATTGGTGATTCCTAAACCATACAAAGGATACTCCAATACTGACAGTTAAAAAAAGAGGCATGGGACAACTGAATGATTCAGTTGGTAAAGGACTGATTCTTGATCTCAGGGTTGTAGGTTCAAGCCCCACTGTGAGTGCAGAAATTGCTAAAAAATAAAATCTTAAAAAAAAAAAAAGAGGCACTATTGCAGCAATCTAAGAAGATGAGAAAGCAAGAGAAAATACATAGCTAAAATTTTTAAAAGCTTCCCTATGACCCTGCAATTGCACTCCTGGGTATTTACCCCAAAGATACAGATGTCGTGAAAAGAAGGGCCATCTGTATCCCAATGTTTATAGCAGCAATGGCCACGGTCGCCAAACTATGGAAAGAACCAAGATGCCTTTCAACAGACGAATGGATAAGGAAGATGCGGTCCATATACACTATGGAGTATTATGCCTCCATCAGAAAGGATGAATACCCAACTTTTGTAGCAACATGGACGGGACTGGAAGAGATTATGCTGAGTGAAATAAGTCAAGCAGAGAGAGTCAATTATCATATGGTTTCACCTGTTTATGGAGCATAACAAATATCATGGAGGACAAGGGGTGTTAGAGAGGAGAAGGGAGTTGAGGGAAATTGGAAGGGGAGGTAAATGAGAGACTAGGGACTCTGAAAAACAATCTGAGGGGTTTGAAGTGGCAGGGGGGTGGGAGGTTGGGGTACCAGGTTGTGGGTATTATAGAAGGCACGGATTGTATGGAGCACTGGGTGTGGTGAAAAAATAATGAATACTGTTTTTCTGAAAGTAAATAAATTAATTTAATTTTTAAAAAAGCTTGTATTAGAAAAGAATAATCACATATCAATAACTTTAGGCTTTAATCTTGAGAAAACAGGAAAAGATGAATAAACCAAATGCTAAGCTAGCTATGGGACACCTGGGGGGCTCAGTGGATTAAGCAGCTGCCTTGGTTCAGGTCATGATTCCAGCGTCCTGGGATCTGAGCCCTTCATCAGGCTCCTTGTTCAGCAGGAAGCCTATTTCTCCCTCTGTCTGCTCTGCCTGCCACTCCCCTGCTTGTGCTCTCTCCCTCTCTCTGATAAATAAATAAATAAAATCTTTTTAAAATAAAATAAATTTTAAAAAAAGAATACTGCTAATAGATTTTGTGATACTTAACCTTGTTATGTAATGTGGAAACTTTAATTTCCTTTTTCATCTCCACTCTTCTTTACTTTCCCTAGGTGGAAAAGTGATTTTTTTTTTTACCTTTTGCATTTTTCCATGCATTTATTTTTTTGTATTTTCCTGAGTATTAGTAATATACAAGTGCAAAAAGAATATACATCAACATAAATGAGCTCTATGTTTTTTCTACCTACTTATTTTTTATATTTTCCAAAAGCACATACAATACTGTTACAATTTAAGAATGATTAATTGTGGGGGCACCTGGTGGCTCAGTGGGTTAAAGCCTCTGCCTTTGGCTTAGGTCATGATCCTAGGGTCATGGGATCAAGCCCCGCATCAGGCTCTCTGCTCAGCGAAGAGCCGCTTCCCCCCACCCCCCGCCTTCCTCTCTGCCTACTTGTGATCTCTGTCTGTCAAATAAATAAATAAAATCTTTAAAATAAAATAAAATAAAATAAATAAATGCTAAGCTAGCAGGAAATAAAAAACAATAAAAATCAATGAAATAGAAAAAAAACAATGAAGGAAATCAATAAAGACAAAAGTTGGTTCTTTGGGGGGGTTTTGGTGTTTTTTAAAAAGATTTTACTTATTTATTTGACAGAGAGAGGGTTCACAAGTAAGCCGAGAGGCAGGCAAAGACAGAGGGGGAAGCAGGCTCCCCGCTGAGCAGAGAGCCTGATGCCGGGTCTCAATCCCAGGACCCTGAGATCATGACCTGAGCCAAAGACAGAGGCTTAATTCACTGAGCCACACAGGTTCCCTTGGTTCTTTGTTTTTTGTTGTTGTTGTTGTTGTTGTTTTTTAAAGATTTAAATCTTAGAGAAATTAAAGGGTTATAAAAGAAATGGTATTAACAAATTTATGCCAATAATTTGGACAACTTATATAAAATAGATGAAGTTCTAAAAAGATACAAATTACCAAAACTAACTTGCAAAGAAATGGAAAATCCAACTAGACCCATAAAAATAAAGAAAGTGAGTGGTGCCTGGGTGGCTCAGTGGGTTAAAGCCTCTGCCTTCGGCTCAGGTCATGATCCCAGGGTCCTGGGATCGAGCCCCACATCAGGCTTTCTACTTGGCAAGGAGCCTGCTTCCCCTTCTCTCTCCCTCTGCCTGCCTCTCTGCCTACTTGTGATCTCTGCCTGTCAAATAAATAAACAAATAAATAATCTTTAAAAAAAAAAAGAAAGTGAATTAATAATTTAAAATATCTCCACAAATAAAATCCGAGGCCCACATAATTTCAGTGGTGAATTCTATCAAAATTTCAAGAATGTGTAATACCAATTACTCACAAACTCTTTGGAAAATAGCAAATGAAGAAACACTTCTCAACTTACTCTTCTAGGTTAATATTACCAAATACAAATGTTGGACAAAAACATAAAAAGAAAAATGGGGCGCCTGGGTGGCTCAGTGGGTTGAGCCGCTGCCTTCGGCTCAGGTCATGATCTCAGGGTCCTGGGATCGAGTCCCGCATCAGGCTCTCTGCTCAGCAGGGGGCCTGCTTCCCTCTCTCTCTCACTGCCTGCCTCTCTGTCTACTTGTGATTTCTCTCTGTCAAATAAATAGATAAAATCTTTAAAAAAGGAAAAAAAAACATAAAAAGAAAAAAATTATAAACCAAATGCTTCATGAATACAGACACAAAAATCCTCAACAAAATAACAGGAAATTGAATCTAGCAGAATATAAAATGGATTAAACAATATGATCAAATGGAATTTATCCCAGGAATACAAGTCTGATTTAACATATAAAAACCAACTAATGCAATACATCGTGGTAATTTAATAAAGGACAAAAACTATATGATCACCTTAATAGGTACAGAAAAACCATTCAACAAGCTCCAACAGCAATTCGTGAGAAAAAATTTTCCTTTTTTTAATTAGTCAGAGTTTATTGTGTGCATAAAAATAGTTTGCAATTGGGAGCTCTCAGACTAACATGTACTGAGACTCAAAGGTATACTGTTATAAGATACCTTAAATAGTGCGAATGGAGAGGTTGTTTATTATTTTCAGTGATTTATTTTATTAGAGTTTTCCTAATGATTGAGGGTTGGTTAGAAGTGATCACCTCATTCCAGTTTGGGGGAACAATTTGAATTTTATCTATGATTTTCAGAGGTATATACAAGAAGAAGCCCGAGGTAGCTTTCCCTTCTTTTGCAGAATAAGCTAAGGTTGGATACAGTAATTTTCCTAATAGCATAATCAAAGTTATCTATTGTCATTATTCTAAAATCTAAAAATAGATAGGATTGGGACGCCTGGGTGGCTCAGTTGGTTAAGCAGCTGCCTTCAGCTCAGGTCATGATCCCAGCGTCCTGGGATCGAGTCCCACATCGGGCTCCTTGCTCCGCAGGGAGCCTGCTTCTCCCTCTGACTCTGCCTGCCATTCTGTCTGCCTGTGCTCGCTCTCGCTCGCTCTCGCTTGCTCTCTGACAAATAAATAAATAAAATCCTTTAAAATAAATAAATAAATAAATAAATAAATAAATAAATAAAAATAGATAGGATAGAAGTCCTATCTCAATCATGAGTCAAACCAAACTGTGTGATTATAAAGTGAGCCTAGAACATGCTCTAAATTAGGTTCAGTACCTTTAAGGTTTTCTATGCATAAGGACGATTGCTAGCAATGAAGTCTGAGTGCTTATGGGGCATCCTTTGGCTTCCAAGCTTCCTTCTAGTATCAGATTAATGGGTATAAGTATTAGTTGAGTGGCCAAGGGATGGATACCATTCTTTTTTGTAAAGCCATTTTCCTGTCATCCAAGCATGTAGAGGAGCTGGTTTTAATATTAACTGAAAATCTTCCTAAGCATTTAAGTGGCTCCATAACCAACAATCATTTTGATTAATATAGAAGGGTATGTATATACACTATGGAGTATTATGCTTCCATGAGAAAGGATGAATACCCAACTTTTGTAGCAACATGGATGGGACTGGAAGAGATTATGCTGAGTGAAATAAGTCAAGCAGAGAGAATCAATTATCATATGGTTTCACTTATTTGTGGAGCACAACAAATAGCATGGAGGACAAGAGGAGTTAGAGAGGAGAAGGGAGTTGAGGGAAATTGGAAGAGGAGGTGAACCATGAGAGACTGTGGACTCTGAAAAACAATCTGAGGGTTTTGAAGGGGCAGAGGGGGCATGGGAGGTCAGGGTACCAGGTGGTGGGTATTATCGAGGGCACGGATTGCGTGGAGCACTGGGTGTGGTGCAAAAACAATGAATACTGTTATGCTGAAAATAAATTTAAAAATTTTTTTTAAAAAGGGGTATGCATTGAGTGATAGGCCTTGAGTAGAGAAAATAACAGAAAAAGAAAAATGAGTATGAAAGTTTTGTGTTAGTTTGTAAAAGAGTAATAACATAATAACTGTTATAAAAATGAGTTCTGGAGAAAAGGCGATCTAATAGAATCTTGTTCAGTGATCTTTGGTGTAACCTTTCTGCTTTGCCTTATTGTCTGCTTTGTGGGAAGTTTTTTTCTTTCCCGGAAAATCCTTAATTTAAAGTTTGTCATAGATTTAGAAGTCCAATAGTTGAGGAATAAGGAGAATTCTCTTTAATTGAGAGACATGACCCAAGTAATTTAACTGCCGTGTGAAAAGAGAACCTCATAGAGCCCTTTTCATCAAAGTACAAGTACTGTTATGTAAAAAAATTCAACAAACTCGGAAGACAAGAGAATTTCCTTAACCTAATAACATTTATGAAAAACCCATAGCTAACATTATACCTATGGAGATTATGAAACACTGAGTGATTTCCCCCTAAAATCAAAGCAAGGAGATGATGTCTGCACTCACCATTGCTATGTAACATTCTGTTGGAGATTCTAGCCAGTACAACTAGGCAAGAAAAAGGAATAAGAGGCATCCATGTTGGAAAAGAAGAAGTAAAACTATCTTTATTCATAGATAACATGATCTTGTGAGTAAAAAATCCTTAAAGAATCAAAAAACAAACAAAAAATTAGTTTTGAATGAGTTAAGTTCATGAGATTCGAGATCAATACACAAAAAAGAAATTTCATTTCTAAATATCACCACTCAATCATCCACAAATAAAATTAAGAAAATAACTCTTAAGAATTTAACAAAAGGGACAAACCATAAGTGACTCTTAATCTCACAAAACAAACGGAGGGTTGCTGGGGGGAGGGGGGTTGGAAGAAGGGAGGTGGGGTTATGGACATTGGGGAGGGTATGTGCTATGGTGAGTGCTGTGAAGTGTGTAAATCTGGCGATTCACAGACCTGTACCCCTGGGGATAAAAATATATTATATGTTTATAAAAAATAAAAATAAATAAATAAATACTTGTTTAATGTAAAAAAAAAAAAGAATTTAATAAAAGGGGTGCCTGGGTGGCTCAGTGGGTTAAAGCCTCTGCCTTCAGCTCAGGTCATGATCCCAGGGTGCTAGGATCCAGTCTGCATTGGGCTCTCTGCTCAGCAGGGAGCCTGCTTCCTCCTCTCTCTGCCTGCCTCTCTACCTACTTGTGATCTCTGTCTCTCAAATAAATTTAAAAAAATTTTTTTAAATAATTTAATAAAAGAAATACAAGAATTATACACAGGAAACTATGAACTACTGCTAAGAAAAAGAGCTAAATAAATTGAGAGACATTTCATGTTCATAGATTAGAAAATGAAATATTATTAAATAGCAATTCTTTCCAAATCTATCTATAGATTCAATGCAATCACTATTAAAATACAAGCTGTCTTTATTACAGAAATTGACAAGTTGATACTGTTTTTTTTATTGTGACCAGACTTATTTAGTGATCTGAATGATTTTTTTTAATTTACTTTTTTAAATTTATTTTTTATTTATTTTCAGCATAACAGTATTCATTATTTTTGCACCACACCCAGTGCTCCATGCAATCTGTGCCCTCTCTAATACCCACCACCTGGTTCCCCCAACATCCCACCCACCCCCGCCACGTCAAACCCCTCAGATTGTTTTTCAGAGTGCATAGTCTCTCATGGTTCACCTCCCCTTCCAATTTCCCCCAACTCCCTTGTCCTCTCTAACTCCCCATGTCCTCCATGCTAAGTTTTATGTGAAAAGTCAAAGGACCCAAAATAGAAAAAACAATTTTGAAGAACAAACTTATATTTTCTGATTTCAAAACTAACATGAAGCTATAGTAATCAAGACAGCATGATACTAGTGTAAAAACAGCTATATAGATTAATAAAAGATAATTGATAGTCCATAAATAAATGGCTAAATTGCCAGAAACTTCTAGAATTAATCCAAATGTCCATCTACTGGTGAATGGATAAACAAAAAACATGTCATCCATACAATGGACTTACTAGGAGGCAATAAAAAGGAAAGCAGTGATACATGTTACAACATAGATGAACCTCAGAAACATGCTACACTTAAATATCCAGGTGCAAGAGGCCATATATTATATAATTACATTTATAGCAAATGTCCAGAAAAAGTAAATCTATACAAACAGAAAGTAGATTCATGGATGACTGGGGTTAGGAAAAGAGGAGTAACTACATGGGTAAGAGGGGTATTTCTGTGATGGTAAAACTATTCTAAAACTGAACTGTGGTGATGGTTACAAAACTCTATAAATGTACTAAAAATAATGAATTGTACACATAAGTGGATTCAGGTATATAAATTAATTCTTTTTTTAAGATTTTATTTATTTATTTGACAGAGAGATCACAAGTAGGCAGAGAGGCAGACAGAGAGAGAGAGGAGGAAGCAGGCTCCCCGCCGAGCAGAGAGCCTGACACGGGGCTCGATCCCAGAACCCTAGGACCATGACCTTTGCCGAAGGCAGAGGCTCAACCCACTGAGCCACCCAGGTGCCCCTATAAATTAATTCTTAATAAAGGAGTTAAAAACAATTGCTGAATCACTGAATAAGGTACATGGAGAGGAAGAGACCTAAATCTACATATCAAAAAAAGGAAAAAAAATTACTAAAGATAAATGTTGGGGGGGGGGATTCCCTGTCAATGGATGTTTGCTTTGACATCTAGCTCCCTCCTTGCACTACAGAAGTGCATTTCTAAGATGCAAATAAAAATCACAATAAACCTAAAAAAAAAAGATGTTAAATATAAATAGTATAAGCATACCAATTAAACAATAGACATTGTCAGAATAAATAAAAATAATACCCAACTATATGCTATCTATAGGAAATCCACTTTAAATAACAAGATATAAATAAAGAGTTAAAAGATGGAAAAATAAATACCACTGGAAACTAATTAAAAGAAATTTGGAGGGGCGCCTGGGTGGCTCAGTGGGTTAAAGCCTCTGCCATTGGCTTGGGTCATGATCCCGGGGGTCTGGGATCGAGCCCCACATCGGGCTCTCTGCTCAGCAGAGAGTCTGCTTCCTCCTCTCTCTCTCTGCCTGCCTCTCTGCCTACTTGTGATCTGTCTGTCAAATAAATAAATAAATAAATCTTAAAAAAAAAAAGAAATTTGGAGTTCCTATATTAATATTAAACAGAACAAGGACCATCACCAGGAAAAACAGCCACATTATTTTATGTAATGATAAAAGGATTAATTCACAAAGGAAGCATCACAATCCTAAAGGTATATGTACCTAATAACAGATGTTCAAAATACAGAGAGCAAAAACTAGTATTACTAGAAGTAAAATTCATCACATATATCTGAAAGGTTAAACACCATTCTCTCAGTAATCAATAGAAAAAAAATAAAAAATCAGTAAGGGTATAGAAGATCTGAAGAACACTGTCAACCAAACTTGACACAGATGACATTTATAGAGCACTGCAGCTAACAAAATTCTTTTAAAGAGCATTTGAGGGGTGCCTGCATGGCTCAGTCTTTGGGCTTCTGACTCCTGATTTCAGCTCAGGTCATGATCTCAGGGTTGTAAGATAGAGCCATGAGTCAGGCTCAGTGCTGGGCATGGAACCTGCTTAGGATTCTCTCTCTCCCTTTCCCTCTGCCCCTCCCCAGCCCCCACCCTGACTCATGCACATATGCACACACACTCTCTCTCACACACACACAAAGAAAGAGTACTTGAAAGATTCACCAAGATAGGCCATATTTCATATTTCTAGACTATAAAATAAGCTATAATGAATTTAAAGGAATTGAAATCATACAGAGTCTGTTCTTGGACCGTAATGAAATAAAATGGAAATCAATAATAGAAAAGTATCTGGGAAAATCCTACAATAGATGGAAATTAAACAAGATATTATAAATAGTTCATGTACCAGAGCATAGATCTCAAGGGAAATGAGAAAATATTTTTGAATTGAATGAAAATATAACATATCAGGGGCACCTGGGTGGCTCAGTGGGTTAAGCCCTCTGCCTTCAGCTCAGGTCATGATCTCAGGGTCCTGGGATCAAGCCCCACATCAGGCTCTCTGCTCAGCGGGGAGCCCACTTCCTCCTCTCTCTCTCTCTCTCTCTCTCTGCCTGCCCCTTTGCCTACTTGTGATCTGTCTGTCAAATAAATAAATAAAATCTTTAAAAAAAAGAAAATACAACATATCAAAACTTGAAGATACTTGTGTTAATAAAGAAGAATGTTCTGAAATTAAACAGTGGTGACCATTACACAACAATGTGACTATAAGAACACTGAACTGCATTTTTTAAAGGTGGGTTTATGGTATGTGAATTATATCTCAATTTAAAATCATAAAAGAAAGAAAAAAATGTCTCAAAACAAAAATCTAAGTTTCCACCTTAAACTAAAACTAGAAGAACAAACTAAACCCAAAGAAAACAAAAGAAAGAAAATAATAAAGGTAAGAGCAGTTAAAAAAAAAAGATTTTATTTATATATTTGAGGGAGAGAGATAAAGAAAGCACACAACCAGGGAGAGGGGCAGAGAGAGAGAAGCAGGCTCCCAAGCAGGGAGCCCAACATGGGACTCAATTCTAGGACCCTGGAATCATGACCTCAGCAGAAGGCAGATGCTTAACTGACTGAGCCACCCAGGTCCCCCAAGAACAGTTTTACAGTAAAATTATAAATAAAAAAAAAAGAGGAAAATCAATGAAAACAAAAGCTGATTCTTTGAAATGATAATAAAATTGACAAACCTCTAGCCAGACAGACCAAGAGTGGGGGAAAGGACACATATTACTAATATTGGAAATAAAATAGGGCACCTGGATGGCTCAGTCAGTTAAGTATCTGCCTTCAGCTCAGGTCATGATCCCGGGGTCTTGGGACAGAGTCCTGCATCAGGCTCCCTGCTTAGCGGGGAGTCTGCTTCTCCTTCTACTCCTTCCCCCTGCTCATGATCTTTCTCTCTCTCTCTCTCTCTCTCTCTCTCTCTCTTAGTCTCAGATACACAAATTAAATCTTTTTTTAACAAAGGAAATAAAATAAGGGACACCATTACAGATCCTACAGATGTTAAAAGGATAATGAAGAAACATCATGAACAGCTACATGCCCATTGTATTAGTTTTCTACTGCTATTTAACAAATAACCCCAAACTTAGTAGCTTAAAACAACACATTTATTAACTTACACTTTCTGTGGGTTAAGAGTTCAAACTTGATTTAGCTGGATGCTGTTTATGGTCTCATAAGGTTGTAATCAAGATGTTGGCTGGGCTGTGTTTTCCTATGAGGGTATGACTGGCATAGTAGGCAGAATAATGGTTCTCCTAAGATGCCAATGCCCTTATTTCCAGAACCTGTGAATAAGTTACCTTATGTAGCAAATGGGCTTTGCAGATGTGACTAAATTAAGATTCTTTTTTTTTTAAAGATTTTATTTATTTATTTGACAGACAGAGATCACAAGTAGGCAGAGAGGCAGGCAGAGAGAGAGAGAGAGGGAAGCAGGCTCCCTGATGAGCAGAGCCCGATGCGGGACTCGATCTCAGGACCCTGAGATCATGACCTGAGCCGAAGGCAATGGCTTAACCCACTGAGCCACCCAGGCACCCCTAAATTAAGATTCTTAAAATGGGAGATTTTTCTGGATTATCTAGGTGGGTTCAATGTAAATACAAAGGTCCTTATAAGAGAAATAGGCAGGCAGGCAAGTCAGAGAAGAAAATGTGACAATGGAAAAAGTCAAGGTGATATGATGTGAGAAAAATGTAACGTGCCACTGCTGGTTTGGAAGACAGAAGAAGGGGCCACAAGCCAGAGAATACAGGTGGCCTCTAGAAACTGGGAAAGACAAGGAATGGATTCTTTTTTTTTTTTTTTTAGTCTTTAAAGATATTACTTATTCATTTGACAGAGGGAGAGATCACAAGTAGGCAGAGCAGCAGGCAGAGAGAGAGGGGGAAGCAGGCTTCCTGCTGAGCCGAGAGCCCATTGTGGGGCTCAGTCCCAGGACACTGAGATCATGACCTGAGCTAAAGGCAGAGGCTTAACCCACTGAGCCACCCACGTACCCCTAGGAATGGATTCTTCCCCAGAACCTCCAGAAGGAATACAGGTCTGTTGCCACCTTGATCTCTGGTCCCATATACTCATTTAGGACTTCTGATCTTCAAAATTATGAGATAATAAATTTGTGGTTTTTTTAAAGCCACTAAGTTTGTGGAAATTTGTTACAGCAGCAATAGGAAACTAGTATCATTAAGAAAGAATAAACTTGGGCACTCTCTGCTCAGCAGGGAGCCTGCTTCCTTCTCTCTTTCTCTACCTGCTGTTCTGCCTACTTGTGATCTCTTTCTGTCAAATAAATAAATACAATCTTTAAAAAAAAATGTTAAATGGAGAGTGCTTGGGTGACTCAGTCTGTTAAGCATCTGCCTTTGGCTGAGGTCAAGGCCCAAGTCAGTCTCCCTGCTCAGCAGGGAGTCTGCTTCTCCCTCTCTCTCTGCTCCTCCTCCCCCATTGTGCTCACACGTGTTCTCTCTCTTTCTCTCTCTCTCAAATAAATAAAGATAATCTTTTTTTAAAATGTTAAATGGATGACAAATAAGCACAGGAAAAAAAGTTCAGCATCATTAGTCATTATAAAATCTAATAAAATCAATGAGATACCAATATATACTTATAATAGTTAAAACAAAAACCTGATGATACCAAATACTGGAGAGGATGCAGAACAACTGGAGCACTCATACATTGCTGATGAGAATGCAAAAAGATACACCCATTTTGGAAAACACTTTGTAAGTTCCTTACAAAGTCAAACATATACTTACCATACCACCCAGCAATCATACATCTTGGTATTTGCACAAGTGAAATGAAAACGTACCACACAAAAACTTGTAAGTAAATATTTCTAGTGACTTCATTCATAATCGCCAAAAACTAGAAACAGCCCTAATGTCCCTCAACTGACTGGCTGAAACATAAGGGAAAGAAATGGAAAGAAAAGAACCACCAAGCTGCAGGAAGAACAGGGACCAACCAATACAGTCTTGGGGTCACAGCAGCAACAGTGGGTGGGCCTTCTCTTCAGGACACCCACTAACTCAAGTCTATCAGTTCCTAAGCTCTGTGACACTTGGTTCTTTTGTTTTGATTTTGGGTTTTGTTTAATTGTGAGGAAATTCACATAACACAAATTTAACCATTTTAAGAGAACAATTTAGTGATATACAGTACATTCACAATATATAGAATGAGAGAAATATTTACAAATCAAATATATAATAACAATCTAGTATCTGGCTGCCTGGGTGGCTCAGTGGGTTAAGCCGTTGCCTTCGGCTCAGGTCATGATCTCAGGGTTCTGGGATCGAGTCCCGCATTGGGCTCTCTGCTCAGCAGGGAGCCTGCTTCCTCCTCTCTCTCTCTGCCTCCCTCTCTGCCTACTTGTGAACTCTCTCTGTCAAGTAAATAAAATAAAATCTTTAAAAAAAAAACAATCTAGTATCCAAAATATTAGTATCCAAATATTAGTTCTTACAACTCAACAACAACAAAAAGCAAACAAAAATTGGGCAAATAAATTGAATAGGCATTTCTCTTAAGATGACCTATGAATGGCAAACAAGCACATGAAAAACATGTTCAACACCACCCTGAGCGGGTGGCTCAGTCAGTTAAGTGGCTGCCTTCTGCTCAGATCATGACCCCAAGGTGCTGGGATCGAGACCCACATCAAGATCCCTGCTCAGCAGAGACCCTGCTTCTCCCTGTCCCTCTGCCTGCCACTCTGCCACTTGTGCTCTCTCTCTCTCTCTAGCAAATAAATAAAATCTTAAGAAAAAAACAACAATACCCTGAGGTACCACTTACATCCACTAAAATGTCTAAAACAAGAAAAAAAATTTAACAGGTGTTTGTGAAGGCATAGAAAAATGGAATTTTCATAGAATTCTGGTGGGAATGTAAAATGGTTCAGCCACCGTGGAAAACAGTTTGCCAACTCCTCAAAAAGTTAAACATAGAATTACCGTGTATTGCTTGGTTCTGAATTTCAAATTTGGGAGAAACTATGACAGCACCAATTTAAGTTGGGTGTCTACCTCTGGATCAACTCACAGCAACCAGGGGGGTGAGTTGCTTAAGTCTGAGAAGGCCACTGGGATGTTATCCTTGTGCTCTAGAGCCACACACAGCAAAGGGAAACTGTGTGCTAGGTAGCCCCAAGAGATGTGTACTGTAAGCAAAAAGGGTGCATCTTCCACTGGAGGTCACCATCAGAATATGAAAAGCACAAAATAGGATTCAGTGGCATTCTGATTAATTTTTCCCCTCACAGTTTTCTCAATATCCCAACAGATTTTTGTCTAAGGCCTAAGGGAGAATACACTCATTCTCACGTTTATATTTTAAAAATTTTGTTTGAACAGGGGTGCCTGGGTGGTGCAGTGAGTTAAGCATCTGGCTCCTGGTTTCCACTCAGGTGGTGATCCCAGGGCTATGAGATTGAGCCCCCCATTAAGCTCTGCCCTCCTCAAGGAGTCTACTTGAGATTCTTTCTCTCTTTCCCTGCCCCTCCTGCTTGTGCTCTCTCTCTCAGATAAATAAATAAATCTTAAAAAAAAAAAAAAGTAACATTTTGTTTGAACTACTGACAGAAGATCATGTGCACTTCTGTTCAGTCCTTTATCTAAAAGAAGACACTTCTAGAGGCACTTGGGTGGCCCAGTCAATTGAGCTTCAGCCTTCAGCTCAGGTCATGATCCCAGAGTTCTGGGATCAAGCCCCACATCAGGCTCCCTGCTCAGTGGGGAGCCTACTTCTCTCTCTCCCTGCTGCTTCCCCTGCTTGTACTCTCTCTCTGTCATATAAATAAATAAAATTGTTAAATAAATAAATAAAAGATAACACTTCTAAATGCTTGGGGTGGTCTTTAATATGCAACTAACTACCTGTTCAAAAACTTGTATGTGCTCCGTATTACCTACCATATTAAAACATCTAACTATTTAGAGTTCTTTATCAAATAGCCTTTCTCCGCCTTTCCAAACTCCTTATTTATTAAACATTTGTTGAAGGGCACCAGGGTGGCTCAGTCTGTTAAGCATCTGACTTTGACTCAGGTCATGATCTCAGGATCTTGGGATCGAACTTTGTGTCAAGTTCTGCATTCCACAGGGATTCTGTTTGTCCCTCTGCCCTTCTCCCTCCTCATACACACTCTCTCTCAAATAAATAAATAATATCTTTTTAAAAAATTTGTTGAATATACAATGACCTCTACTTTCCAGACACTAACATGGATATGCTGACCATATCTGTCAATCTTAATGACAAGAACTTCTGGGCATAATGGCATCAAATTTCTGAACTCAGACCATCCCAGAAGATTTGTGGCATGTGTTTGTCATAATTAAAAGACAAGGAAAAAAATAGCTGAAAACACAGTCTCTATCTTGCAAGAGCAATTCTGTGTGGTACAGACTACTCTCCAGCAATCTTTGACCCAGTCTTGTCAGAGTCCTGGCTGCCCCAGATATACCTTGTTCCCTCACACCCTGAATTTTATATATAAATATATATATATGAATTATATAATTATATGAGATATGATAATATATAATTATATGAGAATTATATAAATTCTCATACTGTTTAAAACACTTAAGTATCAACAATAACTTAAATAAAAATTATATATATATAATTGAAGTACTGCTGACATATTAGTTTCTGATGCACCACATAGTGATTTGACAATTCTATACATTACTCAGTGCTTGCCACAATAAATGTAGTTGCCCTCTGTCACCATACAATGTTATTACAGTATTAGTGACTATATTCCCATGCTACACTTTTTAATCTGCATTATTTATTCATTACTGGAAATGTGTACCTTTTAATCCCTTTCACCTATTTCACTCATCTGCCTATCCACCTCCCCTCTGGCAACCACCAGTTTGTTCTCTGTATTTACAAGTTTGTTTTTGTTTATCGTTTCTTCAATCATTTTGTTTTTTAGATTCCACATATGAGTGAAATCATAATGTATTTGTCTTTCTCTGTCTGACTTATTTCACTTAACATAATACCCTCTAATTACATCCATGTTGTCACAAATGACAAGATTTCATTCTTTTTTGTGGCTGAACAATATTCGTGTGTGTGTGTGTGTGTGTGTGCATGTGTGTGTGTGTATACACATACTACACCTTCTTTATCCATTTATCTACCAATGGACACTTGGATTGCCTCCATTTTTGGTTATTGTGAATAATGCTGCAATAAATACAGGGGGCATATATATCTTTTTAAATTAGTATTTTTGTTTTCTTGGGGAAAATACCCAGCGGCGGAATTACTGGATCATATGGTATTTCTATTTCTAACTTGAGGAGCCTCCCTACTATTTTCCAAGTGGTTGTACCAATATACATTCCCACCAATGGTTTGAGCGTTCCCTTTTCTCTACATCCTTGCCAACATTTGTTATTTCTTGTCTTTTGGACACTAGTCAGTTTGACTGGTATGAGGTGATAGCTCAAAGAAACTGGACCACTTTCTTACACCACACACAAAAATAAACTCAAAATGTATTAAAGATCTAAGTGTGAGACCTGAAACCATCAAAGTCCTAAAAGAAAATAGGCAGTAATCTCTTGGACATTAGTCTTAGCAACATATTTATGGGTATGTCTTCCCAGGCAAGAGAAACAAAGCAAAAATAAACTATTGGGACTGCACCAAAATAAAAGCTTTTGCACAAAGGAAGCCATCAACAACATAAAAAGGCAACCACTGACTGGGAGAAGATATTTGCAAATGATATATCCTAAAGGCTTAATATCTAAGATATATAAAGTACTTGTAGAACACCCCAATAATAATAATAATAATCTGATTTACAATGGGCAGAGGACTTGAATAGACATTTTTCCAAAGAAGACAGACAGAAGGCCAACAGACACATGAAAAGATGTTTAACATCACTAATCATCAGTGGAATGCAAACCACCTTACTTCTTTTGCTATTTCTTTGACCTTGAAATCTTATCTTGAGCATCATCATTCTATTCTGTGCCCCTCACTAGGAGAGATAAGGTAAACCAACTTCAAAATGTTTGTACTTACTAACCTCTCCATACTCAGAACAATTCTTACAGTAAAAAGTTGTCTTTTGAGTGCCTGGTGGCTCAGTTGGTTAAGCCACTGCCTTTGGCTCAGGTCATGATCCCGGAGTCCAGGGATGAAGTCCCACATCAGGCTCCCAGCTCTGTGGGGAGTCTGCTTCTCCCTCTAACCTTCTCCCCTCTCATGCTCTCTCTCTCTCTCTGAAATAAATAAAATCTTTTTTAAAATAAGTTGTCTTCTCTGAACATGAGAACTTTGCATGTAATTTTTAAGAAATAAGGGAATTTGAAAAATTCTCATACTGTTTAAAACACTTAAATATCAACAATAACTTAAATAACAATTATGTGTTTTCCTTAACCCAAGTTCCTCTCTTCATGAAGTAATCTGTCTCTCTCCTCCTTGGAATTCCCATTGCATTTCATTCCTTTATTGAGCACAAATCATTTTCTGTTTTATATTATGGTTCTCTGTCAATGCTTGCTTCCTCTGTGAGATTCAACTCCTTGAGGGAAAGTACTGTTTCTTTTTTTTTTTTTTAAGATTTTATTTGTTTATTTGACAGACAGAGATCACAAGTAGACAGAGAGGCAGGCAGAGAGAGAGAGGGAGGCAGGCTCCCTGCTGAGCCGAGAGCCTGACGCAGGACTCAATCCCAGGACCCTGAGATCATGACCTGAGCCGAAGGCAGCGGCTTAACCCACTGAGCCACCCAGGCACCCCGAAAGTACTGTTTCTTAATCCTATCTGCACCCCTTCCAGTTCTCAGCACAGTGTCTGACATACTATAAGTGCACAATACACATTTTTTTTTAATGAAGGAAAGAATTAACCAACAGAGATTTATACGGTGATAGCCTTTTCTTCCATATATCCTATCAAACAGCCTGGAAATAAAACACTTACTGAAAAGAGTTCAGAGAATTGTATCTGTGAAACTGTTTATATGATGTAATTCTAAAGAAGGTTAGGGGCCTCCAAGCTAATAGAAAGCTGTCTGTTCTTTTGTGTTACTTTCACAAGCAGGGAGGAGGGAGAGGAGGGACAGTGGTTCCTGAGCAATAAGTACTAATTTTAAAATTCCATATATAAGTGTTAATATCCTTTTTTTCCTCAATGGCAGTACAGTAAAATAGGAACTGGAAGTCTGAAGTCAGAATTTAAGGATTTCAATCTCAACCTCCACCATGTATTAGCTATGTGACCTTAAGCAAATTGTTTAACTTCTCTGTGTTTCATTTTCATCACTAGCAAAATGTAGTCCCTCAAAAGAATGGTATAAAAATTCACGACTTCGGGGTGCCTGGGTGGCTAAGTGGGTTAAAGCCTCTGCCTTCCGCTCAGGCTATGATCCCAAGATCCTGGGATGGAGCCCCCCATCAGGCTCTCTGCTCAGCAGGGAGCGGGCTTCCTCCTCTCTCTCTGCCTGCCTCTCTGCCTACTTGTGATCTGTCAAATAAATAAACAAAATCTTTAAAAAAAAATTCACCACTTAATATATTTTTTTAGAATAAAAGTTTGTAGAATAATACCTGGTACTTTGTTTGCAAGTAACAGCATACAATACCAGTGCTCATTACTTCAAGTGATGAATCACTAAATTCTACCTCTGAAACGAATACAGTTTCTGTTAATTAAATTGAATTTTTAAAAAGTGACAGCAGCATGTAGTACTATATTGATCTTATATCCCCTATTGGGAGTCCCAGGATGGTAAGACTAAAATGAGTTTCCTTTTTTTTTAATCCCCTAGTACATGCCTGGTACACGGTGTAACAAATACTAGAGGCTCAAAAAATGATGTGAATTGTATTTGAGATACGTATTTAAATGCACAAGAAAATGAAGGTATGTTAAAAATGTAAGCGAAATTACAAAGGGTTCTTGCATTTCATTTGCATATCTTCAGTTATTTCTATATAATTACTTGTTAGGTGCTTTATGACTTGATCTTTTTCTTACCCTCGTCAGAGGATGCAGTTTGGTGTAATGCATGTTATAGCCCTCAGGGCTGCGGGCCTCCTCACACGCTGGCTGTTCAGATAGTCTGAGGGATGAGGCTGCTGCAGCCAAAAGTGGGTTACATTACAGTACTGCCTGCTACTGGAGATGGAGGACCAATAACCTCAGAAAACAGCGCACAGGAGCAGCTGGGCCAGCAGAGCACTTTGTGAGGGCTCATCTCGACACTCCGCAGTGGGGTACCGCGAAGGTGAGTGCCCTAACGCGCGGGTCGTCGACCCGGAGGCCTTGACGGGGCACCTGGGTTTGGTGAGAAAGGGAAGGGCTCCAGCCGAGGCCGCTTGGATGAGTCATTCTCACCTCCCCAGGCAGGTGCGGGTGGCAGGACGCTTCGCTTCGGCGGCGGGCGGGCGACGAGAGCCGCGAGCTGCCGCGGAGTCCCCTCTCGGGACGCCTCCTCCGGGCCGGCAATGACCTTGCCGCTGGCGGCCCGACCGCCGAGAAGACCCGGTGCCGCAGAGCCGGGCGCTGGTCGGGGCCGCCCACTGCCACCCGGACCCACCCGTCGTCGGAGCCGGCCGCCGCCCTCCTGCGGTTCCTCAGCGCCTCAGTCCCACGCGAGGTCGCCAGCTGAGCCCAGAGGGCCGCGCCGCGCGGCGCAGGAGGGCGGGGCCGGGCGCTGGCCCACCGGCCCGCGGAGGTCGTCTCGCGCGGGCGCACGCGCCGCAGTCGCGCGGGGCTGGGGGTGGGGAGGGTGGGTGTGCTTGGGGCGCGCGCGTTGCCGCCGCTGCCGCCTCAGCCTGCTGCTCCGCCCGCGCCGCCTGCTCCCGGCGCTTGGCCCCAGCACGCCGGCTCCCGAGCGGCCATGGGCGGCGCGGGGTTCGCGGTGTAGAGTCCGCCAGTCCCGGACCCGCGTCCCGCACCCTGACGGTCCCGGTAAGCGGGGGCGGGGGCGGCGGGGACCGGCAGGCACCCTAAGGGACGGATCTGCGGGCCTCGGACAACCCTGTGGGGACTCTGAGGTGTTGTGTGGGAGCCGCCCCGAAGGGAGTCCTTGAGTAAGTGGATAAACCCCGAGTGTCCCTGCCTCTGCCCCTTGGGAGAGCCCCGGAGGCGGTGCGGGGAGCCGCCCCCCAGGAGGACCCCTGTGTGAATGGAGACTCCCAGGGCTCTCTCTGCATTTGCTGCCATGGGGAGGCGCAGTGTGGAGGCACTGTCCCCGCAGAGAGACCGTCTGTATGACTACCGGAGGGCAAGGGTGGTCTCTGATGTTGTCTCGGTGGAAGACCATTTGAGAACAGAGGGGAGCCTCGGGAACCTGCGCGGTGGAGATGGACCCCAGAGAGGACCCCTGTATAAAAGCATACTTCAGACTGCTCCTTAGAAGTGCCTGGAAGGAACCTGGCTGGAAGGAGAGGAGCTTACCATGGGTCTAGGCCAGGAGTAACTCCCCATATGCCCACTGGCCTTGACCTTTCTCGGTCTCGGTGTGCCCTAAATTGAGTCCTCCAAGGTGGTCGAGAGGCTGGGGCCCTGCGGGACTGCTGTCTTTGTCCATTCCAACCCCCATGCCATTAGAAATTTTATTCTCCGTGGTAGCCCAGGTTGGCTCCAAGCTGGATTTTTGTGGAGGCAGGAACTTCTATTAGAGCAAAGGGCAAAAGGGAAGGGAGGACCAGTGAGGCCTCTGAAGCAAAGATAGGAGACTTGGGACCCTGGGCTTGACTATCCACGAGCAAGCAGTGAAGATCAGGTGGAATAATTAATTGATGCTGGCAGGTCCTGGAAGAGAAAGTCCTTTGAAGGAAAGAAGAAAGGATATGTAGGATTATTGAGCACTCATGTGCCAAGTATCATGCCAGGGATATTTAACATCTCATATAATCCTCACAACAGCATTATGAAATTATTCCCTTTTAAACATTAGGCACTTTAGACTCAGAAGTTTACCAGTTTGTCCAAGGTCACAAAGCTTGGAATCATGAAATCTGTTTTTGGAAGTTTATTTTGGAAAAAAGTATTAAGGAGAGACAGAAGCAAGAATGTATATTTGTTACGTTGCATGAAGATACCTAACATAGGGCTTTGTATATGGTTAGTAAATGTGTTGATTAAATGAGTGAACAAGGACAGTTTAATTGGGGATGAGACTGCTGCAGGAACTGATATCTACTGAATCCCCAGATTTCAGGGTGTGGCTTCCTTTCCTGGCAACCTCATTGTAATGATACCTCTGGGGGTCTCCGGACTTAATTGGGTCTGAAAGAGACCTCTGCCTGTGGCCTTTGATAGGACGTGCTCTGGGAAACAAGAGGAACACTCCAGAGGATGGTCTTCTAAGACTACCCTCCCAGCTTGCAGGGAGCAGAGGGAGAGACAGGGTCACTTTTAGGAAGCGTAATTCACAGTATCTTTGTAGCCATCTGAATAGTGCACCATAGACACTGGTCCACAGATAACATGCAGGACACTTTTCCCAAAAAGTGCTTCTGCATGATGAGGAGGAGGGCTAAACAGGTGCACAACCAAGGAAGGCTTATTGGAAGTCTACTGTCTGGGGAAGGCAAAGGGTTCTTTGCCTGATAGTGATGCATCCTTATCTCTCCTCTTTGGCTCTGGTGGTGCTTTCATTACACCTGAATTCCAGGGTGCAAATTTGGGACCAAGGAGAGATTTTGGTTTCTTGCCCAAAAATTGAGTGGCAAGGGAAGTAAGCAATGTAATTCACTAAAGAACCATTCTGAGTTTTCCTGCACCCCCCCCCCTTTTTATCCTTCCTCATACCCAAACCTAGTGACATCCTCCTATAACAGAAGTGGCTTCCCTAGGCTCCTGATCAGGGTTGTGAGAAAACAAAACAACCTCATTTACCAATTGCTGGCTTTTCTATTTAAGTCAATGGCTGCCTGAAGCATGGGTGTGGCACCTCATACACAGCTCCTCAGTGGAGTAAATTCTGACAAAGGTTTATATTCCTTAATCACCTCCCCGTGACAAAGTTGTTTATAACTGTTTATAATTCCCTTTCAGTTCAAACCCCTTTATTCAGCTTAACACACCAAAATAAATAGGGATATGGATATATGGATATATACACACACACATATATATATATAGTTTTTTAATATCCGTATGTAGCTTTTTAAGAAAATCAGAAGGAACAAGCCTGCAAATGTGATCTTTGCTCCAATTCAGAATATGTCTTTGGGGTTTTTTTTCTACACTGGTCTTTTCGTTGAGCGCTCTTAGTATCACACCCTCTTGTGTCCCTGGAAAGATTGCATACTGGACCTTGAATATCATCTCCTTGATGTCCAGGTTTGGATAAACATAAAGATTATGAAAATCCTAAGAATACTGTCTAACTCTCCCCTAATCACAATGTAAGCCAAATCATTCCAGAATGGATGTGAAGGATGTCAAGTAGTTGCCTTAATCTACTAAAAAAAAAAAAAAAAAAGCTTTCTCCAAAGGATAATGAAAGGGGAAAGAATTTCACTTGCATGTACACAGATATATCTGGGTTTTACTTAAGGATTTTTTAGCCTTTAATCTTGTACATCTTCTCTGATCACATTGTTAGTCTTCTTCCTCCTACATTTGCCATATTTTTGACAGTGCTTCCTTTTCCTCAAATATGAATAGTAGGACTCTCTCCAGCCCATTTCCCCCATTCCTTTTATTTTTTCCAATACACCTGTTCCTTAGTGGATCATATTTATGCAAATAGTTTCCTTTCTCTTTAGTCACAGAATCCATTATCTTCTAGTCCCACGTGCTTTTCTCCAGCAGTACTCTTGATTTCTGCTATCTTCATTTCCCGGATTGATTTATTCATTTCTGATGAGAGTACTATCATCTACTCCACCCCTCACTCTTAATGACCAAGTTCTGACGAGAATTGCTTACCAGCTTTGGATCAAGAAACCAAGACCATCAATTTGTAGCTGGAGACATTATTTTTTCCATTATAACATTCCTTTCCAAACCTTCTCCCCTTCCAGCAATCCCCTCAGAGACTCATAGATAGTTCTTACTAAGTGCTACCTACTCGCCAGGCATTATGTTAGATAAATATGACAGTTGGTTGCTCTTGAGGAGTTCACATAGAATCAGTCTGCATTTCTTCTTCTTTTTTTTTTTTTTGAGATTTTATTTATTTATTTGACAGAGAGAGAGAGAGAGATCATAAGGAGGCAGTCAGAGAGAGACAGGAAAGCAAGCTCCCTGCTGAGCAGAGAGCCTGATTCGGGGCTCAATCCCAGGACCCTGAGGTCATGACCTGAGCCAAAGGCAGAGGCTTAAACTCGCTGAGCCACCCAGTCGTCCCCACAGTCCACATTTCTCCAATCATTTACTATAGAGTAAGAAAAGTGAGGGGAAATTACAGTTTTACAGAGTATCTATAGGAATCTTTGTAGAGTAAGTATGCCTTTTCCCAGGCATCAATGAAACACAGCTGCTGTTTCTGTGCCTCCTCTGGCAGCTCCATTGTTAGTCCCCCTGCCATTGCCCTGTCAAAATTACTTTTGCCCATGTGCTTTCAGTGAACTAGCCACATGATAATAATGACAGTGATAATAATGACAGTGTCTTATATTTGGATAACACGTTGTAGTTAGAGCCCTTTTACATACCTAATTGCCATTTGTTTGTGAGAAATATTTCATCTTACTGGGGTCTTCTCACTAAAACAACAGTGTGTGGGCTGCCTAAATCACTTTCTCTCTCTCCATTTTTTTTTTCTTCTTTTTGGAGTCTTTTAATTAAGTTTATGGGTCTCCCAGAGGGAAAGCCCAGTGATTAACTACAGTCACCATCTAGCAGCTCTTATGCTATAGAGAGGAGTTTCTTTGTTGGGTCCAAAGGCCAAGCAATGTGCTCACTGGTCAGCCCTGGTACTTATCAGGGCTATCCTACTAACTGGCCTTGGAAAATTCAGTTCTCCGGTTTTTTTTTTAACCTCCTAAAATTCAAATACATATTCCCTTCTAAACAAATATTTTAAGCATACTGTCTCAAACCAATTTGGGGGGCTGATTCATAATGTGAAGGCAGTTTTCCTTGCCTATTTCTATCCAGCAACCGGCTGGCTTCATACCATCTAAGCTAGAGTCCCCATATAGCAGTCCATGCCTTGGCATGTGCTTTTACCTCTTCCTGGAATGCTTTTTTTTTTTTTTTCTTTCCCTTAGCCACTCGGGTAACTCCCACTCATATTTCAAAATTTAGCTCAAGCAACACCTTTTTTTAAAAATCCTACACTCATGCCCCCTACACATGCATATACACTGCATTCTCACAGACTGAGTGAGATTCCATTTGTTCATTCTACCAAGTTATTAAATGCCTGATTTGTGCCTGACACTTAGTAGGTTGCACTCAGCAAATACTAGCAAAATCAATAAACAAAGATAATTAATGTGTAATAATTCATTCAACCCCATTTGTTTTGGGTTGAATCCCTGCTTCAGGGGCCCAGAGCAGAGAACAGGGAGTGCCTCTTCATCTTGCTGAAAAGCTCTGCTTGCTAAGTGCAGTCACAACAGCCAATCACTGATAGTGTGCTATTTCTTAACTGTTGCTCTGCTTCTGTGGAAGCCAGCACTGTAGCTTTTCATGAAGACTCACCCTAAGCCCTCAGAGGCTGAAGATCGTGCCATAATTTTGTTCTCATGTATATTAGAGCTTTATTGGCTTTCAGTAAATATTAAAAACAGGACCTCCGTCATGACTTACTCTTGAGCAGAGTTCAGGAAGACAGTTTTATTCAGTCTTTAGCCCTTCTGCTGCTTGGAAATCCCAAAAGAGCCCTGTGCAGTTGGGGATGACTGTCTCCCTGGACCAACTGAACCCAGTGCTGCTGTGCTGGATAAATAGGGTGATTGGAGGAAGACAGGGAGGTACTAGGTAGATCCTTTTAGGGTCTGCAGATATGAAAACTAAAAGCTGTACAATACTGTTGGGCCACAGAATGGCTGACTATGAACAGGGCCCCAGAATACTGTCATGAGACACTGCATTCCTAAACCAAAACTCTTTTTGATGACTTTAAAAAAAAAACTTGAGATTGATATTGATGTCCACAGTAAGCTTAGAGTCTGTGCTATGCATTTTGCATTTCTTAGACCCTGGTTCTGCTGGTTTTCCATACCCTTGTGGCTGTTAACATTCTATGTTAAGTACATACCTTTCCCCAAGGCTCTCTATCATTTTTGGAACATACTTCTATGAACCAGCTGTCAGCCACCTTGAAATTTTTATCCTCATGTGCTCATGCTGCTCATGCTAAATTTCTCCAGCCCAAACCTAGGAGGGAGGAGA
Organism: Mustela nivalis; assembly: GCF_964662115.1. Taxonomy (NCBI): domain Eukaryota; kingdom Metazoa; phylum Chordata; class Mammalia; order Carnivora; family Mustelidae; genus Mustela; species Mustela nivalis. Next base: position 57,754,949 of record NC_139032.1, read on the forward strand.
TATATTTTCAAGCTTCCTACACATGCCCTTAGAGCAGTAGCCCTCCTTTGGGCCAGGACACAGTGCCACAGGACGCAGCATAAATGAAGGGGACCGTTGACCTTGGTAACATTATCTCTTTTTTGTTTGTATAAACTAGCTAACTTCCAAAATTCTGTAGCTCTCCCCTGTGGTCAAAGTAATCACCTGTAACTACTATTTGGTTACCCATTCTCATCCCTGCTAGCCCTGAACTACCATACCATACAGGGTCCACCTCTGGAGAAGTAGAGTGGATGTGATGAGATGAGGTGGTGACTCTAAGTTTTGATCAGTCTCTCTGGCTAACTATGAAGAAAAGAAAGGGTACTGACACCATGATCTCAAACTTTTTATGTTGTCCAGTCATCTTTGCAACATTCACTCAACAAAGATTTATAGAATCCATGCTCTGTGGAAGATAGTGAGAACCATCTAAATTTTTCTCCCTCTTGATATCACTGAAAACCTGAAATTCCCTTCTCTACCTGCTCAACCCAGTCTGCTTTTTTCCCCTTGTCCCTCCACTCAGAGGTTTTCTTTGCCTGTTCCCACCTAGGAAAGCCTTCATAACCTCCAAGCAATCATTTTTAGATGTTTTTGAGCCTTTTCAAATAGCTGCCAGTCCTATATGGAGAATCAGATGAAAGAAATAAAAGGCAGGATGCTTGGGTGGCTCAGTCGATTAAGCATCAGCCTTCAGCTCAGGTCATGATCCTGGAGTCCTGGGTTCAAGTCCTGCATCGAGCGCCTTGCTTGGCAGGGATCCTGCTTCTCCCTCTGCCTGCCACTCCCCTTGCTTATGCACTTTCTCTCTCTCTCTCTCTCTCTCTGACATATAAATGAGTAAAATCTTTAAAAGAAAAAAAAAGAAAGAAAGAAAAGGCATCCAGATTGGTAAAGAAGTAAAACTTTCACTATTTGCAGATGATATGTTACTATATATAGAAAACCCTGAAATTCCACCAAAAAACTATTAGAACCGATAAATGAATTCAGTAAATTTCAGAATGCAAAATTAATAAATTTTAAAAAAGAAATCAGATAAAAGCAAGTACAGTAAATGTTCTTTACATTTAACATGTGAAATGAGGAGACTCCTGCCTATTAGCAGGGCTGCTCCCCAGGCTTCTCACAGTTACAAATCTTGTTTTTTTTTTTTTTTTAAGTACTCTGTACACCCAAAATGGGGCTTGAACTCACAACCCTGAGATCAAGGGTCACATGATCCACCAACAGAGCCAACCTCTCAGTACGAATCTTTATAGAGAGCTTGGGAAGAGAGTCCCTAGCTGCCTTTTCCTTCCTTATTTTTCCACCAGCTCCTACTGTGGAGCAACCCTTCCTCCTCTCACTCCCACCACTCTGCCCTTATAAGTATTTTCACTGTGTTCTAAGCATGTGCTCTGCAGAGAATGGGTGTGTCTTTCACACACACATTCCAAGCTGCCCGCATATGTCTTACTACCTGGTAAATACATTTATTTTTTAATGATTTTATTTATTTATGTAACAAAGAGAGAGAGAGATCACAAGTAGGCAGAGAGGCAGACAGAGAGAGGCGGAAGCAGCCTCCCCACTGAGCAGAGAACCCAATGCGGGGCTCGATCCCAGGACCCTGAGATCATGACCTGAGCTGAAGGCAGAGGCTTAACCACTGAGCTATCCGGGCGCTCCCTGGCAAATACATTTAGACAGACTTCTCTTACCCAAAGAAAGATTTTGTTTTTTGTTATCTGTTTTCATTTTCTCTGGATCATATAGCTACACAGCCCCATTCTACCTTCTTGTCCCTCTGTTATTCACCACCACCTGCTCCTGCCCTCCTGAGGTTTATTCCAAGCCTAACTTAGATACTACAGACTCTCTGGCAGTGACATCATTCTTGAGACAACATCTTTTTATCCTTCTTTCATCCTTTTTAGGAAGGCAGAAAACCCAATTCCACCCACCAGCCAAAGAAGTAATCATTAGCTATCATTTGTGGGATCTTTACAACCTGATTTCCTTTTAACTCACTTTTCTTGCTAAGGCTTTTTCCGCACAGGAAAAGCCAGGTTTTTCTCACAAGGCATTTGTTTTTACCTGTCACTAATCACTACCACTTGTTCCTCTAGAAATTAGAGCACATTTTGTTAATTTCTCAAACACTCAGGGGCACATCATGGGTATTTCAGCACACCTGCATTTAATCAATGTGTCTTGTATACAGGTTTGATGTTCCATTAAGCACTAAGGGTTTCTTTTTTTTTATTAAAGATTTTTATTTATTTATTTGATAGGGAGAAAGATCACAAGTAGGCAGAGAGGCAGGCAGAGAGAGAGGGGGAAGCAGGCTCCCCGCTGAGCAGAGAGCCCGATGTGGGGCTCCATCCCAGGACCCTGAGATCAAGACCTGAGCTGAAGGCAGAGGCTTAACCCACTGAGCCACCCAGGTGCCCCCACTAAGGGTTTCAACCTCATTCTTTGAAGCCTACTGTTATTGTGTCCTCACAGTTTACTCTCAAAATCAAAGCTGTGTCACAATGACTTGGGGTCTTGTTTGGGTTTGACGGTTTCTTTTTGAGGTTCTGCTCTACATTTTCTGCCCGTATGAGCACAAAGTGGCCTAGAAAACTGAACCATCTTAGGTAAAAGTAGTAACAATTCCAGGATCCTGTGGTAAGGAATGGAAGGTGGTTTTAATTTCTTTTTATGTTTGTTTTGCTGGTGGATGTCATCTTCAGTCTTCATTGAAATTCCTTTAAAGATTAACTCCCCAAACCACTGCAGTGACATCATTAACAATTGAGATAGCTTAATAGTGATTCTTATTATCCTTACAGAGAATAATGGGTCGTAGCAGGACTACAATGTATTGGGAGATGCCTGTGGTTAATTTGCTGATACACTATTAATGATTCAGTCCACTTACAGAGTAACCTTCCTCTTTGGCCTTTGTTGAGAACTCATTACATTATCTGAAAAAGCTAGGAAGAGCCAAATGCATATCATTGATTTTCCTTCAGTGGATCATTCTTGAAAAAGTGAATTTCATATGGTTATTCTAGGTCTCCAAATAAGCATTTCATGACTTTTTTTTTCAACCCATACTTTCTTGCTGATAAACCTGGAAATAATTAATCATGAAGAAGGTCCATAGTGAAGGGCTATGTGTCAGTTTTACATTCTCCCTCCTGGTGTGGTATACCTATTCCTCTTGTTCTAAGTCGGGGGCTTGCTTTCCCACCTAACCATAGAGCACAGCTGGTACTCTTGAGTCATGGACAGTTTCTGAAGATTATCGATCCAGCCTCTTCAAGAATCCTCTGGACCCTTTGGGGCACCTGGGTGGTTCAGTTGGTTAAGTATCTATCTTCGGCTCAGGTCTTGATCTCGGGATCCTGGGATCTAGCCCTATACTGGGTTTCCTGCTCAGAGGGCAGTCAGCTTCTTCCTCTCCCTTTGCCTCTCTCTACCATCCCACTTATGCTTGCTCTCTCTCTTAAATAAATAAAATCCTTAAAAAAAATAAAAAGAAAAAGAAAAAAGGTAAAGAATCATCTGGCTCCATAGCAAAAGCTCTAACATACACATACTCTCCTCTCTACCCCTAGGCCCACCCCCGCCAGGCTAGGTCACATGAATTTTTTTCTTTTTTTTTTTAATTTAAATTAAACTTTGTTAACAAAGTGTATTATTAGTTTATTACTAGTTTATTATTAGTAGTAGTAGTAGTATTTTCAGAGGTAGAATTTAGTGATTCATCAGTTGCATATAATTATTATTATATGTGTATTATTAGTTTCAGAGGTAGAATTTAGTGATTCATCAGTTGCATATAACACCGAGGGCTCATTTTATCTAGTGCCCTCCTTAATGCTCATCACCCGCTAACCCTATCCCCCCTACCTGCCCTCCAGAAACCCTCAGTTTGTTTCCTGTAGTTAAGAGTCTTATGGTTTGCCTCCCTCTCTGTTTTCATGTTATTTTTCCTTCCCTTCCCCTATGTTCATCTGTTTTGTTTCTTAAATTCCACATATGAGTGAAATCACATGGAATTTGTCTTTCTCTGACTAACTTATTTCGCTTAGCATAGTACCCTCTAGTTCTATCCATGTTGTTGCAAATGGCAAGACTTCATTCTTTCTTATGGCTGAGTAATATGCCATTGTATATATAGTCTACATTTTATTTATCTTCTTTATCCACTCATCTATTGATAGACATCTGGGCTCTTTCCATATTTAGCTATTGTGGCCATTGTTGCTATAAACATTAGGGTGCAAGAGTTGGCTGCTTAACTGACTGAGCCACCCAGAAACCCCCCAAAAAGGATTTTTTAAATCACAGTTTATTATTGTCCACTGGGGGCACCTTGGTGGCTCAGTCAGTTAACTCAGGCTCTTGATTTCAGCTCAGGTCATGATCTCAGGGTTGTGAGATAGAGCTCCTGCAGGTCAGGTCTCCACATTCAGCAGGAAGTCTGCTTGAGATTCTCTCTCACCCCCTCCCTCATGCTCATGCTCTCCCTTACTTGGGCTCTCTCCTTCTTTCTCTCTCTCAAATAAATAAAATATATTTTTTAAATGTCCACTTGGGCAAGAGCACCTTAACGTGAATACAATTTCCTGAATCTGATCAATAATTCTTTACTCAGTCTTCTTTGCACAGTCCTGTAAACGACAGTTATTTATTCAAAGTAAATATTTCTGGAGCACCTGGCTGGCTCAGTCAGTGAGTGTCCCAACTCCTGATCTCGAGGTATGGGTTTGAGCCCCACATTGGGTGTAGAGTTTACTTAAATCTCTAAAAACAAAAACACCAAATTAAATATTCCTTAGTCGTGCACTTTAATTTTATAAGCAAATTTTACAAATGGGGAGAGGGGATATACTTACTTTCTTACCATTCTCTAAATTCAAAAACATGGGTTGTTTCTTTGGTAACAATTGATGGCAGGACAATTCCAGGCAGTGTGGAAATTTGCACCTCTATGATAACATGACAGTTGTTTCTGGAATGAAGATAGAGTTGTCCTCATATATTATGTGTAGTTGAAATTCCTTTAAAGAATTTCTCAGTCAGTTAAACATTTGACTGCCTTAGGCTCAGATCATGATCCCAGGGTGCTAGGATTGAGCCCTGAGCCCCACGTCAGGCTCCTTGCTCAGCAGGGAGTCTGCTTCTCCCTCTGCCCCTCCCCCTGCTCATGTTCTCTCTCACTCGTGCTCTCTCAAATAAATAAAATTTTTTAAAAAGGTATTATGTGTATTAAGACTTTATTTAAGGGGTACCTGGGTGGCTCAGTCAGTTAAATATCTGCCTTAGACTCGGGTCGTCGTTCTAGAGTCCCAGGGTCTTCTTGTCCCTCTCTCTCTGTTCCCCCCGCTCATGCACTCTCGTTCACTCTCCCTCTATCAAATCAATAAGTAAATTCTTTTAAAAAGACTTTATTTAAAATATCAAAAAAGGGGCACCTGGGTGGCTCATTGGGGTAAAGCCTCTGCATTCGACTCAGGTCATGATCTCAGGGTCCTGGGATCGAGCTCTGCATTGGGCTCTCTGCTCAGCAGGGAGCCTGCTTCCCCATCTCTCTCTCTCCCTGCCTCTCTGCCAACTTGTGATCTCTGTCTGTCAAATAAATAAAATCTTCAAAAACACAAAATAACAAAAAAAATCAAAAAACCTTCTTCACTATTAATTGGAAAGTGTTTATTTTTTTTTAAGTTTAATGTTTTTAGTAATCTCTGCACTCAATGTGGGTTTCAAACTCACTACCGCAAGACTGAGAGTCCTGTATTCTTCTGACTGAGCCAGCCAGGCACCCTGGGAAATGTTTATTGTCACTCTTTTTCATACACATTTTTAGGCAGTGGAGATAGGTACTAACCAGGGTAAAAACAATCTAATAGAGGAAACTGACATTGATTGGATAATTATCCTTCTGAATATGTAATGACAAAGATAAGTGCTCTAGATCAGATCTAGTATTATGTGTACACTCCAATCTGGACTTCCACGAGAACATGATACTTGAGTTGAGCTCTGACAGATGAATAGGTATTAACAGAGGGAAGGAACGTTCAAAGGTCCCAAAAATATAGGGAGCAAACAATGACTGAAATAAAGCCAGTATGGTTAGAACACAGAGTAAAGAAAGGAGACCAGACCAAGCAAGGCCTCACAAGCAATGGTTAAAAAACAATAAAAAAAAAAAAAAGCGTAACTTGAATGACTTTATCCTGAAAGCTATAGAAAGCCATTTAAAAGTTTTAAGCAGGGGATAACATAAGACTGGAATGTCCAAGATATCTTTAATTCAACATGTACAAAATCCTATTTCATTTCCCAATTTCTATAAATGGCAATACCATTCTGCTAAGTTTTTTTAAAGTTTTTTTTAAATTTTTTTTTATTTATTTGCAGCATAACAGTATTCATTATTTTTGCACCACACTCAGTGCTTCATGCAATCCGTGCCCTCTATAATACCCACCACCTGGTACCCCAACCTCCCATCCCCCGCCACTTCAAACCCCTCAGATTGTTTTTCAGAGTCCATAGTCTCTCATGGTTCACCTCCTCTTCCAGTTTCCCTCAACTCCCTTCTCCTCTCTAACTCCCCATGACCTCCATGCTATTTGTTATGCTCCACAAATAAGTGAAACCATATGATAATTGACTCTCTCTGCTTGACTTATTTCACTCAGCATAATCTCTTAAATTCCAGTTAGTTAATATACAGTGTAATGTTAGTTTTAGGTATGCAATGTAGTGATTCAACATTTCCATACATTACCTGATGCTCATCACAAGTGCCCTCCCTAATCCCCGTCATCTATTTCACCCAGCCAACAACCTACCTCCCGTCTGGTAACCATCAGTTTGTTCTCTATAGTTAAGGGTCTGTTTCTTGGTTTGCCTCTCTCTTTTTTTTCCCCTATGATTGATTGTTTTGTTTCTTAAATTCCACTAGTTAGTTTATTTAAAACTGCTCTCTCAGTAAGTAAGGCAGTGAAAGGCTGAATGAAATACTGCATAACTTTACTTATACATGGAATCTAAAAACATTGGACTCGGGGCACCTGGGTGGCTCAGTGGGTTAAAGCCTCTGCCTTCAGCTCGGGTCATGATCCCAGGGTCCTGGGATCAAGCCCCACATGGGGCTCTCTGCTCAGCAGGGAGCCTGCTTCCCTTCCTCTCTCTCTGCCTGCATCTCTGCCTACTTGTGATCTCTGTCTGTCAAATAAATAAATAAAATCTTTAAAAAATAAAATAAAATAAAAACATTGGACTCATAAAAACAGAATAAAATTACCACTGCCAAAGGCTGAGGAGAGGAGGAAATGGGGAGGCATTGGTCAAGAGGTATAGATGTTCAGATATAAAATGAATAAGTTCCAGGGATCTCAGGTATAGCAGGGTAACCATAATTAATAAAACTTAAAAGATTCTATGAGAATAGAGCTTTAATGTTCTTACCATAACAACAATGAAAAAATGGTAATTACGTGAGGTAAAGGATGAGCAACCAAGCCTTATTATGGTAAGCATTTTGCAATATATAAGTGTATCAAAACATCACATTGTATATCTTAAACTTACATGGTATTATATGTCAATTATATCTTAGTAAAGCTGAGAAATAAATATGAAACTGTCCTCTTTCCCTTTAACCTTTATCCAGTTAGTTACCAATTTATTCCCAAATTTCTCTAATTCTATTCCCATGGTATCAGGTAGACTCAGTCAACGTTATTCCTGCTGCCATCATTTCAGTTTAAACTCTCTACATCTTGCCTGGACTATTAAAGTAGTCTTCTAAGTGGCCCTAACTTCTCCTCCTATCCTCTCCCCCCCTTTCATCCAAACAAACAGAGGATAACTTCCTACCCATTCTTCATGGTCCGCTTTGATTCCCAGTACTGCAGTCTTAACCTTCATTTAGGCATTTCTGATACTTTGTCTCACTCTTTGAGGTTTTTAAAAATATTTTATTTATTAGAGAGAGAGCATGAGCAGTGGGGAGGTAAGGGAGAGACAGATGGAGTAGGAGGGACAGACTCCCCACTGAGCAGGGAGCCCAATAGTGGGCTAGAGCCCAGGGATCATGACCCAAGCTAAAGGCAGACACTTAACGAACTGAGCCATCTAGATGCCCTCTTCTTTGAGTTCTGATATTAAGTAGCTTAAGTGGTGAGACTGTCCTCCTGTCTTTTATTTCCTATGATGAGTAGTTAGTACCTTATATATAGTACTGTTCAATAAGTCTTAATTATAACGGATTGAGAGCAAGGCTAAAATGGACTCTCCGTTTCACTTTACTTAGAACACGCTTTCCCCAGCCAAATTCTACTTCAGAAGACCCTCAAGGCTCAGAAAGAGTAAACCAGCTTTGCAATATGCCATGTCATGCCCTCACTTTCTGGTATTGTAGAATTTCCCTGCAGAAGAGCAGGGATAATGTTACTTCTTAACCTGTGAAGTTTTTATTAAACAGCTCAGAAAATCAAAAGAGAAAATATGGGAGCAACATTAGTGAAGCCTTAAAAGTCTGAGAAGCACTTTAAGCACTTATAATGGGCAGGCTGTCTGTGAAAGACAAACAGACCCACAAAGAACTATAGCTAATTAGAGGGGGCAAAGGAGTCTTTGTGATCTTGACCGTGTGGATAGATTGGTAGAGTTTCCTATCTAATCCAGGAGTCCCCTAAAAGTAGGAGTGCATTCACTCTGACTGAAAAATTGAGAATTTGATGTGGATTATCCCCGGATGCAGTGAGCACAGCACTTATTGCAGAAGCTTTTCTTCAATCAGAAGTCTGAAATGTATTCCTATAATATTGCTTTAAGCTTGGGTCCTCTCACGGGGCAGAGGAGAGACTTAAGCTCTAAAGTCTCCAACCATCTCCAGAGGCCTGGGACCCCTGGACCTAATGGCTTTGGGACAGCAAGAAATAAATAGATACCATTTCACATTTGTAGAATACTTTCTAATGTTTTTCTAATGTTATCCTCATGACAGCCCTGTGAAGTGCACTGCGCAGACAGCCCTCATTTTACACGTATGAAAACCAAAATCACAGTACCAGTCAGAAATAGAACCAGGGTCTTCTGACTCATTAACAAGTGTTTTTTCTATGCCACCATGCCTCTGAGTTCCAGAAGAGGGAAAAACTATTTAAATTTTTTTTTTAATTTTTTGCTTATTTGACAGAGAGGGATCACAAGTAGGCAGAGAGGCAGGCAGAGAGAGGGAGAGAGAGAGAGAGGGAAGCAGGCTCCCTGCTGAGCAGAGAGCCTGATGTAGGACTCTATCCTAGGACCCTGAGATCATGACCTGAGTGGAAGGCAGAGGCCCAACCCACTGAGCCACCCAGGTGCCCAGGAAAAACTATTTAATAGCACCTGCCACTTAGGTGAATGGTTGAAATTGCTTGGCTTGACATGGTCTGCCATTGGCTGAATCTGGGCCCCTCTGCTTTTTGTCCACAGAGCCATGGGGGTGTTGATGTCCAAACGGCAGACAGTAGAGCAGGTACAGAAGGTGAGCCTGGCTGTGTCTGCTTTCAAGGATGGTCTACGGGACAGGCCTTCCATCCGGCGCACCGGTGAGCTTCCAGGGTCCCGCCGTGGCACTGTAGAGGGCTCTGTCCAGGAGGTACAGGAGGAGAAGGAAGCAGAGGCAAGTACCCCAGTACTGCAAGAAGAGAGCAGTACCAAACGTGCAGCCTGGGAGAGGCTCCGAGATGGGCGTGGAGTGGAGCCGGAGGAGTTTGATAGGAGTAATCGTTTCACACCGCCGGCTTTCATCCGCCCCACCCGGAAGCTGGATGATGACAAGCCTCCTGATATCTGCTTGGAGCCCAGAGAACTTGTGAGTATCCAGTTAGGGCACAGTCTTCAAGTCTTAGACCTTCTGAGGACCAGGGAGCAAGACAGGGAGGCCTGGGTACAGTAAAGTGAGACCCAAAAAGAAAAAACTCCAAAAAGGTGCAGTTGAGTCTGGAATAATCTTTGAATTTTTTCCGCAAGAATAAAAATGTTACATCCTGGGTTGGTCTTAGTGAAAGACTGGAAGACAGGTGATGAGGAATGACACCATGGCAGGTCTCTTGCCATCCATCTCGCTATGGGATAGTAGTGTTCCCTGTAGGAGGCATTTGGAAATTTATGGGCATTCAAGAAGGTCATCATCACTGGGAGTTGCTACTGGTTTTTAGTGCCAAGAAAACCAGGTATGCTCAGTGTCCTGCAATGTCTGGGACAGTCTTTCAGAATGGATTATTTTTTCCAAAAATGTTAGTAGCATCCCTGTTCAGAAAAGTGGGCACAGAGTCCTGAGCAGTTGGAAGAGCTTGCTGGTTCTTATCTTTCAGAGAGAAAGCTCTATCACCTTAGCACTGACGTCAGTTGGAATTGTTCTTCTGGGCTGCTCCAGGGATATTCAGCCCCATGTGGGTAACTGTGTTTGGTGGTCATAGGACCTTGCTGCCTACACTGCAATGAATACACTCCTTACTTATTCTTTTTGCCAGGTTGTCAACGATGAGATGTGTGATGTCTGTGAGGTCTGGACAGCTGAGAGCCTCTTTCCATGCAGGATCTGTACCAGGGTTTTCCATGATGGCTGTCTGCGCCGCATGGGCTACATCCAAGGAGATAGCGTGGCAGAGGTGACTGAGGCAGCCCACACAGAAACTGGCTGGAGCTGCCACTACTGTGTAAGCCCGGACAGCAGGGACTGTGGACCACAGCACTACAGGGAACTTGGCACTTTTCTGGAGACCCATTCTTAGAACACTAGTTTCTAGGCACTGACCTAAAAGACTTTTCCAATAGTAGATACAGATATCCTCAAACTTGGTCAGGCTTTTTCTACCTCAGTACTATGACATTTTGGACAGAGTAATTTTCTGTTGTGGGGGATGTGTGCATTGTAGTATGTTTAGCAGGATCCCTGGCCTCTAACCCATTAGATATCAGTAGCACCCACCCTCAGTTGTGACAACCAAAAATGTCTCCAGATATTACCCAGTGTGTCCTAGGGGAGCAAACTCATCCCCTCAGAGTCCCCTTAGCTCAGAAACACTGAGCTAAAGGAATCAATGGTTAGGATGAGACCTAATTATTTAGAAGTAATACTGCTTAGAGTAGTGCTTTCTCTAGTAGTCTATAGTTGTCATTCATTGTACTCATCTGAAAAACCAACCTAACCAACTTGCTTTCAATAGGAATAGGTTCTAAAACAGTAACACTTCTTAGTCTAAAGATCATCACTTAGCTTACCACCTAACTCTTAGGAGCATTTGTTCTTCATCTCTAATGTGATCATTATGTAAATTAAATAACAATTGTTGATTCAGAACTTTGCAAATTATATATAAATGCCTTCCAACTTTTTTTTTTTTTTAAGATTTTGTTTATTTGACAGAGAGAATCCACAAGCAGGGTGAGCAGCAGAGGGAGAGGGAGAGGCAGGCTCTCTACTGAGCAAGGTGCTGGAGGCAGGGCTCGATCCTAGGACCCTAAGATCATGACCTGAGCCAAAGGCAGACACTTAACCCCCTGAAGCACCCAGGCACCCCACCTTCCAACTTTTAAAAAGACAAAAGCCAGATTCGTATCTATTTCTTAGCATATCTGAATAGAATTTAAGTCTTGCTTTATTGGTCTGTTATCCTGCAGATATCTTCTAAGAAACATCTTAGCAGATCCCCCCCTTCTTCCTACTGCCTAAAAGAAAGCAAAGATGTACCACTTTCTAACAAATATCACTTTATCGATGGCTTGCCTAATAACTCAAGTATAGAACAGTTATTTTGAGCCCCTTACACACCTTTTCCCCAGCTGAAGTATGCCACAGTAGAGCCTGCTCTACACACCATTTTCTCTAGTCACCACCCCTCCAAACACCAGCCTTTTCACTCATAGTAACTCTGCCCTGCAGGGTTCTTCTGATGTGGGACCCTGCTGAAGATGTCTCCTTCCTACTCCTTCCTGGCTTTCTGTCACAGTCCTACCATCATTACTGCCACTTGCCAGACTTTTTACAAAGGTTTCTTCCCTTCACAGCCAGGCTGCTTCTATTTTCTTTTTTCTTTTTTTTTTTTTTTTAGCTTATTCTTTTTTTGTTGTTGTTTAAATTTCTTTTCAGCGTAACAGTATCCATTGTTTTTGCACCACACCCAGTGCTCCATGCAATCTGTGTACTCTCTAATACCCACCACCTGGTTTCCCCAACCTCCCACCTCTTACCCCTTCAAAACCCTCAGATTGTTTCAGAGTCCATAGTCTCTCATGTTTCACCTCCCCTTCCAATTTCCCTCAACTCCCTTCTCCTCTCCATCTCCCCTTGTCCTCCATGCTATTTGTTATGCTCCATAAACAAGTGAAACCATATGATAATTGGCTCTCTCTGCTTGACTTATTTCACTCAGCATAATCTCTTCCAGTCCCGTCCATGTTGCTACAAAAGTTGAGTATTCATCCTTTCTGATGGAGGCATAATACTCCATAGTGTATATGGACCACATCTTCCTTATCCATTCATCCGTTGAAAGGCATCTTGGTTCTTTCCATAGTTTGGCGACCGTGGCCATTGCTGCTATAAACATTGGGGTACAGATGGCCCTTCTTTTCACTACATCTGTATCTTTGGGGTAAATACCCAGTAGTGCAATTGCAGGGTCGTAGGGAAGCTCTATTTTTAATTTCTTGAGGAATCTCCACATTGTTTTCCAAAGTGGCTGCACCAACTTGCATTTCCACCAACAGTGTAAGAGGGTTCCCCTTTCTCCACATCCTCTCCAACAGATGTTGTTTCCTGTCTTGCTAATTCTGGCCATTCTAACTGGTGTAAGGTGGTATATCAATGGGGTTTTAATTTGAATCTCCCGGAGGGCTAGAGATGATGAACATTTTTTCATGTGTCTGATAGCCATTTGTATGTCTTCATTGGAGAAGTATCTGTTCATATCTTCTGCCCATTTTTTGATATGATTGTCTGTTTTGTGTGTGTTGAGTTTGAGGAGTTCTTTATAGATCCTGGATATCAACCTTTTGTCTGTACTGTCATTTGCAAATATCTTCTCCCATTCCGTGGGTTGCCTCTTTGTTTTGTTGACTGTTTCCTTTGCTGTGCAGAAGCTTTTGATTTTGATGAAGTCCCAAAAGTTCATCTTTGCTTTTGTTTCCTTTGCCTTTGGAGACATATCTTGAAAGAAGTTGCTGTGGCTGATATCGAAGAGGTAGTATACTGCCTATGTTCTCCTCTAGGATTCTGATGGATTCCTGTCTCACGTTGAGGTCTTTTGTCCATTTTGAGTTTCTCTCTCTCTTTTTAATCTTATTTATTTATTTATTTATTTGACAGACAGAGATCACAAGTAGGCAGAGAAGCAGGGAGAGAGAGAGGAGGAAGCAGGCTCCCTGCTGAGCAGAGAGCCCGATGTGGGGCTCGATCCCAGGACCCTGGGATCATGACCTGAGCCGAAGGCAGAGGCTTTAACCCACTGAGCACCCAGGCGCCCCTTGAGTTTATCTTTGTGTACGGTGTAAGAGAATGGTCAAGTTTCATTCTTCTACATATAGCTGTCCCGTTTTCCCAGCACCATTTATTGAAGAGACTGTCTTTTTTCCACTGTATATTTTTTCCTGTTTTGTCGAAGATTATTTGACCATAGACTTGAGGGTCCATATCTGGGCTCTCTACTCTGTTCCACTGGTCGATGTGTCTGTTTTTATGCCAGTACCATGCTGTCTTGGTGATCACAGCTTTGTAATAAAGCTTGAAATCAGGTAACGTGATGCCCCCAGTTTTATTTTTGTTTTTCAACATTTCCTTAGCAATTTGGGGTCTCTTCTGAGATTATTTGCTCCAGCTCTTTGAAAAATACTGGTAAAATTTTGATCGGAATGGCATTAAAAGTATAGATTGCTCTAGGCAGTATAGACATTTTAACAATGTTTATTCTTCTGATCCAAGAGCATGGAATGCTCTTCCATCTTTTTGTGTCTTCTTCAATTTCTTTCATGAGTGTTCTGTAGTTCCTCGAGTACAGATCCTTTACCTCTTTGGTTAGGTTTATTCCCAGGTATCTTATGGTTCTTGGTGCTATAGTAAATGGAATCGATTTTCTAATTTCCCTTTCTGTTTTTTCATTGTTAGTGTATAAGAAATCAAACCAACTCCACACATAAGAAGGGAAATCATCAAGATTAGAGCTGAGATCAATGAGGTAGAAACCAGAGATACAGTAGAACATATCAATGAAACTAGAAGCTGGTTTTTTGAAAGAATCAATAACATCAATAAACCATTGGCCACACTAATCCAAAAGAAAAGAGAGAAAGCCCCAATTAATAAAATTATGAATGAAAAGGGAGAGATCACAGCTAACACCAAAGAAGTAGAAACAATCATCAGAAGTTATTATCAACAGTTATATGCCAATAAGCTAAGCAACCTAGATGAAATGGATGCATTCCTGGAAAACCATAAACTCCCAAAATTGAGCCAGGAAGAAATTGACAACCTGAATAGACTGATATCTAGTAATGAGATTGAAGCAGTGATCAAAAACCTCGCAAAAAACAAGAGCCCAGGACCTGACGGATTCCCTGGGGAATTCTACCAAACTTTCAAAGAAGAAATAACACCTATTCTCCTGAAGCTGTTTCAAAAAATTGAAGCAGAAGGAAAACTTCCAGACTCTTTCTATGAAGCCAGCATTACCCTGATCCCCAAACCAGGCAAAGACCCTACCAAAAAGGAGAATTTCAGACCAATATCACTGATGAATATGGATGCTAAGATTCTCAACAAGATCCTAGCAAACAGGATCCAACAGTACATTAAAAAGATTATCCACTATGACCAGGTGGGATTCATCCCTGGGCTACAAGGGTGGTTCAACATTTGAAAATCAATCAATGTGATAGAACAAATTAATATGAGAAGAGAGAAGAACAACATGGTCCTCTCAATTGACGCAGAGAAAGCATTTGACAAAATCCAGCATCCGTTCCTGATTAAAACGCTTCAAAGTATAGGGATAGAGGGAACATTCCTGAACTTCATCAAATCTATCTATGAAAGACCCACAGCAAATATCATCCTCAATGGGAAAAAGCTTGCAGCCTTCCCGTTGAGATCAGGAACATACAAGGATGCCCACTCTTACCACTCTGGTTCAGCATAGTATTAGAAGTCCTAGCAACAGCAATCAGACAACAAAGAGAAATGAAAGGTATCCAGACTGGCACTGAAGAAGTCAAATTCTCTCTCTTCGCAGATGACATGATTCTTTATATGGAAAACCCAAAAGACTCCACCCCCAAACTACTAGAACTCATACAGCAATTCAGCAACGTGGCAGGATACAAAGTCAATGCACAGCCAGGCTTCTTGTAAAAACTCCATCATTTCCTTGTGGCTCCTCAACCACCTGTAATTCAGCTTCTGCGTCCATCATTCTGCTGTCATTCTGACAGTGACCTGTCAAGTCTAGTGACCTTTTCTCAGGCATCTTCTTATTTGACCTCTATGAGGTATTTAGCACTCCCTTATTGCCGTCTCTTTTTGCAGGGGATTTAAGTATTTATGAGAATTATTATAGAAAATAAGGAAAATAGAGAAAATAGAAAATCAGTAAAGTCCCATCATAGTTGTATCACCACTGTTAACCTTACCTTCTATTTTTGCAACTCTCTTTTCTTGGCTTCCAGTGCTCTCTACTGATTCTCCTCCTACCTTCTTCTCTGACCATTTGGGTGCCCTTAGTTCATTTCTTGACACAGTCCTAAACACTGGTCTTCCTTTGGGTTCTGTTGTTAATAGTTTTCTTTTCTCATTACACACATTCTCTCCCTGGGTTATTTCATCTACTTCAGTGGCTACAGCTACCATCTAAACACAGATGATTCCAAAACCTGCATGTCTAGACCTAAATTTCTTATCTCTTGGCGTTACATTCATCTTGATGCTTCACAGGTACTTCACACTCAACATGCCCCAAAATGCCTCTTCTTCCAGAAACCTGTTCTAAATTTCTTACCTCTCTGAATAATAATACCAGCCCTCCAGATGTCAATACCAACTCATTTCTGTCCTTCATCACTCACATCCAGTAAGTTAACAGGTCCTAGTGATCTACCTATTAATACCTCTCAAATCTACTCTCTTTTCCATCCTCATGTCTTAGGTTAGCCACTCATCTTTTCTTTTTTTTTTTTAAGATTTTATTTATTTATTTGACAGAGAGAGAGAGAGAGATCATAAGTAGGCAGAGAGACAGGCAGAGAGAAAGGAGGAAGCAGGTTCTCCACCAAGAAAAGAGCCCACTGCGGGGCTCGATCCCAGGACCCTGAAACCATAACCTGAGCCAAAGGCAGAGGCTTACCCCACTGAGCCACCCAGGCACCCCAACCACTCATCTTTTCTTAACCTGTACTATAGCAACAGCTAACTAACTTTTCTCCATGTCTCTAGACTTTGCCCCTCCAATTCATTCTCCATGTACCAAAGATCTGACCATGGCACTACATATGCCCTTAAAAACCATTCAGTCAGCCACCCGGATGGCTCGATCGGCTAAGTGTCCGACTCTTGATCTCAGCTCAGGTCGTGATCTCGGGGTTGTGAGTTCAAGCCCTGAATTGGGCTCCACGCTGGGGGTGGGCCCTACTTAAAACACAAACATTTGGTGACTCCCTTTTGACCTCAGAATAAAAGCCCATTTGAAAAGCTCAATAATGGGTATTTGAGGCACTTCACAGTCAGGCTTCTGCCTAGCTCTCCCTTATCTTTGTCATTCCTCTCAGTTTTCCCTCCACACACATACACACACAGCCTACGCTCCAGCCCCACTGGACATTTCACAATATTACACCTCACTGTGCCCAGCATAAACCAGGTACTCAATAAGTGCTTATTGAAAGAGTTGAGTTATGAAATCCACAAATGAATGTTCATGAAATGTCTATTTCTCTTCTTTGCTAGTATTTTAAGAGAGAAAAATAACCCACTGGAAAGAATCTTTGACAGCTTAAAGACTATAAGACTGTAAATTAGTATTAATAAAATAACATATCACTGTTATTTTGGAATTAAAATTTCTATGGCACCACAAAAAACTCATTTTGTTTTAGGAACTTTGTCATAATGGCATTCTTTCAAAACCACTCTGGATTTCTTAAAGTAACACAGCCTACTAGGAGCAGAGTTAGAATTAAACTTCTTTTTTAACTGAAATACTTTTTGAGCACAGTCTAACATAGAGGCTGAATACATAAAATGAATAAAGATGGAGCTGT
This sequence comes from Mustela nivalis, assembly GCF_964662115.1. Classification (NCBI taxonomy): domain Eukaryota; kingdom Metazoa; phylum Chordata; class Mammalia; order Carnivora; family Mustelidae; genus Mustela; species Mustela nivalis. The sequence continues at coordinate 57,772,265 of NC_139032.1, forward strand.
TGTGGTTGATGGAGCAGGGGATTCACAACCCTGCCCACTTATTAGTCTCCTTTTCCTTTGCAACAGCTTCCTAAGGCACTTCCAAGGAATCCCTAGGGTATCTCAGGATAATTTTAAAACTACTATTTAGTAAAAGGGTCTCAGGTATAGAATCAGGATACCTGGCTTTTGGAGAAGATTCTGCTACAGAGTTGGACAACTCTGAGCAAATCCGTTCCCCTTTCTGGAGCTTCAGTCTCTTTGATTATGATTATAGGCGGGGATTAGATGATCCCATAGGTGCCTTCAAGTTGAAATACAATTTCCATCTTTCTTGATCCTTGGCCTTTCATACTGGTCTCTATGGCCACTGACTCAGATTTTTCTTTTTTTCAGGATAATCTCAACTTGCTGCTAACTGAGGAGGAAATGTACAGCCTCACAGAGACCTTTCAGCAGTGTAAAGTCATTCCTGGTAAGGCCGGACAGTGCTGCCAGATGGAGAGGGGCTGGCACATTTTCCTCTATACTTTCTAGGATGAACCATAAAAGGAGTATGCTGGAATTTGGAGAGTAGGGGTCAATAGGTCCCTATTCCCAAGCTGTTGGCCAGCAGGGGCACCCACACACCCACCCATCTTCCCCACCCACCACAGCCTGAGTTATCCTGGGTATGGGAGAAAAAGACGAAAATCTATGGATATAGGGGTTCTGGAGTATACCCTAGAAGTAATAGAGGGTACCCTAGAAGTAAAAAGAGGCTGAGGAAAGGGTGGGCTTGGCTAGTATGGGGTGCCTCCCACAGATTGCTCCCTGACACTGGAGGACTTCCTGCGCTACCGCCACCAAGCAGCAAAGCGGGGGGACAGTAACAGGGCTCTAAGCGAGGAGCAAGAGGAACAGGCAGCCCGCCAGTTTGCAGCCTTGGACCCTGAACATCGAGGACACATAGAGTGGTCTGACTTCTTGTCCCATGAGTCCCTCCTACTTCTGCAGCAATTGCGTCCCCAGGTGAGGGCCAACTGGGGTGAATGTCTATGGGATATTGGGTGACAAAGACTTCGGAAGCATGCTGGGCAGGTTGGAGGGGCACTAGATACTGTCTTAGCAGGGACCACAGCAGGAAAGGCTCACATTCCACCCAGTGACAGATGATCCAGTGCCTAAGCTGGGGAAACTGCCCAAGGAAGATTGATTTGCACTGGACCCAACTACAAATGTTAATATGACCAGAAAGGCTCTGGGCGGCTTCAAAGGGAGGCTACAGAGGTGGTAATGGAGGTAGGATTCTCTATGGTTTGACATTTTACAAAATATTTTCACCTCCAAGATCTTAACTTGTTGCTTTTTCCCCAGAACTCTCTGTTAAGGCTTCTGACAGTCAAGGAGCGGGAACGAGCCCGGGCCACCTTCCTCGCCCGGGGCAATGGGAGTACTATCAGTGAGGCAGAGTGCCGTGCAGCCCAGCACTCTTGGTTCTGCAAACGCCTTGCAGAGGCTCCTTCCTGCAGTGTCAGGTCTGTTCCCTACCAATCCCTGCCACCACTCACATGCCTTCCTCCTTTTTCCACACCAAATGGCCCTTGGTATGAAAGGTACCTCTCTGTTTCTTCTGTCAACACACAGGAGAGAATCCTCCTGTGCATTACACATAGGACATTGCCTCTTATTGTTCAAGGCATAGGGCATCCTCTGCTGGCTCATGTCAGAAAAGCATGGACATGCATTTCTAGAGCCATGGGTTCCCCAGAGTTTGGGAGGGGCCAGACCTTTCACTTTCCTACTCCTAACCACATATCCTTGTACCCAACAGCATCAGCCATGTGGGTCCCATAGCAGACAGCAGCCCAGCTAGCAGCAGCAGCAAGAGTCAGGACAAGGCTCTGCTGCCCACAGAGCAGGAGTCCAGGTGAGTAGGTTCCCTCACCAGGCTGTCTGCACTCCTAACCCTTCAATACACATAAGTGAGCATTGCCCACTGCTATCCCAAAACAACAAGTGCCTATCCCAGAAACCAGGCTCTAAAAATGTCCATTTGATCCTAGATCCATAGGGTAAACTGGCTGGGCTGTCAACTTGGAAGCACAGCCAGCCATACCTATGTCAGCCAAAAGCCAGGGTTTCCCTGAGCTTTGCCCGGCTTAATCCATACTGCTGCTGGGATCAGGTCTCATGAGCATCCAGGTTTTGCGGCCAACCTCACAAACCTGTTCTTTCCTTCCATTCCAGATTTGTGGACTGGCCTACATTCTTGCGGGAGAATGTTGTCTACATCTTGGCTGCTCGCCCCAACAGTGCAGCAATTCATCTGAAACCCCCAGGATAGCATGGAGCAGAGAAGCTCAGTTCGGGGACAATGGTCTCCCTCCTCTCCTTTTTCTCTTTCCCTCTTTCCCCCAACATCCTCTGGTACTGAGACTTGTGGGGATGGAGCACTGCCAGCATCTCAATTTGCCACTAAGCTTTATGGAACCGAAATCACTGCTCCCCTCACAACAGAGGCAGTATATGCATTGCTGCAGGGAAAAGCCCTGGGAGCTGTGGCAGTATCCACTCCTGGAGCCACTCCCCTGTCCTCACATCATAGACTGGACCTGCCACTGCACACAAATGTGCGCACATGCACACACACACACGTACGCGTCACACTGTCCATGCCTTCAGAGAGCTGGTTCTTCTTGGTTGAAAAGGACCAAAGTTCTTTTTGTGAAGCTCCTAGTATAGATGAGAGGGGTCTCTATTCACTTCTTCTATTGGCCAGTTCTGATTTCCAATAGACAAGTCTCTGGCCAAGTGATTGTTTTTTGTTTTTTGTTTTTTTAATTTATTTTCTCACCATAGCATACATCCCCAATGTCCATCACCCAGACAAGTGATTTTTAATAATAGGGCATATCAGACTCACATGCTATCCTAGAGATGTTGATAGGTTTCCTCTTCCTCTGTTGAAAATCCCTTCTGTGGTGAGCCACTGTTCTGATAGGTATGTGCTATGTCCCTTGGGTATGTTGGGGTGGGAAAATTACTGAAAACCACCACTGCACTTCAGCCCATTCTTTATTTAAATTCTAATTCCTAGTGACAGAGAAGGCAACTAGTCTATGGAGTCCTAATTAGAAGAAGGGAAGGCAGCCCTCCCAGGAACCCAGGATTCTAGGAACCTCTCAGCCAGGTCTTTCGAGTCCAAAAGTCTTTAGCAGAAGAGTCAAAAACGAAGATGAGCCATCCTGGCCCCTGTTTTACAGATGGGACCACATGGCCCAGAGCCCAAAGGCCCTGAATAGAACAAGTATGATGGCAGAAGTCACAGCCCTCTGTATTAGATGCGTCACCCAAGTCAACTACCCCAAAGACGGGAAGCCTGATCTCCAATGAAGACAAGGTTTGGATGAAAAACAAGAGAAGGCTCATGATTTTCCATCTTTCCACCTCACCCCAGATGTGGACCTGGAAGAGTGTGCCGTTGGATGGAGAACAAGAGCCAGCATCTTCACAGCTCAGAAAGAGCAGCGAGGACTCCTTTCAACCACCCTGACAAGTTGGAACCAAGAAGAGGATTTGCATCTCAGCTCTTTCCTTCTTTTTTTTTCTTTTTTTTTTTAAGATTTTATTTATTTATTTGACAGAGAGAGAGATCACAAGTAGGCAGAGAGGCAGGCAAAGAGAGAGGGGGAATCAGGCTCTCCAATGAGCATAGAGCCTGATGCAAGGCTCAATCCCAGGACCCTGAGATCATGATATAGGCCAAAGGCAGAGGCTTAACCCACTGAGCCACGCAGGCACCCCTCTTTTTTTTTTTTTAATCTCACCTCTTCAGCAGAGGAAGTCCCAGCAAAGCCTCACAGAAGAAGGTTCATCCTTCTCTCCCTCACTGAGATATGGCCTGAGTTGTTGCTTCTCCCTGCTGCTCACTACATGTCTTTCTCCACCAAGCCTGGCCTCTAAGTCCCAGCTGTGCTCCCTAGTTCTCATGAAGTTCTCAAGTCACTGCATGTTGTGGGCCAGCCCTGTTCCTGGAGTCCAGTTTCTGTTCCCAGTCTAAATACTAGAGAGGGGCTTGGTTCAGTCATGTAAAAGCTAACATATCTCTATTGCTCAAGGCACTTGTACTGAATTGGGTGCTAACAGAAGTAGCATACAGCTCAGTGTTGAGATGCTCAGAGGAAAGTGGGGAGTTACAACAGGGTTATGGTAACAGCACCTTCTGTAGAAACTGCCTAATATAGAACAGATAGTGAAGCTTCAGGGGTTGGATTATTCAGGTCTAAAATGAAGCAGACAGACGGTGAATCTGGGTTCATGTGTATGGCCCTGAACATTTCAAAACAAAAAGAGCTTTTTGTAAATACTGCTTAGCCATACTCCCAAGACTGATCAGTAAGTGGGACCATTGTTCAGTTTATCCAGAATGAAAAAAAAAAAAAAAAGTGAAAGCACATGACTCTTGGGTCCAAGGACTGCCTCTGAAGCAGCCAGACCTGGGGTTTTGCACTGAAAAAGATGAAAGCACATTCAGCACAGGGGCTCTCACTTACTCTCCTGGTAAATCACATTGTATGCAATGACCTTGGGCTGCTGGATCTCACAGGGCATTTTGAGTAGAGACAAGCTCTGGGCTTTGTCTGAACAGTTTTTCTTTCTGCTTCTTCATCAGGCATAGGGACTAGAAATCTATCTTCTTGTTCCCTGATCCTTCACAGACAAGGTGATGCCTACCTCTCTGAAGCTGCACCTTCTAGCTTTCTGTAGATGAGTGGTGAAAGACTATGGGCCAGATCAGGCCAGCTATATCTCAGGGCCTGGCAAAGCAAGATTTCTTCCAAGGTAGTATCAGGCCCATTTGGGACTATTCCTCTCCCTATTCCAAGACAGCAAGTTTCCTTGGTAGGGGCATGCTACAGAGGGCCCCAGGGATCCCAGCATAGAGTTCCAGTCCACAAGAATCCTAAGAAGCAGAAAAACATGGAGGAACAACTAGCCTCTTTACCATTAGGCATCTACCTTTTTACCAATGAAAAGATTCCCTTGCTCCCCCAGACCAGAGTTGTAGAAGCCCCACCCGAACCCCCCTGCCTAGGATCTCCCCCTGCAGTGTTCTAATCCATAGAGCCCCTCTGCTGTACATATGAAGATGCTCAAACTTTTATAAACCAAGTGAAGCTCATTCCCTTTTCATCAAGCCTTTCCACCACTGTGACTATCTGAAATTCTGCCAAGAAAAAAAATCAGTGTCTGACTCTAAGGGTTTGAAGAAATGTTCTAGTCATTTCTCCTTGGCTTCCCAGAATTGAAATCAACACTTTTTAGAAACACCAGCCACTCCACCCACTATCAACAGAGGTTAGGGTTGCTCCTCTGAAGACTCTTTGCCCTAAGCCTATTTTTCACCCAATACTCCTCTTCCCTATGCTCAGATTTAAAGACAGGGGCCTCTGGATGACACAGTGGAGCTGCAGGGACAGAAGGTAAGAAGAGGCGGTTAGCTGTGGCTACATAACCTCTCCAGGTCTTCTCTGTGGCTTCCTCTCCTGAGACCAGCCTTTCTCAACAGAGGTAGGCTCTGTGATTTTAGGCAGTGGCTCCTTTGGATCCCAGGGATGGAGCAGTTCCCTTGCTCCCAGGTACTGATCCACTCTCAAGTGCTTTTCTTCTTTGAGAATGGCCAAAGCCATGAGCACATTGCCTCTTCCCACCGTCAGCCCAAGTGACTGGGGCTAAAGGGCAGATATGCCTTTAAGCCCTAGTGCTCCCCATGGGATGTCACCCTGGCCTTATGGCCATATCTTGGAGTTCCCCCACTCCTATCACTAACATTGGAAGTACAGAATCAAACTCTCTGGGAAGAGGGCACCTCACTGGGGTGTAAGCCCAGGATTATGCCTAGGCCTCTTAGTCTGAAGCAAAACCTCAACCATTGCAGGTCTCATGGCTTCAGTAAGAGTGATACAAGGAAGCCCTAAAGAGGGAAGCTCAGCAGAAGCTGTCTGGCAGGGCCTCAGGCTAGTCATGACCACCCCAGAGCCAAGAATAACCCAGGCAGGACTGATAGCAGGCTCTAGTGATCCTACAAGCATGGCCCCTTCAAACTAGCAGAGTAAAGGCAGGTATATACTTGGCACCAAAAGACAGAACAATTGGATGTCAGAATAACATCCAGGCAGCACCTCTTTTCCCTCAATTTACAGTCGAATAAAATTGGTACTTTCCCTGTGCCACTTAGTTTGAATTTGCCCAGGATCTCTCTCCAGGGCCCTGGCTACAGCTCAGACAACAGAGAACTGGATGGAGAATGGAAAATATTAATGCATCATACCTGTTTCTATAGCTCAGTCCTGGAGTGTGGTGGGACTGGGCATTTCCCCTGCTCTTGCTTTCCTGCTGCCACTGCTTTTGGCAACCTTAGAAAGAAAATAAACCGGTAACAGAATTTCCACTAGACCCAACTAGCACTAAGGAAAACCTTCCCTCTGAGCCACATGACCTGATGACCCAGATGTGGACAGTGTGTCACATCTAGTCTGGGCTAGTGACTAAGAAGTTCAATCACATTCCAGTTTGTATAGAATGGGTTGGCATGACCACAGATGAGAATGTCAAGGTATAAGCATCAAAGACTTTCCATATCCATGTGAAATAAAAGCCTTCAAGCTTACCCTCCTTTAAGAGATGGCCTGTGATCTGTCTCCCAGCCAAACATAGGCTTGTGAGGGGAGTTCTGAGAACACTTAAGTAACTGGAGGATCCAATGCCTTCTGGTCCCTCATGCCCTTCCTACATTCTTTTCTGTGGAAGGTACCTTGACTCAGCTGAGGGGAACATCCCCAAGCCCTGTCTTCCCACCGGTACAGCTGCATGCTCCTCTCCATGGCTCAGCCTTAACTCTTGAAGGAGCTGATGCTCCCAGAGGCTGGACACAGTGGAAATCATAATAAAGAGATTGCTATGTTATTTTGGCTTCCTGCTTCCCATTATTTGGGGCACCTGCTGAGTTTCTGTGTGGTTTCCTATCATTAGCCAATTCTTAAATCTAAGGAGCTGCTGTGGCCTCCAGGAAGATTGCAATACACGATGGCTCTTTCTAGAGTTTTCCTGGTGTCAACTTTCCTAAGAATCAAGCAATGGGTGGGAGGAGGCAGGGGCTCCACCATGGACACAGAGGGGGAAATGAAAGCACTGAAGAGAGAAGCCAGAATTTTCTAAGAAGCTGAGGAAGAGGTAAGGCCTCTAAGCTGTGTGTAATGTATTCCATCATCACCACCACCAAGGGCCAGTTTTAGGCACATTTCTCTTCCCAATCCCTGTTTGGTGACAAAGTAGGGAAGCTAGCTGGCTATGTTTTCTCCTGGTCCTCTGGGTCCTTCTTGGTAGAGAATTTCCTCCCCATTTTTGCAATGTTTTAATATGATATGATAGAGTTGGGTAAACTAAGGTCAAGAAAAGCCTTTAGAGGTCTGTGAAATCCCCTTTTCATTTCCTTTACCTGATAAAAGCAAAGCCAATACCTAATAGGCAAGAAAGCATCTTTAGAGTGTGGGTCAGCAGTGTATAGTCTTACTTCTAAACCAAAAGGGCCCCAAATACAAATCATTGCTAATACTTTTGAGCAGTCACTACGGACTGGGCAGTTCTAAGTGCTTTACATAAAATCATCTTCAAAACAACCCTGGGGTTTGTATTACAAATAAAAGTCAGGAATAGAGGCTGAGAGTTTCTGAGGGTTACGAAACAAGGGAACCAGGTAGTCTGGCTTCAGTGCCCATGTTCTTAACCACTTTATTGTGCTGCCTGTCAGAGCACACCTCAAGCAAACAGCTGTTGTGTAGTCTAGCATTATCCCCTTTCCACCCTGGAAACAGACACATAAGCAGCCAGTCCTGTAGCCACTGTCATAGGATTTCTAACAACCTGCACAATTCATCCCATTCACTCACATAGCTCCCATTATCTCTCCTCCCTGGAATTTTCAAATGGAGGTCCATCAGGCTCAGGACAGCTTGAGATCTTAAGGGTCCCTTCTGTCTCCAAATTCAATGAAGACAAAGCATTAGGACAGAAAAAGAGATGTAAAAACTGGGCCTCTGGACCCTAATGAAAAGCAAGATTTTCCTACTCTCGGGGCCGCGGTCTTGAACTTCAGATCCTCTTAGGATTGTTCCTCCTCCTGCTACTTGTTCCCAGGGCTGGCTGGAGCTCAGTTACATACAAACTTCCACTGACCCTGCCCTGCTTTGGGTCAAATGAAATCCTCTTACCTCTAGAGGAAGTCATTCCTCAAAGGAGAAAGAGCAGCTGCTAAATTTGCTAAACATGGAATAGAGTTCTCTCTCCCCCCCTATGCAAAGTGTTTGTTGAAGTTGGACCTTGCTGAACTTGTTTCCTCATCTGTAAAAGTCTGGGAAACAATTCTTGTCCTGTCTCCTGGGCTGATAGTCAAGTGAAGACAGAGAGTTTGGTAAGAGGAACTATAAGGCATTCAGTGAGCAGCAAGGATTTCTGGCCCTATCTAAAAGCTGTGCACATATCATCTTCCATCCACCCACAATCACAGGCATAACCCAGGGGGTACCGCTAATGTCCTCTGTCCACAGTGCTGAAGTCATAGCTGAGACGGTGGGGTATCTTCAGTCCCTTTTTTTTTTCTTTTTTGGTAATATACTAATTTATTCATATATACACTCACTTTACATTATTACATTTTAACATTCATCAAAACCAAAAATATAGAACGCTTCATGAATTTGCATGTCATCCTTGTCCAGGAGCCATGCTAATCTCTGTATGGTTCCATATGTGCTGCTGAAGCAAGCACTTCAGTCCCTCCTATCCCACTTTTAAGTAAACATAAATGTAGAGAATTGCAGGCCCAAAGATTGTTCTAAAGTACAAAAAGTATTGCAAAAATGTTTCATTTTTTCCCAAGTATCTTCATTTTTAAATTAAATATAACACTCCTTTCAAAATCATAACATTTGGGCAATTGTACACTTGTAGCATTGTACAAAGGGGCAAGATGTGATCCGGCAGCTCAGGAAGAGGAGGTTATAGTCTTCACTTGATATGGAGGAACAGTACGAGGGAGCTACCAAAAAAACTGATGTAACATGAGGCTATGTAGGAAGAAGTTCAGAGTCAGATGCGAAAGGCCGGCTGGCTCATTTGTACACTGCACCAGCATTCCTGGAAAAAGCTAATCAGACCCAGGCACCATGAACTGAAACCCAGCCAAGGGAGCATATTCTTAGGGGCTGGAAGGGAATAAGGCAGAGGAGGAACCCATGAAGACCTGAGAGGTGTCTCATCCTGGAGAGGAGCAGACTTCAGGGATGTAAATGTAGATGGGACTGATGAGGTCAATGTGACCTCAAAAACAGAGCTAAGACCAAAGGTGGAGGAGAGGCAGATTTTTGCTCAATAGGACAAAAAGGTAACTGGATACCAGGGAAGGTAGTGAAGCTGTATAGGATAGAAATGTTGAGTTTGGGGTGGGATACCTTACCAGGTATACAGTCCTCTTGAGATTTGTGATACCTATAAATGGTGAAGCACCTTCTGGTGTATGCCCAGCCCTAAGCCCAGCTGAGATACAGGCAGATTCAAGATTTTACAGACCCAAGAAACTTAAATTCTTTAGTTCAACGTCATAGACTGACTGTTGTGCCTCCAGCTCTGGGTCCTGACCTCAGAGAAAAGAGCCAAGGTCTCAATACACCTAATACCCCCTTCCCAGATGGGCTCTGGAAAGCCGGCCTCTAGAACCTGATGTTGCACGCCATCTGCTGGTCATTTCTAGCATTATTCTCTAACTTCCAAGGCAAGAAATAACCCTTAAGGTACTACTACTGGTCAGTGTAGGTTTAGACCAGGTAAGAACCAGGGAGTTAGATCGCTGGTCAGTGTCCAGTGAGCGAACAGGACCAGAACTGAATCTGCAGTTGAATTCAAGTAGGATTAAGGCTCATCCATGTCTAGAAAGGTCTTAGGCTAGTGTTGAGTTTGGGGAACTGACTGGTCCAGGACTAAGGCCAAGGTCGGTTACTCAGGTGAGGTCAAAGTTGGTACTCTGTGTGAAACTGAATTCTGGGTTCAAGTGTCAGCATGAAGTATGTATTCAGGTGAGATGCTAAGAGTCTGACTTCAGGAAGAAGTCAGTCAGCTTTCAGGGGTCAATGTAGCATTCCGATAGCAGGTGAAAGCATCAGGTAGTAAGTACCAGCCACAGGAGAACTCAAGCAAAGACATTGCAAGGGGAGAAGTATAGGGTTGGGGGACAGAATGAAGTAGTCACTAATTTCTAAGGACCTCCCAACTTTAAAGATGGTAAAGGGCAGGCTAGAGCCACGGTCCTCTCAGAAGGTGGATTCCTATATTCCAATTCCAGCTTCCTGTGAAAGCCCCCCACCAACAATAGTATTGCCACTTACAAGTCAAAGGTACAGTTTGGGGACAGGAGAGGTCCAAGGACCAGTCGGGTCACCACAGAAAGCGCAGCTGTGGGGCTAGTCTTCCTTCCCCCCAACTCCTGTTCTCTGTTTCTACTGGCAACAGGGCCTAGCAGCCTCCCACACCTAGACCTTAGCAACCGTGGGAGCCCCTGGCAACTGCTGCCATGGCGACAAGACAGGGAACTAAGAATGGGCGGGGTGGGGGGGCACTTCCTCTGGAGCCTTCAGGATATGTGCAAGATAGGGGGCTCCCCCTCCCATACACAGTCTGGGAGGGAACATGTGCTCCTGTCTAAACACCTCCTCACTGGCACCCACCCCCGCCCCTGCCCCCAGGTTCCGGTTCCCTCAGGGTGAGAAAATGAGGGACACCTAGGGTTATGACGTCTTCATAGGAAGGGAGGAGAATGAGGGTGTTCAGAACAGACATGATCACGGGTTCATGCATGCACTGGCAGTCAACGTGTCAATATGCATGACACGGTTTATCACAGGGACACAGACCTACATGGTCATTTAATCACACATGTATATTAACACAAAATCACATATACAACAAATAATACACAATCAGGCATATTACCTCACAAAAGTATTACACGGATATACACAGACACACTTTCACTTACAAATCACACTACAGATACAACAGTACAAATAAGTCTCAATCAGACTTGAACATCAAACAATGCACTCACACATCCAGATACCTGGAACATACAGAGTAACGGTTAACTCTGCTGAGCAATAACTACATACCAAGCTCAGAACTACATGTTTTGCATGTGTTACCTTAATTAACCCTCACAACAACCCTATGAGGTACTGCTCTTTTCTATACCCATGATACAAAGAAAGAAATGAGGCACAGATGTGGCAAGCAATCTCACAGGTCAACAGAGTCTACATTCTTACACCTATACCACATTGTGCACCCTGGTTCCTAATGCACACCTGATACCCAGGGCAATAGGACCCAGGGTGAAAATAAAAACCCAGCAGACAATGGAATCCATGCTACCAGCACCTGAAGGCAAGGCCCTGCACCCCCAAAGGTCTAAGCCCACAATATAGCATTAGCAGGGACCAGGTAACGGCCAATGACTAAACTCTGCCTCCGTGTTGGCACAAGCAAGGCTGGAGGAGGCAAAATAGACAGAACTGGAATAGGAAGAAGTAGAGCCACCCACAGCCCGGGCCCCCATTGAGTCTGGAGGGGGCAGAGTGAGATCCCCCAGACTGAAGTAGCCAGTATCGGTCCTGAGCCCCCTCATCCTACCTTGCCCATCTCCATGTCACACTACTATTCCATTCCTTCATCATCCCATTTCCCCTCCCTTCTAGTCTTTGTTTCCCACTTCTTCCCTTCTCAGGGCCCCTCCTTACCTTCCACCCTATCTCTTCTCCCCTCCTCTTCCCATCCCCCTCACCCCATCTATCCTCCTTCTTCTCATTTCCCTCATTCCACCTTTTCTCTATCCTCTACCCCAGTTCCTTTCCTTACGTCACAGCTCACACCCCTTTACATCTGGGATCACCATGGCGAGTACTGGAAAGAAGGCAGATAATGGAGAATATGCAGACCTGACCTTGAAACCCCCCAGATCTCTCTCCTGCTCTGCTCTGTGGCCAGGTACTGATGTTCTCCAAGCCTCAGTTTCCACCTCTCTCCAGATTGCATGAACTCATGAGTGTCCAAACTGTTTCTGGGAAACACTTGGACACTCTGGCGAAGAGAGAGAGAGGTAAGAGCTTCTGCCCTGGCCCTTCCTTTGTCCTCAAACCTCCCAAGAACTCCTTCTCCTTCCTCACCCCCGGATAACCCCCTCCCCACCCCCGCTCCCTGTAGCACAGATGGTCCTGGGAGACAGTGACGTGGGCGCCAGGCACCGTGTCTGCTCAAGCGTCGGCTTCCGCTGGCTACCGCCTCCGCAGCCCTGCCTGCTCTGAACACCGGGGACACTAGGGCTGAGATTTAACGGCGGGGGGGGGGGGGGGGGGGGGTTGGGATTGAGATGAGAGATTCTGAGTGCGTTAAAGAAATCATGTGGAGCTGAGATGAAGGGTTAAAGGGGAGAGTTAGGATAGGACAGATCATACAAGTAGATAACGGATTAATAGGATGAAACGGAAGATGCGGAGGGGGGCGGGGGGAGGCAGGAGATAATATCCAGCCAAGAAGAGGGGAAAGAAAGGGTGGGCTAACATTTGGGAACTCAAAGGGGAAGTAGGATGAAAGATTACAGAGAGAACGTTAATGAGAATTGTGGGGGTTGCTGAGGAGGGGCTGCTCACAAGGGAGCTGGGATGAGAGGATTATACAGAGGATGAATAGGGGACTCACAAAGGGAATGAGGAGGCGCTAAACCTGGAAACAACTACCAGTGTAAATTACCAAGGAGAAAGCGGAAGGGTGCTTAAATTCTGCATGTCTATCGGGGTCTGTTTTGTTAGGTCACCTCAGGTCAATTCTGGGTCAAGATAAGGTAAAGCTGAATCAGGTCTGGTCGAGGTCAGTTCACAGCCCGGATGGAAGACAGGTAAGAAGGGGTGACCTTTTGACCCTGGTCCAGACTACACCTCGCAAAGCGCACTGTTCTCTCCCTTACCCTCCTAAATCAAGAAAGGAAAGAATGCCCAGAAATCACCGCCAACTGGTAGGCAGTTTTCCTTTAAGGCTGCCTTTGACGTTACACAGGTTCCAGAAGGTTCTCCCGGGATTCGAGCGGTGGCCAGTACGTCCCACCTTCTCAAACCCGAGATTGGACTAATATAGTTGCCCCCAGTCTCGGGTCTGAGCCCGATAGACCAACCAATAAAATCAAAGGGCGCCTAGAGTTGCCGCCCTCTTTTCCTTTCACCAATGACACGACGAGCTAGCGAAGAGGTGTGGTTGACTGATCCCAGAGTGCACCAATCAGACGGACACCAATCACTGCCCGGAATGTGTGCGCGTGTGGCCGGGTGACAGGGGCGGAGAATGGGCGGCTATCACGAAGGCACTCGTTGAAGGCTGTCCAATTACAGCGGAGGCTGGGTTGAGTGACGGCCAGGCCGCGCAATGGGCGGCGCGGAGGCGGAGCCGTGGGGGCGGGTTCCCCGGCCCGCTGTCTGCGGCCGGCGGGCAGGCGACTCCTGTCCCGAGTGGAGGCGGCGGAGCCGGAGCCAGGGGAGGGGGCAGCGGCTGTCTGACGGACCGCGGTGGCGCCCGCAGCTCCTCACTGGTGAGGGCACCGAGCCAGGACTCAGGGGTCCCGGGAGCGGGGGCGTCGCGGAGCCAGGGGTCCTGGTGTAGGGGGTGGGGGAAACGGGGGGAGGCGCTGGGACACTGAAGGCCCATCGTTTCTTCTGCCGTGGTGGTGCGGGGACTGGGGTCTGCAAGTGCTCGATGTCTGCGACCCTCTTAACGGGGGGTAGCCAGCGTCTGAGCTGGGGGGAGGGTCGGGCCGGGTCGGATTGGGTTCCGCCGGCGGAGGCGTTTCTGAGCCAGCCCAGCCTGTCAGCGCCGGTGACATCACCGACCACCCTCCCCCGCCCGAGCCCCTTCCCCTCCCTTCCCCTCCCTTCCCCTCCTCTCCCCTCCTCTCCTCGCCGCGCCTTTTGTCCGGGGCGAGCTCCGCTCTGCCCCGCCCCTCCCCGCCCATCTGAGAGGGAGGAGACTCCGGGTCAGTGACTTCATTGAGTAGGTTCTCGGGGATTGGGGTCGGATCCTCCCTGGAGAGAGGCGAGAGGAACTCACTGCCTCTCAGGCACTCACAATCACACCTGCCACAGGTACACAGGCTGCCACTAGCAAGCACACGCTTGCCACTGCCAGCCTTACTGTCACACTGCCATACAGCCATTCATACAGACATTGCTGCACCTGAGAGCAGGTGGCTGCTGGACCCTATTCCTTCACTCTCCACACCTGGGGATCAGGTCTAGCTCCTGCTGCACCGGACAGGACTTGCTGGGCAAGTGCCTCTGAGAACCTGAGGAGGTGGCTTCCAGAGCTGCAGCTTTCCAAGCAGGCTCCTGTGGAGCGATCAGAGGTGAGGGGCTGGGCTGGGCATGTTTAAGCGCACAGTGCTCTCCTGCCCATCCCCAGCAGCACCCCCACTACAGGCCCGAGGAGCTTTCCGGAGCTTCCCACACTTCTGGGGAGAAGACTTCTTAGCCAGCTTGATGTTTAAAATTCAGCTGGAGCCCTTAAAACTTCGAGCGTGGACGCTGAATGGGTTTGTAAAGTTCCGGTAAGTCCCTCTGGAGAAGGGCACTCATATCCCTACCACGTCAAATTCTCCACATCATATCCCCCTTCATTGCCAACCATATCATCCTCATCCCATCCCCATTACATGTAAGAACCCCCCTCCTACCTCACCCTTACATCTGAATGAACTGCACCCCTTGTCATTTATCTCCTATACCAAACCTTTTGGGCATCCATCCGTTTTCCACAGACATCTTCTCCAGTATTTCAACTCTCTACATCTCTCTCTCAACCCATTGGTAACCCATTTTCCACCTCCGTCGTTTCCATTTGTCATCCCTTGTCTCCTTCACCAGTAATTCATTTTCTGTCTCAACCATTCCCCTCCCTATACAGGCCTTCTTGCTATTTCTCATTTTTCACTCCTGCCTCTACATGAACATCCTCTTCATTCTTCTCCATCCAAGGCAGTGCCATGCCATGGGGTTCCTTTGTCATTGCAACACGTGGCTTGTGGGTATGGGGAGGGAGGGAGAGAGGGAGGAAAGGAGGAGGAAAAAGGCAATTCCTGAAAAAGCTTGCTCTGTGTCTGTGGAGACAAGAGAATTGTAGGTCTAGAATGCTTATCAGGTGAGTGCCAGGAAGGAAGCTGGCCTGATAAGGAGGTAATACAGGGACAGCAAGAGGAGGGGGGGAGCACTGGCAAGCTGTTCCACTTGCCCTCTGCCTAGAAGCTGCTGTGGCTCTCTGCAGGCACCCTCTTGGTGTACTAAGGTTCCTTCCCAGTCCTGGGGTGATGGGGAGAAGGTGTGGGCTGAGGCAGAGATGGCAGACCACCCCCAGTTCCCTTTCAGACGGCTTTTACCGCTGCTTCCGAAAATGGCTGCCCACCCCCAGATGCTCTTCTCTCACTCTTGCAACCCCAGCTTCCCCCACCAGGCGTGACATGCTGGTAGGGGGATAAGGGGGAGTACCCGCCTTTATGGAGCCTTTTCTTCGTCAGAGTGAGGTGACTCCCAGAACCATGAGTCAACTCAGCCACCTGCAACAGGCCCTGTGGGAGCAGGAACTAGGGCCATTGTCCCTGCCTTCCTGGGGCCTTAAGGCCTCCCCTTACCCATTAGAGCCCTCCCTCCTGCCAGGAAACCCTGTATACCTTACTGAAGCAGTCAGAGGCAGAAAACCAGACCTCAGCTATGGCTGCCAGCCCAGGACATTGCTAGAAAGACTCTGATTTTCTGGGCTTTGGTAGGGGTTGGCCAAGCCACTGAAGGCCTAGAGAATGTCTTCTGGCCATCTCCCCAGCTACAGAACAGTCCCCTTCCCTCCTATCCACTACGTAGTCAGTGATGAAAGGGGATTAGGGTGAAGAATGAGGGCCCTATGTTTCTGCCTCACAAAACAAATGCCCCTGCATCTAGCTTAGAAGGAACTATCAGAGGAGTGTGAACCTGGCCCTGGGCCACATCCTGAACCACTGGGCAGGTGAGAAGGAGGGACTGGTAGGGAAGGGAAGGTATTAAGGAAATAGTGATTAGTGCCTAACTGTTCTGTCAACTAAGGTTAAGAAAGGCCCTATGCCCAGGATGCTTTTGTTCACTAACACTAGTGCTTAGATGGCAAAGACATGTCTTCACAAACATTTTGTGTGTAGACACTGGAAAATGAGTAAAGGGAACTGTTGCCCTGGTTGGAGGAAGGACAGTGTCATCTCCCTGCTAATCAGGGAGTTAGAAACACCAGTTTCCAAAGGCTATGAGTCATCCTCTGATCTGAGTCACACGTGAGGCTTAGCATTTTCTGGGAAACAGGGACAGGAGGCCTGGGGTCTTCACTAGTGGAGAGGACTCCAGGCACCCACACCCTGACTCAGCCTGGCTGGCCAGGACAGCTGGCTAAAGACCGGGCCTGTCCCTAGTCCTGGGCCACTGCCCCAGCTGCCCTTAGCCCAGGCACCATGCCTGAGGAGTGGCGTAAAAGACCACAACGCTCAGTGACCTCACCCAGCACACTGATCTTTGCCAGCTTCTGTGTGTGGGCCTGTCAGTCCAGGGTGCCACCTCATGCAGCAGGACCTCTCAGGGGTCCTCAGTCTGGCCCAAGGACCTGGGCCTTAGCCTAGCCCCTAGTAGGCCACAGCCCCCAGCTTCTTGCCGGGAAAATCCAGGAGCTGACGAAAGAATCACAGAATCCTAGAATGTCAGAGCTGGAAGAGATCATCTAGACCAAACCTTTCATTTCACTGATGGGGAGACAGAGGCCTACAGAACAGGCATGACCTGCTGAAAGTCACACAGTGAGTCACTTAGAGATTATAGGATCATCAGGAACAGGGCTAGGTCAGGAGGGAAGAGGGGCTTCAAGGACTGCCCCTGGGTTTCTTTCAGAAACAAGGAGACAAGTGCCGGTCCAGTGGCTGTGATGGGAAAGGACTATTACAAGATTCTTGGGATCCCATCGGGAGCCAACGAGGATGAGATCAAGAAAGCCTACCGGAAGATGGCATTGAAGTACCACCCAGACAAGAACAAAGAACCCAATGCTGAGGAGAAGTTTAAGGAGATTGCAGAGGCCTATGATGTGCTGAGTGACCCTAAGAAACGGGGCCTGTATGACCAGTATGGGGAGGAAGGTAAGAGGACAGTGCTCCAGTCTGATACTGGACCCCTGTCCTTGTCTGGGGTGCTGGGTGACCCAGTTCTCATAGGCAACTGGAAGCTGAGGAGGGGGATGAGGGAGGCAAGGGTACTTAGCACTGACACCTGGAGGAGAGAAGAGACCACCCACTACCCAGCCTTGGCTTACCATAGTTCTCCCCACTTCTCTCTAACCCTCTCCCTCCTCAAATTCAGGCCTTAGAGACTTCTGGAGTCAGGAGCAGAGGCCTTCCCCCTCCCATTTTGCCCTCCCAGCCTTATTAGTCCAGTCTGAAGTCCCAGCCACTTCATTGGCTGATAGGGAATGTTAAGGAGAAGGAGTGTGTGCGGTTTGGCGGTCTGAGGACAGAGCATTTACATTCATCAGCATCAAAGTTTGGCCCTTAAGCAGCCTGGGAATTAACCACTGGAGCTCTGATATGGAGAGATGATCTTCCCCTTCCTTGCCCACTTCAAGCCAGCATAATGGAGGGGGAGCTTTGCCTCCCGGAGGAAGTGGCAGGGATCCAAGGATGGAAGGGGAACTGCTGCTGGCATCTTGCCACCCTCCCTGAAGTAGCTGATGGCCTCGCACAGGGTGGCAGGAAAGGCCCAAATAAAGCCTCTGAGAGGGCGGCCCCTCCCAGTACATCCCACAGGCATGAGGTAGCTGCTAATTCTGGGCCTGCCCCTCAGGGCCGCCTGCCACCCGCCAGCCACAGGCACCTGTTAGGCTATATTAAGAGACGTTGCCACAGCTGAAGACTCTCCTTCCCAAGAGGAACTGTCCTTCCTGCCCAAGAGCATCTACCTTTCTTCCACATTCTCCTCCTCACTCTCCCCACTCCAGCTTCAAAACTAGATGGGCTAATGATACATACTGTACTTGCTACAGAGTGTGCTCCAAAGTGTTCTTTTCCTCTCCTCTTCGCTTTGTGTCCCATGTTAGCCTCTCTGCACCCCAGTCCTCCCAACCCCACTCCTCATTCTCCATGCCACCAGTTTCTTCAGTTTTAACCCGCTCACCTACTAGACTTGCCAGCTCCCAGATTCACAGACATTTGCTGGAATCCCCCAGTGTTCTCTCAGCTAAGACATTTTTCTCTCTGGGGTGGAGGGGGTGGGGAAGAGGGAAGCAGTGTACACACCATGCCACCGTGTGACCTGTCTAGAAATTACACTCTTTTTAAAAAAATTTTTTTAAAGATTTTATTTATTTATTTGACAGAGAGATAGATCACAAATACACAGAATAGCAGGCTGAGAGAAGGAGAAGCAGGCTCCTTACTGAGCAGAGAGCCCAATGCGGGGCTTGATCCCAGGACCCTGGGACCATGACTTGAGCTGAAGGCAGAGGCTTAACCCTCTGAGCCACCCAGGCGCCCCTAGGAATTGTACTCTTTTCTCCACTTGGCCTCACCTTTATTAGCAGAAGAGCTACCCAGAAACTTCACCCCGCCTGCATGACCAAGCCTGAGTGAAGGGCAAAGCTCAGCCCCCAGGACCAGACACTGGGTTCTGCTGTCAATCTACAGCCCAGGAGGTCTCCAAAGAATGCAGCACAACCTTAAGGAGAAACCCAGGGCCCAGGGAAGGAGAACCAGCCTTGAAAATGTGGGTTATATTTGTTGGCCCTGCCCCGGCCCCAAGAGCCAGCCAGCAAAAGTGTGCACAGAGACTCTCTGCACAACCCTGGCTGGGGACAAGTTGTTCCCAGCTTGGGAAAGGGAGTGGTCACTGCCACTGCAACAGGGATCCCTACAGAGAAGTTTCCCCTCTTGCTGTTACCAGTCCAACCTCTCTCTCTCACTGAGCTCTGGCAAGCTTCTTGAACTTACCTGATAATCAGACCCTCAGTATAAGCAAAGAACAGACCCCGAGTCTCAGGGGAGGGATGAAGAGACAGCTGCCACAAATCTCTGAACTGCCTGACACTTGGCCTCTCTAATGAAACCTAAGTCTGTCCTTGCAGTCCCAGGAAATAAGAGGCTAATTATTTTAGGCTTAGACTTCCACAGCCAATTGAAATTCGAGATAAAAAGCCTCAAAGAGAAGAGTCCTTCCCCTAGCCTGTGCCCCACCTGAGTCTACACATTGTAGATCCTTTCTCAGTGTTAACCCACTCCCTCACTCCTCCCCACACCCTACCCCATCACCACCACTACCATCCCCCCATGAAGGCTGCCTCCAGCAATCTGAGCTCTGTAGGCAGGACCTGACTGTGAGAGAGCAGCTAGGGCCACTACCCACAACGTGCCAGCACATTCGCACATTTTGGCTGCTCTGACATCAGGTATAGGATGTGGGGCTTGGTGTTGTAGAAGTCCAAGAAGCATTATTCCCATTTGTATTTTGTGTCTGTCCAGTGTGTGAACAGCACCCCTGGAGTTGTATAATACCATGAGCTCTGAGTGTGGAAGCAAAACATCTGAAAACTTTTTCTAGAGAAACAGCTTCTTGGGGCACCTGGGTGGGTCAGTTAGTTAAGCATCTGACTTTGGGTCCGGTCATGATCTCAGGGGTCCTGGAATCAAGCACCCCCATCCTGCCCCCTCATCCAGCCCCTTTGTGTCCAGGCCCTGTGTCCAGTTCCCCCCCCACTCCACCACAGGGCTCCCTATTCAGCAGGGAAGCTGCTTGTCCCTCTCCCTCTGCCCCTCGCACCCCCCCCACCCCCAGCTCATGGACACGCTATCTCTCTCTTGCTCTCTCATATAAATAAAATATTTTTTAAACAGAAAGAAAGAAAAAGAAATAGCTCCTCATCTCCAAGCTAATGAGCTTTCCTGCTTTTTGGGGCCCTCCTGATTTCCCATTTGGGTAGGAGTCAGGAAGAAGAAGAACAACACTAGAAGCAGAATGAGCGTGGGCTTCCTCCTGGACAGTATCCCCACATTATTTGGGACAGGTCACTTATAGCTTCCTGTACAGTTAAATCCGGTCCAGTTGCCTCTCACTCTGTTTGTCTTAGGAAATAAACAAAGATTTGGGAGTCAGGTATGACTGTAATGTGATCCCAGGCCAGCCACTGAAGGCTTTGTGAGATATCTTTGGGTCATGGGGACATGGAAGAGAGTACATGACTGGAAGTCCTATCCTCCAAGTCTTCTAGCCTTGGCTTTTCTACCCGTTAGGTAACTCAGCTTCTTTGAACCTCCTGATGGGCTTTATTATTAAACATATAATTAAGAATAGAAATTAATCTTATCAGATTCTGGCATACTGGCATACTCTGTTATGCCAGTCCTCTTTATGCGAGTTGAAGGGGGCTTCTTTCTCTAGGCCCATGAACTAGGAGCTAGAAGGCAGGGGGCGGAGATTGGGGTGGAGCCAGGACCAGCCACACTATGCCTAACTTCTCCTCCCTCCAGGCCTGAAGACCGGCGGTGGTTCATCAGGTGGCTCCAGTGGCTCCTTTCACTACACCTTTCATGGGGATCCCCATGCCACCTTTGCCTCCTTCTTTGGTGGCTCCAACCCCTTCGATATCTTCTTTGCCAGCAGCCGGTCCACTAGACCATTTGGTGGCTTTGACCCAGAGGACATGGATGTGGATGAAGATGAGGATCCATTTGGTGCCTTTGGCCGCTTTGGCTTCAATGGGCTGAGTAGGGGTCCAAGGCGAGCCCCAGAACCACTGTACCCTCGGCGCAAGGTACAAGACCCACCTGTGGTGCATGAGCTGCGGGTGTCCCTGGAAGAGATCTACCACGGCTCTACCAAGCGCATGAAGATCACAAGGCGGCGCCTCAACCCTGATGGGCGAACTGTGCGCACCGAGGACAAGATCCTACACATTGTCATCAAGCGTGGCTGGAAGGAAGGCACCAAGATCACCTTTCCCAAAGAGGGTGATGCCACACCTGACAACATCCCTGCTGACATTGTCTTTGTGCTCAAAGACAAGCCCCATGCACACTTCCGCCGAGATGGCACCAACGTGCTCTACAGTGCCCTGATTAGCCTCAAGGAGGTAGGGCTTGGGTCAGGGTGTTTGTGTGTTGGGGATGGAGGGAAAATGGGCACATTCTTTCCTCGCTTCAATCTTTTCCTCCTTTCCCACTCTGTGCCACCTTTTCCTCACTCTGCCTCATTTTCCCCAGGCGCTGTGTGGCTGCACTGTGAACATTCCCACTATCGATGGCCGGGTGATCCCATTACCCTGCAATGATGTCATCAAGCCAGGCACCGTGAAGAGACTCCGTGGGGAGGGCCTTCCCTTCCCCAAAGTGCCCACCCAGCGAGGAGACCTCATTGTCGAGTTCAAAGTTCGCTTCCCAGACAGATTAACACCACAGACACGACAGATCCTTAAGCAGCACCTACCCTGTTCTTAGGCTCTGCCCCAGCCAGCCCAGAGTCTACCACAGCAATACCCCCTACACTCACCCCACCCAGTGTGCACCCAGCTTGGTGTCCGCCGGACACGGGCAACTTTTTCTAAAATGGAAAAAAAAAAAAAAAGCCACTGGGTTTCAGGAAAATGTTCCTGTCCCTGACCCTTTTCAGAGCTGGGCTGCCTTGGGGAAGTGGGTGGGAGGTGGGGAGAGCTAGCCCAGGCCTGGGGTCAATTTTCATGTCACTTGTTTTGAATCCAGTAACCACGCCAGTGGCTGGAGAGTGACCTGAGTGCTACTTGAAGATACAGAGATTCCCTGTCCATGCCTGTAAATAGCATGTCCTCTTTCCCCTCTCAGCTTTGCTAATACCTCTCCTCTCCCTTCTCTTCAGCTTCCTCCTACTGGGGGATGAAGAAGATAGAAAGGGCACTGCTTCCCCACCCCACCCCTAGGTCCACAGTGTCTAAGGTTAATGCACACATACTCACTCACACAAAGCACTCACCTAGAGCTATCTGTGCCTCTCCTGAGTCAAGATAAGAAGGGAAGGTCCGTAACCCATGAACCGGGCCACTGAGCACGAGACACTTTTCATTTGGGGCAGAAAGGTGAACAGGAGGGCCCTTGGCAGCCTCCCTGAGAGCTTCCCTGCCCAGATCCCACAGAGCTGAAAGTTCTGTCCTCCCTGCTGCTCTCAGGAGTGTGCAAGGTGGGGGGAGGGGAAGAGGGCCTGCTGTATTAAGGCTAAGAGGTAGGGGGCAAGGTCCATCTCCCAGCCTTCATCAGGAAGGGAAAGGGCTTTGGGGTCAGGTGGCAGCTATTCCCCACCAAGAGATTCAGGGTCACAGGTTTCTCCCCACACCTCTGAACTCAGGGCCTAGCCACCCCCAAACTTCCAAATCCTACTTTTGTGATATGTGAAGCTACTTATTTCTTACCCTTCATGGAGACTGCGTGGGAGAATTTCCAGCCCTTTGATGTCTGTTACCCCACCCCACTCCCACAGTTGTAGAAAGGTCAAATAGTGAAGAAGCTAGGGGAAGATGGCTTCCGCCAGGTCCTGGGGTGGGGTCTTTAGGTTTTCTCACTTTGACAAGCCCCTGAATGTTTTTATAGTAGTTTTTTTGTATTTTTTTGTAATGACAGTATTATGAAAAAAAATAAAGTATTTTAAAAATAAGCCATCTGAGCAGGAACAATGAACCTGGGATGGGGGCAGATGTGAAGTACCACTCAACTTCCCTCCAGGGCCCTGGTCACTGCAGAGAAAATCCTGGAAGTCCCACAATATAAGGTGAAGCGGACCCCTTCCTTCCTCTAAGCCTAGGCTCCTGGGATTTCTAAAACCTATACCCCAAACACAGCAGAGCAGAAGACACCACTCAACTATTAGAAGAAACAAATCTATTTAGAAAGAATAAATATCCTTGGTTATGAGAAATAGAGACTATCCTCTTTGAAGGATGTGCTAGCATGAGAACTAATATATCTTCTCTACGGGGACTGGAATTTTCCTTTGAGAAAAATGTTCCTCCTATGAGGGGATAAAGGAGGACTTTCTGGCAACTAGAAGAGAATCATCCCCACAGACAGAGCCTGGGGCAGTGGAAAAAGCGACTAGAGGTAACTGGCTGGTGTCTCTGGCCCATGCTGGCAGGGCCTGGCTGGGGATGCAGGCTCTTTAGAAGGCATGAACACTGTTGCTGATCCTTAAATCTTAGAGTTTTCTGAGGATGTTTGTCCTTGTCTCTGAACTACTTATCCCTGATGAGACAACTCTGATCCTCATGGGCTGTACATGGCCTGCCCGATGCACTTGTCAGTCTCCTTGGATCTGGGTAAGGAGGGGACCCATAGTTGTAGGAATGCCCACCTGCAGGCTGGGCCTGGGCCTGGACTTCCTCCTGATGCTGACTTTATTCCATGCCTGAGCCCCAGATTCTTCTTCAAGATCAAGCTACAAGAACCGTGCCCTCCTAAGCTTCACAGTGCCATGAAGACACCTCTGCCTTTACCGGGGCCTAGGCTCCATACAGAGGCTAACACAAACTAAGCTTTAACAAGGAACTTCTGTCCTTGCCTTTTCCCCTGGGACAATGCCAGTGAAAAAGCTTATCATCATTTTACCTATGGTACTTTGGGAGGAGCCTGTTCCTTCCACTGCAGAAACCAAGGGGTCTTGTTCACAAAAGTGTCTGCAAATTTCCTGGCCTGGGCAGGGAGATCCCCAACCCTGCATCCACTACTCTGGGCTTTCTTGTTTTGGGTCCCCTAGGTTGTCCCTCTTTGCTTGGGACTAAATTATTGTCCTGGCTCTCTCCCAAGGCCTGAAGCTTTGGGATCCAGGTCTGCTGAGCCAGACTACTTCCTCTGGCTTCAGTGTGTAAATGTAAGACCTGGGAAACTGTTGTATCTCACTGAGCACTCTCTGGGGATAAGCTTATGAGTCCTTAAAAGCCAGGCAATCTGAGGCCAGGGGCACTCCTGTGAGAAAACCCTGAAGCTGGTTCTGCTGCTCTAACTGCAACTTGAGCCTTTCCCATCTTAAAGGTTGCGTGGGGGATTTTGGTCATTTAATGCCTGTGTAACCCTACACACACACACACACACACACACACACACACATCCCTCCCAACATAAAAGTCAAGATAGTAAAAGAGCTAATGGAAAGACTAGTTTAAAAAAAAAAAAAAAAAGACTAGTTTTGCCAGGTCCTGGGCAGGGGCGTCTTAACTCACTTTGAGAAGCCCCTGAAGCCTTTTATAGTAGTGTGTGTGTATATGTGTACAATTTTGTAATGACAGTACTGTGACTGTCATTTGCTCATTTGTATAACAGTAACATGTTCTTTAAGGTCTGGCCATCCTGAATCTTAAGCAGCCATCACTCTTGGTGGTAGGGGCCATTCCTTGGTCACTGGAGCTCCTTGACCACTCAGATAGCCATTTAGCTTCTGGGCATCTCCCAGCTCACTGACTCAGAACACCTTAACATCTGGAGTCTTCTTGGACTTCACTATCTTCCTAGACTATTTGACCCTTGAAGGAATCCCTAAATTAATCTCCAATATCCTTTTCCCAAGTGGAGACTCCAAGAAGATGCTCCCCTCTGTGGCCATCCCCCTCCAGACACTCCTCCTCTGCATTTGGGGCACTGCTTCTCCATGGCTGGAGTCTGTGGGTACATAACTCCACTCTTAATCCTTGGGTCATCATTTGGAAGTGACTCTGGACTGCCTCTCTTATCCCCCATACATTTGCATTCTGCTACGATTTGTCCAGAATGAGGGGCAAAAGTTTGTCTGCTCTTCTTCTTGGACTGAGGGTCCTATGTGAGCCAGAACCAGCATCTCAGGGCCCTCTGGCTTCCTTGCTCACAGGAAGCAGGGAAAGAACTATACAAGGTAGGGACTGAATCTTTTGTGATCAGCCTTTCCTCTGACCTACACAATGGTTTCTTTCAAAGAGTTACACAATCTTGGCTTAGCCATTGCCAAAACATGTGTGGCTGAGAAAGAAAAGTGGACCAGGGAATAAATCATGATTGGGTCTCCAACAATGTAACAGTTTTATGATTCAAGGACCTAGTGAGGTAAGCTCTACCTCTGCAGCACCCAAAATTATTTAACCTGGGCTTCCTAGTGCTTAGCTAATGCCTACCTAGATCAAGGAACGAAAGATACCTTTCAAGAGGTATTCAGCCAGTGTTCCTGACTCATTGAGGGTACCAAATTTCCAGTTTCTAAGCAGCTGTAAGATTTCCCAGGAGGCAGCAAATGTATAATAGGCAGCAAGCCATGAACAATACACACCTATAGGAATCCCACTGTGATAGACTTGTCCCAGCTTCCTGTCCAAGTAAACCAATGCATTTTCCAGTTGCTTCCAATTTAGTTTTTCTTTTGAACACCTTGAAAAGTCATTTTCTGACCAATTCTGTCAATGACTCAACAAGTCACTTTTTATCTCCTCTACAGAATCAGCCCCAAAACCTCACTAGATAGCTTTCTGAACTCCTTGATAGGTAACAACTCTGTGATAGGTCTTTTCTAACTATGCCTCAGACTCTTCCTTTGGTTATTCCCTAACTGGAACTTTGTGGATTCCTCACATAGGAACTTCCTGGGTGTCACAATCCAATCTTCCTTAGAGCCTTGCTGCTTTGGCTCATAAACACATAGGGCTATGAAAGTCTATGATTGTTCCTTAGTTGAGATTTGTCTGTTGGTTGCCACGAGGCTGCATCAATACCAGAGACTTGGATCATGCAAGCCAAGACCCACCACTGTCACATGGACTCTTTCAAAGGTGATGCACTCTAGTTGGTTCCAAATATTATTGCTTATAGTAAATTCTCTAGGAAGAATGGAAACTGCCACATAGGTCTGGGAGGCCAGGCTATACTGAAAAAGATTAAAACTCACAAATCTACAAACCACTTCTGTAACAGGTATTAAATTTCATTTGAGGTGAGAGATTGTACCTCATGCTGGATTCTAGGAAAGGATACCCCAGAGATCCTAATCTGGGATGAAAAAGAAAGTAGTAGGAGTGGGAGCATGGGTTGAAGTTTGGCTTGAGGTAGGGGCTGGTAATGAAGCAGGGTTCAGGGCTGGGGGAGCACTGGGGAACCTGTAGTCTGAATTTTAACTGAGGGGTGGAGGAGTGGGCATTAGAAATTATACCACAGTGGTGCCTGGGTAGCTCAGTCAGCTGAGCATCTGGTTCTTGGGTTTTGGCTCAGGTCATGATCTCAGGGTCGCAAGACAACCCTGCCTCAGCTTCTGCACTAGGCTTGCAGCCTGCTTAAGAAGAATCTTAATCTTTCCCTCTCCCTCTGCCTCTACCCGCCCACCATTCACTCTCTCTCAAAACAAACAAAAAATTTTTAAACTACTGATTTTTTTTTGATTTTTTTTAAGATTTTATTTTGACAGACAGAGATTACAAGTAGGAAGAGAGGCAGGCAGAGAGAGAGAGGGGAGGAAGCAGGCTCCCTGCTGAGCAAAGAGCCCGATGCAGGGCTTGATCCCAGGACCCTGGGATCATGACCTGAGCCGAAGGCAGAGGCTTTAACCCACTGAGCCACCCAGGCGCCCCTAAACTACTGATTTTTAAAATGATGGGCATAGGGGCGCCTGGGTGGCTCAGTGGGTTAAGCCGCTGCCTTCGGCTCAGGTCATGATCTCAGGGTCCTGGGATCGAGTCCCACATCGAGCTCTCTGCTCAGCAGGGAGCCTGTTTCCTCCTCTCTCTCTCTCTCTGCCTGCCTCTTTGCCTACTTGTGATCTCTCTGTCAAATAAATAAATAAAAATCTTTTAAAAATAAATAAATAAATAAATAAAATGATGGGCATATATTACTCTGATTTAAAAAAAAAAACTAATTTGGGGTGTCTGGGTGGCTCAGTGGGTTAAGCCTCTGCCTTCGGCTCAGGTCATGATCTTAGGGTCCTGGGATCAAGCCCTGCGTCGGACTCTCTGCTCAGCAGGGAGCCTGTTTCCACCTCTCTCTCTGTGGGCCTCTCTGCCTACTTGTGATCTCTGTCTCTCTGTCAAATAAATAAAATCTTAAAAAAAAACAAACAAACCTAATTTTAAAAATAACCAAGAAAAAAAGCAAACAGGTGTTTGATAGAGATTGCATTATAAAAATCTCCACATAGGGGCGCCTGGGTGGCTCCGTGGGTTAAAGCCTCTGCCTTTGGCTCGGGTCATGATCCCAGGGTTCTGGGATCGAGCCCCATGTCCGGCCCTCTGCTCGGCAGGGAGCCTGCTTCCCTTCCTCTCTCTGCCTGCCTCTCTGCCTCCTTGTAATCTCTGTCTGTCACATAAATAAATAAAATCTTTAAAAAAAAAATCTCCACATAAATTCCACGTGGATGGAACTGGATAGTATTACACTGAGTGAAATAACTCAGTAAGACAAAGACAAATATCATATAGTCTCAGTCATATGCAGAATACAAGAAACAGTGCAGAGAATCATAGGGGAAGGGAGGGAAAACTGAATGTGATGTCATCAGAGAGGGAGACAAACCAGGAGAAACTCTTAATTATAGGAAACAAACTGAGGGGGTGCCTGGGTGGCTCAGTTGGTTAAGCAACTGCCTTCAGCTTGGGTTATGATCCTGACGTCCCAGGACTGAATCCTGCATCAGGCTCCCTGCTCAGTGGGGAGTCTGCTTCTCCCTCTGACTCCTCTGACTCTCTCCCCTCTCACACATACTCTCTCTATCTCTCATTCTCTCTCTCAAATAAACAAATAAAATTAAAAAAAAAAAAAGGAAACAAACTGTTGCTGGAGGGAAGGTTGGTAGGGGATGTGGTAGCTGGATGATGGGCACGAACGACAGCATGTGACATGATGAGCACTGGGTGTTATATGCAACTGATGAATTACTGAATGCTACATCTGAAACTAATGATGTACTCTATGTTGGATAACTGAATTTAAATTTCAAAAAAATCTCCAAGTAAGCCTGAAATAATCCAATTTTAAAAATGAAGTCTATAAGATATCCATCTCTGACATTTAGCTAGTCTAGGTATTATGAAATGTCCTCCCACTGCAAAACACCCAAATGCTGATAAATTAGAGCAAATACACTTTTAAGTGCATTGCTGAGCTTATAAAAAAAGTAAGGGAGGGCACCTGGGTGGCTCAGTGGGTTAACGCCTCTGCCTTCGGCTCAGGTCATGGTTCCAGGGTCCTGGGATCGAGCCCCCCACATCGGGCTCTCTCCTCGGCAGGGAGCCTGTTTCCTCCTCTCTCTCTGCCTGCCTCTCTGCCTACTTATGATCTCTGTCAAATAAATAAATAAAATCTTAAAAAAGAAAAAAAAAAGTAAGGGAAGCTTTCAGTAAACAAAAAAAGAAGAGAGAAAAAGAAAAAGACAAATAAAAGAGAGAGGAACGGGCACCTGGTTGGCTCAGACCACAGAGCATACAACTCTTGATCTGCAGATTGTAAATTCAAGCCCCATGTTGAGTGTAGAGAGTACTTAAAAATGAAATCTTAAGAGAGAGAGAGAGGGAGGGGCGCCTGGGTGGCTCAGTGGGTTGCGTCTTTGCCTTCCACTCAGGTCATGATCTCAGGGTCCTGGGATCAAGCCCCGAATCGGGCTCTCTGCTCGGCGGGGAGCCTGCTTCCCATCTCTCTCTGCCTACTATGTGATCTCTGTCTGTCAAATTTTAAATAAATAAAATTCTTTTAAAATTTTAAAAAATTTTTAAAGGTTTGGGGGGAAGAAAGGAAGAAGGAAGGGAGGAAGCAGGGAAGATGAAAGAAGGAAGGAAGAAAAAATTCTACAGCCAAAATTAGATGGAAAGCCAACACTGACACCAGGGCTGCCTTAGGAATATGCCCAAACCAGAAACCTAAAGCTTTGCTGGTTATCAGCCCCACTGAGGAACAGTGTTTAGATTTAACAAAGGGAGCTGAATCTAAGGACAGCACATAAAGCACCCAAAAGGACTATATCTTGAAGATATAAACAGAAAAATCTACATGCTAGTAACAAGAATCAACAAGAAAATCAATCTGTCTCAGGTGACACTAAGAATGGGGAGGAGAGACTGATTTGAAAAATAGACAAAGTCTGCAAAACTGAGTGGAAAGACTAACAACATTAATGTTAATGATTTTCCCTAATAATTTATAATCATAATCCTAGTCTCATGCAATCCTGGGATTTGAATTTATACCATACTCACAGAATGAGAAATCCCAATACAAGAAATAGAAACAGTTCCAAGTTCTTCAAGATTCATAAAGCTAAAACTGAACCAAATATGAGCTCCTAATAATACATATATCAAACATATAAGGAATAAGACCTCCAAAAGCCAAAGTCCAGAGAAACTAC
The DNA here is from genome assembly GCF_964662115.1 of Mustela nivalis. Taxonomy (NCBI): domain Eukaryota; kingdom Metazoa; phylum Chordata; class Mammalia; order Carnivora; family Mustelidae; genus Mustela; species Mustela nivalis. The sequence continues at coordinate 57,801,724 of NC_139032.1, forward strand.
AAACAGAAAAACAAGACATGTTCAGACTGCAGATACTGAAATTATAAGAAAAAGTACACAAAGTAAATAGATTTAAAGTGTTTTAAGTGAAAAGACAGAGATCATCTCTATGCAGAGCAGAAAGAAGGAACATTTAGACCTACCTGGATCTTCAGGGTAGGTTACCTAAGGAGATAATGTCTGAATTAAGACAGAAGGAAATTTAAGAATTAGCCAGGTGAGGGCATTCTAGAGAGAGAAATAAGAATCATCATGGGCAAAGATATGAAAGCAATAATGAGCACAGGGGGCTCAGGGGAAACTACTAACATTCTTCTTCTTTATTAGAACAAATGCAAGCAGGTAATGGCAAGATAAGCAAAGAAGTACAGAGAGATCTGTAAGTGGAGGGTTCTGTACATCGTGTAGGAAATATGGCCTCACTGAAGGATTTTAAAGAGGGTAGTATCATGGACATTTTTGGTGAGGAGAGAGGACTTAAGACAGACAAAGTTGGAGAAATGGAGATCAGCTAGGAGACAATTGCACAGTCTGTGAGAGAAATGATGAGAGCCTGAACTAAAACAGGATGACAATGAGAATGGGGAAGAGAGATTTAAGAAACAGCAGATAAAATTAGCAAAAGTTGGAAAAAAATAAAGGGGGACCAGTGTAGAATGGCTCCTGTTTCTTTTCTTATAAGATTTTATTTATTTGATTGAGAGAGACACAGCAAGAGAGGGAACACAAGCAGGGGGAATGGGAGAGGGAGAAGCAGGCTTCCTGGCAAGCAGGGAGCCCAGTGCGGGGCTTGATCCCAGGACTCTGGGATCATGACCCCAGCTGAAGGCTGACACTCAATGACTGAGTCACCCAGGCGCCCCGGGCTCTTGCTTCTTGCCTGGGTGATTAGGTGATACTGATTGCTTTGGGGAACACAGCAGGAAGAGCAGACTGGGACAGAAGGAGAAAATGGTTTAAGTTATGAAGATGATAGACCTGGGGTACCTGTGGGAAACTGAGCTTGGGGATGTTTAGCAAGCAACTGGGATTTACTAGACTGAAGCCCAAAGAAGTCAGTGCAGAAATAACTAACCACAAGAGAGGCTACTGACTACCTAAGATAACCTACTTTAGAGAATAACATAGTTATTAAAATTGATGGTTAGGAAGAGTTTACAGTGAGTAGAAAAGGCTTACACTAAAATATTAACTGCCTTCCTACCTTATTAAACCTACATTTATTTAATCAACATAAAAATATGAATAGCAGGGGCACCTGGGTGGCTCAGTGGGTTAAAGCCTCTGCCTTCCGCTCAGGTCATGATCCCAGGGTTCTGGGATCAAGCCCCCATCGGGCTCTCTGCTCAGCGGGGAGCCTGCTTCCTCCTCTCTCTCTGCCTGCCTCTCTGCCTGCTTGTGATCTCTGTCAAATAAATTTTTTAAAAATAATAATAATAGGGCGCCTGGGTGGCTCAGTGGGTTAAGCCGCTGCCTTCGGCTCAGGTCATGATCTCAGGGTCCTGGGATCGAGTCCCGCATCGGGCTCTCTGCTCAGCAGGGAGCCTGCTTCCCTCTCTCTCTCTCTCTCTGCCTGCTTCTCCATCTACTTGTGATTTCTCTCTGTCAAATAAATAAATAAAATAAAATCTTAAAAAAAAATAAAAAATAAAAAAAATAAAAATAATAATAATAAATAAATATATATATGAATAGCAAAGTCTGAAAAGAAACGTCAAAGTGCTAGGGAAATTATTTTGAGATTGGAAGTTTATGGGATTCTTCCTTCTAGTTTTTCATATCTCCTAAATTCAGTATATAATACTATCTTAACTGTTAAAAAAAAAAAAAAAAAGGCAATATTTCTTCCTGCCTCTAGTGGGACATAGCTAAACTTCCAAACCCAAAACCTTACACACAGTAGCCCCTCAATAAATGCAGTAAAGTACCAACACCTGGGATCTGAAAGCAGATGCTTCAGATTTTCCTATCTTCTTTTTTAAATTTTATTGATTTAAGTAACCTCTGCACCCAACGTGGGGCTCCAACTCCCATCCCCAAGATCAAGAGTCGCATGCTCTAACAACGAGCAAGCCAGGCGCCCCAGATCTTGCTGTTCTAAAAGCCTTGGCCTGGCCTGTCTGCTAGAGGCCTCTCCATGGTGGGCCTCAGCTCCTAGGGAGCCCGCCTCACCTCAGCCGCTTGACACTCTGCCCTACCTAGTGGGCCAGTGCTGGGCTGCCTCCCACCACTCCCACTGGCGCCCCCCGCGGCCTCACAGCACCCATCATTCTCCTCTGAAACTTCCCGGGGCCAGGTCCGGCATCCTGGCTCCTGTGGATGAGTGTGAAGGAAGGAGAGTTTGAGAAACTGACCTCTCCTGGAGGAGTGGCTCCGTGAGGTCTCACTGTCCTCTGACCAGTCCAGACATGTTCAGGACACCGGGCCTCTCCGGGACACTGGACAAGACCGTGTCCTTGCGGCCAGGGTAGTGGGGCTGGGCTGCTGGCGGGGCCCTTCCCGACAACGCCATGGAGGAGGCGGGGACGGGAGGAAAAAGGGGAGAGGGAGGGGGAAAGGAAAGGGAGGAGGAGGGAGAGGAAGAACGACTAGCGGGTTAGGCAGGGAAGAAGCTGCTGCAGCGGCGACCCGTCAACGCTCGGACCCACGGCTGATCCTCGGCGCAGCGCCCCCTACCCAGAAGCCTCATCGCTGGAGGTGGGGTAGTCCCGCGGCGGAAAGGGCTCTGGGGCGTCGTTAAAGTCCCGCCTGAACCTGGGCTGTGAACTTAACTGCCCAGCTCACGTCTCACGGAAGCCAATGAGGCTCACCAGACTGGAGGCCTCCAACCTGGAGATGAGGCCTCAAGAAGTGGCGAAGGCCTCAAGGAAGCCTGAGGAAAGAGTTCGGAAGCCCGGGAAGAGGACCTAGGCGGGGCCTCTCCAAGAAATCCCGCCCATCGCTCATTCTAGATACTGAACTCTAGCCAAATACTACCAGGCAGATGCTGGAGTTAAAGCAGTGGAGTGAGTAGACAAGGACTCTGCCCTCAGATTATTAAGGCACAAGTTACAGTCTAGTGTATTAAGTGCCAGTTGTGGGTGAGGGCAGTGTGTTAGGATAAGGGCTCCCATCCTAGCCTGGGAAGGTGAAGAAGGGCCTCCCGTAGAAACACCTTTCACTGCAGCAAGAAGGAAGGAGACTGAACGTTAAGCGTTTTTAATGATGAAAAATTCCCATATGATGGCTTCCATTCCTTTGAAAAGTGGAGATCTGGCCCATCTGCTAGGAGCAAGAGAAGTTGAAGAAAGTAAATAAGGTTTGAATTGATTTTAAGTAGAATAGGAAACTTTCTTTTTTAAGATTTTTTTTTAAGATTTTATTTATTCATTTGAGAGAGAGCACAAGCAGGGGGAGAGGCAAAGAGAGAGGGAGAAGCAGACTCCCCCTTGAGCTAGGAGCTGGACCTAGGGCTTGATTTAAGGACCTGGAGATCATGATCTGAGCCAAAGTCAGACGCTTAACCATCTGGACCACCCGTGTGCCCCTAAGACTTTTTTTTCTTTAATATTTTATTTATTTGTCAGAAGGGGAAAGAGCAAAACCAGGGGGAGCAGCAGGCAGAGAGGCAGAAGCAGGCTTCCTGCTGAGCAGGCAGCCTAATGTGGAACTCAGTTCCATGACCCTGGGATCATGACCTGAGCCGAAGGCAGATCCTTAACAAACTGAGCCACCCAGGTGTCCCTAGGATGGGAAAGCATTTAAGGAATAAATGAAATAAGCTCCACGAGCAGGGAGTTTTGTCTGTTTCAAAAGCTGATGTATCCCAAGTACTTAGTGCCTAGCACATAGTAGGCACTTAATGGAATGCATGAATAAATGCTTTTCAAGTGATAGTGGAGCTGACCATTAGTTACAGACCATGAATGTACAGTGATACGAACATGTACAATTTTATCCAACAGGGCCGAGCTACTTTCTAAAGGGCAGGTTCAGCAGAGGCAGAATTGGGATTTTGCCAGGTAAAAGTGATGAAAGGAAGAACTGAAGTGTTTGGGATGTGATTAAGTGATAGACCTTGAAGTCTATCATAAAGAGGGAGGAAATGAAGGCAAGAAGTTATTGATGGACAAGGAGAAAGTGAAACGGATGTTCTGACAAGACTGAAGAATTGGCATATTTAGGACAAATCTAGAGGTTGAAGTCAGAGGATGGGATGCCAAACTATTTTAGAGAGCAAAACAGTCCATGATGAGGCTTCAGATATGGCATAGCTAGACTGGAGCTGAGGTAAAGGACTCTAAGATGAAAAAGTCTAGGAATTGAGAGTCATTAAATGGGCTATCCATACAGATGTTTACATTTCCCACAGATTCCCTCCTCTTAAAGATGCTTCCCTGGGCTCCATCCAGCCCCTTCCCCAGTCTTCAGAGGATCTGCCTTCATACTTCAATGTTAGCCATAGATCCTAAAAGGATAATGGCATGGCTGAGCCAGAAAACAGAATAGAAAAGTTAGAGAGGGCGGTAGTGGACATCTATTTTGTTTTATTTTGTTTTCATACCAACATGCATACACTTTTCTGAAAACAGTCTGCTTCCTTTGGAGGAACTACAACATCCCGGCTTCTTCAGTCTCAGTCCATGCGCAGGTAGAGTGCAAGTAACTCTGACCTGTTAGAAGAAGCATTCTGTTTCCCTGAGAGCAGTTCAGTGAGTAGTTCAGGGATGGATACATGACCAACTGGAACCCATAAGCACAATGTTGTCAGCACAACACCACAGTTTCAGCTTCACTTGAACCTGCTATGACACAAAACCTGAGAATATAGTTAGCACAGAAGAGAGCCAAGAAATAGAAAATAAGGACATCTGGATGGCTCCATTGGTTAGGCATCTTCCTTCAGCTCAGGTCATGATCCCAGGGTCCTGGGATCAAACCCTTCAGGGAGGCGGGGGGAGTCCCTGCTCAGCAGGAAGGGTCTGTTCCCTCTCCCCTGCTCCTCCTCCTGCTTGTGTGCTCTCTCTTTTAAATAAATAAATAAAATCTTTTTTTTTTTTAAGATTTTATTTATTTATTTGACAGAGAAAGACATAGCAAAAGAGGGAACACTAGGGGAAGTGGGAGAGGGAGAAGCAGACGAGAGCCCAATGCAGGGTTTGATCCCAGAACCCTGGGATCATGACCTGAGCTGAAGGCAGACGCTCAACAATTGAGCCACCCAGGTGCCTCAGTAAATAAAATCTTAAAAGAAAGAAAGAAACAGAAACTGAATCCTGATGACATTGAAATTAGTTCCTGAATCAACCCTACTATCTGAAACCAGACAGTCCTAACTCTTCAGTTAGGGTCAATATAGTCTCATTTGCTTACACCTATCGGATTTTATTTACTGTCTCTTATATCCAAATGATTCCTCACAATGCAAGGGGGTCCTCAAACTCTGGCTCTGCTTTCTGGGATAGCCATATTATATTTTATATATATATATATATATATATATATATAAAATATATAAATATTTACATATTTATATATAAATATAAATTATATTTACAAATATAAATTATATATAATTTATATTTATAATTTATATATACATATAATTATATACATATAAATTATATATACATATATAAATTACATATATAACATATAAGAATATATAATATTGTATAGTAACAAATTATATAATTAATATAATTATACTAATATATTAGTAATAAATTATATAATTATATAAATTATATAATTAATATATATTAACTTCTCTGTGCCTCAGTTTCCATTTATATGGGAAAAAATAACAATACCTACTTCAAAGGTTTGTAAAGATAAAACAAAAGAGTTGTAGGAGCGCCTGTGTGGCTCAGATGGTTAAGCATCTGCCTTCCACTCAGGTCATGATCTCCAGGTCCTGTGATCTAGCTGCATGTGAGGAGCCTGCTTCTCCCTCTCTCTCTCTCTGCCTCTCCCCCTGCTTGTATTCTGTCTCTCTCTCTCAAATGAATAAAATCCTTAAAAAAAATAAAGAGTTGTAAAGATTAATAGAGTATTATTAAAGAGTAAAAATTTAAGATTATAAATTTGTTCCACAACACTGAGAAACAAGAAACATTACATTACTTAATTTTTCTAAGTTAAATTAAATCCAGTTCAAATCCCATTTACTAGTGTTGGAAGACATCCATTATTAAATCACGATGTGGCAGGGGCTTTTTTCCTCTTTAGCATGATACATTCACCAACAAAACAACCCTTCCCTACCCCCCACCCCCAAAAAACCACTTAGAAAATAACCTCTGCTCTTGAGTATATCACAGTTGCCACTGGGATGTGCATTGTATAAATGCATACAGTCCGTTCAAAGACAGGTGGCTCCACAGCATCTCTCTCAGGTATGCACACAGCATTTTTGCCATAGTTCCCAAGACTATGTGCTGGGTGTTCAGTGCCCTAACCATTAAATTGGCTCTCCCCATTAGAAGCCCTTGCCCCCCTCCCCCAAAATCCTGCTGCCTACCAGTGGACTTGTGTACAGACCCTGTCACTCATGGAACCCATTATTATCTCTTTTCTCAAATTTCTGAACACACTTCTATCCTTGGGCAAGTCTTCTTTCAATCATCCTCCATCTTCTCCTTCTCAAGAACACCTAGCTAGGGGCGCCTGGGTGGCTCAGTGGGTTAAGCCGCTGCCTTCAGCTCAGATCATGATCTCAGGGTCCTGGGATCCAGCCCCGCATTGGGCTCTCTGCTTGGCAGGGAGCCTGCTTCCTCCTCTCTCTGCCTGCCTCTCTGCCTGCTTGTCATCTCTCTCTGTCAAATAAATAAAATCTTTAAAAAAAAAAAAAAAACACACCTAGCTAAATTAAATTCCCCCTCCCACACAAGAGCCTGGATAAAGTTGTAGACTGGATATCTTGAAACTTGGGTTCGGGACTAGAAAACTAAAATCTATTACCAATTCCATGAGACAAGAAACCTAGAACTCCTGGAAGAGAGGAATTCTATACATAACATAAAAAGTTACCTTTTTATCCTACTGGTTGTTTCCTTTGGCAAGAAGTAGGAAAAAACAATTAAAAGCTTGGTAAATTGTCCTGCCATAAATGTATGTAAGTATTCAACATTGCTTTTGCTTTTTCCCATTAGGACTCAACTTACCTTCTTCATCCACAGGTAGCAAACTCAAATGCAAGGCAGGCAATACAAGTACAAGTAAAAATGGACACATATAAGCAAACAAAATCACAGGCACAATAGATAAACTGCAACTAGCCTTAGCTTTGGCATCAATGATGAGAATATGGAGAGAACCATGGTGAAGGGGAGCCACTGCTACTTGGCTCTAAATGGTCTTTACTTAGGGGTGCCTGGGTGGCTCAGTGGGTTAAGACTCTGCCTTTGGCTCAGGTCATGACCTCAGGGTCCTGGGATTGAGCCCTGCATCCAGCTTCCAGTTCAGTGGGGAACCTGCTTCCCTCTCTCCCTGCCTGCCTCTCTGCCTACTTGTGATCTCTCTCTCTATCAAATAAATAAATAAATATATATATATTTTTTTTAGATTATTTATTTGTTTATCAGAGAGAGAGAGGGAGAGCGAGCACAGGCAGACAGAATGGCAGGCAGAGGCAGAGGGAGAAGCAGGCTCCCTGCTGAGCAAGGAGCCCAATGTGGGACTCGATCCCAGGACGCTGGAATCATGACCTGAGCCGAAGGCAGCTGCTTAACCAACTGAGCCACCCAGGCGTCCCAATAAATAAATAATCTTTAAAAAAAAAAAAAAAAAAAAAAAAAGGTCTTTACTTAGTGGAAATGAGTGTCTACTGCTGCCAGATTTTAAACTTGAAATACTGATTATTATGTACAATCTGCTAGTAGTTTTATAGTGTTGGCTACTCCAGTTTTTAATGCTGGCCACATTGAACCAAATGGTACATATCAGTACATAATTTTTAAGCCCTTTTGTGGTTTCAGCTGCTATATATATGCTGCTAGCTGTCAAATTTTACATCTCCACCATAGACTGCTCTTCCAAGCTTCAGATCCATGTATCTAATTGCCTCCTGCCCAGTTTTTCCTTGTCACAAAAACCTCACATTTGAATGTCTAAATGGAGCCCATTACCCTCCCCCAACCCTAACTTGGTTCCCAGGTCTGTGTTCTCTATTTCAGAAAAATGGCACTAATAGGGACGCCTGAGTGTCTCAGTCAGTTAAGCACCTGCCTTCAGTTCAGGTCATGATCCCAGGGTCCTGGGGGATAGAACCTGACATCGGGCTCCCTTCCGACATCGGGCTCCCTGCTCAGTGGGGAGCCTGCTTCTCCCTCTTCTGCTGGGGCTCCCCCTGCTTGTGCTTCTCTCTCACTCTGACAAATAAATAAAATCTTAAAGAAAAATGGCACTAATATACACACCAAGCCTCCTGAGTTAGGAACCCTAGAGTCATTCTCAACTCCCACTCTCCTCCACTCCATGCCATTGGTAATGAAGTCTAAACCAACTGTATCTTTGGAATTGTACTTGAATTCATCATTGTCTCACTCACTGCCTTGGTTTAGGCCTCATCTAAACTAAACTAAAGCAAGAGTTCCTTAATTAATCTCTCCTCAATCTCTTTGCCCTCAATAGAGCCAGTGTTCTTTCTAAGACACAAAACTTGATCTTGTCACTTTCATGCTCAAAATTTTTCAATGATTTTCCATCCTCTTCAGGATAAATTTCAGTTTCTCAGACTGAAATTGAGGGGCCTTGGTGATCCTGTCTTTCCAGGTCCATCTTTTACTGCTTCTCCAACCCCCATACATTGAAATACCTGCAATTTCCCCAATGGTACATGCTTTCTCTGCCCTAGCACCTTTAGACAGGCTGTTTCTCCTATGTGAATTGTCCTTCTCTTGCTCCCTATACTTTCATTTTCTTGGCTCCTCAAAACAAGCATTAATCATCTCATCTGGGAAGCAGCCCCTGGCAAGAAACCCCAGGCTAATTAGATACCTTCCTCTAACCCCATAGTACCCTGTGTATATTTCTATTTTAACTGTCTATTACTTGACTGTTTTCCCCCCACTGAAATGGGACCTACTTTAGTGCAGAGACTGTCTTATTTCTATCTCCTCAAGCCTGAGACAGTATCTGATCCATAGTAGGCAATCAATAAGTATGTTGAAAGAGTGAATGAATAAATAAATCTAGTCCAACTCATGATATCTAGGGGAGAAATCCTTCTTGTCTGAAATCACAGAGCTTATTAGTGACAGAGTTAGGAAACCCAAATCTTAATTTCAGCTCAGTGCTTTCTATCAGACTAAGAGGCCCTTTGATGGGGGTGGGATGAGGAGAGAGGCATTAAATTGTACCTTGAAGGTGGGGATTGAAGTTTGGCCCTGAAAGGAAGAGTCCATTTGGAACAGAGTGGTGGTTTTAGGATAAAGAGGGGCAAATGAAGACAAATGGTCAAGCATATTTGATTTGTATTCACATACACGCTTGCCAAAAAGTTCTTAACCAACTTAAAGTCAAATAAAACATTTCACAGCTGACACAAGATTTTAAAAGGGGGTAGGGTGGGAACAGAGTCCTTATATTAAAGATGGAACAAGGCTTATAATTAAAAACCTTAAAAAAGTAATTTTTAAAAGATTTATTTTAGAAAGAGAGCACACACGCACACGCGTGCACAGAAGAAGGGGCAGAGGGAGAGGGAGAGGGAGAGAAGCAGACTCCCCAGTGAGTGCAGAGCTCCATGCAGGGCTTGATTTCAGGGCCCTGATATCATGACCCGAACTGAAACCAAGAATCAGCCACTCAAATCAACTGAGCCACCCAGGTGCCCCAAAAGAGATTCTTAGCATATACTATGTTCTATCCTAATCATATGAGTTTGTTCATTTAATCCTCACAACAATTCTATATGGTAATATCACCCCCATTTGACAGGTGAGAGAACTGAAGCACTAGAAGATTAAGCAGTTTGATTTCATAGACAGGAAGTAGCAGCACCAGGATTTGAATAAAGCAGTTTGATGCTAGAATCCACGTTCTTAATGACAATGTCTGAAGCATAAATCTGGCTCTGGCAATCAAGACAAAAGGTATCACTAAGGTTTCACTGTTATGAAATATTAGTTGCCTGACAAGAGGCAATGTTTTGGCTCTAAATTCAGGGAAAAGGCTGTTAGGCATGTGGGGGATGGGAGTTCTTTGTTCTGTGATGCAGTGATGACCTCGGTAAACTGCCACTAGGCTGAGGAAAATGAAATGGCTGTTAGAAAGCCTGCTTGGGGCTGAAGGGGACATGGAGCTTCTCTGGAGCCAGTTGACCCATGCCCTGGCCTGTAGACACTGTGGCAGCAGCTGCCTCCAGAGTCCAGGGAATCTGGTGACACTACTCCTGTTCATGATTTGGCAGATCCGGAGGTGGTGGCAGCTTGGGAGGTGGCGACAGCTTCAACCCTGGTACTCTGGGGACATGATGCAAGGCACGGTGGGTGACATGGATGTGCAGCTGGGTGAATGACTCTTGATATTACATGTTGAGTTCAGGCAAAAAAAATTACTGACATGGAAGGACTTTAAGTCTTAAATGTGAGGCCGGATGAGTGACCATGGATACCAGATTTAAAGACAGGTGAATGATCACTGACCCTAGATATAGTTACGGTAGGGAATGCTGATCTCTAAATATGATCTAGGACATGGCCCAGGTGGGTAAGTGACTACTGACCACAGACATGGGGGCCAGGTGAGTAACTTCCTTCTGGATGTGGAACAGAGATTAAGGGCTTTATGACACACCTTGTGTCTCTGAAAGGTTTCATGCCTGAAGTATCTTTCTCCACTCCCCAGGGCCTACCACTTCTGTACAATGTGGTTTTCTTTGATCACCTGTGGAAGCAGAAGTCAGAGGATGAAGAGGAGGAGGAGGAAGAAGAGGAGACATCTCTGGATCCACTGAAGCCATATTCATTTCCCAAAGAAGCTTCCACTAGAGAGCAAGCCATCACAGCCCCATCTCAACCATCCTGTGGTTCTGAGGACCTCCACAAAGCTGTAAGGACACCAAATGAAGTACAAACACAGAGCCCAAGCTCTTCCAGATCCTTCCCCACCTTTCAGATCCTGACCAACCTGCCTGTGAGGCACAAAACAGAATCAGGAAGCTATCTACGTCAGAGAAAAAGCCAGCTCTTCTGGGGTCTCCCCTCTCTGCACAGTGAGTCCTTGGAAACCATCTTCCTGAGCTCAAGTGGCCCCTCTCCCCTGAAGTTGTCTGTTGGTCCCTTTGTCTTCTTCAACAAGCTTGCCTTCGTGGCTAGGTCCAATCTGCAGCTTCCCCAGTATTGCTCCCCAGTTCAGCCTCCTACCCATAAAATCCACATTACGGAAGATCTAGAAGGGATAGCCCTTGATCCTCAGCAACTTCCTCCTCCTTCCCCTTCTGTCCCATCACTACCCTTCCATCTTAAGTCCTTTCCCACGGACCACCAGGGAGTCCTATGTGGTGCTAAGGCATATACACAGTGGCTTATGCAGCAGAAAGAGGTCCCTTGGATCTCTAAGGATCAACCCCTGTACCTACAGCCTGAACGCCAAAGAACCAGACCTTCTAAGCTCTCCCTCTTATCTGAGGTCTGGTGGGATGTGCCACCGGATCCCAGCATCCAACAACACATCCTAGATTCACTCTCTGACTCTCCACTGTATCCTCCTAGCCTTCTGGGAGTCCTGACAAGGCTTGAGGCCCCACAGAGGACAATGGGACAAAATGAGGACACCACGGCCACTAAGCCTGTAATGCCAGCTCTCAGCACAAATCTGGCTTCCCTTTCAGAACTCCAGGAAGTCACCCCTATAGAAGGCTTGCCTACAGCTAAGGCCCTCTGGGAAACCACAAGGCAAAGAAAGTATCCTCAAATCTCTGAGCCTTCAATCCTGGTCCATTGCCAATCTGTAGACCCCATGAGAGAGACACAAGAAACCAGCCCCCTGGGAGTTCCACCTGGATATAAAACTCAGTGGAGAACCACAGGACATAAAGGGAGTTCTCAAGCCTTTGAGCCTTCAATACCAGCTCCCTGCCAAGTCCGAGATGCTCTGTCAGAACTCCATAAAGTCATCCCTGAAGGAGGACCTTCTGCACCAAAGAACTTCTGGGAAACCATGAGTCACAGAGAGAGCCCTCAGACCTCTAGGTCTCCAATGCCATGCCTTTGCTCTCCCCCAGGGCCCCTGCAAGAACTCCAGGGAGAAAGTTCTCTGGAAGGTCCATCTAGGTATAAGCCCCAGTGGGGACACAGAGAAAATTCAGGAAACCCATGGGCCTTTAGGCCCCCAGCCCTGGACCTCAACCCAGCACTCTATTCAACCAGCCCTGTATATGTCCCACCAAGATCTGAGACTTCGTGGAATGGTAGGGAGAGTAGAGAAAATCTCTGGGTTTCTGTAGACCCCATTTCTTCTCCCAGGCTTCCTCTATCTTCCTTGCTGGTATCCCTAGGAATGAGTTCCCAGGGAATTGTGTCTGAGTCCAAAGCTCTGGAAGGGCAGAGAGAGAACCTCTGGACCTCTGAGTCCCCAGCCCCTGACCACAGCCCATTTCTAGCTTCCATTCTGGAACTTCACAGACTCAATCCTATGGGAGGCCTCACCAGATCAGAAGCTGCATGGAGGGACATTGAGCATTCTAGGAATTCCTGGGCTTCTGAACCTCCATCTCTGGCCCTCAGCCCATCCCCAGCTCTTAAATTTGAGCCCCTCAGAGCTAGCCCCATGGGGGTCCTGTTTGATTCTGAGGATAGATGTGGGGATATAAAAAGGAGAAAGAACTCCTGGGCCTCGGAGCTCCCAGCTTGCAGCTTACCCCAAGACCCACGTGGAGCCAGATCCTTGGGAGCCCTGACTGACTCTGAGCCTACTGGGAGGAACAAGCAGCAGAAAGAAACCTCTTGTGTTCCCGGGTCCCCACTATGGGGCCCCAGCCCACCTTCAAACTCTAAATCAAAGTCTCACATAAGTGAGCCTCCTGGAGACCAACATACCTGTAAGCCAAAGGGGGAAACAGTGGAGCAGAGAGACAACTGCTGGGCCACTGAGCTCCCAACCCCAACCTCCAGCTCTCTCTCTGCCCCTCCTCCAGATCCATATATTGACTCTGACTTTGTGTGGAGGAATGTGCAACCAAAAGGGATCCCCCAGGGCTCTAGTCCTCCAGCAGTGGATCTCCTGCAGCCAAAACGCTGGCCTGCCACTTTAGCTAAAGCTCTGAAGATTGAGCCCAACCAGCCTGACCTACCCAAGAGAGAACTGTTTCCAGGGACTAAGGCAGAGATTCCATCCTTCCAGGGAGAGGCTGTCCCAGAGGTGACCCCTAACTCTAGGATCCAGGCCTGGCACTGGAGTAGAGAATTGGAACTCAGGCTGAAAAAACTACAGCAGAGCCCTGCTTCCAGATCCCCTGACCCAAGTCAATCGTTTGGCAGCAACTCTGTGCTGAGCTCCACAACTCAAGGCTCCTGGAGACACTCTTCCTGCCCCCCACAGCTGAATCGTCCCTCTAATTTATGCCCCCACTCTTCAAGCTGTCATCCCTCCAAAATTCACAGCCCAGATCAGCCTGTCCAGATCTCCCACTGTTACCATTCACACTCTTCTTCCCAGCCACAGCCACAAGGGTCTGGCAGGGCCGAACAAAGGTCTCAGACAGAGGAAAGAATGAAGATGAAGATAGTAGCTGAGGTCTTATGCCAGGGGCCATGTGTTTGCATGGAGACTGGTGAAAACTGCTCAGACCTAAGCAAGTCCTCAAACCCTGAGGTTCCTGCCTCAGGTAACAAGGCTTCAGCCCCATCTTCAGCCAAAAAGAGAGGGAGTCCCAGGAAACCCAAAGCAGGAGACCACAGAAGAGGGGATGCAAGACTGGAGTCATCCACAGTTACACGGAAAAGCCACCCAGCCCAGGCAAGACGACCAGTAGAAGCCCCTGTAAGCAGACTTTTCCAAAGACCTCAGCACCAAGACCATAACTCTCAACACATTGCTCTTCCTCACCACTTTCACTCTAAGGCTGCAGGTCCCCAAATTCAGCGAGGAGCCGGGCTGGGAGCTGGTCACATCCTGACCCCTCAACACTCTAAGCACTGCCCTTGGGCCCACATGGAAAAGCATTTCTCCTCCCCTACACCTCAGATTCCCCTTACCAAGGGTCTCCAAAGAATGTTAGCCAAGTTTCTGGTCACCCATGGCCCCTGCCAACCAAAACCATAAAAGGAAAGGCTGGTAGTACTGGCACCCAATACCCTAAAATTTGAAGCCAAACCAGTTGTGGGATGGGGAGAGGAAATCCTAATAAACTAGGTTAACTAGACCAATCCCTCTCACGTCATCTTTGGAATCTGTGGTACTGAGAATTATCAGCTCCCTATTAGCTTCTGCTATAGCTGTACTACCTCAGGATCCAAGAAGTAGAGAACTCAGGATTTTGCAGGCTTAATTAACTTTTCAAACCCTTCAGATCATCAGCCTGGAGTCCACACTTCTCTGCGCTACAGGGGGAGACTGTAACGCCAGAAGAGTCCAATGCTACCCATGAAAAAAACTTCACAACAAGTGAACATTAGAAAAATACATCCATTCACATCAACACAACTGGTCTGAGTCTAGTCAGCTGTTCTTGATCCTCAATACAGTCCCCTTCTTCACCCACTTGACCCACAAGTTCTCTATACTTCTGACCATTTCTTTGATCATCTATCCCCAAGAACATAAAAATAAGCGCCTTTTTGTATGCTCAGTGACGATGGGGATTTTTTCTATAATTGCCTGTTCATAGCCTTTACCCATTTTTCTACTGCTGCCCAAACAAATTTACCACAAAACACAAATTTGTCAAAGGTCTGACATGTCCCATGGAGCTGAAATCAAGGTTGGCAGGGCTGCATTCATTTCTGTAGGCACTGAAAATTCATTCCTTGTCTTTCCCAGCTTCTAGAAGCTACCCACATTCTTCAGCTACTGGCTGTCTTCCTCCATCTTCAAAGCTAGCAAATCCAAGTTAAGTTCTTACCACTCTGCTTTCTTCTGCCTCCCTCTTCAACTTTTGTTTTGTTTTGTTTTTGTTTATTTGACAGAGAGAGAACACAAGTAGGCAGAGAGGCAGGCTGAAAGAGGAGGAAGCAGGCTCCCCGCTGAGCAGAGAGCCTGATTCGGGGCTCGATCCCAGGACCCTGAGATCATGACCTGAGCTGAAGGCAGAGGCTTTAACCCACTGAGCCACCCAGCCGCCCCTCCCTCTTCAACTTTTAAGGACACCTGTAATTACATTGGGTCTACCTGGATAATCCGAGATACTCTTCCTATCTTGAAGTCTAACCATTTTAAAGTCAGCAACCATTAATTTAAACTGCAATGTTTAATTCCTGTGCCAGATAAAAATAATATATTCATAGGTTCCAGGAATTAAGGTGTGGACCTCCTGGAAGGGCCTACCTACCACAGATATTATCCTATTATGCAGGCTACAAATATTTTCTCCCAATCTGTAGCTTAATTTCTAATTTTGTTTAAGGTGACTTTCACTGTACTAAGCTTGAAAGTTTTTATGTAATTAAGTAGACCAATTATTAAGATGATGATTTTTAAAATGTGCTCATATGTATTTTTAAAGATTTATTTTAGAGACAGACACAAGAATAGGGAGAGAGAAAAGGAGTCTTAAACAGACTCCTCACTGAATGCAGATACATGGCTCCATCTCGTAACACTGAGATCACAGCCTGAGCTGAAACCCAAGGGTCAGATGCTCAACAGACTACACCACTCTGGTACCACATAAAATTTGCTTGTATTTTTCTAAAATTCTACAATACACATTACTGCTTCTATAAAAACAAGAAGTTTTTAAAATGTGAATTGTCAAGGTGCCTGGCTGTTGGTAGAGGGTATAACTCTTGATCTCTAGGTGGGGAGTTTAACACCCACACTGGGCATGACTACTTCAAAAAAATTAAGTGAACGGTCTATGCACAATGCATATATGTCTGACAATATTATGTACACTTGGAAATTGAGTGAATTTTTTTTTTTTTGCCACAATTAAAAACGGGAGGAAAATAAGTGAATTGTCTAGCACTAAAATCTGTCACTTCCTGCCTAAACCGCCCAGAAAACCCACAACTTTAAAACGAACTTCATGGGGCACCTGGGTGGCTCAGTTGGTTAAGTGGCTGCCTTCCGCTCAGATCATGATTGTGGGGTCCTGGGATCGAGCCCCGCATCAGGCTCCCTGGTCAGCAGAGAGCCTGCTTCTCTCTCTCCCTCTGCCTGCCACTTTGCTTCCTTGTGCTCTGTCAAATAAAAAAGTAAGATCTTAAAAAAGAAAAATAAACTTCACTTGGGGAGGCACCTGGGTGGCTCAGCCGATTAAGCATCTCTTATTTTTAGCTCAGGTCATGATCTCGAGGTCATGGGATCAAGCCCTATGTCGGGCTCTGCAATCAACAGGAGTATGCCTGACTTACTCTCCCTTTCTGCCCCTACCCCACCACTGCATATGCGCACATGCACACATACTCTCTCTAAAACAAACAAATCTTTAAAAAAAAAAGTAGCAGGAAAAATAAAATAAAAAATAAATTTCACTTGGGGCCCCTGGCTCGCTCAGTCAGTAGAGCATGCAACTCTTGATCTTGGGGGTTAAGTTCAAGTCCCATGTTGGGTGTAGAGTACTTAAAATCTTTTTAAAAAATAAAGGTTCTATGAGGTTAAATCCACATTCCCAATCCACTGCTAAACTTTTCATTCCACAATATTCCCTCTATTCCATATATACAGTTGACAAAAAAGACAGTACATGCTGTTCCTCTGCCTCCTGTCACTCTTCTGTTCCAAAGCTTTATTTAGCCTAAACCTGTCCAGAGGGTCTTTCTCCAGAACTCACCACCTGCTGGCCAGGAGTGGAACTGAAGATATTTTTCCTCTTCCCAACTACTGCCCCGGCCTCCTAAATAATCTCAAAGCCACTGCAATTCTTTAATTTTTTTGGTTAATTTTAGGTAGGTTCCATGCTGACTATGGGGCTTGAACTCAATCCTGAGACCAAGAGTTGCATGCTCTACCAACTGAGCCAGTCAGGCACCCTGAACACAATGCAATTCTTAATTTCTACTTGTCACAGGGGGCATTTCATGAGTATGTGCCTATCTTTTTAAGCCCTTGGTGGAAAAGAGTAACAAACCATTAATATTTGGCTCAGTTCAGCTGAATTAACGACTGGCAGACCTGTGTTCTCATAGGCACTGTGACTAGACTTTCACGGCAACTTTTAAGATCAGTATCTTAAATCCAAATATATCTTAGGGTGCTGGGTAGTTCAATCGGTTAAGTATCTGACTCTTGATCTCCGCTCCAGTCTTA
The DNA here is from genome assembly GCF_964662115.1 of Mustela nivalis. NCBI lineage: Eukaryota > Metazoa > Chordata > Mammalia > Carnivora > Mustelidae > Mustela > Mustela nivalis. The sequence continues at coordinate 57,819,118 of NC_139032.1, forward strand.
TCTCAGGGTCATGAGTTCAAGCCCTGTGTTGGGCTCCATGCTGGGTGTGGAGCCTCCTTAAAAAAACAATAAAAACAAATATATCTTAAGATATTGGGTTTATAGTTTCATCTTTGCTTTTCCATCTGCAGTATACTGTTGGTCCTCTATAGTCTGTTTCATGCCATATTCCTGGTTAGAAATCCATCTCCAAACTGTAGCACCTATCCTATGAAAGAAGCAATTAGCTACAGTAAAATTATAAAATCCAATTTCTTTCTATGAACACTGGAAGGAAAAAATGGGGCTGCCTATATTTGCCTCTTGGTTTAGGTATGCAGGTGTCTGCATGTGCAAGCTGACAGTTCCTCACACTGCTTTGTACAGTTTGCAAAGCATTGTCAACCACTTTACTTATCAGAGACCCCAGAAGAATTAAGTGCCTTGTTCAAAGCTACACTGCTATAAGCTCCAGTGCCAAAACCAGAACCAGACCTCTCTCTCACTGTAAGTCTTGTTCCCTGGTTTTTCCTAAAGGATCTATAGAGCTCCATCTGTCTTCTACAAACACACTCTGTGTGACATGTAAAACAATCATTCCAACTCAAATTTCTCACATTATCAACCAGTATCTCTACATATTTTGCAAGAAAATACCACTTGTCTTCTAATCTGATCCTATAGCTTGATGCAGAGGCACCACCCAAATGTCTTTCCCCCAAATGATTGTCTTTGGCCCACAATGAAGTTAGGCTGCCAACCCAGTGATAAGCCATATATGACAGAATGATAATGTTCAAAGTGGAAATAAGACTGAAGGCTAGCCATCAGGACACATAAATGGTGGGAAAACCAGAAGAGGATGAAAGACAGAATGTGGCAGAGAACGAAACATGGAGAATGAGGGAAGAGTCAACTCAATCTCCAACGTCCAAAAATCTCTATTTCACAACACACCAAGTTCCATCAGCCAATAAAATTATCTTGTCCTTGCAGATTATCTATCTTTGTAATCCATACCAGTGACTGGTGTAAGTACTAGGAAGACCAGTAAAAAGCTGATTGGGGATTATTTTTTCTGCACCATACTCCTCTTTAGGTAAGGCATCACAGTACTGATACTAAGAGCATTAAATGATTATGTTGGTACCCATTGAACAAAAAGGATATTCTATACCTGGACATGGACAAGACTATGCAAGCAATCATCTGAACAGGGTGAGCAGAGGAGGATGTTAAGTTTAGGAAAAAAACACATCCAATACTAGAATTTTATATTAAGAAAAAAAACCCGGGGCGCCTGGGTGGCTCAGTGGGTTAAGCCACTGCCTTCGGCTCGGGTCATGATCTCAGGGTCCTGGGGTCGAGTCCTGCATCGGGCTCTCTGCTCAGCAGGGAGCCTGCTTCCCTCTCTCTCTCTGCCTGCCTCTCCATCTACTTGTGATTTCTCTCTGTCAAATAAATAAAATCTTAAAAAAAAAAAAAAGAAAAAAAACCCATATTTTTTATAATACAAATTACATAAAGGTGGACATAACTAGTAATCCTCAACCAAAGCATCAATGTTTAGGACTTTCAGATGCATGTAAACAATATCCACCTCAGACAGAGATTCTCTTTCTGCAACCCTTAAGGTTTTTGGAGGGCAGCCGAATTCAGTCGTTGGTCAGGAAAAAAAGAGAGCTCTGCAGGCTAAACCTTACCATCCACATGAAACACAACTGGAGCTCCATCAGGCAGGCTGCACCCCCTCCCCTGCAGTCCTACTCAGTGATGATACAGACATGGGGCAAGGTGGCAGTTCATACTACAGTAAATCAGAAGGGGAAAGAGGGTGCAATCTTTAATTTTTCACATTTGAAGAGGGCCTTGACAGTAAGGGATAGCCCAAGGCCCTTCCCAGGAAAAGAAGCAGGCACAGGGGCCAGGACTCAGGCTCCATTTTGACCCAACGTTTATTGTCCTTTTACAACATGTCATTTTTGGTTTAGAAACTGCTTGTGATTAGTTTTCCAACATTAACTCAAAAGCATGTAAAATAAAATCAACCTACTCTCTATATAAACACCCAGCAACTGTGGCCCTTCAACCTCCTGCCCAGGCTGGGTAGAAGGAAGGAGGGAGGGCTTGGGTAGCACTGAGTGAAGTGCAGACGCTTTACTGTGGGGAGTGGCAGTGGTGCCTTGGTTCACACCCACACAGGTCTCCTGCACTGCCCCAAACTACAACAGAAATGGCGTAGGCCCAAGGCCCAATTCCCTGTTGGTAATTCACTCTCTGCCTCCCAAATGAAAATCGCTTTTATTTTATCTCTTTTGTTTGTATTTTTTTGCAACAGAAACCCCCTGTCCAGAGTCTGACTGTAGCTGAACTGTTCAGACTGAGGAATGGAGCAGGCCATGGGCACACCCCTGGTCCCTCCTGGGCAAATGCCCCCACCCTCAGGGAACAAGGTCCAGCCAGGCCAGCTCGCTGCATGCTGGCCAGCACCACTTAGCCATACAGATCATCATCATTGTCTTCCGTGTACACACTGCCACCTGTGCCGCCTCCACTGCCCTGACTGGGGCCAGCTCCACCCTGGTTTCCTGAAGGGAATCTGTATGCACAAAAGCAGAGCCAAAAAAGAGAGTTAGGATAGGGCCTGTGTAGGATTTTCACAACTAACCCTCCAGCCTCCTTAGGATTTCCACAATCCTGGTTGTATAATTACCCAAAAAACAACTTAAGAACTGCCCACTGTAATGAAATTACCTGAAGCTGCCAAAGCCCCGACTCTGCTGAAGGGTCTGAGCAAACATCTCATACTTCCGGATGTCATTATCACTGACAGAACGGCGAGCAAAGCGCATGGCTTCCTCAAAGTGATCTCGGCGGATCTCAGGCACTGGATCATCTTCTTCTACCTCCTATAAGATTGGTAAACACAGACCACCAGGGCTAAAAGTCCAGCCCGAATTCCTTCCCTGGCCTTCCTGGACACTCCCCTCCCTTACTGTCTCCTCTAATCCAAACCGAGTAAGTTGAAAGGTCAATCTTCCTAAGAGTCAGTGCCCTGTTTAAAAACCTGTCAGTGTATTCTGGAAAAAGCCCAACTGTGGCAACAAAACTCATGTTAGTGGTTGCCAAGGTCTTAAGAGTAAAAGCTGTAGTACTGAAGTGGCATGAGGGAACTTTCTAGGGCAGAAATTTATCTAAACTGTGATAATAGTTATAGAACTTAAATACATTTGTCAAGATACACAGAGACAGTATATATAAAAAGGATGACTTTTACTACATGTGAATCATATCTCAATAAAGCTAAATTTTAAAAATAAAGTTTCTAAAAACAAAACAAAACAAAAAACTGAAACCACCTAAATTTTAAAAAGACAAATGACTTTCAGCACTTACTACATCAGATGACACCTTACCTCATGGCCTCACTCCAGTAACATATGCCCTCTTAAATCTATCCAGGTTTCCCCCAATTCCTGCAATCCTATTTCTTGAGCCAGTTATTTGGGCTACTTATTTCCTTATTCCTTAGCCTTTACAGTCTCCTTTCATAACCCAGCTCAAACTCTAGCTCTTCCACTAAGAAGCCACTCCGACTGCTGTGACATAAGAGATTGCTCCACAGAATTAAGTATATCAATAGTTTCTAAGCTTTTACGGGAGAGAAGGAGAATCTCAGAACTCCTACAAAAGGTAAAGTTTCTCATTCATTTATTTATTCATTTATGAAGTCTCTAACACGGTGCCAAAATACACTAGAAAACATACAAGATTATATAGATTCCCTATCTTTATGAAGCTTACATACACACCCCAAATTCTGCATTTAATTTCAGGAGGTCCATGGATCACCAAGGAACACAGGCCCACGGATCCCAGGTTCTAAACCCTGCTCTATTTGTTTATGTGCACAATCACATTTTGATTTCCTTCACAGAGCCTACTTCAGGCTGAGCATACAGACTAGACTATGCATCTCTCCTTGGCTTTTACAATTCCAGACTGAGGAGATTAATACTCCATATTCTCTCTGACGTCCACCTAACAGGGCATTTATCAGGTATCTTTTCAAAACCTTACAACTCTTAACTCCAGAGCATGGCAGAGATTGCCCCTGACGCCCCACAACTGGCACATATGGCGAAAAGATGCATACTCACCATGGCAGATGGATTGGTCTGCCTCTCCCGTTCTCGCCTAATTTCACTTTCGATAGATTCACGGATGGCCAGCTTGCAAGCACGCTGGCAAATTTCTGTCAGGTCAGCTCCAGAGAAGCCATTAGTCATCTTAGCCAGGAACTCCAAGTCCACATCCTAAAAGAAGCAATAGAACCTTACCATTTAGCCTCTCCACCCCTGCAATACACTGATCTCTGGGCCACCCAAGCACTCCTAATACTAGTCCGTGCCACCTTCCGCCGCTGTTTTACTCCTGATTACGAACTGTATTAATACCTTCAAATCTTCCATCTTCCCCTGACATCCCTAACCCCAATGGATTCCCCCCAATGGAATCTTTTCCAGGAATTGAACTCCATACTAGGCTGAGCACTCACAGAAATCCCTTATCATCAATGCCCTTGCACCTGCCTTGGCAACTGGAGACTTGCGCAGGTTGGCCTTGAGGATGGCAACACGGGACTTCTCATCAGGAAGAGGAATATAGATGAGCTGATCGAGGCGGCCAGGTCGCAGGATAGCAGGATCAATAATGTCAGGTCGATTGGTAGCGCCAATAATAAACACATTCTTTTTTGTAGACATGCCATCCATTTCTGTCAGGATCTGGTTGATGACTCGGTCTGCAGCCCCACCGCCATCTCCAATGTTGCCACCACGGGCCTTGGCAATTGAATCCAGCTCATCAAAGAACAGTACACAGGGGGCAGCTTGGCGGGCCTATGGGAGAGATACACGGACTCAAGCATTAACATAACTGGGTCTCTCAGATCTGAGAAGGAAAGGAAATTAAAGTGATCTTCACTGCTCCAGAACAAGATATCTTCAATTCTCCCAAGAAAAAGCTACCTTGCTGCCAAACAAGCGAAAAGACAGCTCAACTGCTTGTAGCTCACCTTGTCAAAGATTTCCCTGACATTGGCTTCAGACTCCCCAAACCACATGGTGAGCAGCTCAGGACCCTTGATGGAGATGAAGTTGGCCTGGCACTCATTAGCAATGGCTTTGGCCAGCAAGGTTTTCCCACAGCCAGGAGGGCCATAGAAGAGTACTCCCTTGGAGGGTGTCATACCAAACTTGAGGAATTTGTCTGGATGCTCCACAGGATACTAGGAAGAAAAGGAAAGATGGTTTGGCATACCCCCATAGTCTGAAACAAACTTAACCGAAGAGCAGCATCCCTCCCAAGGTGTAAAATCTGGTTCTCTAGGGGCACGGTCCTTGGTGCCTATAAATTGAGAATAACAGGTTCATGAATTATGCTCTCACAATTCTTGAACTACTAACACCCCAAGCCACCTACAATATATTGAAGCAATGACTCACTCTGGACGAGTTACCCTACCTGGACCAGCTCCTGAAGCTCACGTTTGACATCCTCCAGGCCCCCAATGTCCTCCCAGGTCACCTGTGGTACCTCCACCACAGTTTCCCTCAGTGCTGATGGATTGCTCTGGCTCAGGGCCCACTAAAAAGAAAACTGGAGATGAGATTACCAATGGAAAGGTCAAAATGCATGTGTGTATACCTGAGATAGGGGTGCAGTCCTTACCCGGAAGTCATCCATAGTAACTGCCAGAGAGTTCATGACTTCAGCATCGATAGTCTCATCCTCTAAGTCAATGAGGTCCATCTTCTTGCGGATAGCTTGAAGAGCAGCTTCCGAGCACAGGGCTGCTAAGTCAGCGCCCACATGCCCATGAGTCTCATTGGCGACCTGCAGAGAAAAGATCTACTTACTACTCTGTAAGACCTAGCTGCCTTAGGAGGCTCAGAGTATATATAAAATCCTGGCCCCTTCCCGATACGCCTATCTCTGGGTCCTCCCATTTCCCTGAACACATACTAGCAGTTCTTTCATGGCTGGGTTTTAAGTAGTCAAGCCTAGAGTTGGGGCCTGGAAATAAAGCTGACCTCAAAGTTCTGGTTTACTCTAATGTGGTGTCAACAGAGAAATATGCCAGCTCCAGTTTCCTGGATTCAACCTCAGATCAATTCCTTTCCCCTGTCCAAGAATCAAAATCAGTCTCTTTACATCTTAAGCTTATGTTCACTTTAACTGCCCGGGAACAGGTATCGTAACTCAGGGCCAGCCCTCTTCACCACTCCACCTGCTCCAGGTCCACATCGTCTGCCAGCTTCATGTTCTTGGTATGGATCTGAAGAATTTCCAAGCGTCCTGTAGCGTCAGGGATTCCAATATCTACCTCCCTGTCAAAGCGACCTGTGGGACAGTGTGTGAACACAGACAGGGCTCATTTCTGGTCCAGAGGGAAGAAGGGACAAGTCTCAGGTGACCAACCATCCCTGTCTGTCCAGGACTGTCCTGGAACTGATAGTTCCATGTCCTGGGAAACTCCTCAGTCTCAGGCAAACCACGATGGCTGGTCACCCTAGACAGGACACAGAATAAGGGAAAGGCCCCCAGGCCCTATCACTGCAAGGAGCTTCAAGAAATCCTCAGATTAAATGAAGGACAGGCATGGGATCAAAGAGATTCAGCTCAGTAAAGCTATAGTCTCCCTTTGAACAAGAGGAGGGTTGAAAGAAATCTGGGGTCCTTACCAAATCGCCGAAGGGCTGGGTCAATGCTATTGGGTCTGTTTGTTGCTGCCATTACAATCACATGTGCTCTCTGCTTTAGACCATCCATGAGGGTCAACAATTGTGATACAATACGCCGTTCCACCTCCCCGTGGGTCTGTCAGGACAGGATGTCTGGTCAGAAGTGAAGTGAGGACCTTTCAACCCCCACTATCCCCTCGGATAAGTTCCTACTTTCTCTCTTTTGGGAGCGATGGCATCTAGTTCATCAATGAAGATGATAGCAGGAGCATTCTTCTCAGCCTCCTCAAAGGCTTTACGAAGGTTGCTCTCAGACTCACCAGCCAACTTGCTCATGATCTCAGGACCTAAAAGGATACAGAATTCAAACAATGACAAAACTGTATCCTTCTTCAATCCTGAAAGAAATAATCTCTTATCTGCCCAGCCCAGAGACAGGCACTGTATGAAAATGTGGTAACCTCTGCCTACTTTCTCAGAGACTCTACCAGACACTATCTCACAATCAAGCTCTAAATGTCAAGCACATGCTCTGGGACTTCTGGCCAGAGCAGGAGACGCAGCAAACCAGTTAGACCTCTATCATTCTCAAGGAGCCAGGTGATCTCAGCCAGTCTTCCCTCAAAACCTCTCAAATAAATTTGCAGACAAAATGTGAGTTCTCCTTCTATCTTGTTCCCTCTAAGTGCCTTCAGCCTTTCAACAATCTTTCTCAAGGGGGTTAAGTCGGGGGCACCAGAGTACAATACCTTCCCCTTTTTGCGTATCTGTCCATAATGTACGCTAGCAGAAGAAAGATGATGAAATATACACGAGGGCACGTGTGGAAATAAACACCCGTGAGTTCTCCAGCTCATGAACCTGGATCATGCTCAGCTCAGAGTATGATCCAGCCAAACGAAGGTGAATCAAGTCTCCTACCATTGATCAAGAAGAAGAAGGCTCCAGTCTCATTTGCCACAGCTCGGGCAATTAGGGTCTTCCCAGTCCCAGGAGGTCCATACAGCAGGATTCCCCGAGGAGGCTGAAGAACAGTACAGAGGATATGTTTAGGTTCAGAGTCCTACCTTCTCCCATCGCCATCCACTCTAAAATGGTTTGACTGCGGCTCTATCTAGAGAGGGTGAGAATCAGAGCTTGACCCTGACACTAATAAAAATAAGCTCTCAGCATTAACTGCCAGGAAAACAGTTTACTTCAGATTATACTCACTCATTCCTCTTATTAGCAGAAAAAATACAGTCAGAAAACTGACGTTTATGACATTTATCACATACATTGCATACAAGACTCAGAGCACAGAAACCACCTAAGAAACTCTAATGTGGCGAAGTCTAAGATCCTGGACTACAAAATAGCAAGAGGCCACTAGGTCAAGGGCTTGACTTTTGACAGACAAGGGCCAGGACTAGCTTAGCCACCTAAGTGGCCTCATTCACAGGCTGCACATGGGAAATGCCCACGCAAAAGATAAAATTATTTGTATGCTACATACTAGATGGAGGAGTAATTTCATCTTCAGTGTGCCCCATGATATGCAAATGGTTAGGAAGTTACACTGTAGATCTGCAGTTCTCAAATGTTTTGGATTCAGGACCCTTCACACTGCAAATTTCCTGAAAGTTCTACTTCTGTTAGGTGATACTATTATAAACAAGCTAGCAAACCATGGTATTTGCTTTTATAGAGTCCATGAGATAACAATGGTTTTTTACATTTTTAAAGGACTGTTAAAAAAAAAAATAGACATGTAACAAAGAATGGACCTACCTGATTCTATGTTAGTCACCAGCCGAGATTATGTCTCACGGGGCCCAGGATGCTTACCTTAACACCAATTGCCTTAAAGAGGGCAGGATGTCTGAGGGGTAGCTCTACCATCTCCTTTATCTGAGCCAGCTGTTTTCTGCAGCCACCAATGTCATCATAGCCTACTTCATTCAAGGATTCTTCCTCATCCTGGATAAAGAGACAAAGAAAAAAGAAGGCAGGATATTAGTAACAGCAAAAGTTGAGTTTCTCTAAACCCTTCTATAATCTAGAGAAATCTGTTCTAGGATTTCCTCTAAAGGGATCCTGACTCAAAGAACAACTCTAAAAATCCCAAAGCAAAGATTTCTAGCACAGCCTTTCCCTTTCACACTACTATCCTTAGTATTATTACTGGTAAGGGCTCCCCCACAGACCTAAAGCTGGAAACTCTGGGAAACAGGCAGAAGTCTGGATGCCATCATCAATATCACTTCTACAAAAATTATTCTAACCACTTAAGATCTTTCGGGTTTAATCTAGATTGTATTTATTTATTTTTTTTTTTAAAGATTTTATTCATTTGGGATGACTGAGTGGCTCAGTCGGTTAAGCGGCTGCCTTCGGCTCAGGTCATGATCTCAGGGTCCTGGGATCGAGTCCCACATCGGGCTCCTTGCTCTGCAGGGAGCCTGCTTCCTCCCTATGCCTCCACCTGCCACTCTGCCTGCCTGTACTCTCTCTAGCTCTCTGACAAATAAATAAAATCTTTAAAAAAAAAAAAAAGATTTTATTCATTTATTTCACAGACAGAGATCACAAGTAGGCAGAGAAACAGGCAGAGAGGAGGAAGCAGGCTCCCTGCTGAGCAGAGAGCCAATGCGGGGCTTGATCTCAGGACCCTAGGATCATGACCTGAGCTAAAGACAGAGGCTTTAACTCACTGAGCCACCCAGGTGCCCCGAGATTTTATTTTATTTTAAAGATTTTATTTATCAGAGAGAGCACACAAGCAGGGGGAGGGGCAGGCAGAGAGAGAAGCAGGCTCTCCACTGAGCAAGGAGCCCAATGTGAGACTTGATCCCAGAACCCTGCGATCATGACTTGAGCTGAAGGCAGATGCTTAACTGACTGAGCAACCCAGGCATCCCAAATAATCCAGATCTTAAAAATCACCGGTATCAGGGTGCCTGGGTGGCTTGGTGGGTTAAGCCTCTGCCTTCAGGTCCTGGGATCAAGCCCCACGTTGGGCTCTCTGCTCTGCGGGGTGCCTGTTCCCCGCCCCACCGCCTTCTCTCTGCCTGCTTGTGGTCTCTGTCAAATAAATAAATAAAATCTTAAAAAAAAAAAAATCACTGGTATTACATACTTCTAGGAAACACACAGGTCTGAAAATGAATAGTTGAGAAATTTTCCCACCTCTGGAAAGCAGCTTAGTTCCAAAGAGCAACCAGTTTTATTTTAATTTTTTTTTTTTGGTGGGAGGAGAAGGAAAGGGAAAGAGAAATCTTTTTTGTTGTTGTTTTTAAAGATATTTAATTATTTGACACAGAGAGAGACAGAGAGCAGGAACACAAGCAAGGGGAGTGGGAGAGGGAGAAGGTGAGCAGGGAGCTTGATGCGGGGCTTGATCTCAGGACTCTGGGATCGTGACCTGAGTGTAAGGTAGATGCTTAACCACCTGAGCCACCCAGGCACCCCAGGAAAGAGAAAATCTTAACCAGGCTCCATACCTAGCACATAGCCCAAAGCAGGGCTTGATCTCACAACCCTGAAATCATAACCTGACTTGAGATCAAGAGTCAGACGCTTAACAGACCAAGCCACCCAGGTGTCCCAAAGAGCACCCACCTGATTTCAGTAGTTATCACGTGACTGCCCCACTTTTGTAATTATGAAACTGGGTACTGGAATGAAGGAGAGAACTCACCTCTCGTTTGATAGGCTCCCCTTCACAGTGAATCACTGTGTCTGGAGCAACAATGCAGTAAGGGCTGGGATCTGTCTCCACTACTTTGAACTCTACAGCACGCATTCCACCCCGGACAAGGAAAATGTCTCCTGTGAGAGCAATTAGCACAAGTGAAGTCAGAGAGGTCAAATACCAGAGCAAGTGAGAATTCCTCATCAGTACCTAGAGTCTAAAACGCCAAATTCGTGCTCGCTTTGGCAGCACATATACTAAAACACCAAATTCATTAGATATTGCTCTTTTCCCTTCCCACCTCCACTTTATTAAGCATCAGGCAAAAGGAAAAAGCTAAGCTGTGAAGCATCCCACTGCCACTCAAGGACGCTGAACAAAACCTTATGGGTTTTTTTGGTACATCAGGTTTTAGCCTCTGGCCTAAAGTCCATAAGGTTTTTGATTTCTGGACTATAAGTAACCAAGCTTTCACAACCACCACCAATGGTCAGGATGTGCTAAATATTAAATACACTTTGGACTGGGACACAGTCACAAGTGCCCAAGCCCTCCTCCTGGGACAAAAGAAGATAGATTACTCTACTAAAACAGGGAGTGGAAGTAGGAAAACGGGGCAGGGGGAAGGGAGAAGGAGGGAAGGACAGTACACATAAGCATGGGTGCAGAATATATGCGTAAGCACATATATATGAGAATGAGATAAAGACAATCCAAGGTTCACTCCTAGGTAGCCCTACAACCAACCATCCTTAAACTCAGTCCCTAGATTGTCTCTCACCTTTCCGGATGGGTCGATAAGCTTCCAGGAAATATGGCTTAAGGTATACCTCGAAGAGATTGCCAGTGATGCCTTCCACCGTGTCATCGATGGGTAGTACATGGATACGTTTGCCGTACTTCACATCAGGGCACGGCTGGATGCTGAGGATGACAAGCAGACTCCACATTACCAACCACACTGCAGCCCCAAGCACTGGGTGTCCAAAAGGGCCTGGCACAGAAAGCTGATGGCGAGCGAAAGAGAAAAGGCAGGGATGGCTTTAGGTGAAGAGAGGCAGGACGGTAGTGTGAAAGTGAGGACAAAAGAGCAACCACGTAGAACTAAGACAAGTCATACTCGGTGGGGTAGTAGCAGGAGCCATTAGAAGAAGCTACTGGGGCTGCTCACTCCTCATCAGCAAGCCAAAAGGAAGACCCACACATGTAAAGCCCCCAAAATAAAACAGGAGAAAGGGTCTTTAGTGAGAGATATCCAAAGATGACCCATTCTATATCAATAACCCAATATTACAAAGGGAGGCCTCAGACAAGTGTCAGGATCAAAGAAATAGAACTGAAAAAAATCATCTCAGCCAAGTGATCAGAGCATCTTGACAAAGTGACTAAGCACCTCTAGGAAGAAGGCTACATGAAACCTAGAATCCATGAAAAACAATCAGAAGTCTGAGATGTTCCTGGCCAGATGACAGGTGGTTAAAGAGCAGTGGCTAATGAGGACTCCAAAATGGGGAAGCCTCTTGCCTAAAGTTAAGGCCAAAATCACTCCAAATGAAGCTATTTAGGGATCTAACTCAAACCATGTCTCCCTGCTATATTAACTTGGATCCTTAAAAAAATTTACTCGGGAGTCCACCCTCTGTGCCCACACTTCCACCTCATTCTGGCCCCAACACAAGCCATTATTTCAACATAACAGTGAGACCATTTTATAGACACACACCCTCAAATGGCATCCTAAACCAGTGTCTAGCATGTGATAAATTATACCTCTGGCAAAGAAAGAAGGAAAGAAGGAAGGAAGGAAGACAGGCATCAAGAAAGTCATAGAAATCCAATTTGTCCCAAGGATCAGCAGAAGTAAATTCTGAAGTCCCAGGGAGGAAGAAACAAAACCTAGACAGTCTTGCTATAATAAGCCTTCCCATGGCTAAAAGGCTTCTGCTTTGTGTAGCTGCCAAGGACTTCGCTGGGGTCCTGTCTATAATTCAGGCTGTCTCTGGCCTCCCATCCTTGAGGGTACAAGAACCCCACACACACCTGATGACATCTCCTAGGTGTACACGAAGGTTGTTCCGAACAACTCTATTCATTCGAATCTTCTCATCGGAACATGTGTCATCAGAAAGCACAATGCACACAGCTTCCCTCCTCTTCTTTCCTTTCAGCAACACCGTGTCACCTCGGAACAATTGCAGCTCATCCATCTTGGGCTGAGAAAAGAAGGTTAAGGGCTTTGGGTCACTGGGCCAGGGGTTAAGCAGCAGCCCTGGAAGCCAGAATACCCAGTAAACCCTGCTCTATCTGTGGTCACTGCAAAAAACAAACAAACGAACAAAAAAACCCAAGGAAAGAAACCCGGGAAAAGCCCTCAGGTTAAGTGCAATGAGGAAAGATTAGACCTTGGACCCAACTTACCTGGGACAAAGACACCACACTGTTGTCCTCATTGATGGCTTCATCAACAATTAACCGATTGGGACGGTTCTTCTGTTTAAGAATGGCTGTTGATAAGTCATCACCTTTTGAACTAGAAAGAAAATGAAGTTAGTCCCAATACATACTCTAGTCCCAAGGGCCCCACCAGTCATTAAAACTCACACTTAAGGAAAGAAATAGTGGATAAATGAAGCTGTCCCTAAACCAGTGATGTGAGATAAAAGATATTCAGCCAAGGTCATATAGAGTAACATTTAGCACATACAGTTCCCATTCCAGCAGCTCTTGGTATTCTGAGCACTGGTAACCTAGCTGTAAAGGCCCCAAGTGATCCTGCCCCAGAGTCAGGAAACTATAGCCTGAGAAGACTAAACAGATGTAGAGGCTGGATAACAATTAGAGAAATGACAACAGTCTTAATATGAGACAGTGATTAGGAGAAGGGACTCACAGTAAGACCTGCTAGGTCTGAATCCCAACCCTGCCACTGCTTGATTGTGATCTTGGGCAAGTCATTTAACCTCTCTGGAAGTTGATGTCCTCATCTGTAGAGAGGTGAATACAGTAGTACCTATCTTACAGGATTATTGTCTTAAGTGAGATAATGAATGCAAAATGTTCAACACAATGCCTGGCACATGGTATTAATGGTCACAATGATTAGCACTGCAGAACAAAGCATAAGCTCGCTCTTTGCTAACCTTCTTGGAGAATGAAGTGAGCAAGACAACTTCCTGTAGGGCTCAGCGAAGCCCCAAGTCCCACCAAGCAAGCCTGGGGACAATGAAGCAAAATCATTAGCACTACTATCCTTACTGGCTAAACCAGCCGATGCCAGCGCATTCAATATACCACAGAAATGCCAAGCATAAAGACCATGATATTTGGGGAAAACAAAACAACTCAACTAACAGATATGAAACCTTAAAAAAGATAGCCAAGCTCAAAAACAGCTTCACAAATCACTGCAAAGACATACAATTCCACAATGTTGGCTCAAAAAGTCCCCAAGTCCCACCAAGCAAGCCTGGGGACAATGAAGCAAAATCATTAGCACTACTATCCTTACTGGCTAAACCAGCTGAATGCCAGCGTATTTGATATACCACAGAAATGCCAAGCATAAAGACCATGATATTTGGGGAAAACAAAACAACTCAACTAACAGACATGAAACCTTAAAAAAGATGGCCAAGCTCAAAAACAGCTTCACAAATCACTGCAAAGACATACAATTCCACAATGTTGGCTCAAAAAGTCCCCAAGTCCCACCAAGCAAGCCTGGGGACAATGAAGCAAAATCATTAGCACTACTATCCTTACTGGCTAAACCAGCTGAATGCCAGCGTATTTGATATACCACAGAAATGCCAAGCATAAAGACCATGATATTTGGGGAAAACAAAACAACTCAACTAACAGACATGAAACCTTAAAAAAGATGGCCAAGCTCAAAAACAGCTTCACAAATCACTGCAAAGACATACAATTCCACAATGTTGGCTCAAAAAGTCAAAACCAAGAAATGCTGAGACATGGAGCAAATCCAAATCCCTCACCCAAATCAAGGCTGCCTGAGTCTAAGCTCGGTTTAAGCCCTCTAAATAGTTTCATTTCATTTCTTCATTTCCTTGAAGATTATTCACTTTATACCAACTTTTTACCTACCTCTTCTTCAATCTTCAGTAACTAGACTCAGTGGGCTTTCCCTTTGAAAAGTTATCCTCTTTTACTAAGGCTCAGGAAAACCTGAACATTAACCAAAACAGGGAGACCAGAAAATGGAGAAAATGAAGAAATAAAAAGGAATCTTTTCCATTAATTATTCCTTCAGTTAACAAATTAGCAAGTATACATTACAGGCCAGCCACCCTCCTAAGTTGGATGTATCTTCACAACTTGCAAGAAAAAAAAGATGCCCATATTCCAGAATACCAGCGAAGGCATTGTGGGGTTTCTCCATCTTTTGGTCCTGATATACCCAACAGAAATACAAATCCCGTTCATCTAGCAAATCTGCTGATCCTCTCACATAGGCTGCATCTTTAATCATCACCTTAAAACTGATTTCTAAGAGTAGAGTTTCCTCAGCTTAAACTTGCCTCCTCAACCTAAAAATGTAGCACTCTGGGTACAATGCTGCATAGCAGGCAGACTCTTCCAGTGCTTATCAACACGCTGGAGAACAAGTATGATCAATATGGCAGCTGAAGGCAATTCCATCCCATCAACTCTCCCTCTCTCCCACACATCAAAATACCTTCCAAAGACTGCCCACTTTCCTGTTTAATCTATGATACTGGGGCTAGAGAAAAATAAAATGCCAGATGCCTCTAGTCATCACAGTTTATATTTTAACCCCAAAGCTGCATTCTAGGAAAACTTACCTGCCTACCATTCCTGACCCTGGCAAATGGAGATGAGCAGTATGTCCTTCTCTTAAGGTAAAGACCTTTACTTCCCTATCTATCTACTAAGATCAAAGGAAGTAACCTCTAAAAGAGAGCTTCAGCCTGATCGTGGGCCAACAGCAGTCCTGGAGGCTCTTTGGGGACATCCCCCATTGTCTTCTGCATGAGTCAGGCCCTTTCCAGAACTCCAATGGGCCACAGGGGACTTGGAGGGAATTCAGGTAAGAGTCATCAAGATGACCTAGAGGTTAGAAACCATCTATGATGCCAGGTTCCGAGAATTTTGAATTCTTATTTTTAGTCTTGAAAATAAATGATTGACTAAATTACCTAAGAGAGTAAGAATTAATAAGTAATGGTCCTTTAAAAGACACCCAAGTAATACTTCATCTCGGTTTAGAGACCAAAAAAAAGAAACACACCTCAAAAAACTTAATTCTCTTCAAGTCAGGAAAGTGATTTGCATAAGAGTTTTCACAGAATGTTTTTTTTTTCCTTTTTCAGTATCTAAAGCTCTTGATTCTAAATATAATGGGCAGAGGGGTTGAGGTGGTCATCTCTTATCTGATGCTTTCCTGAGGAACTGACGACCCAAGATTTCTCAACACAGCGGTTTGGAGAAAGGAGCGTGTGTGTTCAAAGAGTTAGGGCAACTCTAACCTCAACACAAAGGCTGATATCGAAGAAGGCCCGCAAATTACCATCTGAGATTCGAACTTTAGCAAACGACCAAAACAGTAGAGAAAAGTTCCTACTCCCCCCCCCCCCACTTCCTAAAATTAAGGAAAACTGACTAAAGCTTTATCATGTGAACAACCAACATAAACTACGAAGGCCAGAAACCTAGGGCCCGCCCTCTCCCTAACAGCCCCTCACTACTCAGGTCGTGAGGATGTCAACCAAGGGACAGGCCGAGCCAGCTCCGAAATAGCCGTTGTGAGCTTCCCTGAGCTCGCCGAGTCTTCCCCGTTCCCCGCTCCGGCCTCCGCCTGTCTCGCAGCTACTAAGGCCTTCACGTGGCCCAAAGTCCACGCCCACCGGGCCCAGTTAGGGCGTCAGGCCCACGGGGCCTGCTCCCTCCGGGGACCAAAGGCTTTCCGCGGATAGTAGACCTGATCGCAGGTGGGCGCCCTAAGGCCCTGGGGCTCCGCGCCGGCCATGTGGACTAGAGACTTCACAAGAACCAGACAGTGGTTCCCAGGGAGCCAATCAGGCCGGCCGGGCCTGCATGACACAGCACGATCTGGCCCAGGCCCCGACCCAGGCCCAACGCAAGCCCGGCCTAGGGGACGCGCGGCTGCGCAGCCAGGCCCAGACCCGACCGCGGCCCCTCATCGCCCCCCTTCTTCTGCTTTCCCTGTCTCCCTCCTTCCCTGCCTCCACCTCTTAGACGCGCCCACTGCCAGGCCCCGCCGGGCCTACCCAGCTCCGCGAGTCCCCAGGTGCGCGCACCCGCAGCGGGCGGGCGGGCGCGCGCACACACTCACTCAGCTCCAGAGGCCATGGCGCGCGCCTCTCCCGGCCGGCGGCTGTGGCGGCCCGCGGGTAACGGCTACGAGGGGTGGCAGGCGACCGACTGGGCCGGGGCTCGGCTCTCCCGGGCAGGGGGCGAGCTGCGGCGACAAACCCGCAGGCGGCCTCCTTCTCGTTTCCTCCTAGCGGCACCGAGGCGGTGGGCGGGCGGTATACACTGGCTCCTGATCCGGGAGGGGGCAGCGGCAGCAACGACTCAAACGACGGCTGCAGACGCTGCGCTGAGACTGAACCCAGAAGAGCCGAATCATCGGAAGGAGAGGTGCTCTCACCTCAGCCAATCAGCGCCTGGCCTGGGGACTCCCTCCCGCCTCTCTGCGCCTCTCCCCAGCAACCCGCCGACCAGAGCCAATCAGGAAATTCGCTTGTGGCCTGGCTCCCGCCTCAGGGATGCAACACGCCTAGTAACGCCACGTCAATTGGCCGCAGCGCTACGCTTCCTCGACGGATTGGAATTTACGACCAATCAACAAAAAGGATGGGGCCAGATCGACGGGCGAAAAAAAGAGCCTTTAATCCCTGGGAGGCGGACTCTCCCACTTGGCTCCAGTTCATTGGTTCCTGATCTTACCCTGCTGAAGAACCTGGCACAATGGATTGAACCCTTGTATTAGTCTAGTCCTGTTGCAGTGATAACCTACACACCATTTTCTTCCCAAACCTAAGGATCCACCCTAAACCTTCTCCTGGCTTCTTCAAAACGCTGGCTGGAGCCATGCCTACTCTGAACCCTTTGACTAGCACCCCACCTTTTAATCCACTCCACCCTATTCTTGTGGCACCCTCTGGTAACCCTAATCCCATAAGCTTTACAGTTCCTCAGAGCTTGGAGGTACATGCTTCCTCTTACCACTGTGTATTTATATTAATGGCTAGAGGAGGGAGGGCACTCAAGTCCAAAAAGGAGTCTAAAGGCAACCACAGGGGCGCCTGGGTGGCTCAGTGGGTTAAGCCGCTGCCTTCAGCTCAGGTCATGATCTCAGGGTCCTGGGATCGAGTCCCGCATCGGGCTCTCTGCTCAGCAGGGGGCCTGCTTCCCTCTCTCTCTCTCTGCCTGCCTCTCCATCTACTTGTGATTTCTCTCTGTCAAATAAATAAATAAAATCTTTAAATAAATAAATAAATAAAATAAAGGCAACCACAGAACCCAGTAGATTCAATAGAACCCAAAGCAGCAAGAAAGCTGCATGCTGAGACTTGAAGTCCTTGGGCCCCAAATGCCAGCTAGCCCTGACTAAATTCAATAAACAGATTTGGTATCATGCTGATTATATTAATTCACCCTTCACCTCCTATCCACACAGACAGGATTGACTGAGACTGTCAAATCCCAAATTTCTAGAATTTGGGATAGGGGTAGGGAGTCACTTAGAGACTCAGAGGTCTGCTTGTCCCTCCCCTCTAAGAACCAAATGTTTGCCCTTGTCCTGAGAGGTCTGCCCAGACCACCTTCCAGACCCAGCTCCACTCATTCTGTGACCTTGCACAGGATCCTGGGCTTTGAGACTCTGGCTTTTAGGCAACAGAAAGAACCAAAGCCATTGCAAGGATTCCTGTGGCCCTTTCCCTTTCTTCTACCCAGAACTCAATCTCATAAGGTAGATGATGTTGGGAGAGGGCATCTTAGAGAACCAGCACTCAACTGAATCAGACAGCTGTGAGCCATCCCACTCAAGTATATGTAGTAGGCAAACAAGAGATAAATATGCATTTTACTCAACACAATTAACAGGAATATAGGAAAAAAAGGTGTCAGTCATAGCAAAGTTAATGCCTTTTTGGTGGCAAAGGAACCAGAATGGCAGTAACTAGGCCAAATTTTGCAGGACTCCTACCAACTTCACCAATACCAGACTTATACAGGAATGATCTATTTCACCCACACTCCTCAAGAATGGTAAAGCAGAAAGCCGTCCCCACGGAGAAATGGGCCACTGGAGCCCCAGCTCAGGCTCTTTAAAATGTGGCAGCTACAGTTCATGAGGCTCCGGCAGAGATGTCTGAAACTCCTCAAGAAGGGTTTCACGGTCAGGGGAATGAATCCAGTCCAGATAGGTTTCTAGGTACAGGGGGAGAGACCTGCAGAGCAAAAAGAGTCATGTTTGAGGGTGAAGGATAGGCAGCCACTCCATCCCTTTCATTCATTACCACCCCCAACAGACTCAAGGACTCCAAGAAGCCAACTGCCCTCAGCCCCAACCCCGCAGGCCTCAGCCTCACCATGCAGCATTCTCCTGTGGCAACTCTGTTTGGGCCTTTAGCCTCCACCAGAGAGCAGTGGCCTCATGCCTCCGATCCATCCTCCTCAGAGTCTGAAGCAGGTGAAAGGAAGCATCTTGATTACCTGCAGCCCCACCCCAAAGTAGAAAGGCTTAGAACCTGACACAGCCTTAAGCATTTTATAAAAGGAGAAACTGAGGCTTAGAGCAGGAAAGTATCTTTTCTACAGTCACACATGGAACCAGGAGGGTCCATTCCCAACCATTCCTACTCCAGGGTACTGCCCGCCCAAGAAAAAGGGCTCAGCTGACTGCTTCTCCCCAGCAAACTCTGAGCATAGTTGTGGTCTTTGTGTCTGAGGACACTGGAAAGACTGAGGAACTCCAGAGAGCCCTCACACACACTTGCAAATGTCTTCAAGCCTGGGTATATCCCTAGGTATATATGGTACAACCTCATTCATCCCCTTCTATCTGGGAACATCACTCTTCCACTGATCCCCAAGTACCTCCCAGATGGCCCTCTCTGTCCTTGTACATCTGGACATAGCTGATATCATGCAAATATACATACCTGGGCACATTTGCACACTGAGAAGGAAGTCCTGTAGGGCTTTCGTATCTTGGTCAACGGCCACCCACTGAAGTCCACGACTAATCAGGGCAGCTGCCCGAAGCTGTTGTAGTGCCACATCTGATATACACCCCTTCTCACGATTGGAAGCAGGCCCTGGGGACCACCTCAAAGTCAAAAAAGTGTGTCCCTGCTACACAGGCACCTGTGTACTGTAGTACTACAGAATCCCAAGTACTCCTCCTTCTCTTCTTATGTCTGGAGTACCCCCCCCACCTTTTTTTAAAGTCTCCTGGTAGGCTAGGATACAAGGAAAGGCAACACATTCACCACCCCTCCCCTTCCAGGAGGGAAGAGGAAAATTGAGAGTCTAGATCACCTTGTTCTTCATCCTTAGGTGTGGTCCGGAAAAGCAGCTCAAGGCACCTGAAGTGGAACACAAAATAGGGGTGAGGAAGAGTCAACCTCAGAAACTCTACGGTGAAAAAAAAAAAAGAAAAGAAAGAAAGAAAGAAACTCTAGGGTGACTCGGTAAGAATGGAGCTTACTCAGGTCCCAATCAGCAAATTATCCCTCCACACTTCCCCTAGGATTCTGGTTGGCTTCCTGAGCTCACCGGCTAAATTCACTAATTGCCTCTTTTGGGGCCCCCAGCTGCACCCAGGCTTGACCCTGAAGCAGGTAGGTTGCAGAGACCCAGGATGGGCAGTGTGGTGACTCTTTGGTTCCTTTTCTGGCATCTTCCCTCAGCTGGGGCATCTTGGGAAGCAGAGATGATGTGCGGCTGAGTAGCTCCTCACATACAGTCAAGGCATCCTGGGCTCGGCCAGCCTGGATCAGTGCTGCAGCTGCCTCTAAGAACACCTCAGGCATACAAGGCCCTGGAGGGGAAGGCGGGGGAAAGAACTGGGGTGGGAAGAGGACACAGTGTCTTAAAGAGACATTAGTCACCATCCCCAACCTCTTCACCAGGCTCTGGTACCACAGAGACCACCCATTGCTTGCTACCCCGGACCTTTTGCTCGAGAACCTTTGTGGTCTAGCCTTCCAGCTTGGACAGACAGAATAGCAGAAGAAAGAGAAAACAACAGTCCTATTCTACTCCAGAGGAGACTCCAACCCTCTTACAGAGAATCTTGAAGACATACCCACCTTTGATTCTGAGCCATCCAGCACCAGAGCCAGTAGGTCCAAGTAATGCTCTGCAGCATCCTCTGCCCTGAGAAGTCATAGCCTATGAGCTTCATCTTAGGCCCTTAGCAGGGTCCGCCAAGGGCTCTAAACTAACAAAAGGATGCTCAAGGTCCCTGGGGAGTAGGGAGAGTGGGAGCTTGGGGCTCCCACTCCTTACAGAATGGATTTGGGAGATTTCAGGGTTTTACACTTGATCTTAGCCAAAAGGCCAAGAAGCGACTGATTTCAGAATTTTAAAGGTACAAGAGCTTAGTGTCTGGGTGAAGAATCTTAAGTTCAGGTCCAGCAATAAGGCAGAAGGTTGAGGAGTGGAAACCTATGTCCTACCACTGACTCGTCCACACAGCTGACGTGCAAGAACAGAAGCAGAATCACACCCCAGGGAAGGCATCAGAAATGGGAAAAGGAGCTCAGATGAGCAAGGCAGTGGAACCTCACCTTCCCACCTGTAAACATCGACTTGCTAGCAAGTACTTGGCCTGGCTCTGTGTGCCACAATGAAGGGGTGAGGCTGGGTGAGGTCTGGGGAGTAGTAACTCTACTTCAATGAGAAGCTGAGGGGCTTCAAAACTGTGAGTGACATTCAAGGCCTAAAAGGGACAAAAAGAAAAAAGTATATCTTTAATCTTTGGAAGTCCTATTTCCTTCTATTTACAATTTAATTAGTCTCCCTAACACTTCAGCAATCCCTGTATCTTCAGTCCCTTACCTCAACCAACAGCTCCAGACTCTCCAGCTCTGCTGCTGTGTTCCCCAGTTGCCGATACAGCCTAGAGGCCTCCAGAAGTGGGGGACCACATGTTGACCCCCCTTTCAGGGCTGCAGCCAAGTACAGCAGAGCTCTTTGTGGATTGCCCTAGAAGGTTGAGAGGACACAAGCCTCAGCTACCCTCATGACGCAGAAAGGTGTCTATAACACCCATAATTTCCCCGACCCCCACTAGGACTGTCTTTACCATTTTACGGAGACAGGTCCCCAGAGCCGTGTACACCTGGACCAACACAGGCCGTGAGCATAGACCTGAGGCTGCTTCTTGTAGGCTGCTCAGTGCCCTGGGCAGGCTTCCTGTGATCAGCTCCTGGAGGCCTAAGGTCAGTTCAGGGTTTAAACTTAAGGAAGCTGGGGGATGATAGGTAACAAGAAGTACAGAGAAGCTCCACTGAGCTGAATGGAACATGACAGGGAAGGTTTGAGCCAAAGGACCCCTTAAGACAGGGAGCGGGGAAGAAGGGATGAGTAGGACTGCTAGCTGACCTTGGCGATAGGCAGAAGCTGTAAGAAGGATATCCCTTAAGCCCCGGGCATCCTGCAGGGTCAGTGGAGCATCTGACTCCTCAGCTGGAGGGCTCCAAGTTTTCAGAAGCAGCAGCAGATTCTCAGAGGCCTCACTCTGAGGAAAGAAGGGTGATCAGAGGCTCTAAGCCTATAAACCACCTCTCCTCTCCTATCTCAGTCTATCCTGACTGGACCTTGAAATCAAGGGTCCTCCTGATTCCTGTTCCCTCAGTTTTAAGACATAGATAGCTATGGGGTGAGGATAAAGGGAGGATGAAAACCTTGGGGGCACTGATGATCTGTTTTAGTGAGCCTCCTCATTCAGTATGAGCCCAGAAGACTCAGGGCAAGAACTATGTGTGGGTTATTGATGAGAAGACTGAGCTGGGAGATGACTTCAGCAAGGTCAATAAAAGCCCTAACCCTATCCAAGATCATTAAGCAATTTGAAAAAACACTCAAGAGGCACCGGGGTGGCTGGGTTGCTTAAGTGTCAGATTCTTGATTTTGGCTCAGATTATGATCTCAGGGTCATAAGGTCAAGCCCCACATCTGGCTCTACGCTTGAGTCTGTTTGAGATTCTCTCCCTCTCCCTATGCCCTGCCCGTGCATATGATCCCTCTCTCTTTCTCTCAAAACAAATAAATAAATATTAAAAACCTACCACCACTCAAGAGAATCCCCCCAGTGAAAGACCAACCAGAACAATGTCACCAAGAGTCCCAGAGAGAATCCAGGTCTTCTAACCACCAACCCAGCAGCCTTTCCAGCACAAAAATGATGCTACTGCCACTGAGACAGGTGAGAAATAGGAAGAGACCCTTAGATCCAAGTTACTTCCCAAATTACCTGGTTGCCATTCAAGGTCTGCAGCAAGAAGGTCAAGTCCCCCAAACAGTCAGTGCTTAGCCAGACGGCAGCCTGCAGGCCAGCCAGGTGGTGAAGGGCAGGGAGCACCTCCAGGAGAAGGGTGGAATAATGGAGAACGGAGTCCCACAGCCCCCTGAGCCCACATTCCAGTCTGGGCCCCAACTTCTTCTGGGTCTCCAGCACTGTAGAGGACAAACATACAGCTGAGGTTGGGACCTCATCTCTGCTTTTCTCTTTCTGCAGGAGCCCAAAGGTCACAAAAAGTGCTCCTGGTCTGAAGAACACCTGGAGGATAAGAGAATTGCAACTCTCTCCATGGAGGTGACAAATTTTATTGCTCCTGATATCCCCTTTGCAAGTACTTAAACCCAGACAATCTGGCAGGGAAATGGAAAGCAATCTCTGGCCCTCACCTCTCTCCAGGCCCTGTTGGATATCCTGTGCCTGGTCCTCAGTGAAACCCTGGGCCAGGCTCGCCCTCAGGGTAATGAAATTGCAGGTAACAGTCAATTCCAAGGGGAGAACAGGAACAGCTGCAGGGAGCCCTGGAGGAACACAAGTTGATCTCACAGACCACTCCCCGCAGAAAGATTCCCCAAATAAGATCCAAACCCAGGGACGCCTGGGTGGCTCAGTTGGTTAAGCGGCTGCCTTCGGCTCAGGTCATGATCCCAGCGTCCTGGGATCGAGTCCCACATTGGGCTCCTTGCTCCGCAGGGAGCCTGCTTCTCCCTCTGCCTCTGCCTTCCACTCTGTCTGCCTGTGCTTGCTCTCACTCTCTCTCTCTCTGACAAATAAATAAATAAAATCTTTAAGATCCAAACCCAAAGATCTTCTCACCCCAACCAAAATGGCCATTTGCAGAGTTTGGAAAGGGCGAGTGATGGAGCAAAGAGATTCACCTGCACCAAAGTGAATTCCACTCCAGTCCTGTCTGTGACTTAAATAGGATCCCCTGTCCCCTGAGGAATTTTCTCAGTTCCAGAAATGCAGAACAGGAACTGGTCTCTAGCTGTGGGGGAAGGTAACTGACCAACCTGAGGAGTATCCTACTTACCCCTCAGACTATGGAGGAGTCCCCTGAACCCTTCCAGTGAATCTTGAGCCAACTGCTGTCGCCTCAGAGACAGACCCGAGTCCTGAGCCACCTAACAGATGTGGGATGAGGTATCATTGAGGATCAATCCTTATTTCTCCCCTTGCAACAGTGGCAAGGGATGATGTTCTCCAGTCATTTCTGGCTCCTGACGGGGGAAGCCAAACTCACTCCCTCCCCATCAGTTGCGGTAAATCCACCGGAAACCCCCTTTCTGGTAAACGAGGGTCCCAGCAACCGTGTTACCTTGGCCTGTCGAACTAGCTGGTCATTCTTTTCCCTCCACAGGTCTAGGCAGCTGGTGTGTGGCACTGAGGTGCCCAGAGGGTTCTGGTGCGACATGGTGGTCGAGGCTGGGGTTGGACACCTGGAGGGGAACCCTGAAAGGTAAGCCCGGCCCCGCCGCGGTCCCCACCGGAGCGGGGAGGGGTCCTTCCGCTTCCGAAACCCCCCGCAGCTCCTTTGCTCCCCTCCGGGCCCCAGCAGGAGCGACTCGCCCTTTACAGGAGAAATGGACTATCTCCTGGACACTGTGGCGGCTCCCACCCCCGCCTCTTCCATCTCGCCTCTGGTTGGCCCGGCCGGCAAAACTCTCGGCTGCGGTTGGTCCTCTTCAAGGGTTACTGCCCGCGGGAAACTCGAGGAAGAAACGAGTCGGGTAGCGATGGGTGAGAGAGGCTACGGCGGACCAGAGGGCGGAAGTGGTACTTTTCAGGGTTCGGCTTGCTAGTCCTTCGCGCAGGCCAAAACCCTGAGAAATCGATCTCGGTACTAGAAACCGTGTCCCATCCCTTCCCTCGCAGCCACACTTCCCGGTCTGTCTAGCTTTGCCCCCGCAGAGGGCAGGCCCGCGCAGTGCATGCTGGGAATCGTAGTACCGCCCGGAGTCGCCACAATATACCCAGCCGAGGCACAAAGTATCTCCAAAAACGAACTGAGGCCAGACCAGGGCCCTTGGTAATCCGCCCATCCTTTCTTTGCTCACCATGGAGCACCAGCACGCTACCGCATTCTGCTCAACCCTATGCAGGCCGACTGCTGGCAGAACGGCCCTGGGCTTGCACAACCCGCTCTGCTCAAAGGTACCTGCCCCTTTCAACAAATGAGACCCAAGAGAACTGGCTATCAGTACGCAGAAACAAAGCAAAACTGTGACCCTTACCACAGATAAAGCCAACTCAATATGGGTAAGCTGAACTTCATTAAGAACTTTTGCTACAAAGGCAAGATCAAGAAAATTAGGGGTGCCTGGGTGGCTCAGTGGGTTAAAGTCTCTGCCTTCAGCTCAGGTCATGATCCCAGTGTCCTGGGATCCAGCCTTGCATCAGGCTCTTCAGCAGGGCACCTGCTTCCCTTCCTCTCTCTCTGGCTTCCTCTCTGCCTACTTGTGATCTGTGTCTGTCAAGTAAATAAAATCTTAAAAAAAGAAAGAAAATGCAAAGTCAAAAATGGAGAAATTATTTTCCGATTATTACCTACCTTATAATCTTATAACCGACCAGTATCCACAATATGTAACTCTCAAAGCTCAATAATGAAAAGAATCTAAACCATTTTAAGATGAACAGAAAAACATGAATAGGAATTTTATGGGGAAAAAAGGTAAATGAATGGCTAAGCACCATATTAAAAAATGATTAGCCATCAGGGAAATGCAAATTAAAACCACAAGATAACCTGGCTGGCTCAGTATGTCTCTTGATCTTGGAGTTGCAAGTTCAAGCCCCATGTTGGGTGTAGAAATTACTTAAAAGAATAAAATCTGGGACGCCTGGGTGGCTCAGTTGGTTAAGCAGCTGCCTTCGGCTCAGGTCATGATCCCAGCATCCTGGGATCGAGTCCCACATCGGGCTCCTTGCTCCGCAGGGAGCCTGCTTCTCCCTCTGATTCTGCCTTCCACTCTGTCTGCCTGTGCTCACTTTCGCTCGTGCTCTCTCTCTGACAAATAAATAAAATCTTAAAAAAAAAAAAAAAAACCTTAAAAAAAAAAAAAAGAATAAAATCTTTTAAAAAAATCTTTAAAAAATAATAAAACCATAAAATACCATGACACATGTACACACACAGAATGGTTACAATTCTTAAAATGCAGATAATGCCAGGGGTACCTGGCTGGCTCAGTCCGTAGGGTGTGTGGCTCTTGATATCACAGTTTAGAGTTCTAGCTCCACATTAAGTGTGGAGCCTACTTTAAATAAATAAACAAACAAACAAATAAAAACACAGGTGATACCAAATGTTAGTGAGGATGTGGAAGAACTAGAACTCTTACACATAGTGGGAATATAAAATGTTATAGTTACCTTGGAAAATAGTCTCGCAGTTTCTTAAAAATTAAATCATAAGCTTATCATAGGACCCAAAAATTCTACTCTAGGGAAACCTCTCAAGAAAAATAAAAACACATCTACACCAAGAATGGTATGCAAATGCTCACAGCAGCTCCAAAAATATTCATAATAGCTAAAAAACAATGTCCATTAGCCATACAATGGACTATGACTCAGCAATAAAGAGGCAAAAACTGATACATGCTTCAACATGGATGAACCTTAAAAAATTCTAAGTCATTGGGGTGCCTGGGTGGCTCAGTGGGTTAAGCCTCTGACTTTGGCTCAGGTCATGATCCCAGGGTCCAAGGATTAAGCCCCACATTGGGTTCTCTGCTCAGCAAGGAGCTTGCTTCCCCCTCTCTTTCTTTGCCTGCCTCTCTGCCTACTTGTGATCTCTGTCAAATAAATAAAAATTAAAGACCACGTATTTGATGACCCCATTTGTATGAAATGTTCAGAAAAGACAAATTTAGAAAAACAGAAAACAGATCAGTGACCTGCAGTGAAACTGAGGATCAGTTGTAAACAAAGTATAGGGACTCTGTAGGAGTGATAAAATTTTTTCTAAAACTAGGGGCGCCTGGGTGGCTCAGTGAGTTAAAGCCTCTGCCTTTGGCTCAGGTCAGGATCCCAGGACACTGGGATTGAGCCCTACATCAGGCTCTCTGCTTAGCAGGGAGCCTGCTTCCCTACCTCTCTCTCTCTGCCTACTTGTGATCTCTGTCAAATAAATAAAATCTTAAAAAAATATTTTTTTCTAAAACCAAATTGTGGCATTAAACAAGGTTTCTTACATATGAACACCAAACACACAAGCAACAAAAGAAAAATAGGATGAACTGGACTTCACCGAAATTTTAAAATTTTGTACTGCAAAGACGATCAAGAAGATGAACACTATCAAGAAAAGGAAAAGACGGGGCGCCTGGGTGGCTCAGTGGGTTAAGCCGCTGCCTTCGGCTCAGGTCATGATCTCGGGGTCCTGGGATGGAGTCCCGCATCGGGCTCTTTGCTCAGCAGGGAGCCTGCTTCTCTCTCTCTCTCTCTCTCTCTCTCTCTCTGCCTGCCTGTCTACTTGTGATTTCTCTCTGTCAAATAAATAAATAAAATCTTAAAAAAAAAAGAAAATGAAAAGACTAGGGCAGTTGGCTCAGTCAGTAGAACATGGGTATCTTGATCTCAGCGTCAAAAGAATTCAAGTCCCAACTCAGGAGTGGAGTCTACCTAAAAAAAAAAAAAGAGGGACGCCTGGATGGCTCAGTCAGGTCAGTGTCCAGCTCTTGGTTTCAGCTCAGGTCATGATCTCAGGGTCCTAGGATTAAGCACTGCCTTGGGCTCCATGCTCAGTGTGTCTAATGAAGATTTTCTCTCTCCCTCTACCTCTCCCTGCACTTGCACACACACTCTCTCAAATAAATCAATCTTTAAAAAAAAAATGAAAGGACAACTCAAGAAAATGAACAAAGTATTTGCAAATCATGTATCTGACAAGGTATGTATACCTGAAATATATAAACAATGCTTATAACTCAAAAATTAGGAAAAAACTCAATTAATAAACAGAGAAAGACTCTGAATGGACAGTTCTCCAACAAGCACAAGAAAAATGCTCATTACCTTTAATCATCAAGGGCATGCAAACCAAAACCATGAAATACCACTTCACACCCACTAGGATGGTTAGAATCAAAAGTAGTAATTATAAGGCACGGATGTGCAAAAATTGGCACCCTTATATACTAACCATAAGAGTATTACGTGGTACGGCACCTTGGAAAACAAACTGGCAGTTCCTCAAAAAGTTAAACATAGATGTACCATTTGACCTAGCAATTCCACAATATACCACTAGGTATATACCAAAAATAAATGAGAACATACATCCAAACAAAACTTTTACATGGATGTTCAAAGCAGCATTATTTGTAAAAACTGAAAGGTGTTAAGAACCCAAATGGCCATCAATGAATGAACAGATAAAATGTGATATATCCCTGCAATGGAACATTATTTGGCCATAAAAAAGAAATGAAATACTGATACGTGAAGCAACATGGATGAACCTTGAAAAATTGGGCTGAGTGAGAAGCCCGACAGAAAAGGACACATATTGTAGGATACCATTTATATAAAATGTCCAGAATAGAAAACACAGTCAGAAAGGAGATTAGTGGTTGCCTAAGTTTAGGGATGGAGGTAGGGAGGGTTGGAGGGTGATAGGAAAATGTACCGAGTTTCTTTTGGGGGTGATGATAATGTTCTGAAATTGACTCTGGTGAGTTGTACAGCTCTGTGAATATACCAAAAGTTATTGAATTGTGCACTTTAAATGGCCAAATTTTATATGAATTGTACCTCAATAAAGCTCTTTAGAAAAACAGTGAGTTAGTGTGGAATGGGTGTTTTGATGTCAACTAGGAGGCAGGGATAAGAATTTTTAACCATATATCTTTCTCCAAAAGGATCTTGAAGTTAGATCAGAAGAAAAGGAAATAGCCGATGGCAGATCAGCATATTTTCCTTAGGCTTTAGGCTTCAGGCTCCAGGAAAGGAGGCTCCCTGCCAAGAAAAAAAAAGAAAGAAAGAAAAAAAAAGGACGAGGTGGAACCTGACTAGGAGAAGCTGAGGAACTGGAGTCCTGAAATCCTTCCCATTGGTGCTAGGGATGGAATAGGGTCTTTTCTTCTCACAGAGGTACTGTGTGCTTATTAAATGATGCCTGGGAATGGTGTCCACGAGACAGAGAAAAGCAAAGGGACTTTTTTCTAATTCATCTTTTAGTCTTTGCTGGGGCCTAACTTCTTTCTTTTTTAGTGTATCCCTGCCAAGGTTACCAATGTCCTATCCTCTAATTGCCTGAAATAGTATACATTTCTTATCATCTTTCTGTTTGACCTATGTAGCACTACAGACTATTAGCCATGAATAATTCCATCTCTTTCTTTAGCTACCACAGCCGTGAATGCCTTTCCTTCACACTCACTGCTAAGCAGCTTGTCTTTCTGCCAAGAAGAAGTGCTATTCCACAATTTTACATCTGTTCTTCTTTCAGTTGTTTCATCTCCTCCTGTCCTGGGCATTCTTGAACATCAAATAGCAGGCCTGACCCTTCTCTTCAGAGCTTCCCCCCACCCTCCTTTGAGGCACATTTCCATGAGAATTTCATGCCAGCACTGCAATGTGACACAGTAGTGAGATGGATGGAGAGCACAAGGGTCATGCTTTAAACTTATAATTTTGGTTTCAAGTCTGGAATAATCAATGGGACAAGATGAAATGCTATGTAAGAAGGGCATTAGGTCTGATAAATGATAGCAAATGTTGGAAACCTAGGGTGGCCTCCTAAGCCACTTTGTCCTAGAAGTGAAGGACAAAGGGTGCTCTGGGGTGAAAGAACCCAAAAGAGGAGGGAATACAGCACCGTTTCGGGTTTTAGACAATGAGTCTGTGTACTCCATGATGCCTGGGCTTGTCTTTCCAGCAGTCTCTGCTATCAGCCAAAGGATAAGAATTTAATAAAATACATTACACGGAAAAGAAAAGAAAAATGGCAGGTGGGATAACAGGAATGAAGTAAGGGGAGGAGGAGGAGGAGGAAGTAAGGGAAGTGAATTCAGACACTTTCAAACACTTCCCAAAGGTTTTCAGGCATAGGCAGGTCTGCATAAGATACAGGTGGGGGGCTCTGCCACCTCTCAGACACACATATTTACATTATTAGTTTATTCTTCTTTGGAGGCCACCCTCGAAAGCAAGAGTTAGGGAGCAGGCCCCACTATGATTTTGAATTATAAAATAATGAAGTCCCAGGTGTCAGTAGCTCCTGGCTGCATGGTGGTAAAAAGTGGAGCTAAGCCTCTCTTGCAGATGATCCAGCCAGCACCTATATAGGCCAGGCTAGACTGTTCTCCAGCTCTGCCTGTGGCCACAAACCAGCACTAGCTGCCTAGGCTATCTCTGCTGGGCCAGAACTAGCTGCCTGAACCAGGAGCTCACAGCACCATCCACTCGCATCACCAAAGCTATGCCCAGGAAAAGTCCCACGCTGCTCACAATAAAGCCCATGGCTTCAAAAATGAACCTGAAAAGAAAAGTGGAGAATTCTCAGGGGACACTGAGAGTAGGTCTAGAGCCTTTTCCCTGACGAGACAAAACCTGACCACCCTAATGTTCATTCTTTCCTCCAAGCTTCACCCTCCCCAACACCAATACTTCTCAAGCAAATCCACTTACTTGGGGGCAAACACCTTCCAGACCATGAGATGCCTGCGGAGGATGGAGGCTGCCAAGGCACAGGCCAGAATCTAGGGAGGACAGGAAAGGTCAATTTACTTGGGGAGGAGGAAACAGGTCAAAGGGAGAGTTGCCCCTGTGAGGACTGGAAGGAGTAGGAAAGTAGTGCATGTCAGTGGAAAAAAACCTGGGTTAGGAGTCAGGAGACTTAAGTCTTTTCCTGGCCTCACCATGACTCACTGTGTGACCTTGGACAAGCACTATCCACCTGTGCTGATCACATTCAGGCTCTGCCTCCCAGGTTGAGAGGAAGATGTCAGTCACACCTTCTGCCTCTGAAGAGAAGGAAGATCCATGACATAGTCTGGGAAAGAATCCTGGCCATCACCTCAGTTTTTCCTGTCTGTCCACTAATGAAGGAATCGCCAAATGCAATCAGCAAGGTCCAGATCTAGCTTATAGAGAGGAAACAATCCAAGGCTAGGATTTAGGAGACCCAAGTTCAAGTCTCAATACAGCCAGCCCCTTGAGGCCACAGCCTTAGGCAACCATTTTGCTTATCTGTACTTCGGTCCAGGCTCTCCCCCAGGGTTTTGGCAAAGTATGAAAGAATGTGATGTACAGGCATGAGAAAAGGTCACTAACTCCGTGCTCTCTCTCTGCACTCACCTGAATACCGAGGACAAAGAGGTACTTGAGGCCCAGCTGCAGCAGCGCTGCATTGAAGTGATGAGGTGCATCCCGGAGCCGCATCTCCATCAGTGGCTCCTCTTCCTCCTCAGGCCTGACTCTGGCTTCAGCTTCATTCCCTAGGGACTGCCACCTCTTCCGGGGCCCTTGACTCTCACAGAGGAAGGGCCAGAGCAAAAGCAATGGGCAACCTACTGCCTCAGGGGGAAGGCAGGGCTAGAATCAGTGGAGGCCCTAGGAACCAGGCCACCCCGGCCCCCAACCACCCTAGCCGACTAAGGCTCCAGGAAGTGCTGGCCAAGGGGTGCCCAAAGATCCAACAAAATAACCTCGCCCCACTCAAATCCAGGGGTCTCCTTTCTCTCCAGAAAGTCAGGGTAAACAATGGAAGCAACGGAGGAATAAAGTACCTGCAAAGAGGAGATGGGAGGCAAAGGTGTTGGCTCCCACCAGCAGAGCAGGCAGCCAGGTGGAGGAGCCATGACCCTCTGGGAATCCCACGAAGGCTGCGTGCCAATGAATGGCTGGAAAGACAGGCTGGTGGCCCATGGAGTAGAAGCTCTGCGTGGCCATGAGGGCCCAAGCAGAGACTGCCTGCCATGGCACAGTAAAAGGACCTGGGGGAAGACAGAAACCTCTTCACAGTCACATCCCATTCCCTAATCCATAGCCTACTGCCTGGCAGTCAGATCCTCCTACTGCTTCAGTGCTACACACATACATGCCCCTCACCCCGACCTCCTTACATGCAACACTCTGCTATTCTAATTCCCTCTTTGGCACTAAGCCTCCATTTCTCTAATCTGAACTGTGTTCCATCTCTCTCTCTCTCTCTATCTCTCTCTCTCTCTCATATACAAACAGCTCACTATGACTTTACACACTTGTAATTCCCCACTCCCATTCCCACTCCCACTCCCACTTCCTGGAAAATCAGGAAATGAACTCCATGAAGGTGCAGCATTTCCACTAAGAAATGAATCTTAGAGTACTCATGTCTCTCCCTCCTTCATGAGCCTTGCTGAGAGCCAGTGGCAGGGATCAGTTAGCTTGGCTACACCAGGAAGACCATCCCAACTTTGTGAAGAATCTGAGGAGCAACACCTCCCTGAAAACAAGCGAGGCTGAAGTCACATCACTACTGTCCTTGGAGGAATAAGGGCTGAGAAACGTATTTACCAGGGGTGGTGATGGGTATCCCAGCAGCAAGCAGATGCAGGAGAAGGAAGCTCTGCAGAAACAGAAGCAGGAACACCAGGCTAACGCGCTCTGCATGCAATAGCAGAAGTGGGAAGGCCAAGAGGGTGAGTGCCGTGACCATAGCAGCTGAGTAGACACTCCCCAACTGATAGGCCGCCACAGTCAGGGGGCCCCGGGATCTGGTCCTCTCTAGCCGGCCCCGGAACTCCTCTTGCATGTGTCGATAGATCTGAGGTACCACATAATCCAAGTCAGCCTGAGAAGTGGGGGGGCCTGAGAAGGGAGTGAGGACAGTCCTGGTCCTTGGGGCTCCTGTCGTAGCCTTTACTAGCACTGTCACGGGCCTCCAGAGCAGCAGCATGAGCCCTGAAGCGGCCAACACGGCCACAGCCCTAGGCAGCACAACTGATGCCCCAGCAACCAAGGCCCGGAGACGTGGGGGTGCTTCATCAGCCCCCGACGCCAGCGCCCAGTAGGCAGCAGTGCCCAGTACCATTAGGGGCAGCCCCCAGCGCACAAAGAGCACAGAGGGCTCAGGACTCTTGAGATTGCTATAGCGGCGAAGCCATAGGCGCACGACAGCTAACAGGGCTACCAAAGCCCCCACACAAGCTCCATACCACAGATTCTTGGCTCGACCACCCACCATGGATGCCAAGGGACTCAGCCAGGGAGAGGAACGGCAAGCAGGTGTCTCTTCAGGGCAGCGATGAAAAAGCCCAGCTAGCCTTATACATAAAAGCAACCCTACTCCAAGTCCCAGGGCATAAGTACCACTGTGTCGGGGAGGGCCCGTAGAGGCTGGAAAACAAAGGCGGGGCATTGTGAGCAGCTTAGGTGGGAGCAACTTGCCCTCCCAGTGAAGCTGGGCAATCAGGAGCAAGATGAGGGAACCCAAAAGGAAGGGGGTGGCCCTCGCCTCAGCTACAACAAAGCTATCAGAGAAGAAAGCAGCAAAGCGAATGAGCAGGAATAATAGGACAGGCCCAGGGATGGGAAGTAGGGCTTCCAGGGGCCTCTTGGACCCCCAGCCAGCCCATGCTTTCCACAGAAAAGGCAGGAGTGAGCCCACTGCAGCCATAGCCCCTAGGACCACTGGATCCAGCCTCAGCCCAGTAGTTGTCAGGAGTCCAGCACACACTATGGTACCAGCCAGACCACAGGCCATAGGTATTAGGAGGAAGGGGTGGAAGCAGAAGCCTGGGGATGTCGCCCACTGGGATACCAGCAGACAAAGAAAGCAGGCAGCGGCCATGAGAGCAGCACCCCCGGCCATGCGACCCAGAGAGAAACGAGCCCAAGACTGAATGCACATGGCCCGAACTCCCCGCAGGAACTGCTGCAGCTCAGTAATCACAGTCTGTAGTGCTGCCTCAGCCCCCTGGGGGCTCTGCAGAAGCCGCTGGTAGTCAGCAGAGGCATTGGAGAAAAGGTTCTGCAGCCGATGAAGCTCCGTAATTTGAAGGTCCTGAGAAGCAGCTGAGTAGGCGTGAAGAAATCGGGATACCTGGCAAAAATGGTCAGAGACCAAGGGGAAAACATCAGAGATATCAACCAGGACAGAGGCAAAGATAGCTGTTATCAAAAGGGGTATCTGGAAATCAGGGACCTGAACTCTGTCTGGAACAGGGGGGAAGGGAGGGAAGGAGGACATGACTGTGGAAGGTGGGATTAAGACTGAACAAATGACAAGTGATCATTATGCTTCTCCTATGCCCACCCTAGTCCATCACCTACCTGCTGGGCATTGAGATGGAGAGCTGAGGCTTGGGCCAGAGCAGAGGAGTGAGGCTGGGCATCTTCAACCTCTGAGAACAGCTCAGCCATCACCTCCCCAATGTTCCCAAACGGAATGGGCAGGCCCAGCAGCAGGGCCAGCGTAGGAACAAGGCTGATTTGAGGAACTATCTCCGGCTCCTAGAGGAAAAGGAGAGGGGCCAATGGGTTCACCACAGAGCTGAGATCAGGATTTGGGATGGAAGACATAGGGACCTCAGTAGGAAATGAGTGGGGGATGCCCAGAGTCATGAATTTGAGAGCCAAAAATGGAGAGAGCCACAAGAATGCTGTGATCATAATTCAACTGAATACCAAGAGACCAGACAAAGAACACCCCAGGCCTCACCTCTGGGGGGGCACCAGGAAAGAGGGCTTTGGGACTGTACAGAAAAAGTGCAGCAGAGATCTCCAGCTCACTGTCTCCTCCATGGTCCCCAGTCATGGTCATCCCATGGTCCCCAATCACAACCAGCAGTGTGTCATTTTCCAGACGCTCCACAAGTCCCCTGAGGGCCAAGAAATACATCAGGAGGTAGGAATGGATAAAGATTTTCCTAGGAGATCATTCCCCGCCACCATAACTTCCATTAGGAGGGTCTAGACTTTTGGCAAAGAGATACCTCTTCAGTCATGACCCTACTTCCCAAAGTCACATGCTGAGTTACTCAAGATGGATGAGGCCCCTAACTTCAGAAAAATGCCTAGAAAAGGCAGAATTCAGCAAGGAAAGAGGCTCCAAGATAAAGACTTTTTCTCTTGGGTCAATATATCCTAAGATTCTCAGACACAAACCCATTCCCCCAGCCAATATCCCACACTCACTGGATCACCTGGTCCATTTGGCTAAGTTTCTTGGCCATTTCAGGGTGGTGAGGGCCATACTTGTGGCCACAGTGATCCACACCCAGGAAGTGAGCAATCAGCATATCCCATTTACCACTGTCCACTGTGAAAGGAAAAACACTAAGCACAGGGGACTAAGGCCCACTCCTCAACCCCAGCCAAGTTCTGACACTATGTGAAGGGACACAATCCCAGGCCACTGTATCCACGGGAAGCTCAGAATTTGTGACCTGAAGTAGCCCTCCACAGCTCCCAGTCTTGGGCCTGCCTCTGGCCCCATGCTCACTGGTTGGATACAGGTGTTCCAGGATGCCATTGTCCACTGTGTGCAGGTCTCTGACATTGAAGGATGGGAAGAAGAAAGCTTGGGAGAAAGCTCCAGGGAAAAGATCTTTCCAGGTATCATCTCCCATGAAGACCACACGCCTTCCTGCAGGGACATGAGAGTGGGTCACAACCTAAGCAAGAGTCAAGGCAGAGGGAAAGAGAAGAGGATGCCCTTTATAGATGTCTCAGAAATCTCAACCAGCAATTTCACCCAGCAACTCTTTATCCTTCAAGGCCTAAAATTTTCTGCTATGAAGCTTTCCCTGATAACCATACTTTCCCCAATAACCAGACTTCTCACTCCTTGTTTCTACAAAAGGCTCTGCTAGTTCTCAATCCCTAGCTATTTTTGCTACTCTGTTTTTCCTGGGTATATGCTGCTTTTTCCAAGTCAGTGAGTGGACAAGGTATGGCACCCTCTGCACTTTCCTCCACACTTATGAGAATATCAGACTCACATCGTCTCCTCTTCATTGCTCTACTGCCTCTTACTGAAAGCTCCCCAAAAGTAAAACCAACACTCCATGCAGATTAAAAACTCCAGAACGAAAAAGCCCACACCTGCACTTGCTGCATGCAGGGCTCTGGTCTCTCTCTCTCTTCCCCTGTCCTTGCACAGCAGTCTAGCATGCAGTTGAGCACCCAAAGTTCTGGCTCTCTGACCTCTAAAGAGAAAATATGGTAAGGTATTCTGGCTTCCAAAGGGGCCCAGACTAACCTGCACTGGCGAGCTGCTTAATGAGATTGTCTTCCACTATGGCATAGCTGGCAAAGTTACTGCCAGCATCGATAAAGGTAGGCAGTGAGCCTGTGGTGAGGGCCTTCAGGCGCTGCATGGTGGTGGTGGGGGGATCCGCCTTAGATTGGTAGAGCCTGGCATGGTGGGGCTGAATCTCCAGGATCCTTTGCAAGGAGTCCAATTTGCCCAGGAAGGGCAGAGAGACAGGAGGCTCTCCAGGACCGTGGGAGCGCTGGGGATGGGCAAAGTCAAATCTCAGAGCATCTATCAGCACCAACACAAGCCGAGAGAATCGAGAAGCCATCCAGCAGGCCCCAGGCTTCCCTTGGCTCCCCCATGGCAGGGACCCAGGGCCTGGGGGCTCTTGGCAGCTGCTATGGTTGGTGAGTTCCAAACGGGTAAGCAGGAAGCCACTGGTGAAGAGAGCAATGCCGGCATAGAAGAGGAAGCTGACCCAGGCCAGGAAGAGCAGCACTGAGATCTTCTGCATCCTGCTGGTAGCGGGGAAGGAATTCATCACTGTAGGGTAATGTATATTCTGGTGCCTCAATACAAAGCAAAGCAAAAATCACTTCCTCTTGGAAGCCTTCCGGAGGATAAACAGCCCCATAGCCAACCCAACGCAATGTTCCTCTCCATCAGTTATACCAGTGTTTCCAAAGATGAGATCCGCAGACTATGGGCATCAACCTGGAGCAGTTGTTTAAAATGCTGATTTCCAGGCCCCACCCCAGATCTACTTAATCAGGATCTTTAGGGGTGGAGCTAGGGATTTGCACATGTACTCCAAGAGAGTCTAACGATGAAATGCACAGTCCACGAGGGAAACTTATTCCTACTGGTAGAAAGCTCTCTGACAGCTCATTTCTTCACCTCTCTCCTTGCCAATCTCAAAACCCCTGGGGTGGCCAGGGCTTGCAACCGCAGGGTAACCCGGGCGGGACTGACGGCGCCGCCTGGTGGGGACCACGAGGACCAAGGGGAGGAGTCACGCTCAGCTTCCGGATGGCCAGTATCGCCAGGAGACCGGAGTCGCAACCTACCCCGCGCAGCAAACCAGAGTCACAGGGTCTAGGGCTTGTTGGGCCTCGCCGGGACCCACACATCCGGACGACTCTGCTTCATCTGGTGGCTACCCAGACTTCTCCTGGGCGCCGTGGCTTCGGTACTTAGAACACTAGGTTGCGAGCTGCGGGGTATGGGTCCCTTTGGAAAAGGGGAGTGACCAGTAGGAAGAGCGAGTAGATTCTCGAAGACCCTGGCTCACCTTGAACGATGCCCGGAAGCGCAGCAGCAACGCCTGCCCACTGGCACCACAGACAAGCGCACGCCGGACAGAGCGGCCCGCGGGGGCCCTCAGCGCCATCTGCCGGCGCCTCCGAAGAAGTTCGGCAGGGAGCGCCGGACCCGCCCCAGGAGGAGAATTTGATGAGAGATCATAGTAGTTCAAGAGAATTAGGAGCAGGGAGCTAAGCTAGAAGAGCTCAGGGAAGCACTGGTCATTCTTGATTAAGCCTAAGAACTGTCCTTTTGGAATCAAACTTAGCATGAATCTTAGCTCTGCCACTCGCTGGCATTATTGGGCATTACTTCATCCATAAAGTAGGGATAACTATTTTCTCCTTTTTGCTTAGCTGACACCAACTGATAGATTTTATTATTCCCCCTCTTCATGTATTTTCACTGTATCTTCCAATTTAGTAATTTAAAAAATACTCCCAATTTAAAAATGGGCAAACGTGTGGCAACGGACGGGCTCAGTCGCTAGAGCATGCAACTCTTAATCTTGAGGTCGTGAGTTCAAGCCTCACATCGGACAAAGACCCCCGCTTTAAAATAAATAAATAAATAAATAAATACATAAAATTTTACAAGATTTTATTTATTTGACAGAGAGAGAGATCACAAGTAGGCAGAAAGACAGGCAGAGGGAGAGGGGGAAGCAGGCTCCCTGCTGAGCAGAGCTGGATGTGGGGCTCCATGTGAGGCTCTATCCCAGGACCCTGAGATCATGACCTGAGCCGAAGGCAGAAGCTTAACCCACTGTGCCCTCCAGGCACCCATATAAGATTTTTAAATGGGCAAAGGAGGGGCGCCTGGTTGGCTCAGGCAGAAGAGCAGGCAACTTTTGATCTTGGGGTTGTGAGTTTGAGCCACGTTTGGTGTAGATATTACTTAAATAATTTTTTAAAAGATTTTATTTATTTGTCAGAGAAAGAGAGAGAGTACACACAGATAGAGTGGCAGGCAGAGGCAGAGAGAGATCAGGCTCCTCGCTGAGCAAGGAGCCCGATGCAGGCTCAGTCCCTGGACCCTGGGATCATGACCTGAGCTGAAGGCAGCCACTTAACCAACTGAGCCACCCAGGTGTCCCAAAATAAATAAACTTTTAAAACACAAGCATGTTTTTAAAGAATAAATAAATATAGGCAAAAGATCTGACTTTTCTCCAAAGAAAATATACACATTAACATTGCACCAATTAACATAGGAAAAGATGCCCAACATCATTAAGCATCAGGGGAATACTAGAGATACCACTTCATACTCACTAGGATGGCTGTAATAGAAAGGACAAAAAACGAGTACTTGGGGCGTCTGGGTGGCTCAGTGGGTTAAGCCGCTGCCTTCGGCTCAGGTCATGATCTCAGGGTCCTGGGATGGAGTCCCGAATCGGGCTCTCTGCTCAGCAGGGAGCCTGCTTCCTTCTCTCTCTCTCTCTGCCTGCCTCTCAGTGTACTTGTAATTTCTCTCTGTCAAACAAATAAATAAAATCTTAAAAAAAAAAAAAAAAAACGAGTACTGGCAATGGATGTGGAGAAATTTGAACCCTCACTCACTGATTTTGGGATTGTAAAATGGTGCTTTGGAAAACAGTCTGGCAGTTCTTCAAAAGGTTAAATATAGAGTTACCATACTCCCCAGCAGTTTGACTCCTAGACATACATCCGAGAGAAATGAAAAGCATATGTCCACACAAAAACTTGCACTTGACAGTTCATAGCAAAACAACCCAAATGGCCTTCACCAATAGACAGACAGATATTGTATGATGTACTATATCATACAATAGAATATTATTCTGCCGGGACGCCTGGGTGGCTTGGTTGGTTGGACGACTGCCTTCGGCTCAGGTCATGATCCCGGAGTTCCGGGATCGAGTCCCACATCAGGCTCCCGGCTCCATGGGGAGTCTGCTTCTCCCTCTGACCTTCTTCTCGCTCATGCTCTCTCTCACTGACTCTCTCTCAAATAAATAAATAAAAAATCTTAAAAAAAAAAAAAAGAATATTATTCTGCCATAAAAAGTAACGGAGTACTGCTACCTGTTATTACATGGATGAAACTTACTAAGTGAAAGAAGCCAATCACAAAATAGCATTTTATATTATTCCATTTACATGAATACAAAAAGCTACAGAGACAGTACATTAGTGTTTTCCTACAACTGGGGGAAGAGAGGAGTGACTGCTAATGAGTACAGGGTTTTGGTGGTGTAGTAGGGATGGAGGAGAGATGATGAAAATGTTCTAAAATGGTGATGGTTGCACAACTCTGAATACACTACAAATCACTGATTTATACTTTAAATGGGTGAATGTTACGTGAATTACATCTCAAGAAAGTTACTTTTAAAAAACATTTTATTTTTTCAGTGTTCCAAGATTTATTGTTTATGCACCACACACAGTGTTCCATGAAATATGTGCCCTCCTTAATATCTACCACTAGGCTCACCCAACCCCCCCCCCCACCTCCCTCTCCTCCAAAACCCTCAGTTTGTTTCTCAGAATCCACATTCTCTCATGCTTCGACTCCCCCTCTGATTTCCCCCAATTCACTTTTCCTTTCCTTCTCCCAATGTCCTTCATGTTATTCCTTATGCTCCACAAGTGAAACCGTATGACAATTGACTTTCTCTGCTTGATTTATTTCACTCAGCATAATCTCCTCCAGTCCCATTCATGTTGATAGAAAAGTTGTGTATTCAATCTTTCTGATGGAGGTGTAATATTCCGTTGTATAGATGTATCATATCTTCTTTAGAAAGCTACTTTTTAAAAAAAATATTTGAGAGTGAGAGAGACAGAGATAATGAGAGCACAAGCAAGAAGGAGAGGGAGAAGCAGGCTTCCCAGGGGGCTCAATGAGGGCTCAATCCCAAGACTCCATACCAGAACCCCAGGATCATGACCTGAGCCAAAGGCGGACTTTTAACCAACTGAGCCACCCAGGTGCCCCTCCATAAAGCTACTGTTATAAACAAAAGCCCTCTCCATTGGTTTCAGATTTCACAGTAAAGCCCAAGTTCTTGTAGTCCTGCATGGTCCTACAAGTCTTCATGCCAGCTCTGGCTTCCCTCTCTCCCTCTCTGATTTATCTAGTTGCCACTTCTTTGCTTCCTTAAGTTTGTTCCATCTATTTTAATTTTTTTGCTTTTTATTTTTAACTTTTAACTTTTAAATTTTAACTTTTGCTCTTCCAGTTACAATGGCCTTACCGCCGTCACATTTAGAATCTCCAGGTTTACTCCCAGGTGCTCAAATAGGTCTTCCCCTCATCTCCATATCTAGCTCAAATATAACTTCCAGAGGTTTCCAGGAACATAATGTTACAGATTACAGCCTCCTCTCCCATCTTCCTTCTTTTTCTTCTGTAGCACAATTCACTAAACATCTTATTAATGATTTGTCCCTTCCAAATAGAAATTAAAACTTATTGAGGGATATCTGACTGGCTCAAGTCGGTAGAGCTTGTGACTTGATCTCGCAATTTTAAGTTTGGGTCCCAAGTTGGGTATAGACATTAATTAAAAATTAAATGTTATAAATAAAATAAAAATAAAATCTTAAAAGAAAAAAACCCTTTTTTCTCTCTCATTGAGAGCAGGGAATTTAGTTCTTCATTATTATATATCCTTAGTGCCTGGCATGTATTTTGGGGTTCAATAGTTATCAAATAGTTAAATGAGTAAATTCTAATTCAGACAAATGTTGAAAAATGTCATCCCTTCACCTCCATCCCAATGGGTCCTTACTTCAGTTCAGGCCTCATCATCCCTTCCAGGATTGTTGAGGCCGCCTTCCTACTGTCTTTCTGCCTCCCATTTCATCTTCAAATACCCTGCCCACATTGTACCAGGTCAGTTGTATCTAAAGCACTAATATGACTACCTTAATCTTCCTAAAAGAATTCAGGAAGGGAAAAAAGAAAACCTTCATGGCTCCCTCCCTATCCTAAGGCTGAAGTCCAAATTCTTCGTATTCTATCTCCTTGTGCTGTGGACCTTGCCATACAGTTACACACCCTAACATCCCACCCTTCAGCCTTAGCAAACTCTGAATGTTCCAACTTCTCTGGAACTGTGGGCCTCCGCATATTCCCAAACCCTAGCCTGGTGAAGGCATTAATTTTTCCAGCCTGAGCTCAATGGCAGAGTTGGCAGCCCTGTTGCTCGCACCAGAACCTTCTCCTATCCTAGCACTTATCACTTTGTATCTATTTCCTTGTCTGTCTTCCCTGCCCAACTTGAGTCTGTGAAAGCAAGAACCACTGGGTGGGTCTAAACTGCTTTTGTAAACTATGTCTAGGACTGAGGTTGGCCTATGGTAGAAATCATGAAATTTTTGAAGGAATAAGTATCTTCAGTTCCGGAAAACTCTTTAAGCATTCAGCAAGACTGTCCTGCCAGCATAGTTCTGTCTCCCATAAAAAAAATCCCCCCAGGGGCACCTGCTGGATGGGTCAGTTGGTGGAGCAGAGGAATCCAGCATGTGAAATAATCTTTTTTTTTTTTTTAAAGGTTTTATTTATTTGAGAGAGCTTAGGAGAGCACACATATGTATGCAAGCAAGGGGAGGGACAGAAGGAGAGGTATAACCAGACTCCCCGATGAGCAGGGAACCCAATGCAGGGCTGGATCCCAGAACCCTGGGATCATGAACTGAGCTGAAGGCAGACACTTGAAGGACTGAGTCACACAGGTGCCCCAAGCAGGTGACTTTTTATCTTGGGGTTGTGAGTTCTAGTCTCACATTGGGTATAGAACTTACTTAAAACAAAATGAAACCAATCCCCCAAACACCTGCTCAAATTCACATCCCCATAGTTAGCAGGAGGAACTACACTCCCCAGCTGGCAGTTTAGTAGACCTGTGGCTTAATCCTTCCACCCTATCCCAAAGCTTTTCCTAAAGATAGGATGATTTTATCTACACGAGGTTCATTCTTACTCATGGAGGAATCAGCTTCCTAGACCTGAGAGGCCTGGAGGATGGAAGCAGACATCCATGGAAAACAATGGTGATTTTTTCCCAACTTCATTCCCCAATCAAAGAAGACAGTTTCTGGTTTGCCACTGGCAAGTTTATTACATGATTAAAGTTCAAATAAAAAAATAATAACAAAATCTTGGCAGGGAAGCTAGAACCAGAGTCTGGGAGTACTGTTTCCCTGTCCCCAGCCTCCCTGGCCAAGCCCAGCTCCATTAACTCAGTTTGACTCGATCAAATTCCTCATCAAGACTTCCATCTGTGCCCTGGACATCTCTGCTGCTCCCGCTGGAGACTGAGTCCTTGGCCCCTGGCACGGGGGCTTTGGTGAGGGCCCCATATACACCCATGGCCTAAGAAGAGGGACAAAGAGAGAGCCATGAGGACACATGAGAGAAGGCACATCCCAACCCACCAATGACTACAAAGAAAGTGGGGCTGGGCCCAATATGGTTGTTTTCCCTTTCTCTCTCTCAAGACTCAAACTTTTGAGCTGATTCTAGGAATCTTATAAGCTGTCAAAACAGGGTCACCCTCAAAATAATGGTGTAAGTATCTGCCAAAAAAAGAGATGTCTCAAGAGCTCCCCTATCTACAAGGGTGAGGAAAGTGTTTCATTCTTAGAGATTTATTCTCTACAGAGTCTAACAGGAGGTCCAGGTCTCATGGAACTCCAAAAGCCTCCACGGTATATAAGTTGTGATGGTGATGGTGGGGTCTCAGTTTCTGGCATTGGTGTTGTGCTGGGTCCTCGGGGCACTCTAACCTGGGCCACCATACTGGTGACATCTCCAGGGTTCGAGGGCAGCAGAATAGTGTTGGAGTCCTTAGCCAGTTTGGAGAACGCACTGACATACTGCTCAGCCACAGTCAGTGAGGCTGCTGCATCTCCATTCTGTAGCCATAGAAGGGAAAAAAAACACAGATCACAGACTCGGACAAGGGATTGGGGACAGAGGGTACGTAGAGGGGAGGGGAGAAAAAAGAAGTTGGACTCCTGAAAAAAGGATCAGATCACAATGCAGATCACAATACAAGAGATCATGTAATCTGGCTCAATGGAACACACAAAGGCAGGAACTTATCCCAAGGGTAGATGAGAAAACCTCTTCCATTGTCAATTCCTGTCCCCGACTCCCAACCTGGGGCCTCTTACATGTTGTGTCAGAGCTGCAGCCAGGATCCGAATAGCTTCAGCCTTAGCTTTGGCCTTGGCCAGAACTGCACTGGCCTCCCCTGGAAGAGAAGAGACAAAGCTTTACTCATGAGGTCAGGGTACATCAAAGCTCCTGTCACAGCACCAACCCTCAAAGATCCACACCCTGCTCCTCCCTCAGCCTCTACCCTCTGCAGACCTGCTGCCTGATTTATTTGTTCAGCCTTTTCCGCCTCGGAGGCCAGGATCTGTGCCTGCTTCTTCCCCTCTGCCACGTTGATGGCTGACTCTCGGGTCCCCTCAGACTCTAGAACTGTGGCCCGTTTTCGCCTCTCTGCCTCCACCTAGAAGGCCCCCAACAAGCCCCATCAAAAAGAAGCCAGAATAAACTCTTACAGAGACCTGTAATATCATGATAGGGAAGGGAGTCCAGGTACTCATGAGACTGGAGCATCCCGAAGTCCTCTTCCCCATCCCTCCCTGGCCCCCACCTGCATCTGCATGGACTCTTTCACCCGGGGTGGCACGTGGATATCCTTGATCTCATAACGGAGGCAGCGAATGCCCCAGCAGTCAGCAGCCTGATTGATGGCGTCCACAATGCTAGCATTCAGGGACTCCCGCTCCTGGAAAAAGAGGTATAAGTTCCATGGCCTCAACCCACTGATCAAGGGTCTAAGCTGAGAAG
This sequence comes from Mustela nivalis, assembly GCF_964662115.1. Taxonomy (NCBI): domain Eukaryota; kingdom Metazoa; phylum Chordata; class Mammalia; order Carnivora; family Mustelidae; genus Mustela; species Mustela nivalis. The sequence continues at coordinate 57,863,388 of NC_139032.1, forward strand.
TGCCTCTGACTAATCTTGACCCCCAGAAAGAACTGAGAGTGAGAGGTATGTGTCTTTCAACACTAACTCTGGCTCAGATCCCCTTACCCGGAAGACTTTGTCCAGAGAGAGTTTGCCGAGCTCTGATCTCATGGTTGTCTGAGCTAGCTGTGTGACAGCATACTCAGGGTCCTCTACACCATAGCTTGCCTGAAAAGGGCATGGACAGTTTAAGAAGCTTGAGTTGAGGATTTTAGTGAGAAAAGCAACTCAGAAGCTGAATAAAGCAAGTAGGAGATACCTTGTAAGGGTCCATGATTCGCAGATAAAGGACTCCATCGATTTGCAGAGTTACATTGTCTACAGGTACAGGAGTGGGAGAGAAAAGGGGGAAAATCAGGCCTCCAATTTTCAGTCAACTCATTCTCCTGAGCTCTGGATCTCCTGCAACCACATCCTAATGGCCTCAGAAAACCCGTGTCACCCTGCACCCCTCACCGAGAGTCACAGCCGACTGCTCAGGCACGTTGATGACAATTTCCTTGAGACTCTGCACATATCGGATCCGGTCTAACACAGGGATGAGGATGTTCAAGCCCTGGGAAGAGGAGTCATGGGTCCTCAGGATGAGGGTTGTAGGGTTGGGATTCAAGCTAGGCCTGGAGTGGGTATGGAATCAACATGTGGTACATTCCAAGTACAGCAGAAAGCTGGGGGTGTCAATGGTAGGGAAGCCCAAGAGGATAGGAATACAAGGCTGCACATCTGAATGGAAGAGAGAATCAAGGGAATAGGCGCCAGCAGAGTAGTAGACGGGTGGAGCTGAGAGAGAGTAGATACGGGAGATACCCAAGAACGGGGTCTGTGGGATGCTAGAGCAAACAGGAAAAGATGGTAATATGGGTATGAAGTTCAGCAGCCTGCGGTTCGCTAGGTCTGGCTGGGGGAGTTGGAAACCAAAGGTGGGGGCAGGCTCAAAGGAGATCCCACCCCATTCGCCCATGTCATGGGGGAATTCGCCATCCGGCTGGCTCTGAGTGGGCAGAAGAGGTTCTCACAGGCTCCAAGATCCGATGGAATCGGCCCATTCGTTCCACCACCCAGGCCTCCTGCTGCGGCACAAACAGTACCACGGTGTTTCGGGGCAATCCAGAGGAGGCGCGACGCGGAGCACGACCAGAAGCCTGTACGGAGCCCTAAAGAAAAGACAAGGATTAGCTAAAACCCCAGCCGGCGGGGCACCACGCCCTTCTCGGCGCCTGTCCAGGAGACATCTTCCTAAACCGCGACCCTAAAGGGTCCTCCGAGAGGAACTCACGTGGATACCATGACCTCTGACCCCAGTTCTCTGACCAAACTTAGAATCCCGCTTCTTCCCAGGTACGGACCCAGGTGCTCTCTGGCCCGACCTTTGGATTAGGTTCCCCCGAACTCACCCTCAGCAAAAGGGCCCCAGTCCCCCGCGCCGCGCGCGCCAGCATTTCCCACGGCCGAAGGACCTCCGGAACCAACGAGACGAGGAGCAGAGAGGTCGCTCTAGAATCCCGGACCGGAGCCTTTCCTCCTATATTTCCACTCCCCAGACGTACTTCCGGCGGTCTGCCCCCCTCCCCCAACCTCAGCCAATCAGCATTATTCAGCTGCAGTGTGTATCTAACTGTTTCCTTGGAGATGCAGGCCTTCTAGTGAAGGCCGGAGGGTGGAACTCGTTCTAGTTCTCGTTGATCGAGTCCAAGATCCCGGACATGGTGACTATACAGGCTATTTTCCATGTGCAGCTGGTCCAAGAACACCTCCCATCGAATTCTTTACCTCCATCGGAGACTCAGTTTACCCTTCTGAGCATATAAACGCTCCTGTCACCATAGCGACCAGGGGATTGGAGCGCTCTTTCTTACGGTTGCCATAGTGACATAGTCAGGTAGCCGAGCTGTGTTGTATCCAGCCTTCCCACTAGGGACTGACCCCATTCCCGTTGCCGTGGTGACTGGGCCTAACAATGCCTAGTGATTGGACTGAGATTTCCCCTTCCCCTCTTTTCGCAAAGCACCACAGCTTTTTCTACTTCTTTCGACCTCTTCCCAGTTTATCAGGCCTAGCGCTGATTGGACTGAGATTTCCCCTTCCCCTCTTTTCGCAAAGCACCACAGCTTTTTCTACTTCTTTCGACCTCTTCCCAGTTTATCAGGCCTAGCGCCCTTGCATAGCGCCCCACACAGCCCCTACATTCGGCCTTCTCTGGATCATGTCACTGCACATATCCCTGATGCTCTGGCACATCTTCTAAGAGACCTCCATTAAATCATTCTCATTTTACATTTCAGGGCTCGTAAGTTCAAGAGGGGCTAAAATCAGTAACAAAAGAACCACTATAGGAATGCAGGTCTACATTCAGAGAGTTTAGCTTTTGTGGACTGAACCTTCCCCACCACCCAACCCCATTTATCTGAAAAGAACAAGACCAGATCCTGAGAATCTTTAGGGCCTTGCCTAAGACTTCATGGCCTTGGGCCTCAGGTGTCCTCTTTGGAGAAATGGGCAGAGTCTGAGCTCCAGTTAGGCCCTCCATCCCCAGTACCATACACTCCCCAACAGAAAAAGTAAGGTTTAGCTCAAGTTTCCAAACAAGAATTTATTCTTTCTGTTTTTTTTTTTTTTTTCTTGAAAAAAAGTACCAGGTACAATTTTTTCCTTTTTCCTTTTTGTTCAAGTTTCAAGCAATTGCTTGTTCCCCTCAGCCCAGCCCTAGGAGTTAGAGCTAAGACTGGGTCAGAATCTGGTGTGGGTATTGGGGTAGCTGGGAATCACATGACTGGGTGTGAAGGGTATCCCTCACCCCAGCTGAGGTAGGTGGGTCAGAGTCTGGCCAGATGAGAGGAGGCATCCCAGTCCTTGGCCCTGACTCTGCCCCCTGAACACCTTCCTCAGTCAGGACCCCAAAGCAAGGAGACACAGGCAGGAGGATAGGGACAACTGGAATCTGGAGACTTAGATGAGGGGTGGTTAACCTGTGTGTGTGCATGCATGCAAGCTCTCTCTCACACACACCACGCAAATACAAGCTTGCATGTGCGCACATACGTGCACACACACACACACACACAGCTGGTTTTCAGAGAGGGGTCAGAGGGTAGGGGAAGTGAAAGGTATAAGACAGGGCACGGGATGCTGAGTCTTTGGCTAGTGACTCAGTCCTTCTGGGATAACCTCTCTGCTGTCAGCTGAGGAAAAAGAGTTCTTCCCTAACCCCCAACATCAGCTTCTTCAACTCCTGAGCTTGGAGCAGTATCTGAGAGTGGGAATGGAGGAGGGGCAATGCCAATTACCAGGTTTGGGAGGTTACCAAGGCAATCCAATTTGAATAAATTATAAATTAAAAATAAATAAAATAATAAGTGGCCCCTGCCCAGGACAGGGAGGCAACGCTGGCATAACTTGCCTGGGAACTTGGGATAACCTCGGGATAGCTCTGGTGTCTCCCCACTACCTAAGCTGGCCTGGGAAATCCAAGGGGATGAGGAGGCACGTGGAGTACCCAAAGTAGAGCAGAGTGTGGTAAGGATCGGAAGCCTTAAATACCCAAATAATCAATTTGGGCATGAGCATGGTGAGGGCTTTAATTCAAGCCTGGAGGATCTTTTGCCACCTTTCCACATATTTGCTCTGTTCGGGATGGAGCAGGATGAGCTGGTACTTGGCCCCCATGGGTTCAGGGCACTGACAATCAGGGCAAAGGTGAATAACGTGGGTTGTGAGGGGACTCAGTCACTGCCTGCAGTTCGTAGGGGAGCCCTGTGTCCAGTTCCAGGCTCCGGCGTGAAAAAAGCAGGCGGATGTCTCCATGCAGGCTTAAGCGGCCTGAGCGGGAGCTCCGGAACCTGGGGGAGGACAGGGTGATCAAAGAAAGGATCCAGACAGTTTAGAGGCCAGGAGAGATCCTATTCAGAGAAGAGAAAACCCAGGGTGGGGAAAATTCTTTCCCTGGGCCTCCCAACGCCCCTGGGCACTGTCCTAACCTGAGGTGCAACAAGTAGCAGAGGAGGCGGCAGGTGGGGCTAGCATTTCCCTCCTCACCCACAGGCACCAAAAAGAGGCGATGGCGCAGGAAGGTCATATGGGCAGCAGGCATGTCCGAGAAGTCAAAAGTCACAAGGAACATCTTCACCACAGTCTGGTTGGGGTTAAATAAGGTCTGGGGGCAGGACAGAACAAAGTTCGTAGGGTCTAGGGGCTGTTTTCCTCTTCCTACTGCCCCTCCTTCTCAGGGAACACTTACCACTTGGATGGTGCCCACCTTGGGCACGCTGTAACCCTTCCTCCCCAGGGGGTTCAGGTCCACGACACCCTAGAAAGGCCATGGAGCCATCAGCTAAAGTTGGGTCTCATCCATCTCCATGATCTTTCACTCTGGGCCTGGCCCCCGCCCCACACAAGAGTTCTCCCCACCCGGCCCTGAACACCTAAAGAATCCCTTCTGCCATCAACCCCTCATCCTCACAAGCTAACTTAGAGTTGAGGTCAGATCATACCAGGAAGGGGGCCGGGGCGTTTTGCTCAGAAACATCAAAGAAGGTGACAGTGACAGGCAGCGTGACATGCTGGGGGCAATAGGATCCACTAGCTCCAATCTCTGCCGTAAAGCCCTCAATGTGGCCAGATGGTGCAAAGCGTCCTCGCAGCAATGATTCCTGGGGTGGAGATGGGGAAAGCATATTAGGAGACAGACACCAGCTGTTTTCCTTACCCATCCAAGCCACATTCCACCATCTCACTTCCCCCAAGGCCCCCCAATCACAGAATCCAAGGGGAACTACCTCAAAGTTGCCCAGCAGGGTACGGCTGACGGCAGGGGTAGGAACAAGGGAGGCACTGGGGGGGTTCAGCAGGCCTGGCCCCTTCCGGAGGCTTCGAAGGGAGCTCCTGGTAGGGGAGGGGACACACAGTGTGTTGGCTTAAAGCATTCTGCTATGCTTACTCATGTCCTTGGGTTCACCCTTTGCCACTATCTAGGGCTCCTGCCCTGGGGTCCCCTACCCTGGGGTTGGAAAAAGGATTACAGACTTTTGCCCTATTTGCAGGGTCAGAGCAGAGGGAGAAGCTGATCACTCACAGCTTCAGGCGACGGGCACCTTTCAGCCTCCGCCCCATGGGACTGCAGTCTGTTGGGTCCTATGGAGAGGAAAGATTACAAAAAGAGATTGGGTGGAGGCCAAGTATGTTTGCAAGCAGGAACTCATTACAAGCTCTCATAGGAACATCCTCACCGGTCTTCACCTTTTCCCATACATGTATCTACTTAAGAGTAGACCGTCTCCTCTCCTGGCTTACCAGCACAGGCTCCTTGGGCCCAGGCAGCAGATGGCTCCAGAAGGGTGTGGCTTTGGCATCAGAACTGTTGGCAGCAGGAGGGTGGCCCAGGGTTCCCCGGCGCCTCCGAGGGGCTGGCCCCTCATCCTCAGAGCTGACATCTAGGGCTTCTCCAGCAGGAAGCAGCCTTCGCTTGGTGGGGCAGGGGCCTGGAGGTCCAGGGCCGGGGGGTGTGTGCTCGGGACTATGCCCATTGGCAGTGCCAGGGGACTCCCTAGGCCAGGGGCTTCCCCCGTTGCCCACCCCAGCCACTGGGCTCTTACCCCCTATTTGTGCAAGACTGTGCAAATCAGTGTCAAATGTGTGCAGCTGGCCCAGAGGGGCTGGCCCTGGAGACTCCCCCAGGGACCCCTGTACCCCTGGATCTGGGGAAGCCCAGTCTCTGGTGTGCAAACTGTTGCAGGAAGCATTTGATGGGGAACAGGGGGGACTTTGGGCCCCTGAAGTCCAATGTGAGGTGGAGCTACTTCCCTGTTCCACAACACAGAGGCCATGATGGCAGAAATGCTGGCTGGTCACACCCAGTCCCAGCCCCAGTCCCTCTGGGCCTAGTAGCCTCACAGTAGATGGTTCTTCAGGGGGTAGTCCCTCTCTGGCCCCCAGCCCAGGACCTCTCTTCAGCTCCCTGGGAACCTCAGTGGGTGGGGCCGGCCGTTTGAGGGCCCTATGAGGCTCAGAGGCACCAGCTGGAGGGGAAAAGATGGATACCTGGTAGACCCCGGGGGATGTCGCCCCCCCTGCTGGGCTGTAGCCCATGAGCAGGCCACCCTGGAGAGCCCCCTGCCTGACTGCAGGCTGTGAAGGGCCAGCCTCTGGTTCTGAGGATGGAGACGGCTCCGCCTGCACGTGGCGCATGAAGCCCCCCTTGGGTCAGGGGGGCCCCCCCACACAGCCTTTATGCTGGGCCTGGGCTGGGGGGCCTGGGGACATCTGTGCAAGAGAAGAGAAGAAAAGACCATCAGAGGAATCTATGAGTCTTCTCCCTTCCACTTGAGTTTCAGATCCTCCCCCAGCCTGAAGAGATGACCTTGTGGGGTTCCTGGGGGTGTAGGTGTCCAAATCCCCAGAAAGATTAATGGAATATTGATCCCATTAATAATAGACCAGTGCGAGAACTTCTAAGAGGGTAACGTGTTTAGCTCAGGTTTCTTACTGGACCTGTTTCCCCTCCCTTTCCCTAGCACTCACGCCGATGAAGAGGCCTTAAGCCTAGATGTGTGTTCCCTCTTCCTGACTGATGCCTTGCTCTCCTAGCTTGCAGTCTGGTCCATTCCCGCTGCACTGGCAAGGTGACTGCCACCATTCCGTGCAGCTCCTGGGCTCAGCCGGACCCTGAGGGAAGAAGAGCAGACATAAGCCAGAGTGCCTAAAGCCAATGGTTAGGCTCCTCTCCAATTGTGAGCTCCCAGAGTACCCTCCAGGATATCCTTCTCCCATATGAAAAGCTCTTCAGAAACAGAAGGAGCAGTCTTGGGATCCAGAGCCCAGAGGGCAGAGCTGGGCTACCTAAGGAGTCAGAGAGAGGCAGGTCTCCCTTCAGTGGAGTAAGGATGTGAGAAGTAAGTTGTGGCAGGATGACCACTTACCAGGGCCACCAGCAAAGAGATTTCTGCCCTGAACATGAGGGGGGATGTAATATCCCAGGATCCAAGAGATCATGCCACCTGAGAGCTGGTCAGAGCCATCAATGAAAGAATGAATTATTCCATTCAGTCCTCCTAGTCAGGGCCACTGAGTTGTGTAACTCCTTCCCCGTAAGTCTATTTCCTAAGGGACAGTGCTACCCCAAAGCCCTAAGGGCAGAGATCTTGCAGAAATTCGTGTCCCATGAGCACTCCTCAGAGGTACAAACCTCAGGTCAGCTCAAAGCTGGCTCTTCAAATGTAAACTCCCAATTGCCTCCAGCAGTCTATCCCTTTAATAGGAGGCAACAAATCTAATCAAAAACAAGTGGAGGGGGAGTGGAGGAGGTACTGCCAGAAGGCACTTTCCAGGACCTACCCTCCCCCTAGGCCCTGCAAACTAGAGATAAGGCAGGGGCAGTCAGACAGCTGGAAGCAACTAAGACTACCTCTTCGCTTTTCACAACAAGTTCCACGAACTAAAATGCAAACCACTGTTTTTCTGACAGGGCACACGATGGTCTCTACTGACTGGTTCATCCCCAGGATCCCATACCAAGTGAGGGGAATGTCAAATTGAAGGCCATCTTCCTTTATGTAAGGAAATATTGCCTCCAGGATCAAGCTTCTCCTTTGTGCAGTAGTCTGTGCTGACTGCCATCCACAATATCTCTTCCCCTTTAAAGAATATCTCCTGTATGCCTACCTAAGTCCTGTCTTTACTCCTTGGCTAGCCCAAATGCCATTCCCTCCAGAAAGCCTACTCTGGCCACCCTAAGTCATAAATCTCTCTCTCCCCCTCTGGACTCCACCTAAGGCAGTGTCATTATCTACTGTAATCCAGTGACAGTTTTGCTTGCTCTTGTAGGTAAGAAATCTCTTAGACAGGAGTGCCTAGGTGGCCCAGTCAGTTAAGCATCTGACTCTCGGTTTTGGCTCAGGTTATCTCAGTGGCATGAGATGGAGACCCGTGCTGGCTCCACACTCAGTGTTAAGTCTGCTGGAAATTCTCTCTACCTCTTCTCTGCCCCTCATACTTGTGCTCTCTCATTCTCTAAAATATATAAATAAATATGAAAGGAAGGAAGGACGGAAGGAAGGAAGGGAAGGGGGAAGAAAGAAAGAAAGAAAGAATTCTCCTAGACAGACTATGGGATTCTTCAGGGTAGGTTTGTGTTCTGCTCCTCCACCAAATTTCAAGTATAGGGATTAAGCACAGAGCAGGGCTCAAAAAAGTAGAATGGAAGCCCCAGAGATCTCAGCAGTGCAATTGGTCCTGACAGTGCAGAGAAAAACTCCCAGAATGAGAGAAGCAGAGATATTACTTGCACAGAGAGAGTCAGCAAAAAGAGAGGTGGAAGTGGAGGGCAGGGAGAAAGAGAGAGTTGTACCCCAGAGACTGAAAAGATTTCCTATACCAAGTTCCTATCATTGCATCTAACACTACCCTATTTCACCACATTCTCATTAGAAGTAAGACCCTTAAGAAAATTCTGGTTTTCTGTGGTGGTTGGGGTATCTGGAAAGGGCAGAAGTCCAATGACAGCACTGTCAAGTGGCACAACATGTATTCATCTCTACCCCTCCTTTTCTCTACCCAAACCATACAGATTCAGAAACGGCCTTTTCTGTAACACTCCACCCCCTAGTCATCCAAGTTGGCCTCTTGAGTCCTTGCCCTGGGGAAGCCAGGTGATGACATGATGCCCTATTTGACCCCAGCATGCCTGGCATCTGCTTATTTTCCCAGAGCTCTCTCAGTTCCTGCTTTGTCAATGAGAATCTCAAAGACTCACTTCCCTGCTACCCAGCCTGTTTGGCTCTAGATCATGGCTTCAAGCTGACTCATGGGGCAGGACTGTGGAGGAGGGGGGCAGAGTAGGCCAAACCTCACTCTGTGCAGGGGGTGGGCAGCAGCTGGCGTCAAACAGCTGTGCCAGGCTGTGGCTGGCAAGGACTACAGCTCCCAACATGCCCAGGGAGCAAGGCCAGCAAAAACAACAAGTCCCAGAATACAGTGGGTTCTGTACCTCACACACCTGCTAGGCCTGGGAGGTGGGGTAGGTGGGTGTTGGTATAGATATAAGCTCCAGGCTCACTCTCCCCTTCCCTTCAGTATTAAAGATACCCATTTCTACACTGATCAAAGAGGGTGACAGGAAGAATTCCTCTCCATGTGCTTTCTACCCTTGTGTCCCACCAGTTGAGAGAGAACAGCCAGCTGCTCTGCATTTTTTCCCTATACGTGTCCATACACGCAAGGGGGGCTACTCCCATGGACCACCACCACTGTGATTACAAAAGTCAAGCTCTGCTCTCTCACCAGCCCCTCGACCGCTGGCCTAAAACCCTCTACCTTCAGTGGAGAGTGAGCAGATGTCAGCACCTCCTCCAAACTAAGCCTGGCCAACTCACCCCTTTTCCTGGACTCCTTGTTCTGGACTATCCCCCAACCCTGCTTAGTCTCCCAGGTCCATTTTCACCCCTCTCCTCCCCAGACCCTGGGACAGGCCCCATTCCCTAGTGGAGCTTCGGAGATTTGCTCTTCCCCCCTAGCACACACTCACCCCGCTCTTAAATTGGTTCCGCCGCGGCGGCCGCTGCTCCGGGCCCTTCCGTCCCGTCCCGGTCCCTCCCCTCGAATCCCGGGTCCTCCCCGCCACGGGCCCCCAACCCAGACAAAGGGTGGCTCAGGCAGAGCTCTGCTCTGCTAGGCTGTTCTCTGTTCAGCTTCGTGTGCAACACTAGCGGGCTCTGGAGCCCGCAGCCCCCCAGCCACTGCCGCACCCCTCCCCGCGACTGTCCCTCCCGGTGGCCGCCCCGGCTCCGCGCTGCCGACTCCGCTGCCCCTCTGACTCACAGGCCATTTCCTACCAGCTGATGGGGCCGCCCGCCCCGCCCAATGCCCCAACACCCCCGCCGCGGCGAACGCGGCCGCCACGCCCCCCTAACACCACGCCCTCCATGGGCAGCGATCATGCTGATTGGCCCACAGGAGTCCAGCCTCTCCACGACCTCAAGTGTGAGGCACGCCCCCTTCAAGAGACGCACGCCCATTGGTCCACAAGGGGGCAGGCCTACCTGGGACCACCCCGCCCATCTCCTTAACCCCTCATCTGCCGAAATCCAAAGGCGCTCCCTCCCCTTCCATTTAACCCTTTCAAAGGCTTGGGCCTCCCACTTCTCACCTCCACCCTACCTCTTCCGACGGTGTTTAATAGGACGCCCTAGGGCTTTCATGGACAAGTTCGACAATCTCCAAAGTCGGCCTGCTCTTCCCACACCAAACCCCAAATATCCCCACTCCCATTCATCTCTCCCTTCCTTGCAAACCAGAGCTTCAGAGACCAGAGGACTGCTGAAGTCTAGAAAGCTTCCTTCATGCCAGAACAGATGAAATAGTCCAGCAGTGGGACCTTGTGTCCTTCCATTGAGAAATGGTATTATTCCTTTTCTTACTCTATATTGGTGTTCTTTTGCCTTCATTAGAGGGACTCCAAGGACTCCTGAGATAGGGATACATTTTAATTCAGGGACCTACACATTCTTTTTTGTGTCTCTGAACTACCATTCTGAGACCAAGACTGCTTTGTCCTTTCTACCAGTACTCTCTCTTTATAGGAGACTGAGCACCCAGGGGAAGTGAGATAGTAAGGCTTCTGCCATTAGTGCGGTGAGATGTGCCAAACTCTTCTGATGGAGCTCACTTCCATGACTCACAGCTCCCCTGAAACTCCCTATCCTCCCCCTGAGTCACTGGGCTCCAGGCTCAGGCCAGAATCAGCATTCTAAATTCTTGTCCTTCTACCCTTTAAATGACCAGGATGGGAACCTCTGCCATGGATGGGGCATTAAAAGATACTTTTTATGGGCACCTGGGTGGCTCAGTGGGTTAAAGTCTCTGCCTTTGGCTCAGGTCATGATCCCAGGGTCCTGGGATCGAGCCCCGCATCGGGCTCTCTGCTCAGCAAGGAGCCTGCTTCCCTTCCTCTCTCTGCCTGCCTCTCTGCCTACTTGTGATCTCTGTCTGTCTAATAAATAAATTAAAAAAAAAAAAAAGATACTTTTTAGAGGAGCTGCTTTAGGGGCAAGCTAAGAATATACGTAGCCCTGACAATCTTCCCCTATGCACTTGTTGATAAGTCAGTTTCCAAACTTAAGAAGCTTTTTGTTTCAGTCTTCCACAGAAGCAAGCGAACACCAGAATGAAAAGAGGGAAGACACAGGGCATCACCTCAGTCAGAGGAGTATGCAACTCTTGATCTTGGAGTGGGGAGTTCAAACCCCATGTTGGGTGTAGGGATTACTTACAAATAAAATCTTAAAACAATAACAACACAAAACAAAGAGGGAAGACTCAAACTGATACCTGGAGAACTGGCATCAGCGAGGGTAGACTCTCTGGTTGTGCCTCCAAAGAGGGGGAGTCCATTCTTCCGTAGTTCAGAGCCCACAGAAGGCCCAACATCCTTGTTTCTACCTTGCCTGTACTGTAGGCCCCAAGGGCCCAGAGGTTGTCAGTGTGCAGTAAAGAAAGGCTCCCCTCCCCCTACTTCCTCCTTCAGCCTTAGACTTAGGAAGAAAAACTAAGTAACCCTTCTCTCTGGCCCCTGTCTCCTCACCTCAGACCAGGAGCAAAACCCTGAAAAAGAACCCAGTTCCAGTGGACTCACTTCTTCATTGGTTCTCTAATAGTAAGGAACAGGATTCAGGAAATTTTCAAAATCCTGAACAAAATGGCAGAGTACTAAAGAAAGAACCTGCCTGCCTTAGTAAAAGTTTACTGGGAAGACAAACAGACACAGAACACTATAGGAAATTAATAGTCCCTTGGTGACGCCACAGAACAGGCAGTAAGTTCTGTTTTACTGCCACTAACATAGGCCAAGGCCTTAGTTACTTGCAAAGGTCTTGGGGGTAACAGTTCAATGGGAAGGATCAAAGATGTTCTAGGCCTCTCTGTACCCTAGGAAAACAGCATGGTACAATCAAGAGGCCCTAACTAGCTGCCCCAAACTCTTACCCTGCTTTATTTTTTCATAGCAGTTATCACCACATGGCCTCTCTCTGCGTCACACACTCACGCATAGTTCTTTCTCCCCCTATTAGAATGGAAGCTCTATGAGAGCAGAAAAGTTGTTTTGTTCGTGCCAGTATTCCCAGAATCAACATCAGTGCCTGGCACATAATAGCCATTCAGTAAACATTGGCTAAAAGAAATGATGAGCCCTGGGCTGCGTGAACACAATCAGAAGGCCTGGATCCTAATTCCTGCTCTTTCACTGTGAGACCCAGAGAAAGTCAATCTCTTTGGATGCAAATTTTCAACTCTATAAGATGAGGAGTTTGTATAAATGATGGCCATTGAGGCCATCTCTGTAACTCTGGCCTTATATTGCTATGTTTCTAATAGCAATTGTTCACTCAAATTCATTTTCAGAGGATGGACCCAAATGTCTGAATGCCCTCCTGCTTGTATTGAAGCAGAGAGGCTAAATATCCCAGCCTCAGCACAGCAAACTGATGCCCTTTTTCTTCATGCCCCACCCACTCAAACAAATGCCTCAGTCCTGAGGAAGCTGGAGTGTTTGCCCTAGGCCCGCCTCTCTGAGAGACGGTCTGGGAAGCTGTGTTGCCATAGCAATCAGCTCCTCCTCAAAAGGCTTCAGCCTGCCCTCCCTTACCCCACCCTACCCCACGGCTTTGTCTGGTCTCAGCACCCCCTCCCTCCCTGGCCAGTCACAGCTAGAAGGAGGTTGGCTAGGGGCCCCTTTCAGTAACACTGTCACACACATTCAGCCTCTGTGGGGAAGGCTGGCCTTTTTCACCCTCTCCCAGATAGCCCAGGGGCAAATAGAACTTTGGCACTATATCAAGGCTCCTCAGGAAACCTGAGGGGCTCCCTGGAGGTCTAAGCCCTCGTCTCCATTCTGACCATCAGCTTCCAAGCCAGGAGTGTGGGAGTCATTCTCTTTTCCTCTTCCAGCTAAGGCTGGAACCTCATATCCCTTCTGGAGTTCAGCCTGCCATAGTAGCCCATCTCTCAAAACATATATCCAAGATATATGTAATTTTCAGCCTTCCCAAAGAAGGTCCTAGGGTTTTTAGGTTTTAGGTCCTAGGGTTCACCCCCAGGAGAAGGAAAAGGGTGGGGAAAGTAAGTTTGTGGCAAGTGGTGAAAAAGTGGCAGCCAGTCACTTGTGGAGGCTGTTGGAAGACATATTGGTAGGAGTGGGGTGGGGTCTGGGCCTTGCTCCTGGTAACTAGGGTCTGTGGCCGTTGAGCACAAAGTTCCGGGCAGGGCACAGCTCCTAGATGGGCAAGTCCCAGGCCAGGCCCCAGGGCGAGGAAGGAAGTGGGAAATGAGCACACCCAGAGCATAGGGCAGGGCAAAGTGGGGGAGGGGGAAGACAGGGACCAAGGCAGGCTTCTGGGAGGAACAGGAACTAGAATGGGGGTTAACAGGAACACCAGCTGGGGGAAGAAACTCCAGTCTCACCCAGGCAGATCCAAAGCCAACTGAGGAGACAGTCACAGAAGACCTAGTAGCAAGTGGGGCCTGATCCTCCCTCCCTAAGAGTGGTAGCCTGAAGGTGTTATTAGGAGCCAAGGAGCCAGGAGCACTAGGGACTGGCTTCTTTACCCCACCAATTCCATCACACCATTCCTAGAACACAGTACACAAGCCTCTTCCTGAGTCTCTACAAAGCCCCAGGACTTTCTCAAAGGACTAGTGGTTCTTCCCCACTCAGTTGGGGCCTACAACTCTTCCCCTCACACAGTGCCCACAACCCCATCCCTTCTTTCTGTGCACAGTCCCTCTGTCCCTCCGTTTCTCCCACACTCTGGACCACCAGCTCTTCTCCATCACAGGGCACCTGCTTTCCCCAAAGCAACTTTAGATCCCCTCCCCCTCAAGTATAGCCAGCCTCCAACCCTCCACATCAGACAGCGTCCTAGCCCCCTCACACTGTACCTACAACCTCGGCAAAACACTCCGGTCTCTCCCCCACAAAGGCCCCTGGAGAATGCACCTGCTTACCCACACATTGAGCCCCCAAGTCCTCCCCCAACTCTGTCTTCCTTCCCCCCCACAGCAGTCCTCAGATTCTCTCCTTTTCTAACGTGCCCCCCACCTCCTGTTTGCCCAAGCGCACCCCCATCCTTGTCCCTCCTTCCACGCGCACCCCACCCCACACCTGTAGTTCCGTGAGTCCCGTTGCACCTGAGGAGGTAGTGGGTTGGGGCAGTTACAGAGAGGCCCTAGCAGCAGCCTCGGCCTGCAAACCTCACCCCTTCTGTCCGAGCCCCGCCCCCGCAACGCCCAGGCCCACCCCCTCCCTTGTCCCACCTCCCACCTTCTCCGGGCTCGTCCCCTTTGCTAGTTTCTTTAATTCCTTTGGCTCCTCCCCTGTAACAAGGCTCCGCCCCCATGGCTCCGCCCCTTCTCTCCAATGCACCTCCCCAGGAACATCCGCCTGTCACTAGCCCCTTCCCCGATCCCCGCCCTCTTCTGGTTCCTCAGCCTTTCGCGGGGACCCGCCCCTCGGATTCCAGCCTGGCAAAACCCAAGCCAGGCCCTCTTCCACCGCGAGCCCTGGTCGGTCTCAGAGACCCTCCTACCCCCGCCCCTTCGCCCGCCCGCCTCACCCGGGCGCTAGAGCTCCAGCCCGGATCCGCTGGCTCTGATTGGCGGCGGCGGCCCCAATGGATGTCGGGGGAGACAAAGTGATGGCTGCAGGTCGCCCGAGGTCCCACCCGGCCACGTGCGGCTTCTGTGATGACAGGTCTAGAGGGGCGGGGCCTTGGCCCTCAGGGTGCGGGCCTCGGCTGGCCGGATCGGACTGGGGGTGGGGGAGCGGGACCTGGCATCAAAGCGCTAGCCTGAGGGTACCGAGCCTGACTGGGGCTCTCCCGGGCTTTTGCGTTAGTGTGAGCTGCCCGCGGAACTTGAGCCTTTTTCTGGGGACGTCTGGGTTAGCGCACGCATTTGCTTTAATGGGGGAGGTCTTTGGGGTTTGCAAGGTAGTGCAAGGAGTTTCAGGAGTCTGTAAAGATGGGAGAATCTGGTTGGTGGTGTCTCAAGTCTGTGAGGTTGAGCAAGTGTCTACAGCCTACGCCGTACGGGAGAATCTGAGTTCTGGGAGATGGGCAGTAACAGCCAGATCTGTACCTATGAGAAGGTGGGTTAGAAAGGAATTCTGTGAATTTTAGGAGCTTAAGTGTTAATACGAAGTTAGAAGAGTCTGCAATCGCCGGAGAGAAGCAGGGCCCTTGCTTTGTACAAGTGTCAAATGACCTATGTGACAGTTACATATGTTCTGTAATTTAATTAGCGCTTGAGTTTTCTCTCCTATTTACACTCGCCCTACTAGTTCCCGAGATATAGCAGAGGGAAGTCCACGCGTATCAGGTACCTGTAGATGGCAGCACAGGACCCTTGCAGAACTGAAGGGCCCAGAGCCCAGGGCCTATCGCGGCTCTCGGTAGAGCAGGCGGTATAGACTGTCGGTCAAACCTGGTGAAGTTCTCTGAAAGTGGCAGATTCTTTAGGTTTCTGGGACTTTCTGTGAGTAGTTAGCTTAAGATAATTTACTAAACACCAATTGTATGCAAAGAAAAAAAAGGATTTTTTCTCTGTCCTAAAGGAACTTGTTTAGGTTGTCATATAAGTACCTCGATAATTCTACAGACAGTAAAATTGGAAGGGTTTGGGGTGGTGGAAAAACCATAGGGTTTGTAATCATTTGTGTTGGCCTTTGAACTTTAGGTTTGGGTATTTACTACCTGTATGAATTTGACTAAATTACTTGACTTAAAAAAATAAACTTAATTAATTTTAGAACAATTTTAGATGTATAGACCATTTATGAAGCCGATTCAGAGTTTCCGTTGTACACCACCCAATTTCTCTTATTAACATTTAAATTACTATGGTTCATCTGTTATAATTAATTAACCAATATTGGTACATTATCATTAATTAAAGTACATACCTCATTCAGATTTCCTTAGTTCTTCTTCTTTTTTTAAAAAGATTTTATTTATTTATTTGACAGAGATCACAAGTAGGCAGAGAGAGAGGAAGCAGGCCCCCTGCTGAGCAGAGAGCCTGATGCTGGGTGTGATCTCAGGACCCTGAGATCATGATCTGAGCTGAAGACAGAGGCTTAACCCACTGAGCAACCCAGACACCCCTCCCTTTCTTAGTTCTTCTTTACACCTTTTCTCTGTTCCAGGATCCTATCCAGGATCTCAAATTGCATTTGGTTGTCATGTCTCCTTAAACTTTTCTTTGGCTGTGACATTTTCTCAGACTTCCTGGTTTTTGATGACCTTGATGGTTTTAGCATTAGATTTTTTAAAAAATTTTTATTTATTTATTTGACAGGCAGAGATCACAAGTAGGCAGAGAGGGAAGCAGAGAGAGAGAGGAGGAAGCAGGCTTCCCGCCGAGCAGAAAGCCCGATTTGGGGCTTGATCCCAGGATTCCTAGGATCATGACCTGAGCCGAAGGCAGAGGCACAACCCACCAAGCCACCCAGGACCCCTGCCATTTGATATTTTATAGAATGTCTTTCAGTGGGATTTGTCTGATGTGTTTCTCATGATTAGACTGAGGTTATGGGTTCAGGAAAGGATGACTCCTGATTTAATGACTCCTGATTTAAAGTGACTGCTGCCTGGTCCAAAGCTCCTGATCAGCAGGAAGTAGCTACCATTAGTTTTCACCCTTTTTCCCTAACAGGAGTTAGGGTTACCTCTTCAGAGGCAGGGAATGATGGGGGATAGTTGGAAGGCAGGCAAGCTGGAACGGGGGCTCCTGCCCTAAGAGGAAACCACCTATTTTACACTACCCTGCAAGGAGCCCTCCACCCTTTCCCATGTGATAGATCGGTGACAAAAACCTGATGGGATGACAGGTGCAGGAAAGTTTAATCAGATTAAAACAGCCCACTAACAAGACCATAAAACCCCCGAGATTTAGAAGTTCTAGTGGCAACCCTCTCAGGTTCCTTGCCCTCCTCAGGAGCTTTGTGCTATAACTTTGCTGTCACTCAATAAATCTTGCTTTGCTGCTCACACACACACACACACAAAAGTCCAGTTTCATCACATTATATCATGTCAATCTGTGTGTGTGTGTGTGTGTGTGTGTGTGTGCACACGTGTATGTGTATGTGGTATGTTTATATACACAGTATTGGCATTATACTGTTTACTCATATTACAGGTTTTTACTTTAAATCTCTCTCAAGGGCGCCTGGGTGGCTCAGTGGGTTAAGCCACTGCCTTCAGCTCAGGTCATGATCTCAGGGTCCTGGGATTGAGTCCCGCATCCGGCTCTTTGCTCAGCAGGGAGTCTGCTTCCTCCTCTCTCTCTCTGTGCCTGCCTCTCTGCCTACTTGTGATCTCTCTTTGTCAAATAAATAAATAAAAATCTTAAAAAAAATAAATCTCTATCAAGTGAATAAATAAAATCTTTTTAAAAATTAAATTAAAGAAAATAAATAAAAATTTCTTTTTTTAAGATTTTATTTATTTATTTGACAGAGAGAGGCACAGTGAGAGAGGGAACGCAAGCAGGGGGAGTATGAGAGGGAGAAACAGGGACTCTTCCTGAGGGACTCGATCCTACTAGGATCATGACCTAAGCTGAAAGCAGATGCTTAATGACTGAGCAGCCCAGGCGCCCCCAAAAAAGATTTCTTTATGAAATATTTTAAGCACAGAGAAAGTTATAAAGAATACTATAACAAACATCCACATTTTTCTCACAGAACTTTATTAAGTCTTAATATTTTACCACATTTGCTTTGAATTCTCTCTTAAAGAAACTAATATTTCAGATAGGTTGAGATTTTATGTACTCCTTCCTAATCTCATTCCATTCTCTCACTTGCTCCTCATGTTCTCTTCTCAGAAGTAACCACTATTCCAAACTGGTATTTATTTTTCCTTTACATTTTTTTTTTAAAGATTTTATTTATTTATTTGACAGAGAGAAATCACAAGTAGGCAGAGAGGCAGGCAGAGAGAGAGAGGGGAGGAAGCAGGCTCCCTGCCGAGCAGAGAGCCCGATGCGGGACTCGATCCCAGGACCCTGAGATCATGACCTGAGCCGAAGGCAGCGGCTTAACCCACTGAGCCACCCAGGCGCCCCCCTTTACATTTTTTTAAAAGATTTTATTTATTTATTTGACAGACAGAGATCACAAGTAGGGAGAGAGGCAGGCAGAGAGAGAGGAGGGAAGCAGGCTCCCTGCTGAGCAGAGAGCCTGATGCTGGTCCTGGTCCTGGGCTCGATCCCAGGACCTTGGGATTATGACCTGGGCCGAAGGCAGAGGCTTTAGCCCACTGAGCCACCCAGGCGCCTCTTCCATTACATTAAAAAAAAAAAATTTATTAACTGATGTATATGTATTTCTATTGGATATATACTTAGAAGTAGAACTGCTGAGTAATAGGGCATGTATATGTTTAGCTTCAGTAGATATTGCCAATATTTTTTTCAAAGAGATTATAAGAGTTCACATGCCCACAACACATGAGAAGTCTAGTTTCTCCACTTTTGTGCCAACTCTTGATGTTGTCAGTCTTTTTAATTTCAGCTATTCTAGTGTATATGCACTGGTATCTCACTGTGGCCTTAGTCTGCATTTCCCTGATATCTAGTAAATTTGGGCACCTTTTTTTATTGGCCTATTGGTTACCTTTCATGACTTGCCTGGCCAAGTCGGCCTAGTTTTCTATTTGGTTGTCTGTCTTTTTTCTATTTGTAGGAGCTCTTTGTATATTCTGGATCTGCTACTTTTGTTAGAGAAATCTATTGCAAATACCTTTTCCCACTGTAGCTTGCTTTTTTATTTTCTAAGTGGTGTTTTTCAATGAACAGAAGTTCTTGTTTTAATATAGCTCAATATATTTCATAGTTGGTGGATAATGCCCTATACCTGTTTAAGAAGTTTTTGCCTGGCAGTACTTCTAGTCCACAGATCCTGTACCTCTGGTTTAATAAAACCACCTTAAAAAAAAAAAAAAGGAAGGGCACCTGGGTGGCTCAGAGGGTTAAGCCTCTGCCTTCTGCTCAGGTCATGATCTCAGGGTCCTGGGATAGAACCCTGCATCAGGGAGCCTGCTTCCCCCTGCCTCTCTGCCTACTTGTGATCTCTCTCTCTCTGTCAAATAAATAAATTAAATATTTTTTTTTAAAAAGGAAGTCTTTGCCTATTCCAAGGAAATGAATATATTCTCTTATGTCATTGTCTAGAAGCTTTATTATTTTACCTTTTATAAGTCATCTGCAATAGATTTTGTATATCTTGTGAGGTAGGAGTCAAGGTTCATTTTTTTCCCCATATGGTTATGGAATTGATCCAACACTTTTTTTTTTAAAGATATTTATTTATTTATTTGTCCGAGAGAAAGAGAGAGAGAGAGAGAGAGAGAGCACAAGCAGGGGGAGGGGCAGGGAGAGGGAGAAGCAGGCTCCCCACTGAGCAGGGAGCCCTATGCAGTACTGGATCCCAGGGCCCCTGGATCACAACCCCACCCAAATGCAGATGCTTCATCAGTTGAGCACCCCTGATCCACCACTTTTTGTTGAAAACATTGTAAAGTACAATTTCCAAAGAGTTAAAAGCAAGATTCTCTTTTTTTTTAAGATTATTTATTTATTTATTTATTTGACAGAGAGACATCCCAAGTAGGCAGAGAGGCAGGCAGAGAGAGAGGAGGAAGCAGGCTCCCTGCCGAGCAGAGAGCCCGATGCGGTACTCGATCCCAGGACCCTGAGATCATGACCTGAGCCGAAGGCAGCAGCTTAACCCACTGAGCCACCCAGGCGCCCTAAAAGCAAGATTCTTATAAAAATACAGAATGAAAACATAACAGAGATTCATTTAACTCATTATTTTTTTTTAAAGATTTTATTTATTTATCAGAGAGAGAGGGGTAGAGAGAGAGCACAGGCAGACAGAATAGCAGGCAGAGGGAGAAGCAGGCTCCCCGCTGAGCAAGGAGCCCGATGTGGGACTCGATCCCAGGACACTGGGATCATGACCTGAGCCGAAGGCAGCTGCTTAACCAACTGAGCCACCCAGGTGTCCCCATTTAACTCATTATTGAGGGAATAAGGAGGATGGTAAAGCATGTTTGATGAGCATTCAAGGAAATTGGGTATTGTATTAGAGTTGTGGTGGGGGGTGATATGTATGTGTGTGTGTATATATAAATACACATATATATGCACTTATATGTGTATGCATATATACATGTGTTTATATATATGTACATACATATGCATATACAGACACAGACACACTCATAAATAGGGGTAGAGATAGAGAAATTTTATTACAAGGAATTGGCTTATAGGATTATGGAGGCTAACAAGTCCCAAGATCTTTAGCTGGCAAACTGGAGACCCAGAAGAAGTGATGGTATAGTTCCAGGCCCAGTCCAAAAGCCTGATAAAAAACTGGCAGTCTGGTTCCAATCTGAAAGCCAGCAGGAAGAGCTGATGTTTCGGTTCGAATCTAAAGGTAGGATAAAGGACCAATCTCCCACTTTAAAGAACTGGCCAGTCAGAGAGAAATTTCCTCTCTCTTTCTCTTTTAAAGATTTTATTTTTAATTAATCTCTATACCCAACATGAAACTCAGACTCACAACCCTGAGATCAAGAGTCACATGCTTTACAGAGTAAGCCAGCCAGGCATTCAGAGAAATATTCTTCTAATCATCCGTTTTGTTCTAGTGAGGGCTTCAGCTGATTGGACAAGGCCCACCACCTACATTAGGAAGAGCAATCTGCTTTACTCAGTCTATTCAAATGTTAATCTCATCCAGAAACATCCACCCAGAATAATGTTTAACCAAATATTTGGGTACTTTGTGGCCCAGTCAAACAGACATGTAAAATTAACCATCACAGTTACTTATAGGCATTTGAAAAAAGAATGTTAGATAAAAGTTAGTTAAAACTGGTATATGTCTACAGGATAATAACACCATAACCTTTTCTTTTCTTCTTTTTTAAAATATTTATTTATTTATTTTACACAGAAAGAGAGAGAGAGTGCATGCAAACACAAGTGTAGGGAGGGGGAGAGGGAGAGGGAAAGAAGCAGACTCCCTACAGAGCATAGAGCCCAATGTCAGGCTCAATTTCATGACCCTGAGATCATGATCTGAGCCAAAATCAAGACTCAGACACTTGACTGACCAGGTGCCCATCCCCCTTTTTAAATTTCTTTATTTCAGTAATCTTTACATGCAACATAAGGCTCAAACTTATGACCGACCCTGAGATCAAGAGTCACATGCTCTTCTGACTGAGCCAACCAGGTGTCTCATAGCCTTTTCTATTAGTCAGAAATCCTTTACATCATTACCAGACAAAAATCTGTAAGTTAACACATGACTTCACAGAGTTTTAGCCTTTAATCAATGATAAGTAGAGAATGAGTTAAGCATAAGTAAATTGCCTTGATAGTTTACCTTTGGCTAGCCCTACTGCCTTTTCTTTGCAGGATTTCCAGTAACTATGTGGATGATTTCTGTCAAAAAAAAAAAAAAACTATCTTTACCCCCATTGCTCTACAGTATCTCCTTTTTCATAAAATAAGTATTCATCATAAGAGTTCTTCATAGCTATAATTTTATAATAAATTTTGATATCTGGTAGCCCATGTCCTCCAATTTCAAGATTGTAAGATTATATTAACTATTCTTGACCATTCCATTCCATTCCATTTCCATATCAATTTTTTTTTAGCTAAAAAAATTTAGCTAAATTTAGCTAAATTTTTTTTAGGCCAAACTCATGACCCTGAGATCAAGAGTTAAAAGCTTTACAGATGGAGCCAAGCAGGTGCCCCTCTATATAAATTTTAAGATCACCTTATTACTTTTTAAAAATTAACATATAATGTATTATTTGTTTCAGGGGTACAGGTCTGTGAATCATCAGTCTTACACAATTCACAGCTCTCACCATAGCACATACCCTCCCTAATGTCCATCACCCAATCACCCAGACACCTCAACCCTCCTACTCCCCTCCCCTCCAGATTATCACTTATCATACACTCACACACACAAACCTACCCACTAGGATTTTCATTAGGATTGTGTTGAATCTACGGACAAAACATTTAGATTGTTTATAGTTTTTTGCTTTTACAAATAAATGTTAACTTTCCTTTATTTAATAAGGAGACTATAGGACTTCATGGGAACCTTTTCACTTTAAGCCCAAAGGAAATACAATAATTTGATGACTCTAAGCGCACTGATCTTTTAGAACAAAACATTGAGGGAAATTTTATTTTCTCAAGAGGAATTAGTGAGTCAACAAGTTGAATGTATATTTTAACATATTTCAATGGTTTTAACTTTTTACATGTTGAGTTTGATGTACCAGAATAGTTTTCAGGTAGAGAAATCTAGCAGGTTGTTGGACATATGGGTCTGAAGCTGATGAGAGCAGCCTGAGCTAAAGACACAGATTTGGAATCTATTGCTTACAAATGTAAGCAAGGTTAGAGTTTATGGAGGGAAAAAATGGGCTGTACACAGAGACTTGGGGCTCTATTTCATGTCTATATTAACTAATTTGAGGAGGAAAATGAGCAACAGAGATTAAAGAGCAAGGGGGCCCTAGATCTTGTGTGTATATGTGCTGGGGCTGTGGGCAGGCCTTGTTCTGTGCCATAGAGTTTTTCATGGTGCTTTGACCACTGGGCAGGCTATGTGAGTTCTGAGTTCCTTCTCTACCACATCCCTGACTAACCCCCAAACTTAACTAACTCCCAAATCTCTACTCCTTTTCCTGGCCCTTCATGTGTTTTGGCTCTTGAAAACAGTAACTATTCTCTTTTCGCCAGTAGAGTTGACTTCCTTTAGTTACCTGGATTTGCCCATCTGCGCAGGTTTATAAAGATAGGAATTGATCTCCAGAAGCCCAGGACAAGGCAAGAGAGCACAGCATAGCAGCAGTGGGAGCTGGGGCGAGTACCCAGTGGGCCATGGACAAGTCAGCTCCCCAACAGTTTAATAATGAGGTCCTGAAGACCTCCAACAAGTGCTAACAGCAGCATTGTGTTCCCCCTCCAACCCCCCACACACTGAAGCTCTGCAAGAAGACAAACCAGGAGGCTCAGCATTATTCAGAAGTCCTGGCCAGCCCAAGGATACTCAAATCCAGAGTCCAGTCACAGCCAGTTTGGAGAGAACCTGGAATGGCCTCCTATGATCAGACAGGAAAGGAGATGACTGATAGATGGTACAAAGAAATTAAGAACTACAGCTTCCAGCAGCCTGACTTCACCTCCAGGACAGGACACCCACAGCCATGGTTTGGAAGAATACAATAAAGATGGGAGTGGGTTGGGGCGCCTAGGTGACTCAGTGGATTAAAGCCTCTGCCTTCGGCTCAGGTCATGATCCCAGGGTCCTGGGATCAAGCCCCGCTTCAGGCTCTCTGCTCAGCAGGGAGCCTGCTTCCCCTTCTCTGCCTGCCTCTCTGCCTACTTGTGATCTCTCTGTCAAATAAATAAAATCTTAAAAAAAAAAAAAATGGGAGTGGGGAAGGCACCTGCAAGTGAGGGGTCTTCCTTCACAGTGGCCCAATATTTCCCAGCAGGAAATGTCAACTAGGCTACTTTGAAGAAAATGTCTTGTCTCCAAAGAAGAAATTCATTAAATGTAATGGGAAGGTGGCAGACTTAAGGTGGATACGAAGTGCCTGGAACAGTAAAAACTCAGCTGTGTGACTGTCCCTCTGAATGTATGTGCTTGTATTTGTGATGCATATGAGTGTGTCTTGCACACACACTTGGATATACAGTTCTGCATGATTTTTTTTTTTTTTTTTTTTTGGAAAGAGAGAGTATGGGATGGGGGTGGAGGACAGAGTAGTAGAGGAAGAGGGAGAGTCTTCAGCAGGCTTCACACCCAGCACAGAACCTGACAGAGGGCTCGATCTCATGACCCTGAGATCATGACCTGAGACAAAATCAAGAGTCCAATGCTTAACCGACTGATTCACCCAGGCACCCCTAAAAAACCTTATTCTTATCAAAGGAAAGACTATATAAAGCCTTTACTCTGTGGGGTGCCTGGGTGGCTCAGTGGGTTAAAGCCTCGCCTTCGGCTCAGGTCCTGATCTCAGGGTCCTGGAATCGAGCCCCACATCAGGCTCTCTGTTCAGCAGGAAGCCTGTTTCCCTCCTGCCTCTCTGCCTACCTGTGATCTCTACCTGTCAAACAAATAAATAAATAAATAAATAAAAATCTTAAAAAAAAAAAAGAAAAAAGCCTTTACTTTGATGGTTACCTAGACCACACTTATTTGGACTTTGGGGGAGAAATCAATTTAAAAACTTTTTGCTATTTTTTAAGCAAATTTCTTTTGTACATTTCTTGTAATAGCCATCTTTGGGATTTCTGTGTTCTAACGTTTGTGACGCTAAGAAGTAAAGTTCATTTTATATGATCATGCATTGTAGCCTGCTTTTGGTAGATTTAAGAATTTAAAATTTAAGAATGTCTTTTTTTCCTTAAAGATTTTATTTTTAGGGGCACCTGGCTGGCTCAGTTGGAAGAGCCCATGATTTTTTATTTTTTTTAAGATTTTATTTATTTATTTGAGAGAGAGAGAGAGCATGAGAGCAGGGGGAAGGGCAGGGGGAAAGGGACAAGCAGACCCCCAGCTGAGCAGAGAACCCAGTGGCATGGGACTTGATCCCAAGGCCCTGGGATCATGACCTGAGCCCAGGGCAGATACAACTGCTTGAGCCAATCCAGGAGCCCCAGTACATGACTCTTGATCTCGGAGTTGTGGGGTCAAGCCCCACATTGGCTACAGAGATGAACAAAACAAAAAACCAAAAGTAAATTATTTTAAGTAGTTTTCCTTGGCTCCTAATGAGTCTGCAGTTGCCAATACTGTTAAGTTGTTGTTTTTTTGACAAGTCAATGATGAATTTGAAGTGACTGAAGAATTAGCCTTGATGAATAGTTTGCATGAAATAATTACAGGTAAAAATGTTTTCAAAGAAGTTGAGAAAGCACTAATTCAGCACAACCTGAAGTGGAATCTGCTAAACTGTGTCACAGCTGATGGTGGCAAAAATATATGTGCAGCAGAAAAAAGGCTTAGTTCAACAAATTTACAAGTCTTGTGAAAATGTCATGTATTTAAAGTGAACAGTTATTCATGGGGTGCCTGGGTGGCTCAGTTGGTTGAGCATTCAATTCTTGGTTTTGGCTCAGGCCTTGATCTCATGGGTTGTGAAATCCAGCCATGCTGGGTTCTGTGCTCAGTGGGGAGTCTTCTTGAAGAGTCTATCCCTCTGCCCCTCTCCCCACACTTGTGTGGGTGCGTGTGTGCTTGTGCGTACACACTCTCTCTCTCAAATAAATAAATCTTCAGAAAAAGTGTATGATTATTCACTGTACAAAGTACTTTGTAGAAAATATGTAAATTTATCATGGGTTATTAAACTACTCGTGTCAGTAGTTGACTTCATTCACTCTCAAACACAACCATCATCAGTTCTGTGGCTTTTGTTTGTTTTTTGTTTTGTGAGAAATAGAAGCTGAATATCTTGCTTTGTCCCCCCCCCCCCGACAGCAATTTGATGGCTTAGTATTGGTAATGTTTTATTATGGTATTTTGAGCAAAAATTGGTCAGGGGTGCCTGTCTGGTGGAGCATGTGACTCTTGATCTCAGAGTTAAGTTTGAGTCCCACGTTGGGGGTAGAGATTATTATTTTTTATTTTTTAAAATATATTTTAAAAAATATTTTATGTATTTATTTGACAGAGAGAGGTAGAGAGAGAGAGAGAGAGAACGTGCACACAAGCAGGGGGAGCAGGAGACAGAGGAAGAGGGAGAGAAGCAGTCTCTCTGCTGAGCAGGGACTCAGTTCCAGGATCCTGGGCCATCACCTGTGCTGAAGACAGACCTTAACCAGCTGAGTCACCTGGCAACCTGCAATTACTTTATTTTTTAATTTTTTTCCTGCAACTACTTTAAAAATAAATAAAAACTTCATTTAGAAAGTTAAGCAAATGTCAAGAGGAGAATCTAGTAGAATTCTATAAATGCTTTCCAAGCAATGAATATGCTCAGTTGAATCACATGTTCATGGACTGATAGCAGTATTTAACAGTAGTTACTGTGAGAAAAGACAGATGAGATTCATAAGATCTCATTACAGATCAACATTAGTGCTTGAACATTTGCAGTTGATTCTAATAATACTTGAACCCCAACTAAGCAAAATGCATACTCTCCAAAAGAATTTCAACCTTCTCATTAGTAGACCTATTGTACCAAAAACTTGTATTCAATTATTATTGGTTTATTTTGAATGTTACTATTTTTTTAATAAAGTCTTTTTTTTTTTTTAAAGATTTTATTTATTTATTTGACAGAGAGAGATCACAGTAGGTAGAGAGGCAGGCAGAGAGGGGAAGGGAAGGAAGCAGGCCCCTGCTGAGCAGAGAGCCCGATGCGGGACTCGATCCCAGGACCCTGAGATCATGACCTGAGCCGAAGGCAGCGGCTTAACCCACTGAGCCACCCAGGCGCCCCAAGTCTTTTTTTTTTTTAAAGATTTTTATTTATTTGTTAGAGAGAGAGAGAGAGGAGAGAGAGATACAGAGCGCAAGCACAGGCAGACAGAGTGGCAGGCTAGAGGCAGAGGGAGAAGCAGGCTCCCTGCCGAGCAAGGAGCCCAATGTGGGACTCGATCCCAGGACGCTGGGATCATGACCTGAGCCGAAGGCAGCCGCTTAACCAACTGAGCCACCCAGGCGTCCCTTGAATGTTACTATTTAAAAAGTTGTTTTTTCTCTTGTTATGCAAGTACCTATACAACAGCCTCAATTTTGCTTTTTTTGGCCTAAAACCTAAGTATTTACTAAATTGTCTTTTACAGAAGAAGTTTGCTGTTCTCTGCTCTAGACAGTGCCTGGTACTAAAACTGCAAGAACATCCAGCAATTTCTTTTGCTTGTTTGTAAGTCTTGGATAATTTTTTCCAATAGTGAGAAACACACGTCCTTTCCTTCATGAAGTTTATATATTTACTAAGTTAACTATACCCTCCCCACTTATTAAGTATTCAAATAATTCTGAAACCTCCAGGTATGTATGCAAACAACCCATTTCTTCCTTCTAACCATGATCGTAGCACTTTTAATGGTCTGTCTATCCCCAGACTGTGCATTCTTTGAAGAAATGTCTTATTCCTCTTTGTGTCTGTAGCATGGTATGTAGTACTTGGTAGATGCTCAATAAATTTTTCTTTTATTTTTCAAAGATTTTATTTATTTATTTGACAGAGAGAGATCACAAGTAGGCAGAACAGGCAGAGAGAGAGGGAAGCCAACTCCCCACTGAGCAAAGAGCCCGATGTGGGGCTCAATGCCAGGACCCTAAGATCATGACCTGAGCGGAAGGCAGAGGCTTAACCCACTGAGCCACCCAAGTGCCTCAATAAATTTTTCTTGAATGCACTAACACTTACTTACATCTCTTGTAAGGTCTCTTTCTCTGATATTTATCTATTTGTATAGGATTACAGTGTTACTAATAAATAGATATTAAGTAAATATTTGATAGGAATGACTAAACTGATTTATAGGAATTCATTGAATTATTTGGCATTCTGATTTTCAGATTTCACTACTTAATCCTGTACAAATATCTTTTTGCACAGCTTTCCCCCCATTTATTTGAATTATTTTCATGGAATATATTCCCACAGTGGAATTTTATTCATTTGGCAGTATTTACCGAGTTCCAAATATGCTGGGCTAGGGGCACCTGGCTGGCTCAGTCATTGGAGCACATGACTCTTGATCTTGGGGTCATGAGTTTGAGCCCCATGTTGGGTGTAGGGTTTACTTAAAAATAAAATCTTTAAGGGGCGCCTGGGTGGCTCAGTGGGTTAAAGTCTCTGCCTTGGCTCAGGTCATGATCCCAGGGTCTTGGGATCGAGCCCTGCATCAGGCTCTCGGCTCAGTGGGGAGCCTGCTTCTCCCTCTCCCACTCCTTCTGCTTGTGTTTCCTCTCCTGCTGTCTCTCTCTCTCTCTGTCAAACAAATAAATAAATAAACATTTTTAAAAAAACATGGTTTTAAAAATATTTTATTTATTTTCTGTCAGAGAGAGAGAGAACGCAAGCAGGGGGAGTGGCAAACAGAGGGAGAAGCAGGGTCCCTGCTGAGCAAAGAGCCAGGACACTAAGATCATGACCTGAGCTGAAGGCAGATGCTTAATCGACTGAGCCACCCAGGTGTCCCTGTCCTAATCACTTTGACTAATGTACAGGTTTATTTTTGACAATAACCAAGTCTAAAAACATTCTCATTCATTAATTCATTCATGTATTTAATTAGTCAACAGGTCTTTTTTGGGCATAATTACCAGATGTTGTGTTAGGTGTTAGGGATAAAGATATAGAAAACAGGTCCTTTGTTGTTGAGGAGCTCTGTGTCTAAAGAAAGGATAGATATGCAATTATTTTTCAAGAAGATAAGATCTATAATGGAATAATATACAGGTAGTTTGGTTATTTTCTTGTTTTCCCTCTCTGACCATTTCTTTTCCATCTCATTTTCCTACTCCTTAAAAGTAGGTGTTCTCCATAAAAGACCTTTGTTCCTTTCTGAGTTTAAATAGTCTCCTAGCAACCATAGGGCTCTCAAACTCTTTGCAACTTACTCTTAAATACCTGTACAGGTTCAGTGATTCCATTTCTTTTTTTCTTTTTTTTTTAAAGCATTTTTTTGTTTGTTTGTTTTAAAGATTTTATTTATTTGACAGAGATCACAAGTAGGCAGAGAGGCAGGCAGAGAGAGAGAGGAGAAACCAGGCTCCCTGCTGAGCAGAGAGCCTGATGTGGGGCTCGATCCCAGAACCCTGGGATCATGACCTGAGCCGAAGGCAGAGGCTTTAACCCACTGAGCCACCCAGGTGCCCCCAGTGATTCCATTTCTTGATTTGATCATACAACTTATTCTCTGTATATGAAATACCCTTTCTTCCATATGTGTATGTTCAGTGCTGTCCATACATTGAGATCCACCTCCTCCACATGCTACTTCTCTCTTATGAAGCCTATCTTGATTCCTCCATAGCTTTTGCTGAATTTCTCCAGTTCTTAAGAGGCAATATAGCTGTGTGGCTAATTGAGCTCTGGTGAAAGATACAGTTGGGTTTGGATTCTAATTTTGCTTCATTTTCTTTATTTTAAAAGTGGGGATTAAAATAGTTATATCTTTATTGATTAGAAGATCTATCTCTAGCTTGGACTGCTTTCTCAGGGTTCAAGTCCACATTATCTATCTAGTGGGTACATATGACAATCTCAAGCCTAATGTATATGTCCAAAAGGAAACGTTTCTCCCCAAACCTTGGTTTCCTCTCTATCAGTAAACTGTAGCATCATTCTTTCAGTCTACCCAACTTTAAAACTCTCTCTCCCTCCAATGGTTCACTACTAAAGAAATGATATTCTTATTCTTCTCTGTATTCACAATCATTGTGTGCCAAGTTCTATCACATTAGTTCTTTAACACTGACATATGTTAAAGGGATTTTTCTTTCTTATACCCCTCAGTTCCATATTCACTGCCCCAGTTAAGTTCTTCGCTCTTTCACAGATCTTTCCCAACACCTTATAAATCTTTTATGGATAAAAACTGTGCTTTGTTTGCTTTTGCATCCTCCCATTAAGACTGATCTAAAAGACACTTAATAAATATGTGTTAATTAGTTATTTATATTAAATTTCTCATTAGGCATTGGGAGATATTTTCTAAGAGATAGGGAACTTGGAGGAAGAGTGAACTTTTAATGGCCTTGGAGCATGACTTAAAGATAGTCATAAAGTTGGTAGATGGTTCCCCTGCATCAGGGTTCTAAGCTGGACCACTTCTTTCTTGCCTGAGGGCTCCCAAAAAAGGCAACAACAGAGCCAAACTTAGGTATTTCGGTCTGAACCTCTTGAGATTCTTGGGTTCTCTTCACTACTTACTTTCCTTGTTCCCTCCCCCTTTCCTTCTCATTTCCTGGATTTCAGAGTCCTAGCTCTCAGCTACCTGCCAACTAAACCTGAAGTATGAATTCCATTCAAATGCTGAAGAACTTTCAAGTACTGTACTGGAAAAACTAATGAAGACTGTGTGGCATGGAGGACTGGTTTTCTATCCCTGTCTGAGTTGCTTCTGAAGGTACATTTACCTTGTTGATGAGTATAACTGGTGCCTGTCAAGGGCCTAGAGGGTCAAAGACGTCATTGCGTTTTTCCTCTGAACATTAAAAAAAAAAAGATTTTATTAATTTGAAAGAGAGAGAGAGAGAGACAGAGAGAAAGCAGGAGCAGGGGGAGAGGCAGAGGGAGAGGGAGAGAGAGAGAGAGAAGCAGACTCCCTGCTGAGCGGGGATCCTGGTGTAGGGCTTGATTCCAGGACACTGAAATCATGAACTGAGCTGAAGGCAGATACTTAACTGAATGAATCACCCAGGTACCCCTTTTCTGAACTTTTAACTGGGAAACTGGGATTCCTCAGAGCTTACATCATAAACTTTAGACAGTGGCTCTTGCTCTGCTTACCTTCCCTTTACTTCCCAGCCACATTCCTACCTTTATGTCCACAATCTAAGTAACAACAAACATGTATTGGGCATTTTTGTATTTACTAGTTAATTTAAATGCATTTCCTCATTTAAACTTTAAAACCATCTTATAAAGCAGTTACTATTATTATTCTTTGGGAAATTGAGGCCATGTAGCTTGTCCAAGGTCAAAATATTAGAGCTAGAACTCAGTTCCAGGTGTGGTAGGCAGATTTTTAGGATGGTCCCCCAATGATGGCTGTCCCAGTGAGGGAGTTTCTGGTGGTATTCATGTCCTTGTGTAATCCCCTTGCCTTGAATGTGACTTGCTTCTGATGCAGAGAATACAGCAAAAATGAGGGGATGTCACTTCTGTGATTAAGCTAAAAAATAATGTGACTTCCATTTGCTAAAAGACTTTATTGCCTTCTCCGCTTGTATGCTTTAAGCAAGCAGCCATGTGGGAAAGGCCCGATGAAAGGAACTGAGTGAGACAGGCCAACAGCCTAGGGGGAATTGAGTCCTGCCCACAATTACAGGAGTGAGCTTAGAAGTGGATGTTTTTTTAGTCAAGCTGGCACTTTGATAACAGTCTGTAAAAAACCTGAGTCAGAGGATCCAATCAAGCCATACTCAGATTCCTGACCCACAGAAACTGTGAGATAATGTTGTTTCAAGCCACTAAGTTTTGGAGTAATTTGTTGCACAAAAATAGATAATATACCAGATGGATCTGATTGGCTTCAAGGTTCATGCTCTCCTCAATTTTATAAAGGACAGCTGGGCTAGATAGCTAGGTAGTCCAACTTCCAGCATTCCGGAGAATGCCCATTATTTTGAGGGTCAGCATCTCTGTTAACAAGGCTGGCTCATTGGCCGTGGTGAAAATCTTCCTCGGGGTATTACTCCAAATTTGGATGAACACTGGAAGGATCAAGTATTCTTCATTGCATTTGCTACTCCTTGCTATTGCATTTGGAGTGTCACTCTCTCATAGCAACTATTTCACGGAGAGAAATTATATGATAGCTAGGTTTGCTTCGGGAGGGCAAAGACCCTGTTAGATTGACAGACCCTCCCTGGGACTGCAGGCAGAATTCCATGGATACAAGAGTTGCAAATGCTGAAATCTTAGTTGGCCTAATGAGGTCTTAGAAAGCATCTCCTCTAATGGTGCTCAGCCCTGGCATCACATTAGAATCACCTGGGGAGCTTTTAAAACATAGGATTCCTGAGCTATACCCCAAATCAATTAGATTAGAACTGTGGTGTGGAAGGGGTGTTGGATCTGTACGTTATACTATGTGTCTTCCAGTTTTCTGTTCTGGTCTTTTTCACGTCCTCACATGTTCATTTGTCATCCTACCAGAGAAGTCCTAGCTTAAAATACTTACCGTCCCTCTATCCTTCATTCAGTAAATATTTACGGCCTCATTTCTATATACCAGGTACTACTACAGTCGTTGGAGATACAATGGCGTGCAAGAAAAAAAAGAACTGGTCTCCAAACATTTTACTTTATGCTCACACAGTTATTTTACTTTTTTTTTTTGTAGTTGCTAATTAAAACATGTTTGTCTTGTGGTATGATCTTACTAAATTAGTACCCGTAGGGGTTCCGTCAGTTGTAATCAATAGAGTAAGAAGTCGAATAGAAAATTCTTCAATGAAAAAAATCTTCTTGGGTAGGAGGAGCAGAGGGTTTCAGTTACCTCCTCCTAGTGAGGAGAAGCCCCGCCCACTCTGTTCCACACTTATTAGTGGGCGGAGCTGCCTTCATTCTTGAACTTAGGGAAGAGGAAGGAAACCCCGCCTCTTACGTGCTTATGGGAGGTGGGGTCGGTGGACTGGGCGTGAGTTGATTGGCTGGGAGGCGGAGCGCCACTGGTAAGCTCCTTCCAGACGCTCGCCGGGATCCCGGTGGAGCGAAAGGAGGGGGGTAGTCCCGGTAGCTCCTGCTTCCCAGCGATGGCGTCGTGGTGCCGCGCCCAGTCTCCTGCCTCTCCAACCGTACTCAGAGCTATTGGGAGCCCAGTCAGACGGTGAGAATTGACGCGGGTCCGAGAGAGCGGCGGGACACTGCCTGCCACCCGGACCATGAGGAGCGGTCAGACCTGTGGGGCCGATAGCGGGAGCAGCTGCGGCACCTGCTGAGAGGAAAGAGGGAGCGGCCGGGTGCGGCGGCGCGGCTGGGGTACGGCGGAAGCTCGCCGGTGCCTCGGCCATGTCATTGCTCTGTGTACGCGGTGAGTGTGGACTGGCGGGGAAGGGGACGGGGTCGTCGAGGGGTCCCCACACACTTCCTGTGGGCGTGGGGTTACCACCTTTTCCAAACTTCACTTCCCGTTCGCGCCTCGGGGAGCGATTATGTTAACACATTTATAAACATTTAAAGAGGTTCTTTCCACCCTTTCTTGTTTTCCCTCACTCTCCTGTGGGGGGACTGTTAACCTCTCCATTTCCGTGGCCATGTGACGGAGTTGTTGGCCGGCAGGCCCAGATCCTATTAAACAGTGACTGGGGCTCTTTTCCAGTCAGAGTGGAATAGCTAGGAAACCGCGAAT
The DNA here is from genome assembly GCF_964662115.1 of Mustela nivalis. Taxonomy (NCBI): domain Eukaryota; kingdom Metazoa; phylum Chordata; class Mammalia; order Carnivora; family Mustelidae; genus Mustela; species Mustela nivalis. The sequence goes on from NC_139032.1 coordinate 57,896,556, forward strand.
AGTTGGTGTCAACAGTGGGCAGTCTCCCTTCCTTTTCCCTGCACCGTGAAACTGCAGGCGGATTAGTAGAAGGTTCTTTTTATCGTTATTTAAACGCGATGTAGTACAGCTGTCACATCCCTTCTTCCAGTGTATTTCTTGGCTGGCACCCTCTGCTGCTTGTCTGGTTCCCTGCTTCTCTGTAGTGTAGGATAAGGTTATTCTAATATTCGACTTGGAAAGCTGTGTTGTCTTCTCTCCTTTTGGAGCAGAGCATAAGTCGTATTGACCTATATGTTTGTTTATGTATTAGCTTCTATCACAGTAATCAAAGGGCCTTTATTGCTTTTTCGCTGAGGTCGCTTGACCCATCTAAGAAGATATTTTAAGGCAAGAGCTTTGGGGGTTAAGATGAGGCAAGGTGCATGGATTAAGCTCTGTGAGGGTAGAGATTGTTTCTTACAGGTTTTTGTATTCTTGGTGCCTGACACAGGAGCTCAGTACTGGCTTTGAATAAATGCATGGGAGTACTGTGATTTTAGAGATTATCTGATTAGAAAAAGCAGGGCTTGGATTACCCATTGAATTTGATCTTGGACAATTGAAGTTACAGCCTATCATATCAGTGTTCAACAAGATGTAGGATAAGGTGGCTTGATGATGAGAGAAAGAATTTATCTGCAAGAGCCTTTTCCTGATACCCTTCACTGGATAGAGTTCATGTTTCTTTTGGCTCTGTGGATTAGAAGCATTGTTATTTGTGATTTCTTTGATGGGTGTTTCCCCCAGCTGCTGGCGGAGGGAACTGTTTTGCTCTGCTCTCTTCCACTGTTTTGTTAAATCTCCATTAACCCAAAATGGATTTGACTATTTTCAAGGGATTAGGAGGCAATTTTTTTTTTCTTCATGGTTGATTTTTCATTAATGAGAATTTTGCTCTGCTTTTAGTAAGACATTTTCTCTAAGCAGCTGGGAATCTATTTATTCTTTTAGATCCCTGCTGTTGAGTAGCAGGATTTGGGAGGTTGGGTTTTGCAATGTCCCTTGGACAGTTTAAATCTTTTCTGCTGTACTGTATTATAGTGCTAGTCCTTATGAAAGACTGTTTAGGCAGCAACTCTATTAAACCAGAAATTCCAATTTAATTGCATTTAAATAACTTCAGAGAAGGAGCTGCTGCAGTTCTAATATTGGGCAACTATCATTGTCTAGAAATTCTATTTAGCTAACTTCTTTCTGTTTTCACATTATATTAGTCGAATCTCTCTTCTTTTGAACCTGGGGGATTAGAGATCAGCAGGTCATTATCTTTTGAATGGAAATCCTGAAGAGTATTAATTACTGAAATAAGCAGGTACCTCATACAGAAGTATTCATATTAAATGCCAAAGTATCCATTCTGGGAGAACTTACAGAAATGGATCAAAATAAATCTTTCTTTCTTTGTTTTTTAAATAAATCTTTCTAAAATGATATTCTTGCATTATATTTTGAAAGTTAGGAATGTTCATGTTATGAAAGAAGCCTGTGTAATATTGCAGAACTCACTATCAGTTCATCTTGGTGTAGAATTGAATTAGAAACTTTTCCCCTGTAGTCAAAGTTCAAACAGTAGTAGAAACTGGCGTAGAAATTGGCAAACTGGTATTTAATTATCTCCAGACATCTAAAGAAGTCAGTTTCGGGTGCTCCTCCTTGTGGGTAGAGAGTCTTAAAAAATGAAAACAAAACTTCATTCCAGAGGACAGAATTGGGACAAGTTGACCAGTGGTTGAAAATGATAAGAAACTCTACATCTCTTCTGAGAAGTACAAAATTACCAAAGGCACAGTATCATTGGAAATCACTAGAAGAGGGGCACCCCAGTGGTTCAGTCGGTTTAACATCTCCCTTCTGCTCAGGTCATGGTCCCAGGGTTGTGGGATCAAGTCCTGCATTGGGCTTCCTGCCCAGTGGGGAGTCTACTTCTCCCTCTGCCCCTTCCCCAACTCATGGTCACATGCATTCTCTCTCTCTCTCTCTCTCACTCAAAAATAAATAAAATCTTAAAAAAGTCAGTTTCTTGGTATAACCCTTTAATCATGTCTTTTTGCCTATGGGTTAAGGTTTCTTTTTTGGCCCTATTTTTTTGCCTATCCTTATACAGATATTTAGCTATAGCACTAACTCTGTTCATTCCTGCCTCTGCACCACTGTTCTGCATTTGTACCCCCTGAAATATTCTTTTTGAATTTTCTGCTTATCAAAAATGTTTTCTTCCTTTCCCAGCATACAGTCTACTTTTTTTTGTTGTTGAAAAGTTCCCGAGTTCCTGTCCTCAGTGATCTTTTTCTCCTTTACACTTTTAAACTATAAATGCCTTTATTTATTTATTTATTTATTTGTCTTCTATGGTCTGTGGGTCTTTTTTTAAAAATTATTATTAATTAATTTATTTTCAGAAAAACAGTATTCATTATTTTTTCACCACACCCAGTGCTCCATGCAATCCATGCCCTCTATAATACCCACCACCTGGTACCCCAACGTCCCACCCCCTGGCCACTTTAAACCCCTCAGATTAAATATAAGTTACTTATGGGCTGAACAGTACTACTAATTTGTCAATAAATTGTATACTGCTGGGCAACTTTTCTTTTACTGTTTATGGTGACGTAGACAAAGAAAATAATGACAGTGGTCAGATCAGATCTGGAATTTTGTGTTCACTTGGGGTATTTGATTCTAAGAGGCACATTGAGAAAGTAGAATTTCTTCAGAGGAGAATCATTAGAATAATGAAGAGTGTAGAAAACATTTGAGGAATTGAGAGGTTTAGTTTTGAGATGATTTAAGAGGGGAAGTATCATAATAGACAGAAATTGTTTTAAAAAACTTCATTGCAGGGGTGTCTCTCTGGCTCAGTCCATGAAGCATGCAACTCTTGACCTGGGGGTTGTGAGTTTGAGCCCCAAGTTGGGTGTAGAGATTACTTAAAAAACAAAAATAAAACTTCATTCCAGAAGGCAAATCTGGGGCAAGTTGACCAGTGAATTGAAAATTATAAGAAACTCTACATCTGAAACTAATGATGCACTATATGTTGGCTAAATGAATTTAAATTTAAAAAAATTAGAAGAAATTATATTTACTTATTTATTTATTAATTAATTAAATATTTTACGAATTTGCGTGTCATCCTTGTGCAGGAGCCATGCTAATCTTCTCTGTATCATTCCAATTTTTTAGTATATGTGCTGCCGAAGCGAGCACAATTAATTAAATATTTTATTTATTGGTTTGACAGAGAGGGAGAGAGATGGAGAGAGGGAAACAAGCAGGGGGAGTAGGAGAGGGAGAAGCAGGTTTCCTGCCAAGCAGGGAGCCTCATATGGGTGTGGGGGGGGGAATCCCAGGACCCCGGGATCATGACCCGACCCAAAGGCAGACGATTAACGACTGAGCCACCCAGGCGCCCCGATTTTTAAAAATGTTTCTTTAAACTTTGAGGTTTTTTTTTTGCTGGTTTGTTTTTTAAAGATTTTTTATTTATTACTTGACAGAGAGCAAGCGAGAGAGGGAACAGGAGCAGGGGCAGTGGGAGAGAGAGAAACAGGCTTCTTGTTTAGGATCCCGGGCTTCATTTGGAGGCTTGATGTGGGGTTGGATCCCAGGACCCTGGGATCATGACCTGAGCCAAAAACAGATGTTTCTCGACTGAGCAACCCAGGCACCCCAAGAAATGATTTAATTTAAAGTAAGGAAGAACGTTAAATTAGAGCTGTTCTTAAAGGGAATGGACTACTTACGATTTTTTTTTTTTAAGAACATTTTAAGCAGAAACTGAATGAGTGGTAAGAATGTTCTAAAAGACATAGAGTGGAAGGTTGGACTTGATGAATTTTAAGAAACCGCCTTTTCATAGAATTCACTTAGTCTTTCTTTAAAAATTTGGCACAATTTTCTTCATACTACTGATATCTTTTTGCTTCCAAAAGGTCTAATACCACAGGAGCAACTTGAGTAAAGGATTTTCTTTAACTTTTGGTGTCTTGGTATTTGTCAGTAGTTTTTCCCAATAAATTATAAGCATTTTGAGAATTGAGTCTTTCTATATGTATATGTATGTGTGTGTGTGTGTGTATATAAATAAATATATATATTTTAAGATTTTATTTATTCATTTGCGAGAGAGGGGGTACAAGTCTGGGTGGGGGGAAGAGAGGGAGTGGCAGAAGCAGACTCCTTGTTGAGCAGGGAGCCCCATGTGGGGCTCAATCCCAGGACTCCGACTTCCTGACTGGAGATGAGGGCAGATGCTTCCTACTGAGCCACCTAGGCACCCCTAAATCATTCTTTTCAGTGGTTTCAGAGAATTCCGTGTGTAATTCCATACACATTAATAAGCATGCATAATTTAGCCATTTTTATATTGATGAACAGTAATAGATTTTTTTATTTTGCTGTTATAACAATGCTACCATGAACATCCTTGTGGATAGTTTTATTCTGTTTGGATATCTCTAATCAGTTTTCCACCTGGACTCTGGGTGTGGTTTGCTCATTGCTCTTTCCTTGGCATAATTACACTCAACTGACCTATTAGCAAATCAGATGCCTCAGCATCTTTCAGATAAGCATCCTCTATAGAGGCAGGTCCTTACCAGTAGGAAATATTTTATGCCTATCAAGAAGACAGAAGACCTCAGCTTTTGTTAAGTTTGACCTATGATTTCCATTTACTCTTCTTTTTTTTTTTTTAAGATTTTATTTATTTATCTGACAGATCACAACAAGTAGGCAGAGAGGCAAGCAGAGAGAGAGGGGGAAGCAGGCTCCCTGCTGAGCAGAGAGTGTGATGTGGGGCTCGATCCCAGGACCCTGAGATCATGGAGATTATATCCTGAGCTGAAGGCAGAGGCTTTAACCCACTGAGCCACCCAGGCGCCCCTGTACTCTTCTTTTTTAAAAATCATCTTTGTGGGACGCCTGGGTGGCTCAGTTGTTTGGACGACTGCCTTCGGCTCAGGTCACGATCCCGGAGTCCCCCATCTGAGCAGAGAGCCAGATGGGGTACTCAATCCCAGGACCCTGGGATCATGACCCGAGCCGGAAGGCAAAGGCTTTAACCCACTGAGCCACCCAGGTGCCCCTAAAAATTATTTTTCATATTGATACATGTACCCAAGGTTCATAGCAGCATTATCTACAATAACCAGATTATGAAAACAGCCCAAGTGTTCATCAGTTGGTAAGGGGGTAAAGAAGATGTGGTGTGAGGATGCCTGGGTGGCTCAGATGGTTAAACGCCTGCCTTTGGCTCAAGTCATGATCTCATGGGATCAGGTCACATATGGGGCTCCCTGCTCCGTGGGGAGCCTGCTTCATCCTCTGCCTCTCTCTCTCTCTCTGTTTCTCATGAATAAATAAATAAAATATTAAAACATATGTGCTATGTACGTGTGCATGCACACACACAGTAGACTATTACTCAGCCATAAAAAAGAATGAAAACTTGGCATTTACAACAGCATGGATGGAGCCAGAGAGTATTATGCTAAGCAAAATAAGTCAGAGAAAGAAAAATACCATATGATTTCATTCAAATGTAAAATTTAAGAAACAAAACAAATGAGGAAGGGGGGGGGGGAGAAAAAGAGGCAAACCAAGAAATAGACTCCCAACTATACAGAACAAATGGTTACCAGAATGGAGGTGGATGAGGGGGATGGGTAATATAGCTGATGGGGTTAAAGAGTTGGATTTATTGTGATGAGTACTGGGTGATGTACAGAAATACTGAATCTCTGTATTATATACTTGAAACTAATATTGCACTAGAATTTAAATAACTTTAAAAAATGCATTTCCAAACATTTTTTTGCAAAATTATTTTCCATACTGAACATTAATTACTTGTGCTTTTAAACAATATCCCTAGTGATGAGAATAATATCAAGTCATTTACATTGAGTTGCCCATAGAAAAACTTATATTGGAGCACCTGGGTGGCTCAGTGGGTTAAGCCTCTGCCTTCTGCTCAGGTCATGATCACAGGGTCCTGGGATGGAGCCCCGCATTGGGCTCTCTGCTCAGCAGGGAGCCTGTTTCCCCTCTCTCTCTGCCTGCTTGTGATTTCTCTTTGTGTAATAAATAAAATCTTAAAAAAAAAAAAAGAAAATCTTGTATTTATCATCATTTATTTGTTACCTAATTAACTAAAAAAATACTACTGGGAAACTCTCTAGAAAGTGAATTCTGGGGGTGCCTGGGTGGCTCAGTTGGTTAAGCCTCTGCCTTTGGCTAAGGTCATGACCTCAGGGTCCTGGGGGAATCAAGCCCCAGGTCAGGCTCCCTGCTTAGTGGGGAGTCTGCTTTACTTTCTCCCTCAAGCCCCTGCTAGTGCTCACTAGCATGTGCTCTCTTGTGTGCTCTTTCTCTCTCAAAAAAAAAAAAAAAAAAAAAATCTTAAAGAAAGGGAATTCTGATGGACATTCAGGACACACATTGATTGTAGGTCAATTCTAGGCTGGGGAGACCTCAGATAAGTTTTGGTTTACTGCCGCTGTGGAAAGCCGGAATAGTAATAAATTAATTTCTTTCTTTCAAAAAAAAAATTTTTCTTTTTTTCTTTCTTTCTTCCTTCCTCCCTCCCTTCCTTCCTTCCTTTATTTCTTTATTTCATTTTTTAAAGATTTTATGTGTTTTTTTTAAGTAATCTTTATACCCAACATGGGGCTCAAACTCACATCCCTGAGATCAAGAGTTGTACTCTACTGACTGAACCAGCCGGGTGCCCCAGAAGAGTAATGATTTTAGAATTTTCAGGCACAAGAACAGATGATCAAGTATTTTCTTCACCTTATTTTTTCCCTAACATTGTCATCTGCCTTTGCTAACTCCTTGCTGCTCAGTTTCTATCCTATCATGGTTTGAGTAGTTAGTTCCTGTCCTTAAAAGCAGAGTTGCTGCTGTGTTCTTTTCACTTAGCTATGACATTAGGAAGTTGTGCCTTGTCTGAGCCAGGCAGGAATGAAAGAGGAAAGGACCAGTTTCCTCTGCCATGGATAGCTGTTGGCATGAATTGATCTCTTCCTAAAAAGCAGTATATTCTGTAATTTCTTGGTTTGTAAAAGTGGGATTTCTGAAAGTTGTACTGTTTAGGCCAATAAGCTGAGTTTTTACCCTATTTTGTCTGTGCTATGTATTTCAGACTTTGATATGTAAATTTGTTTAAAGTTTGGGCTTTGACTCATTAGTAAATATTTGTTGAGTGCCTTCTCTCTGCCTGTTTATGATACATATCTGTATAGTAGATAAGAGCCCAAAGAATCTAAATGGGTTTTAAAACATCTGCTTTCTTCTTCTTCCTGTAAGCAGCCTGAGATGATCTCTGAAAATGGTTTGCTATTCCCTTGACCCAGAAAATCCTACAAAATCATGCAAATCAGGAGGTTTAAATCTTTGTATTCACTTTAGGTACACAGGTGAAACTGCCCAGGCCATCAAAGATATGCATATCTGAAAAGCCACCAAATACCTGAAGGGTCACTTGACTGAAGCATTGTGTGCCATTCTGTTTCTAGAATTGAGTTGGCAGGTGCGCCCAGGCCAAACAGTACGGCTGGACACGCGGTTGGTGGTTACAAAAAAGTGCTGAATTTTTACTGCACATGCTTAAAAATGCAGAGAGTGATGCTGAACTTAAGGGTTTAGATGTAGATTCTCTGGTCATTGAGCATATCCAGGTGAACAAAGTCCTTAAGATTAGATAACAAACTTATAGAGTTCATGCTTGGGTTAACCCAACCATGAACTCTCCATGCCACACTGAGGTGATTCTTACTGAAAAGATCAGGTTGTTACTAAAGCAGAAGAGGAGGTTGCACAGAAGAAAAAAGATACCCCTGAAGAAATAAAAATTTATGGTCCAGGAGTAAATCGGCATATAAATGCAAATAAAAAGTTAAAACAAAAATGTCCTTTTTTTTTTTTTTTTTAAAGATTTTATTCATTTGTTTGACAGAGAGAGACATCACAAGTAGGCAGAGAGGCAGGCAGAAAGAGAGGGGGAAGCAGGCTCCCTGCTGAACAAAGAGCCCGACACTGCACGCGGGGCTTGATCCCAGGAGCCTGAGATCAAGACCCAAGCCCAAGGCAGAGGCTTAACCCACTGAGCCACCCAGGCTCCCCCTCCTTTCTTAGATAAATCCAGAATTAGGACTATTAGGTGTGAACTAGGATAAGCAAAATAAGTTAAGTTCTTATTGGAGTGGGGAGATACTGCACTATTTTTACTAACATTCAAAGCAAGATTCTTTAAGTTTGGGGAATGTTTTAGACAATCCAAGTCAGGGAAGATTTGCTATTTGTATATCAAACATTTTAAAAAATTGATTTATAGTGTATGTACAGAGAAGTACATAGGTCTTAAGTGAATGGCTCACTGAGGGGCACCTGGGTGGCTCAGTTGTTAAGTATCTGCCTTTGGCTTGCAGGTCATGATTCTGGGTCCTGGGATCCAGCCCCACATCTGGCGCCCTGCTTGGAGGGGAGCCCGATTCTCCCACTCCCACTCCCCTTGCTTGTGTTCCCTCTCTTACTGTCTCTCTCTCTCTGTCAAATAAATAGATAAAAATCTTAAAAAAAAAAGTGTATGCCTCACTGAATTATTACAAAGTGAACATATTCACGTGACCATTACTTTGGTCAAGAAGTAGAACACTGCTAATACCTCAGAAGCCCATCTTAGCATTCCTGTCAGTCAGTATTTCCTCCCACTTTCCCAAAGCTATTTTTACCTGACTTTAATATCAGAGTAGTTTAGCTTGTTTTTTTTTTTAAATAAACTGAAATTTTTTTTTTTTTTTAAAGATTTTATTTGTTTGACAGAGAGTGAACACAAGGGGGAGCAGGAGTGGGAGGGAGTGGGAGAAGCAGGCTCCCTGCCAAGCAGGGAGTCCGATGTGGGGCTCAGTCTCAGGACCCTGGGATCATGACCTGAGCTGAAGGTAGATACCTAATGAATGAGCCACCCAGGTGTCCCTAAACTTAATTTTTTAAAAAAGATTTTATTTTTAAGTAAACTCTATATCCACTGTGGGGCTCAAACTCACAACCCTGAGATCAGTTATTTTTTAAAAGCAGTTTTAGGTTCATAGCAAAACTGAGCATAAAGTTTTGCTTGTTTCTGAACTTTAAAAAAAATCAAAATAGAGGTATACCTGGGTGGCTGGCTCACTAGGTAGAGTATGCCACCTCTTGATCTTAAGGTTGTGAGTTCAAGCCCCATATTGGTTATGGAGATTACGTAAAAATAAAATCCTTAAAAAATTAAAAGATAGAATTGACAAATTAACTTTTAATAAATGGAATTATACAGTATTTCTTTTGGACTGGCTTCTTTTGCCTAATAAGCTTGTCAGATGTTTCCACTTGATGCATAGCTGTAGTTCACTGATTTTTAGTTGCTCTGTAGTATCTCATTATATGAATATACCACAGTTTATTTATCTTTGGATATTTTTTCCCCCATCTTAGTGTTTGTATTTTTGGTCCTACCTTGTGTATATTTCTGTTGTGTATATATATGATGTATTAAAATTTCTGGGTCATAAGTTATGGTTATGTTCAACTGTAGTTGATAACATGAAACAGTTTTCCAAAAATCTACCAATTTACTCTCCTGTAACTGTTTTCCTAATATTCATTTTTTTTTTAAAGATTTTATTTATTTGAGAGAGACAGAGCACAAGGGGGGAGGGGCAAGGACAGAGGGAGAGGGACAAGTAGACTCTCTGCCGAACAGGGAGCCCCAAGCGGGACTCAGTTCCAGGACCCTGAGATCATGACTGAGCCAGACGTTTAACTGACTGAGCTACCCAAATGCCCCTCTAATATTCATTATTTAGAAAAGAATTGAGGGGCGCTTGGGTGGCTCAATCATTGGAGTGGCCAAATCTTGATTTTGGCTCAGATCATGATCTCAGGGTGGTGAGATGAAGTTCCCACAGCAGGCCCTGCTCAGCAGGGAGTCTGCTTAAGAGTCTTTCCCTCTCCCTCTGCCTCTTCTCCTGCTTTTGTGTAAGTGGGCTTGCTCTTTCTCTTTCTCTCAAATAAATATTAAAAAAAAAAAAAAAAAGAATTGAATGGCCCTTAATTCTCAGCATTTGGCCAGGTTATCAAATCATTTCATAGGCATTAGTACATAATTTTTACAAGTTAATCCTTCAGGCTTGATAAAATATATATTTATATATACATATATCTATTTTAATTTTTTTTAATGACCTGAAGAGATGTATTATGCTTGAGATGATTTCTCACATTTAAGACTAAAATTTTTGGCCAACAATTTATTGAAAAAAATGTTGAGTTAATGTTTATAATGTTGGATAAAGACAATAGCCAAGTCCCTGTACTTACTGACATTACATAGTTTTAAGAAGGAATACCATTTTTCTAAAGAGAGAAGTTATTCATTCAAGTGCTTATCAGCTTTGTATATGTCAGGCACCACTGGGCACACTGAGAATATAGAAGTAGGTGAACAAGGTAAATGTGGTCTGTGCCATCACAGAGCTTACAGACATTATTATAGGCCTAATGAAGACCACTCGAAAATATGGGAAGGTGGTGAAGTAAAATAACACAAAGGACAAAACCCCCAAATCACTTAAAATCTCATCCCTCAATATTACTGTTATTTTGTTTGCTTTTTAAACTTACTGTGGAGAATTTAAAATATGTAAAAGTAGGTAGAACAGTGTAATGAACCTACAGGTTCCTGTCACTCAGCTTAAACATTTATCAGTTCTTATTTTTTTTATTTTTAAAGATTTTATTTATTTATTTGACAGAGAGAGATCACAAGTAGGCAGAGAGGCAGGCAGAGAGAGAGTGAGGAGGAAGCAGGCTCCCTGCTGAGCAGAGAGCCGGATGCGGGACTCGATCCCAGGACCCTGAAATCATGACCTGAGCCGAAGGCAGCGGCTTAACCCACTGAGCCACCCAGGCGCCCAGTTCTTATTTTTTTTAATAACTTCATCCAGTCTCCTTCCTTTATCTACTTGAAGCAAATCCATACACCACCCCTTCATCTGTAAATATTTCAGTATGTATCTCTAAATGATAAGGATTTAAAAAATCTCCACAAAACCAGTATCACATTTTAGATAATCCTTAATTCCACCAAATATCCATTGTTTGAATTTGCAGTTTGTTCATAAGTGCTTTATGAACAAACATTAATTTGAGTGTTTGAATCAGGATCACTATAAAGTCTACACATTGCTTTTGGTTGATAGTTTTTTTTTTTTTTTTTAAAGATTTTGTTTTATTTATTTGTCAGAGAGAGAGAGTGCGCCAGCGCGCACACACACGCAGGCAGAGAGGCAGGCAGAGGCAGAGAGAGAAGCAAGTTCCCCCCTGAGCAAGGAGTCCGATAAGGGGCATGATCCCAGATCATGACCTGAGCTGAAGGTAGTGGCTTACCTGATTGAGCCACCCAGGTGTCCCTGATTGATAGTTCTTTTGTGTCTCTTAATCTTTAGGTTTCATCTCCATCTCTCCTATTCTCTTTTTTGTTCTTTTCAACTTCTTTGTCGAAGAAACTGTATCGTTTGTCTTGTCCCCTAGTCTGGATTTTGCTCTTGTATCCCTATGGCAGAGTTTAACATCATCTTGAGTCTTAAACTATATACATTTACAGAAGTCTGGGTGGCTCAGTTATTTTTTAAGCATCTGTCTTGGGCTCAGGTCATGATCCCAGGGTCCTGAGATCAAGCCCTGCATCGGGCTCCTTGCTTAGCCAGGAGCCTGCTTCTCCTTCTCCTTCTGCCACTCTCCCTGCTTGTGCTCACTACCCCCTCCCAACCCCATGATTAAAAAAAAAATCTTTAGGGGTGTCTGGGTGGCTCAGTCGTTAAGCATCTGCCTTCGGCTTAGGTCATGATCCCACGGTCCTGGGATCATGACCCTCATCGGATTCCCTGCTCAGTGGGAAGGCTGCTTCTCCCTCTTCCGCTCCCCCTGCTTGTGTTCCCTCTCTCAATGTGTCTCTGTCAAATAAATAAATAAAATCTTTAAATATATATATATTTCCTATAATGTTGAAGTTAAAATTAGAGACTTGATCTTTCTTTCTGTTAAGGCTACTTCATGAGTAATGTTGGGTTGTTCATCAAAAGACTCAGAATGGTTGTCTGTCTCTTTTTTATTTTTGGTGATGTTGGTGCCTTTTGATGCTTAATGTCTAGTAAATTCATTAGGGGTTGCAAAATGGTGATAATCTAATTTAATAATTCCTTCATTTGTTAGGTAGAATATTTCAGTAAAGAGAAAATTCCCCAAGTATTTTTTAAAGATTTATTTATTTTAGAGTGTGTGACAGGGGGAGGGGTAGAGGAAGAAGGGGAGAGAAAGAGAGAGAAGCAGACTCCCCACTGAGCATGAAGCCTGACTTGGGGCTCAATCCCACAACTCAGAACATGACCTGAGCCTAAATCAAGAGTCGGGCACTCAACTTACTGAGCCACCCAAGTGCCCTTCCTCATATTTACTATTTAGCTACTCAGTGGGTTCTTACAGGAAAGTCAGGATAAATGCTTGGTTCTTTCCTTCTATTTATCGATTCACAAAATAGTGATTTGGTCTCCGCATTCTCTAACAGTAATTAATTAGTTGGTATTGCCTTCAGTACTATTTGAAGTCATAGATTTAAACATATTTCATTCTATGTGGTTGTTCCTGATATACAAATTGTTCATTTTTGCCACTAGGAGCTTCTTACTACTCATATTTTGATGTGTATCCTTTTGAGCACTCCTCCTCATACTGTTTGGCCACTCTCCCCACCACTTTGTTTTGAGCTCAATTTTCACATGCATTTTCTCATGTCAGTAATTTTTTTTTTAAAGATTTTATTTGTTTATTTGACAAAGAGAGAGATAGCCAGAGAGGGAGTGAAAGCAGGGGGGAGGGGGAGAGGGGGAGAGAGAGAAGCAGGCCTCCTGCTGAGCAGGGAGCCCCATGCAGGGCTCGGATCCCAGGACACCCCCCCCAATTATGAACGAACTGAAGGCAGATGCTTAATGACTGAGCCACGCAGGCGCCCCCACATGTCAGTAATTTTTTATTTTTTAATCTAGAAATAATTTCAGACTGCTAGAAAAGTTGCAAAAGTAAAAATAATAATAAGAACAACCACTTGGTGTAAGTTTCAGACAACATTGCTCTCTATTCCCTAAATACTTCATTGTATATTTCCTAAGAATAAAGATGGTCTCTGACATAACCACAGTAATCTTTCAGTAAATTTAGCACAATATTTAGTACAATAATTTTATTTAATCTTCCAGTTATATTCATTTTTGTCAATTGTCCCAGTTGTCAAATGTCCATTGTGACATTTTCCTTTTCCTGTATAGGATCCGGTCTAAGAGTTGGCTTTCCATTTAGTGGTCACATTTCTTCAGCCTCCTTTAATGCAGAACATTTCCATAGCCTTAAAACAATTTTTGTTTTGTAATATTGGCATTTTCTTTTGAAGGATACAGTCCTCTCCTTTTTTAGTAGAATGTTCATCATTTTTGGTTTGTCTGATGGTAAGCCTCTGAATTGGAGTAGTTGATGTTGTGTCCTTCTCAGGGTATCAACATCAGAAAACACACATCATAACTCCTTTGTGAAATAAATTTTGATTTATTTTGGTTAAGTATTGTTTGACTTTTCTCCGGTGTCCTCTCTGTTCCCTGTAACTTATAAGCACCTTGTAGGAGATATTTAAAAGCCATTCAAATATTCTGCATAATAGGAGTGTTATAAGGACTAAATAGAACAGAGTCTGCTGGCTGGCTCAGTCAGTAAAGCATGTGACTCTTGATCTCAGGGTCATGAGTTCAAGCCCCATGTTGGGTGTGGAGCCTACTTAAAAAAAGAAATTAAGGGGCGGGGGTGCTTGGGTAGCTTAGTTGAGCATCTCCTTCCGTTCAGGTCATGATCCCAGAGTCCTGGGATTGAATCCCTGGTCAGGCTCCCTGCTCTCCCTTTGACCCCCTCATGTGCTTTCTCTCTCTTGCTTGCTCTCTAATAAAGGAATAAAATCTCAAAAAAAATAAAATTAAGGACTAATTAGAACAATATCTATCCTAGAGACAGACAGTGTTATGCATATGGGTTTGTTAAATTTGAATCTGCCTGACATCGTGTAAGTACTGCTTTAGTGTATTTATTAATCTGGTGACTGTTAAGCTGGATTAAGTGGGGGAGAAATTAAAGACATTTAAATCATAGCAGTAGTAATTTAGATTGAATGTAAATTAAAATTTCTTGTTGAGATTTGAACCATTGCAGAAAAGCTGTGAAACTCATTTTTCTAGGTCTCTTAAAAATAAGTCCCATTTTCTTCTGTGTACAGTACTTAGGTGTAGCTGGTGTGGATGAGGAAAGTTAGATAAACAGCTTTGCATTTCCTGCTTTGTTAAGATTCTTTGTGATTACTGAGAAATGGAGTAAAAATGTTGGCATATTATAGAATTTTTTGTCCCAATTTAGCAAGGAATCTATTTCATTTTTCTATTTATCTTCAATAAAAATAGAATGTGCATTCTCATGTTGTCTCCAAAAGCAACTACCCACTGAGCATGTGAGAGAGGCCCCTGGCATCAAAGGAAAAAAGTCATGAGGGCTCCTTTTTTGTGTTAGTGAACCCCAGAGTAATAAAAAAAAATGTGGTCAAGATATAACAGGAACAAGTTTGTGTTATTGTGTATGGATACAAACTCTTTTCTCCTGAAAAAATGTTATAAATTAGGAAAGGCAATTCTGAGCCTTTAGGAAATACAGATTTCTGTGAAAGGCCTGTTTTGTTTTCTATTACTGCTTTTGTGGGTTCTGTTTCTGTGCAGTAGGTACTTACTTGGACTGGAGAACACATAGGCCTTTGGATTGTGTTTGGCTGTTAATTTTCTCTTGGAACTGTTTGGTTTATTATATTTTTTACTTTATTAATTTTTAAAAAAATTTTAGTTAGAGCTCTAGTGGAGGGGAGGGGCAGAGGGAAAAAATCTCAAATAGATTCCATCCTGCCCCAGGTGGGGCCCCCAGTGGGGTCCTGGGTGGGGTGGTCCCCTGGTGGGGTGGGGTGGTCCCCAGGTCGGGTAGGTCAGGGGCATGGTGGCCAGGTAGGGGCTGGGGCAGGGCAGGGGTTTGGGGGGGTGGGGGGGCAGAGAGGGTCAGGGCGTGGGACTGGGCCCCATAAGGGGTGGGGTGGGATAGGGTGGAGGTCGATTTCACCATCCAGAAGATCACAACCTGAGCCAGATGGATAACCTGCTGAGCCACCCAGGCATCCTGGCTTTATTAATTTTTACAGCGTTTTATTGTGAGTGATGTTGAGAAGAAAGGCTAGAGGACAGTGAATGAGGAAGATCTGCCTAGAAGCTGAGGGACTAGTAGTTGAACAATGGGAAGGTAGTTGCTTTTATATGTGATTAAAGGGGAGATAAAAATGATTTAATCAAAGGGCTAGTCACTTAAATGATTTCTATTATGATTCAGATCTATAGGGCTTTCATTTACAGAAAGATAAAGGAAATCTGCTAAGGAGAAGGGGGTAAGTGATACAGATATAGATGTCTATGTCTACCTCTTTTCAGTCATCCACACCCATGATCACATCATAAAGCATGTCACTCCTTGGAATGGCATTCTGCTTTTGGAATCTTAAATTTCATTACCTATCTGATTGTATTCTCCCATCTGTCTTTCTAGTTTTTAGTCTCACTGTGTTTTTCTGCTGTAATATAAGGTAGATATTAAAAAGCTTTGGTTTTTAGGCAGACCTGAGTTGGTGAATATACATCCCTACCACTTGTGAGTTGTGTGCCCTTACATATGTTAATCTCATTGAATATTAATGTCTAGATCTTTAATATTCATATATCAGTTCTGAAAGTGTAAGTTCCTATTCTTTTTTCTTTGCTTGTGTTTCACTAAGCTTAGGCCCGACATGGGGCTCAAACTCATGATCCTGAGATCAAGAGCTGCATGCTCTGCTGACTGAAGCAGCCAGGTGCTCCTTAAGTCCCGGTTTTTTGTTCTTTTTTTAAAGATTTTATTTATTTATTTGACAGAGAGAGATTACAAGTAGGCAGAGAGGCAGGCAGAGAGACAGGGAAGAAAGCAGGCCCCCTGCTGAGCAGGGAGCCTGATGTGGGACTCGATCCCAGGACCCTGAGATCATGACCTGAGCGGAAGGCAGTGGCTTAACCCACTGAGCCACCCAGGCGCCCCTTAAGTCCCTGTTTTTAATGGAGTTTCATTCTATTAATGGAAGATACAGAAATAAAATAAATGAATAATTAACTCTGGGATAACGATACCTGTAGTGACAAAAGTAAGATAAGGGACCAAGAGTGATTTGAGTAGAAGAATTATTTGAAATAGGATTGTCCAGGAAGGCCTCACTAGGGTGGTGGCATATGGGCTGAGACCTGAATGATGGAAGGAATCATCAGTCAGAGATCTGAGGTAAGGTTTTTTTTTTTTTTTTTAAGATTTTATTTATTTATTTGACAGACAGAGATCACAAGTAGGCAGAGAGGCAGGCAGAGAGAGAGGAGGAAGCAGGCTCCTTGCTAAGCAGAGAGCCCGATGCGGGGCTCAATTCCAGGACCCTGGGATCTTGACCCGAGCCGAAGGCAGACGCTTCAACCCACTGAGCCACCCAGGCGCCCCTGAGGTAAGTTTTTTAAGCAAAGGGAGTTGGAAGCAAATATTTTGAGGGGAAGGAAAAAAAGAAGGAATTATTGGAAGTTAGGGTGACAGGTAGGCTGGACTAAATCATACATGGTCCTGTAGTTTGTACTAAAGAGTTTGATTTATTTTTTATTTTAAAATTTTTTAAAAGATTTTTTTTTTTTTAATTTGACAGACAGATCACAAATAGGCAGAGAGGCAGGCAGAGAGAGAGAGAGAAGAGGAAGCAGGCTCCGTGCCGAGCAGAGAGCCTGACGTGGGGCTCAATCCCAGGACCCTGGAATCATGGCTCGAGCTGACCCTCTGAGCCACCCAGTCGCCCTGAGTTTGTGTTTTTTTTTTTTTTTTTTTTTTAAGATTTTTAAGATTTTTAAGAGAGAGAGCACAAGTCATGGTGGGAGAGGGAGAAGCAGTCTCCTCACTGATCGAGGAGCCAGATGAGGGGGCTCCATCCCAGGACCCCGGGATCATGACCTGAGCCAAAGGCAGATGCTAAACCTACTAAACTACCCAGGTGCCCCAGAAGTTTGATGTTATTATAAACTGCATTAGACCTAATTCAGTGGCCTTTAGCAAGATCAGTGCTTTGATTTGTGTTTTACAAATGGCAAGTTTGTGGTGAATAAACTGGGGTCGGAAGCAACACTGGAAGCAGGGGCCCACTTGGAGCATCCAGGTAAGAGATAGATGGTGACTTGGACTAGGGTGGTAGTACTAGAGATGGTGAAAATATTAGCAAAGTGTTGCTGAGATAATTGTTGTGACAATGATTAGCACTATCCCAGGCCTAGAATGAGTACTTATTTTACTATAAAAATAGTATTCGTGGTTCTCATTCAGCTTTATGCCATCTATTCATCTAAGTCATGAAGCTGGAAGTCATCCTAGATTTCTCAAGGAAGAAGATACAGAGGAGAAAAGAGTTGTTAGGTTCAGTTTAGTTTATGATGTCTATAGAGTAAATTACGTTTAAGATATGTTGAGATAAAAGTATCAGTAATCTCCTTGCAAGATGACCCTTGAAAATAGTACCTGAAAATGTATATAGCTTGAGAAGTCTTGTTAGATATAAATACTTTGGAGTTATAGGTATTTGGTAGTATAAAGCCATTTGCTTGAATAAAATTGCCTGTCTGTATAGAGGATAAAAGAGGAGAAAAATAAGCTAATGCTTTAGCTAAAGCAATGGGCAGAAGGAGTCGATAACTAGTCAGAACTGCAGGAAAATTGAGAATGCTGTGTCAGTACCTGAAGCTTGGAGTAGAGGGAATTTCAAGAAAGAAATGATTGGATGAAAAAGATGAATGAGACTGGTTGAGGATGAACAAACCAAGGTCACTGGATTTGAAAACTAGAGCAGTTTCATTAGAGTAGTAGGAGAGTAGGCATCATATTACAGTGATTCCAGGAGTATTTGGGAAACCAAGTGGAATTAGCAAGTATAGGCTACTCATTCAGAAGAATTACAATAAAGAGAAGGGTTGAGTGCCTCTTAACAGAGAGGATACTTGGATGTTTGGAGGCCAAAGGGGAAGGTCAGGATAAAGGGGTAAAGGAAAGATGATGAATGATTTCCCTGTAAGTGGGATGCAAGATTATCAGCTGAAAATGAAATGTTATTCTCTGGTCAATGTACCTCATTGAGTTGAGAATTAAATTCTAAATGAGAGCATATGTGGGAAAGTCCTTTGTAAGTTATAATAACTTTTACTTTTGGATAGTCCAATTTTTTCTCCATAGAGGCTTAAGTATTTTGAAATTTAAAAACAAAGAGGATGGGGCGCCTGGGTGGCTCAGTGGGTTAAGCCGCTGCCTTAGGCTCAGGTCATGATCCCAGGGTCCTGGGATTGAGTCCCGCATCGGGCTCTCTGCTCAGCAGGGAGCCTGCTTCCCTCTCTCTCTCTGCCTGCCTCTCTGCCTACATTTCTGTCAAATAAATAAAATCTTTAAAAACAAAACAAAACAAAACAAAAAAACAAAAAAACAAAGAGGATGTGATCAGTTCTATAAACATTTATTGAACACTTAACTATGGGTGAGGCATTGAACTAGTCACCCTGAGTATATAAAAGTGAGTAAGAAATGGGCTTTAAGAAACAGCCAAGATGGGGAGATAGTCATGTATACAACTAAATATGTTGCAGGATACATTTTGGTAATTTCTAAAACAGAGGTACAAAATAAAATGGAGTGTAGAAATGAAGTGATTGATTCCACGTGAGAGACAGGAAAGGCCTTACTTAGCTGGGGGAGGAAGGAGGTAAAAGTGGAGTCAGGCATTTCATTGTGGTGTCATTAATTGGAATATGAAACAAAGATCAACAGTTTTGGGGGAGATGATTTTGGTTTGGACAAGTTAAATTTGAGGGGCTTGCAGTCCATGTTTTACAGTAGGAAATATGACTAGGTAGATCATGGTTAGAGGTGTGTAGATTCTTTGTGGATCTGTTGGGTGGAGGAATGGTGTCAGGGTGAAAATTTACTTATATATACTATGTTTCACTGACTGTAAGAAGCCAGAGAGTGTAAGACACACCATTATTTTATGTACCATTAAGAAAGAGATACTATTGATTGAACCACAACACATCTTTGACTTTTTTTTTGCTTTAATTTTTTTTTTTTTTTAGTTGAAGTGTAGTTGCTGCACAATGATATATTAGTTTCAGGTATACAGCATAGTGATTCAACAAATGTATATATTCTGTGATTATCACAAGTGTAGCTACCATCTGTCACCATGCACTGCTATTACAATACCATTGACTATATTCCCTATATTATGCCTTTCATCCTTGTGACTTATTCATTCTATGACTGAAAGCCTATACTTCCCACTTTCCTTCATCTCCTTCACCCATTTTGCCCATCCTACCTCCTTCCCTCCCCACCAGTTTATTCTCTGTACTTAAGAGTCTGTTTATTTTCTCTTGTTGTTTGTAATTTTTTTTAAAGATTCCACATATACCTGAAATCATATGGTTTCTGTCTTTCTCTTAGTTATTTCACTTAGCCTAATACCCTCAGGTCCATATATCTTGTCACAAATAGCAAAGTCTTACTCTTTTTTTATGGCCAAGTAATAGTCCATTGTATATATATACACACCACATCTTCTTTATCCATTTATCTATTCATGGACATTTGGGTTGCTTCTGTATCTTGGCTATTGTAAATAATGCTTCAGTAAACATGGGAATGCATTTATCTTTTTTTCTTTTTTTAAAAGATTTTATTTATTTATTTGACAAGACAGAGATCACAAGTAGGCAGAGAGGCAGGCAGAGAGAGAGAGAGGAGGAAGCAGGCTCCCGGCTGAGCAGAGAGCCCGATGCGGGGCTCGATCCCAGGACCCTGAGATCATGACCTGAGCCGAAGGCAGCGGCTTAACCCACTGAGCCACCCAGGCGCCCCTATCTTTTTTTTTTTTTTTAAAGATTTTATTTATTCATTTGACACAGAGAGGGGGGAAGCAGGCTCCCGCTGAGCAGAGAGCCCGATGCACGGGGCTCGATCCCAGGACCCTGAGATCTTGACCCAAGCCAAAGGCAGAGGCTTAACCCACTGAGCCACCCAGGAGCCCCACATATATCTTTTTGAATTAGAGTTTTTGTTTTCTTTGTGTAAATACCCAGTAGCAGAATTACTGGGTCATATGGTATTTCTATTTTTAATTTTTGTGGAACTTCCATATTGTTCTCCACAATGATTGTACCAATTTACATTTCCATCAGCAGTGCAGAAGGGTTCCTTCTTCACATCCTCTTCAACACTTGTTATTTCTTCTCTTCACAGTAGCCATTCTGACTGGTTTGATGTGATATCGCATCATTTTTTACTTTCATTTTTTTGGTGATTAGTTGAGCATCTTTTATGTGTTGGTCATCTGTGTGTCATCTTTGGGGGGGGGGAACCTACATAATTGATTTTAAGACACGTTTTGATTTCAGTTGTTAAATGAGAAAATGTCCCACTGTCTTAGAATCAGTGACATACTGAAGCTAACATTTATTGAGCCTTTTTCTCTTTGCCAAGCTGCTTGCCAGAAAGTAGGTAAACATTAACAATTTAATTCTGGGGGTGCCTGGATGGCTTCGTGGTCAAGCATCTGCCTTTGGCTCAGGTCCTGATCCCAGGGTCCTGGGATTGAGCCCCTCGACAGGCTCCCTGCTCAGAGTGAGGTCTGTTTCCTCCTTTCCCACTCCCCGGGTTGTGTTCTCTCTGTGTGTGTGTGTGTGTGTCTCTCTCTGTCAAATAAGTAAATAAAAATCTCAAAAAAATAATAATTTAATTCTAATAATCTTGTTTATCTTTACTTTCTTTTTATAGATGAGGGCACTGGACTCACAGAAGTTACTATGTTAACATCCTGTAAAGCTGAATTTAGATCTTTTTAGCCTTAGTATATGCTGAAATTAATAATACAGGATAATGCTTTGGAACATGAAAAAATCTATATAAATAATGGTTAGGGGAGAATAGCTTGGTGCACTCTTGCCTCTGAATCAGTGTCACTATAGCTGTGGTTTCTGTTTGCCTAGGATGTATTCGGGGCAGTATAATAACATGTGTTTTATAGATTGGAGAGTTCATTATGGCTCTGATGTAATAGTGTTTACAATTTATATTCCTTTTATTCTTGGGACGATATGTGGTATAATGGAAAATCCAGGATTTTGGATTCAGGAGAACCCTGTTTGAGTCTCACTGGGTAATGACTAAAATGTTATCTATTAGTCTTTTAACTTCATTTAGAATCATATGTCAAATGGAAGAGATAATACACATATCAGTTTTACTGGATTGGAGTGAGGGTCAGATTGACAGATAAAAAAATACTATGAAGTTTTAAAAAAGACTCAGATAGTACAGACCGGTGGGTATAATTATTCTGAAAAGTTTAGGAGCTGGAAATATTCATAAAGCCTGACCTAAGGGGCACATGGGTGGCTCAGTCATTTAAACTACTGACTCTTGGTTTTGGCTTAGGTCATGATCTCGGGGTTGTGGGATTGAGCCCCCATGGGGTTCCATGCTCAGTGTGGAGTCTGGCTGAGGTCCCCCCCTCCCCCGCCCCACCGACCCCCGCTCCTCCCCTGGGTCCTATGTACGTGCTCTTTCTTTCTCTCTAAAATAAAATCTTTTTTTTTTTTTTTAAAGATTTTATTTATTTATTTGACAGATCGAGTTCACAAGTAGGCAGAGAGGCAGGCAGAGAGAGAGAGAGAGAGGAGGAAGCAGGCTCCCCGCTGAGCAGAGAGCCTGATGTGAGGCTCGATCCCAGGACTCAGATCATGACCCGAGCCAAAGGCAGAGAGGCTTTAACCCACTGAGCCACCCAGGTGCCCCTCCAAAATAAAGTCTTAAAAAAAAAAATTAAAGCCTGATCTAAGATATAAGAACTAGTTGGGAATTAATTGGGCTCTCACTGAAATACAGCAGCCTTTCATGTAAAATGAGAAAGGTAATCGTTATATTGGAACATTCTATACCAAGACAACTCAGGTTAAAACTGTAGACTTTCGGGGTGCCTGGGTGGCTCAGTGGTTAAGCCGCTGCCTTCGGCTCAGGTCATGATCTTAGGGTCCTGGGATCGAGCCCCGTATTGGGCTCTCTGCTCAGCAGGGAGCCTGCTTCCTCCTCTCTCTCTGCCTGCCTCTCTGCCTGCTTGTGATCTCTCTCTGTCAAATAAATAAATAAAATCTTAAAAACAACAACAACAACTGTAGACTTTCCTACTTGTTTAGGTCTGGCAAGGTGCTGGTTTGCTGACCTTAGGCAAATGATACTGGTTTTGAATATACCTAATTTTTGAAGGTTTTATTTATTTATTTCACCGAGAGAGGTCACAAGCAGGCAGAGAGGCAGCAGAGAGAGAGTTCTAGGGGAAGCAGGCTCCCCGCTGAGCAGATAGCCCCATTCTGGCCTCAATCCCAGACCCTGAGATATGACCTGAGCTGAAGGCAGAGGCTTAATTAACCCACTGAGCCACCCAGATGCTCTTGAATATACCTAGTTAAGAGAACTTTCATATTGGTATATGCATTCTATCTATCTATCTGTTTATCTTTGAGAGTTTTTGTTGCTGCCAATCCAATAGTTTATTCAAGAGACTAAGTACTCTCTTTCAAGTTAGCTCCATATGCCTGATTTCAGCTGAAGCATAAAGCTGCCTTAGGGAATACATATTAAGACTTTATTGTATACATCATATTGTGTTCCTTACAAAGATAAAAACAGATGTGGTTCATCCTCCAACTAGTTTGCACTCTAACAGAGAAGACAAATATGAGAGAATATGCCTGACACCGAACAGAATATAAGTAACGTTATAGAGGAACAACTGAAATAGAATAGATTTCATCTGGGGAATGATAAGGGAATGCTCTTTGGTGACCATTATTTTTTCTCATATGGGTGATATATGTGCACTTCAGAAATTTTGGGAAATAAATCATCAAGAGAAAAATAAAAATAATTCCACTGGTCTTTTGTGTAGGGCATGTGTATATACGAACTTTTTTCTTTTACATAAAATTGCATCCTACTTTTGTAAAATTTACCCTGATTTCTTTTTGGATAATTTCTTTTTGGATGGGATATTATCATATAGATTAGAATTTGATAATTCTTCTCCTTTACTTCTGTCTCTGATGAGGCTCCTCTCTTTGGAAATTGGAAAGGATTTTTAGAATCTAGTAAGCTAAAACTCTAGGAAGCTAAGATGTTCCAGTGTGATGAATTATTGAAGTCATGATAGCACTTTTTAAGCTATTTGAGAAAGTATATGAAAAATAAAATAGAACAAGGGCATGTATTAATTGCTGTATTAATCTAATTTTCTCACCATTTAGTGATCACTGTAATGAAATAAACCACAATAAGTCACTGAAATGAAATGAGGTAACAATATTTGATATTAGAGGATGGTGCCAAACAAGTCTTTGCGGTGTCAGTATCTGTTGCTCTGGTTGGAATGATCCAGCCATTTCTAGCCGTACTGCAGTCTAGAGGTCTAGAGTTAGTACTGTAGTCTAGAGTCAGAGTGATAACAGGTATTTCTTGCTATGATCTGTGAATGCTATTTTATAATGTCCAGAAAACTTGCTTTCCTATATTTCTTGAGATCTAAGTCTATATATGCTTTGTTGCAACTAGAGAAGGGAGGTAAGCTACTAAAAATCACTAAAAAGAAAAAAAAATCCTTGTCAAGGGGTGCCTGGCTGGCTCTCTCTGCCTCTGTCTGCCACTCTGCCTGCTTGTGCTTTCTCTGACGAATAAATAAATAAAATCTTAAAAAAAAAATAAAAACTTTAAAAAATTCTTGTCAATAAATTTCTGGTTGGATTTCTAATTATATCTCAAGGACAAAGTCCCAGAAGTTGAGATTATTAAACCTCAATGAATGAGTATTTTTTTTTTAAGATTTTATTTATTTATTTGATAGAGAGACAGAGACATGGAGAGAGGGAATAGGAGCAGAGGGAGTGGGAGAGGGAGAAGAAGCACGTTTCCCGCTGAGCAGGGAGCTTGATGCAGGGCTCAATCCCAGAACCCTGGGATCATGGCCTGAGCCAAACCAGACGCTTAATGACTGAGCCACGCAGGCACCCCAAATGAGTGTTTTTTAAGGATCTTTTACAATTTGTCAAACTACTCTGTAGAAAAGGATTTTGTTTTACATAATACCTCATACCAATTTATATTTTCATGAGTTGTGTGTAAGAGTGCTCATCTCCTTAAACCCTCACCAGCATCCAGTTTTCTGTCTCTATTACTGATACTTAATTTTTTTTACTGTAAATTTCATGAATTTTTCTAAGTGTATTTTGTACATGTATGAAGTTTCATTTTCATGTTAGTAGAAATTCATTTATCTTTTTTGTGAATCATCTATTCGTGTTTTTTGCCTGTTTTTTATATTAGTGTTTAATATTGATTTGTAAGCGGTCTTTATATATTATCATTAATTATTAATATTTTGATCTGTTAATGATTAATCAGTATGTTAATGACATATTTGTATATAGTACTTGTAAATAACATATACATTTTATAGTTTGCCTTTGAATTTTATTTATAATATTTATACAGCATCAACATTTCAAGGTATTAATCCAACCTAAACATAAAAAATAAAGCCACACAGACCTGTACCCCTGGGGCTAATAATTCATTATATGTTTATAAAAAAATAAAAAATTAAATAAAAAAAAAATAAAGCCACACAGAGACACACACAGATGTGTGCATTCCTCTCCACCCTGTGTGTGTGACTTGAGTTCTAGCTTGTAGCTAGTTTTAGTATCTTTTTTTAAAGATTTTATTTATTTATTTGACAGAAAGAGATCACAAGCAGACAGAGAGGCAGACAGAGGAGGTAGGGGTAGAAGGCTCCCTGCTGAGCAGAGAGCCCGACATGGGGCTTGATCCCACTACCCTGAGATCATGACCTGGGCTGAAGGCAAAGGCTTAACCCACTGAGCCACCCAGGTGCCCCTCTTTTTTTTTTTTTTTAAAGTTTATTTATTTGTCAGAGAGTGGAAGAGCCTAGAGAGCTGAAGGCAGAGTAGGCAGAGAGGGAGAAGCAGGCTCCCTACTGGGCAAGGAACCTGATGTGGGACTTGATCCCAGGACTCTGGGATCAGGACCTGAGCTGAAGGCAGACACTTAACTGACTGAGCCACCCAGGTGTCACTAGTTTAGTATCTTAAAGGACCTGGGAACCTTTTACAGGATAAGTAATGTTCAATAAACATATGATTTGTTTTAATATATGTATGTATCAACAATTATCCTGTGGGCTTCTCTGTAGGATAGTTACTGGATTTTAATAAGGGCCTACTGGATTTTAATAAAGACCAAGAAATAGTTAGGAGTTATGAGCAAGATAAGGTATATTATTATAATGGTTTTAGTTATTAAAGTTATAACATTAAGCTAAGTGAATTAAATAATGTCCTGATTTTTCTTTATACTCCAGGATAGCTTGTAAGACAGTTGCCTAATGAAGGAATTAGGTGGCTAAATGGCTAGACTAACCTTGTGCAGTCCATGTATAACTAAGCTTGAATTATTTCTGGTAAGTAGTTACCATAGAAATCTGATTGTATATTAATATAAACTCTATTCCATCTAAGGTTTATTTATTTAGAAAACATTTAAAAAAGGTATATTTGAGCACTTGTATGTGCTCAGTTATAACCTAGACTGTGTTTACTTTAGAATTAGTCATCGGCTTTGTTAGTTGAAGTTTGACGTAAGTACTTGTTTTTCTTTTGGTTTGAGAAGACGCTTATAGGTAGTAAATCTTGTTGATTCTTGCAGAAACTTTTTTCAAGGACTGAGTAGCATATTTATGTATTCTATAATAATATTCTATTTAAGTTATGATAAATAGCTATGAAGTCAAGTAGAGGCTTTGCAGTGATATTTTCAAGAAATGTGTATGAATGAAATCATAGGTATATTACTTATTTGCAACTTTGATTTTTTTATTACTCTATACCACCATATTTTTACAGAATTTATTTGTCTTTGTCTTGGTTTACGTGGGCATAAATTAAAGAGTTGGCTGTTTATTTGGTGTGATTTTGGCATTAATGTTGCAGGGAGAAAGCTGCATACCACAAGTATAGGCTTTTGAATCTGGATTTGAGTTTCAAATATCACTGTTTTAAGTCTGAGACCTTGGACAAGTTACTTAACATTTCTGTTTTAGTTAATCTGTAAAGTGGAAATTTTACACTCTATAGCAGTATTTTTTTGAACTGTAGGCCTGATTCATTAGTTCTGAAATAAGTTTAGCAGGTGAAAGGAGAAAAAGATACATAAACAAAGAGTTGCATTTAATAAGGGAAAATGCTATTTTGTGAGACTTTTGTTTCATAATATATACATGTATATAATACATATGTGGGTAAGCATATGGGAACTTTGTTGCATTGTAAGATATATTTCTTACCATAAACATTTAAAAAATATTTTCCTATATGGTCATTAGGATTAAGTGCCTAACATAGATAGATAGACACTGAGAGAAAGATGGAGAAATCGTATTGGAGATTTTGGCTTTCTTGTATTTTGTTGTGTTTATACAGATTTGGTCTTTGTTTCAAGAGCTATAAAATAAAAATTGGATTTTTACTTCAAATTTAGAAAATTACTTGACACAGAAAGGTTTTGGGAAAGTATTGTTTTGGGAACTCATACACGGGAGGTGGGAGTGTAAGTTTCTGTGACCACTTGGAGTGCAATTGGGCAATGCCTAGAAAATGTGAGGATAAGAGTATGCTACAGCCTAGGGTTTTCAATTCTTTTGGTTGTGTCAAGGGAGACATGCGGGAGGATGTTGATTGCTGCATTGTTTATAATGGCAAGAACTTAAACATCTTGAAAGTCCCATGCATGCTGTGTTAATCAAATGTGGATAATGTGATGTGTTAATCAAATGAAATGCTAAACTTAACTAAGTTAAAAGAATAAAAAAAAAATACACTAAACTTTATTTATCAATAATGATTGACTTCATATCAAAATGGGTAGAAAAGCAAGTTGCAGACAGATTACAGTATGACATTATATATATATATATTTTAATTTTTAATTTTTGTTTTTTTAATTTTAAATTTTGTTTTTTATATATAATATATATATTTGGTATGTATATATATGTATGTACATATATATTTATATGTAAATATATATATATTTGGTGTGTGTATATATATATATACACATACCAAAAAAATAAAAATTAAAAAATATATATTTGGTGTGTGTGTGTATATATATATATATATATATATATATATATATAAACTTTTAATTTTTGGTTTTTTGGTCAAGATTCATCTATCAGAGAGAGAGAGAAAGAGTGTGAGAGTGTTCATGACTGGGGGGCAGAGGCAGAGGGAGAGAAAATCCAAAGCTAACTTCACAGTGAGCGTGGAGCCCTACGAAGTGCTTGATCCGCTGCTGCCCCTCGGAACAATTTGTTACTCAAACTGTAACCCCTGGAGGATTTTACTAGTTACCAAGCACATTTAGATATGGCCTTAAGAAATACATATACTGGTAATAGGTCTTTGGGGAGAAGGACGATATACGACCGTGAAGGTGGGCAGCTGGGGATGCCCGGCTCGCTCAAGGCGGAATGCCGCCTGCTTCAGGGAAGCGGAGCACCCCGGAACGTCCAGTCAGCTCAGGGTGGAATGAAAACTGCCTGCTTCCCTTTTCCGTTATCGCTCCTTTCTCTTCCCAGAAGTGCCTGTTGTTAGATGAGTCCTTTGAATGTGCTTGTTTAACTATAAACTTTAGCCTACTCCTTGCTTGCATGTAAGACGTGACTAACTAACGTTTGACCTTCATCAGTCTTTCTGTTGGCTATTGTTTCTATACAATAAAAGTGAGACGGTGGAGTTGCGCCAGGCAGCAGTCCTTTTCGAATGCTCTCAGTTTCTTGCAGCTGAATTGTGTGTGCCTAATTCTTCTCCTGTTGCCAACTGGAAGCAGCAGATCCCACGGCCCTGAGATCATGACCAGAGCAGAAACCGAGTTGGATACCTAACAGACTGTGCCACCCAGTTTCCCCAACACCATATATTTAACACTTAAAATCATTGAAAAACAGTACCATATATTGTTTATGGATACAAATATAAAAATTTGGACTGGAATGATACATATTAGTGTCAGGATGATGGATACTTAAAGGGAGGCAAGGAATGGGATTAAGTAGGGATTTTAGTTGTATCTGTAATAAATACTGGAGAGAAAAAAAATCTGAATCAAATATGGCAAAATAATGGTCTGGCCAGTTTGGCTGTTAGGTATATGGGTGGTCTTAAATCTTTTTTGTTTTTCCCTGTATTTTTTTTTTTTAAGATTTTATTTATTTATTTGACAGACACAGATCACAAGTAGGCCGAGAGGCAGGCAGAGAGGGAGAGGGGAAAGCAGGCTCCCCGCCTAGCAAGAGAGCCTGATGCAGGGCTCCATCCCAGGAGCCTGGGATCATGACCTGAGCTGAAGGCAGAGGCTTACCTCACTGAGCCACCCAGGTGCCCCTCCCTGTATGTTTTAAATATTGAAATAAAAAAAACAGTTCCTTAAAAAATTTAGTACCCAAGGGGCGCCTGGGTGGCTCAATGGGTTGAAGCCTCTGCCTTCAGCTCGGGTCATGATCTCAGGGTCCTGGGATCGAGTCCCTCATCGGGCTCTCTGCCCAGTGGGGAGCCTGCTTCCCTTCCTCTCTTTCTGCCTGCCTCTCTGCCTACTTATGATCTCTGTCTGTCAAATAATAAAATATAAAAAAAAATAGTACCCAATTCATGACACTGATAAAACACTCAGTGATATCTATTAAAAATAGCACATTGTTTTATGGTCTAGAGAATAATGAGTTTTCTACAAATGAGGGCTTAACCTACTTAGGTGATCTTCTAGGCTTTCCAGTAAGATCTTTCAACCTTCTTCCCTCCCTCCCTCTCTCCCTTCCTTTCTTCCTCTTAGATTTTATTCATTTGAGAGAGAGAGAGCACACATGAGTGCCTGAACTGGGGGGAGTGGGGGAGGTAAAGCAAACTCTGCTGAGCAGGGAGTCTGACACAGGATCCCAGGATCCTGACCTGAGCTGAAGGCAAATAAATGCTTAACCAGCTGAGCTCCTGGGTGCCCCTCTAGTAAGATTTTAGTTCAATGTAGACATAGGTAAAAATATATCAAGAGAATTACTGGATGTATTTCCATGATAAGGAACCAAAGCTTCAATATAGACATATTTCTTTGTATGAATCTATCTCCTTCCTGTGCATGTTATTTGTCCATTGCTGTACAAGCATGAGTCACAGTATTTGTGATTACCCTTAAGAGGCTCCTGTAGTTTTTCAGATAGACTTTTGTTATAGTTATGCTTCAGTATGTCTTGGCTCCTGCCTTTACTGTGTTACATATGTCATTTGCTACATCATCATAAAGCAATTTCTTGATGATCCTGGTTTACTACTTGTAGTACTTACTCAAAGATCTGTTGTGCCAAGCATTATAAGGCTGCATTATAGATTCTCAGTATGTTCTAGTCCAGTGCTGTTGAATAGAACTTTCTGCAGGGATGAAAATGTTCCACGTTGTTGCTCTTTCAGTATGGTGGCCGCTAGTCAGATGAAGCTATCCAGATTTTGTACTGTGGCTAGTATGACCTAAGGACTGAATCTTTAATTTGATTTTGGTTAATTTAAGTATCCCTTTGGGGTTGTTGGCTACCATACTGGTCAGTGCTGCGCTAGTCTGTTGAAAAGAATGCTGGATTTGGGGTACCTGGCTGGTTCAGTCGGTAGAGCATGCAACTCTTGATCTTGGGATTGTAAATTTGAGCCCTATGTTGGGTGTAGAGATTACTTTAAAAATAAAATCTTTAAAAAAAAAAAGTGCTAGGTTTGATTACTGACACATTAGTGAATTTCCTGAACTTGTTTCCCTGTGTGTAAAAGGGGACTAATAATTCTTGCCTTAATCACATCTGGGATCCTAGGGAAGAGTTAAAGGAGAGCCTCTTGAGAAAATATAAGTCAAATGGGATATTATGTATTATATGCCATTAAACTGTATATATATATTTTTTTTACTGCAATTTTACTTCTAGGACTTTATCCTAAGAAAGTGAAATTTTTTTTTTTTAGGTTTTTTTTTTTTTTAAGATTTTATTTATTTATTTGACAGAGAGAAATCACAAGTAGATGGAGAGACAGGCAGAGAGAGAGAGGAGGAAGCAGGCTCCCTGCTGAGCAGAGAGCCCGATGCGGGACTCGATCCCAGAACCCTGAGATCATGACCCGAGCCGAAGGCAGCGGCTTAACCCACTGAGCCACTCAGGCGCCCGAAAGTGAAATTTTTATATATCCCTTATTATCTTTGAGAACAGTCATCCATGGTTATTTATAATTGTATTAATTTTCTAGGGCCATCAACAAAGTCCCACAAACTGTGAGTGGCTTGAATAACAGAAATTTGTCTCACAGTTCTGGAGGCTTGAAGTCCAAGATCAGGGTGTCTGCAGCATACTTTTGAGGGTTGCGTGAGAATCTATTTCATGCCTGTCCCCTAGTTTCTGCTGGCTTTCTGGCAATCAGTGGCATTCCTTGGCTTGGAGAATCATCTCTGCCTTATTTTCACATGGTATTCTCCTGGTATGCATGTCTCTGTGTCCAAACTTCCCCTTTTATAAGGATATCAGGCATAATGGATTAGGGTCTACTCTGAAGACTTAATCTTAGTTAGTTATAGCTGCATGATCCTATTTCCAAATAAAGTCATGTTCTGAATTCCTTGGGGTGAGGACTTCAGTATTTGAGTTTTAGGGGAATACAATTTACACCATAACAAGAATATCTGATAATTGAAAGCAAGGTAAAAGTCCTGAAAGAGTGAACAGTATAAATACCATTTATGCAGCTGTTTCAGCTTGGGCTACTACAACAATATACCGTAGACTGGGTAGCTTAAACAACAGACATTGATATTTCTCAATTCTGGAGGCTGGAAAGTCCAAGGTCAAGTATCTAGCATGGTTGAATTTTTGGTGAAAGCCATGATCTTGGCTTGCCGGTGGCTGCTTTTGTTCCTCCTATGGTAGAGAGGGAGAGAGCTAGCTTTTCGCTTTCTTCTTATAAGGATACTAATCCCAGTATGAGGACCCTACCCTCATGACCTCATCTAAACCTAATTACCCTAAAAGGCCCACCTCCAAATATGATCACATTGAGGGGACACATTCAGTCCGTAACAGCTAAAAAAAATCATGTTATAAATGAATATCTAGTAACATTGAAAAGTGTTTCATAAAACATTGTTAATGGGGAAAAACAGCTTGTAAAAGCAGCTAGGTACAGTAAATTCCAAACTAGCTAAGTAAAACAAAAATAATATATATTAATAAAAGACTAAAAATATGTACATAGTAATGTTAAAATGATTAACATTGTAGAACTGTGGAAAATGTTAATCTTTTATGATGTTTTCAATGACTATATACCAGTTTCACAATAGAAAAAAAACCATAATACATTTCTAGATGTGGAATTGCTAGGTTAAAAGCAAAACATTTGAACTTTCTACAGTTTTTTTAGTCATCTCTACACCCAGTGAGGGCTCAAACTCATGACCCCAAGATCAAGAGTCTCATGCCCTTTGGACTGAGCTAGCCAGACACCCTAGAATTCGAACTTTTTTTTTTATTTAAGATTTTTATTTTAGAGAGTACATGAGGGAGTGGCAAGTGGGGGTAGGGGTAGAGGGAGATAGAGAGACTCTCAGGCTGACTCCGACATGTTGTCCAGTGCAGGGCTTGATCCCATGAGATCACGATCTGAACTGAAATCACAGGTCAGATGCTTAACTGAGCCACCTGGCACTCCTCCAAGCTGGTTTTTAAGTGTTGAGTTTATGCTAGTTGTTCCTCCTTTGAGTTCATTCTCCTAAGTTCTTACCATTTTACTCTTCTCCTTTTGGTGTTCCTTTGTCTTGAACATTTCTGTGCTCTCCATCTAGATGTTTTTTTACTGTATTAGGGGATGGAAGAGAGACACATCCAGCAGATGATTCAGGTTAATATCTACCTTGATTCTTTTTTTTTAAATTTTATTTATTTTTTTTAAGATTTTTATTTATTTATTTGACAGAGATCACAAGTAGGCAGAGAGGCAGGCAGAGAGAGAGAGAGAGAGGAGGAAGCAGGCCCCCCAGAGCAGAGAGCCCAACGCAGGGCTTGATCCTGGGACAGCCACCCGAGCCGAAGGCTTTAATCCACTGAGCCACTCAGGCACCCCTCTACCTTGATTCTTTATCTGCTTTCCTTTTTCAGTGAGGAAAGTAGGTATCTGAGGAAATCTCAGTATTCACAGGTCTAGGCCCAAGTGCGTACTTGCTTATTTTTTTCTGGCTGTAGAACTGCATAAATCCCATGGGCCACAGGGGTTTCCTAAAGAGAGGGCATTATTAGTACTGTGTCAAAAGAGTACAGAGATGATAAAATAACCACTTTCTGGTTTCATAATTTTGTAATTCTTTTAGTCTGCTTATTTAGATTCAGAGAAGCAGTATCAATCATCAGATTGGCGGGGTGAGGCCAACAGACGCGTAAAAAGATGCTCATCAGGGAAATGCAAATCAAAACCACAATGAGATCTCACTTCACACCTGTCAAAATGGCTAAATTTAAAAACACAAACAGCAGGTTTGGTGAGGACATGGGCAAAAAAAAGGAACCTTATACTGTTGGCAGGAATGCAAACTGGTACAGCCACTCTGGAAGACACTACGTAAGTTTTTCAAAAATGTTAAAAATAAAGACTGTACTTTCAGGGATCATTTCTATAGTTTGTTGCTAGAGAAGTTTCTTTGAACGTGTAGAATATCCCAAAAAGTTAAAAATAAATTAGTCTGTGATGCAGCAATTCCATTACTGGGTATTTACCCAAATAATACAGAAACACTAATTCAAAGTGATAAATGCACCTCATGTTTATAGCAGCATTATTTACAGTAGCCAAGATATGAAAATAACCCAAGTGTCCATTGATAAGTGGGTAAAGATGTGGTATTTGACATAGAGACAGGTATTTGACAGCCATAAAAAATGAAATCTTAACATTTGTAACAACACAGATGGAACTAGAGAGTATAATATGAAGTAAAAGAAGTCAGAGAAAGACAAATACCATATGGTTCCACTTACTTGTGGAATTTCAGAAACAAAGGATCAAAGGGGAAAAAGATAAACCAAGGAACAGGCTCTTAGCTATAGAGGACAACTGATGGTTACCAAAGGGAGGTGGTGGGGGGCGAGGGTTGGGTGAAACAGGTCATGGGGATTAAGGAGTGCACTTGTTGTGATGAGCATTGGGTAATGTATGAAAGTGTCGAATCACTGTATTTTACACCTGAAACTAACATGTAACACTATATTAACCAACTGGAATTAAAAACTAAAAAAAATAAATAAGTAAAAGGAGGGGCGTCTGGGTGGCTCTGTTGGTTAAGTGTTTGCCTTTGGCTCAGGTCATGATTTCAGAGGCCTGCAATCTAGCCCCACATTGGGCTCTCTGCTTAGTGGGGAGTCAGCTTCTCTCTGTCTCTGTCAAATACATAAAATCTTAAAAAAAAAAAAAGTAAAAGTACAAGAAATTGTAGGAATGAGTTGAATACCTGAAAATAAGAAATGAAAGGAGCCAAGGAACCCAGTTACAGGTTGGGAAGTTAAGTTGAAGATGGGTCTAGCATATAATTCAGGACTGAGTTGAGATATTAGGTCCTTTGCTGGTTTTTTGTTTGTCAAATAAATAAAGTATTTTTAAAAAAATTAAACAAAATAAATCTGCAAAAAAAAAAAAAATGCAGATAGCTAGCTCACGTGGGCAGAGCAGCAGAGTCAGAGGGGTAAGGAGTAGCGGACTCTCCCCTCAGTAGGGAGCCCGATGCAGGGCTGGATCCCAGGACTCTGGGATCATGACCTGAGCTAAAGGCAGATGCTTAGCCCATTGAGCCATCCAGGCACCCCAGATTTATTTATTTTACAGAGAGCATGTGAGTGGGGGGGTGGGCAGAGACAGAGAATCTCAAACAGATTCCCTGCTGTGCGCAGAGCCTGAGGCAGGGTTCCATCTCACAACCATGAGATTATGACCTGAACCAAAATCAGGAGCCACCCAGGCATCCCCCTTTGCTGTTTTTTTGTTTTGTTTTGTTTTCATTTTTTGTTGGATTTCAAAATAAAAAGAGTTGACTATAGGAGCCCTTCGTGGGGCCGGATGCTAATTAAATTGTTGTTTTGATACTGAAACTGGAGGAAGAATGTCCTTCAGCTGTGATAGTTAGAGTCAAACACAATCTGGGCATCGCCTTATTAGATTCTGAGATCCTTGAGGGCAGAGACAGTATCATTTTCTTTCTTAGTCTGTTATGTGGCACATTGCCTGATAGTAGGCATGTTGAAGGAATGAAATTGAAGGAATGAATGATATTGAAGGAATGAAAAATGAAGAAGGAAAATGGAAAAACATCTGTGTATCAGAGTCTGTTAATGCTCATCTGTTCTGCCTTGGCTCTAGAAGCAAATTCATAATCCTTCACAGAATTTATTTTCACAGATCTTTCTTCACCATCTCTGCCTCTACTACATTAATGCACATTAAGTACTCTCATCTCTTGTCTGGACTACTGAAATAGCTTTCTTTTTTTTTTTTTTTAATTTTTTATTTTTTATAAACATATATTTTTATCCCCAGGGGTACAGGTCTGTGAATCACCAGGTTTACACACTTCACAGCACTCACCAAATCACATACCCTCCCCAATGTCCATAATCCCACCCCCTTCTCCCAAACCCCCTCCCCCCAGCAACCCTCAGTTTGTTTTGTGAGATTAAGAGTCACTTATGGTTTGTCCTGAAATAGCTTTCTAATGTATCTTTTTTCTTTCATTTGTGCACCCCCTTTTTTACAGATTTTATTAATTTGAGAAAGAGTGTGAGTGAGCACAAGCAGGGGGAGCAGCAGAGGGAGAGGGAGAAGCAGACTCCACACTGAGCAGGGAGCTCAATATGGAGCTCGATCTCAGGACCCTGTGATGACCTGAGCCTAAGGCAGCAACTTAACCAATTGAGCCACCCAGGTGCCCCTCATTTGTGCTTCTCTGGGGGTACATTCTCCAAACAATAGTCAGAGCTATCTTCTAAAAATGTAAATTGGATCATGTCGCCTGTCTACCCCGATCTTCCAGTGACTTCTAATTATATATCTTAAATAATTATATATCTTACACTTTTAAAATCTGTTCTAGGGGCACCTGGATGGCTCAGTGGGTTAAAGCCTCTGCCTTCGGCTCAGGTCATTATCCCAGGGTCCTGGGATCGAGCCCATATCGGGCTCTCTGCTCAGCGGGGAGCCTGCTTCCTCCTTTCTCTCTGCCTGCCTCTCTGCCTACTTGTGATCTCTGTCTGTCAAATAAATAAAATCTTTAAAAATAAAATAAAATAAAATCTGTTCTATTTACTGAATTAGAAGAACTGATACTCTGATACTGAAGGATTCTTTTATAAAGTGTTTCTATTCCCCATCTCTTCCCTCCCACCCCAAAAATATACCTGGAAAAACGACATTGGCAGGCAGAAAAGCTTCAAAAGAGCTTCAAAAGAAGTATGTTTTAAGACTCAAGATCCAATTAAAACATGAATGGGAATGTTCTTCTACCTCTTTAACCACCTCATCCAGTTCCTCAGGAAGGGTTTCTAATATATATACATGACAGGCACCGACTGAGCCTTCCTTTCTCTAGGTCTGAAGGAAGAAATAATTACTAAATTCCTCAAGCCTTTTCCACTCAAAATGAAGGAATCTAACAAGGATACCTATCCATACTATCCAGGCCATGAGAATGGCAGTCTACCGTATTGATTAAGAGTATAGGTAGATCTTGAATTCAGATTGCCTGGATTTGAGTCCCAGCTCTTTTACTATATAACTTTGGGCAAGTTGTTTAAACCCCTCTAAGACCCAGTTTCCTTATCTATAACATGGAAATAATACTGCTGCTTATCTGAAAGTTTCTGTAGGGATTAAGAGAGCATTTAAGAGATTAGGTACAGTTAGTGTGTTTTCAAAAATGTTAGTTGTAGTTATTGTTTTTGCAGTTTTCAGTATTACCACTATAATCCTACCCCATTCCAAGGAAGTGTAATATTTATTTCTGTTATAGCATTTGTGTTGTAACTTTCTGTTTCTACATTTATTTTCCCAGACACTTTAAGAGGCTCATTTTAAAATTTGTATTCCACAGTGCCCAGTATACTTTAAAAAAAATATTTTATTTATATATTTGTGGGAGAGGGAGAGCACAAGCAGGGGGAGCAGCAAGCAGAGGCAGAGGGAGAGGGAGAAGCAGGCTCCCCGCCGAGCAAGGAGCCAAATGTAGGACTCAATCCTAGGACCCTGGGGTCCTGACCTGAGACGAAGGCAGATGCTTAACCCACTGAGCCACCTAGGCATCCCATCCCATGCCTAGTATACTTGACATGCCATCTATATTTGGATTAATCTGAATAATACTAACATTTGAGTTCCTCTAAATTAGTGGACTTTTATACAGAGTACACAGACTTACAAAAGATTGATTAAAAAAAAAGCAAGCTTTAATATTGCTTACTGAGATCTAGTGGGGAAGAAAGGGATAATTCCTTTGCTAAATACAAAAATTGAGAGTCACATATTTTTTGCTATATACTGACATCAAAGAAAGATGCATAGGTTTCTTTTGTCAGCCTTTGGGTCCCCAAAGAACCTTAGCCCTTCAACCACCAGTTCCATTGTCTATAGTTGTCCCAATGAAGTGGCCATTGGTACTTTTGTTTTATGGAGCCAACTACATGTGGTCTAGACTCTTTTAATATGTCCAGGCATTCAGGGACTGGGCACAGATAATCCCTTGCTTCTTGAAAAATACTGAAGTAAAAAGTCAATCATATATGTTATATGTAGCATTGGCACCTAAACTCAAAATTGCTTTACTATAATTAGATTGCATCAACTAATTTTATATGTAAGGCCCACAGATTTCTAATTACTTTAGGGAATTGTTAGTTGGGTTACTAAAGAAAGTCTTGCGGCAAAAAGGCATTTATGTTATTTGGAAGAGTTTTATAGGTTCCAAAAAAAGGAATTGTTTCAGGAACTTCTTAGCAAAATTATACTCAACAAATTTTAGAGAAATGATATGATGGGGAAAAAAAAAAAGAATCCTGTCCTTAAAGAGCTTTTGCTCATTATTGGATTTAAGATTTTGATATAAAAGCTGGGTGAGGGGAGAGAAAGAAAGCAAGCGGTACATAAAAACTGCTATGGTAATTTGGAACAAAGAGACAGTATTTTTGACTGATAGTATTTGGGGAAAAAATTGGGAAGTTTAGTAGGAGAGATAGTATTTGTGTTTGGTGTTGAAAATGAGGAATATTTTGAACATGTGAAAATGAAGTATACTGTGACTGTCTTTATTCAGGACAGTAGTCATATTAATAATATGTAATCTAGGGGCACCTGGGTGGCTCAGTGGGTTAAGCCTCTGCCTTCAGCTCAGGTCATGATCTCAGGGTCCTGGGATCGAACCGCGAGTCAGCGGGGAACCTGCTTCCCTTCCTTTCTCTGCCTGCCTCTCTGCCTGCTTGTGATCTCTGTCTGTCAAATAAATAAAATCTTAAAAAAATAATATACAATCTACTTCTTGGCTATTATTTTTAAAAAAAGATTTATTCCTTTATTTTAGAGAGAGAATGTGCGTGTCGGGGGGTAGGAGCAGAGGGAGAGGGAGAGAATCCCAAGCAGACTCCCTGCTGAGCACAGCCCAGCGTGGGGGCTTGATCTCACAACCCTGAGATTTTGACTTAAGCCTCCATTAAGAGTTGGAAGTTCAACTGACTGAGCCACTCAGGTGCCCCCTTCCAGGCCATTTTTGATATGAGTATATTTTGATAGGAGATTATGAGTATGAGTAGTCATTGTAATAGCTGATATTTATTGACTGCCCATTCTATGCCAGAATCTGTTTTGAGTGCTTGACATTTATTAACTCAGTTTTCACAAACCTGTTATCTTTATTTTAAAGGAAATGAAACATGAGGCCCTGACAGATTAAGTAATTAACTTGCTCAAGATCATATGGTAATAAATGGAAGTAACTTGGGTTCCAACCTCTGTAGTCAGATTCTAGGACCAACCACAACTGACTATTAAGCTGGATGTTTTTTTCTCTTTCTCTCTCTTTTAATGATTTTATTTATTTATAGGAGAGAGAGCAGGGTAGGAACAGAGGGAGAAGAATAGCAGATCCCACATTGAGTGCATAGCTTGATGCAGAGCTTGATCTCAGAATCCTGAGGTAATGACCTGAGCTGAAACGGAGTTGGATGCTCAATCTACTGAGCACTCCAGGTGCCTCTAAATATTTTCTCCTTTTTTTCCTGCCTTTTTCTTTCCTGCTAGATGTTGCTTTTTTTTTTTAATAATATATATATTTTTTACATGTGCATATAATTTAAACAGCCAGTCAGGGGCACTTGGGTGGCTCAGTGGGTTAAGCCTCTGCCTTCAGCTCAGGTCATGATCTCAGGGTCCTGGGATGGAGCCCTGCATCGGGCTCTCTGTTTGGCAGGGAGCCAGCTTCTCCCTCTCTCTCTGCTTGCCTTTCTGCCTACTTGTGAACTCTCTGTCTGTCAAATAAATAAATAAAAATTAAAAAAAAAGTAAACAGCCAATCAGTAAACATTATAAATTTTGTTAGGACGAACATCAGTCTCCCCCGCCCCTCGCCCCATCCCTTCCCATTAGAAGTGTAAGTTTAGTGCTTGCTATTGTAGACAAGGTATGGGAGGAGAAGCTGTGTACCTGTTCCACTCTCCTCTTGAGATAATTACTGCTTGCTTTCCTTATGCTTTACTTTACCTTGGGGTGTGGGGTGGCCGGCATTCAGTGCATCTCCAGTTCTATACGGAGATGCCAGCCATGAGTTATAGCCGTTGCTCAGCTCTCCCAGTCTTTGACTTTCCTGTTAAGAACTTCATCACCTTTTTCCTTCATCTCTCTTCAAGTTCTCACTGTCTAGGTACAGACAGGTAGCTATCCTCTCTAACTTGGGATTCTGTAACAGCTTTTTTTTTAAGATTTTGTTTACTTTTGTGTGAGAGAGAGTGAGTGAGCACAAGCAGGGGAGTGGCAGGCCGAGATGGAGGAAGAAGCAGTCTCCTTGCTGAGCAAGGGAGCCCTTTGCAGGACTAGATCCTAGGACCCTGGGATCATGGCTTGAGCCAAAGGCAGACGCTTAACTGAGCCACCCAGGTGTCCCTGCAACAGACTTCTTATTGATCCTCAACTTGCCTTCCTCCAGTTTATTCTCTGTACTGTAGCCAGAATAAATTTTCTAAAATGTGGATCTGATCAGGGCACTACCCTGCTTAAAATCCCTCAGATTCCTAACGTGGTTACAAGGCCCTTCATGGCTTTCTCTTTAACTTTTGCCATTTCTTACCCTCACTCTTTAAGTTCTGATTATAATCAGATTACCAGTGATTCCTGAAAATACTTTTTCTCCCCTCACCTTTGATGATACATCTAAAAGGAAAGATAAGAAGAGAACTGTCAAATGCTCAGCCTAGCTTCATGAAAACCCCCAAAGTCACACAACTAGGAATCAGTCTCTCTGAGTAGAGAGAACTTAAAGGTTTGGGAACTAAAAGATTGTTCAGGAATGAATGAAATTCTAATAAACAGGCTATCTTGTTAACCCTTTAGCCTCAGGAATTTGTCAATATGGAGCAGAGACAGTGTTTTTTTGTTCTTTATTGCCCCCCCACCCCTAATTTGGCCTTACTCCCAACTCTCAGACTTGTGTCTGTGAGTTACATTTCTTTCCCCTAAGTGGCTGATTGATTTGGTCAGTGATTACCCCTTATAAATGTTTACTTTTGGCACAGTTTTTCTTCAGGACATTTGTTGAGCTGCTGCTGCTTTGTAGCCTTTGGGCTTGAGAATCACCCTTGGTATAATCAAAGGAGGACAGGATGTTAGGGTTACGTTTTGGGCACAAGTACTTAAAAATATGAAGAATTGCACTGGGCTGTTTTCCTTAGCTCAGGGCCAATGATGAGGTATTTATTTTAGTGAGGCACCTAGAGCATAATGGGCTCCTTTTTCATATATGAATGGTAACTGGGTGGGTAGAGAGTTCCTTGCTTGTAATATTTTGTTGTTAGAAGCTATAGATAGATGGCGCTTTTTTTCTTTTAGATTTTATTTTCAAGACTGGTCAGTGGAGCATGTGACTCTTGATCTCCAGATTATAGGTTTGAAACCTGTGTTAGATGTAGAGATTACTTTAGTGGGTTTTTTTTTTTTTTTTTAAATTTGTCAGAGAGAGAGAGAGAGGGAGAGAGCAAGCACAGGCAGACAGAGTGACAGGCAGAGGCAGAGGGAGAAGCAGGCTCCCTGCCGAGCAAGGAGCCCGATGTGGGACTCAATCCCAGGATGCTGGGATCATGACCTGAGCCGAAGGCAGCCGCTTAACCAACTGAGCCACCCAGGCGTCCCAGATGTAGAGATTACTTAAAAAAAAAAAATAGTCTTAAAAATTTTTCCCCCTCATGTTTACCTCAGTATACTTATCTCACCGAGCTTCCTTTTTATTTTTGTCTATCTCTTATCAAGCTTCCTTAGTATTTTAGTCTTTTACCTTTTCTCTTTTACTTCTATGACTCCATTAAAAAAATAACTAGAGGCTCTGGAATACTACCTAGAATCTTCTTTTTGTAATCCATAATTTCAAAAGTGTCTCTTTACCTTTGAATGTTATGTTCTTACATGGTTTTAGAATCATTTCATGGTCTGTTTCTTTTTTTTTTTTTTAATGGTCTTTTTATTTATTTTTAATTTTTTTTAAAAAAAGATTTTATTTATTTATTTGACAGAGATCTCAAGTAGGTCGAGAGGCAGACAGAGAGAGAGGAGGAAGCAGGCTCCCCATTGAGTGGAGAGCCTGATGCGGGGCTCCATCCCAGGACCCCGGGACCACGACCCGAGTTGAAGGCAGAGGCTTTAACCCCCTAAGCCTCCCCTCAGTCTCCCCTCATGGCCTTTTTAGAAACAATTTAAATGGAGGCTCCTGGGTGGCTCAATTGGTTGAGCGTCTGACTCTTGATTTCCACTCAGGTCATGATCTTAGGGTCATGAGATCAAGCCATGCATTTGGCTCTATGCTGGGCTTGGAGCCTGCTTAAAATTCTTTCTCTCCCTGTCTCTTCTACCTTTCCTTCTCTAAAAGCAAACAAAAACAATTTAAATGTTCTTTTTTTCCTTCCATGAATAATGAGATTTTCATTCATATGTGGCTTTCCCCTCATCCCTCTCTCCT
Source organism: Mustela nivalis (assembly GCF_964662115.1). NCBI lineage: Eukaryota > Metazoa > Chordata > Mammalia > Carnivora > Mustelidae > Mustela > Mustela nivalis. The sequence goes on from NC_139032.1 coordinate 57,938,217, forward strand.
CCTCAAAACAGGCAAATGACCATTTCTTAGATGATGTCACTTCCACTTCCTCTTAGATTTTAACATACGATCCTCATTGCCGGTTAAGTAATGTGGCAACCTCAAGGGAATGAGGCGGGAGCCCTGGCTGCAAGGTACTCTTTTAGGGGAAACTTATCTTTTTGTAGGATTTTGTTTTCGGAAAAGTTGCTATGTCAGGTTCAGCTCTAATACGGCCACCCCACTGCTTTGAATGGCTCTGTTTTGTGTAGCTACCTTTGCTACACTAGAAAATGGTTTGCAACTTGTGCAACTAACATTAATGCCCCAGGCTTTCTGGTATAACTACCCTCAAATTCTGCCAAGTTGATCTCCAGGTGCTGTACCTCACCTTATGAGAGGAGGGTCCTTCCCACTGCTTCAGTAAGAATGTTCCTCCAATGCCAAGACTCTCTTTGAGCTCCTGTCCACAACTCTTCTCAAATTCTGCTAGTTTGCTACTTCCATGTGCATAGTATGTATCAGGAATTCCAAAAATCTTTAAACATTTTGTACACTTCTCTAATTTCAGGCTTTCCCTGTTTTGTGTGTCTTTGTATTTCAGTAGGAATTTATCAAGTGATTTGTCAGGGCCAAGTAGGAGTCAGACTTGCATTCTCAGTCCGTGGTCCCAAGAAGTCTTGGGACTTTATCAGAGTACCTTTGATAAAGAAACTTTTTTATTTTTTTAAAAGATTTTATTTATTTATTTGATAGAGACACAGTGAGAAAGGGAATACAAGCTGAGGGAGTCGGAGAGGGAGAAGCAGGCTCCCCACTGAGCAGGGAGCCTGATGCTGGGCTCTATCCCAGGACCCTAGGATCATGACCTGAGCCGAAGGCAGATGCTTAACGACTGAGCCACCCAGGTACCCCAAGAAACTTTTTTTTAAAAAAGTTTTTATGGGGGCGCCTGGGTGGTTCAGTGGGTTAAGCTGCTGCCTTCAGCTCAGGTCATGATCTCAGGGTCCTGGGATTGAGTCCCGCATCGGGCTCTCTGCTCAGCAGGGAGCCTGCTTCCCTTCCTCTCTCTCTGCCTGCCTCTCTGCTTACTTGTGATCTCTCTCTGTCAAATGAATAAATAAAATCTTTAAAAATAAATAAATAAATAAATAAAGTTTTTATGTATTTCTTTGACAGAGAGAGCGCGGACAGACAAGCAGGGGGAGTGGCAGGCAGAGGGAGAAGTAGGCTCCGCAGGGAGCCTGATGATGATGATGATGATGATGGTGATGCAGTACTCCATCCCAGTACTCTGGGATCATGACCTGAGCTGAAGGCAGATGCTTAACCAACATTAAGTTGAGGCACCCAGGTGTCTTTTAAGGACCAAATTTCATTTTCCCTCATAAAAATGAACAGCTTAAGGCAGTGTAAAAAAAAATAATTTGTAAATGTGTGATTCATGGGAGAATGATTTAATACATAATATGGTACTTAGAACATGATTATTTTAGGGAACCATTAAAAATGATAGTTGTAAAGACTGGATAGACATGAAAAAATATTTGCTATCACTTTAAGAGGAAAATGATTTTTCATTGTATAGTTTTCTTTTTAGAGTGTTCAACTTTGCTGGTTACTCATAAAGAAGGGGAAAGGAAAAAGGACATCTTGTTAGCCAGTTGTAACAGCTAAGCCAACTCCTATGGTCAGTTGACTGACAGAAGTCACAGTCGTGCAATTTTATGTCCAAGTATTTGACAAATGTAAAAGTGTAATACAACAAAATATACAAATTAATAATTGCAGGTAATCATGTATACACACATAAATATGTGTGCCATGCCATATTGAAAACAGCAGTGGGATTATTGTTTCTTGAGTAGAACAAGCTTGAATAAGGCAGGTTAGCCATTCCCTATATCTGAGGAACCAGGTCACTGGATGCAGTCATTGTGCATAGGATTATTTCCTGTAATCTCAAGGGTGCCCGTTGTAGATTTGATTCTTCAGCAAGGTCAGAGATATTCAAGAGCTGAAGTTAATGGTTTGAGGGTTAGGCACAGTGTATTTTCTTTTATTTTTGCTTTTTATTTATAAGGAGTTTGTGGCCAAATGCTCTTTCTGTGGACTTTCATGTACAATTTTTTTAAAAAATTGAAGCAGAACTCATAAAACATACAATTAACCATTTTAAATTAAAATTCAGTGACATTTAGTATATTTATTTATTTATTTATTTATTTTTTAATTTTTTATTTTTTATAAACATATATTTTTATCCCCAGGGGTACAGGTCTGTGAATCATCAGGTTTACACACTTCACAGCACTCACCAAATCACATACCCTCCCCAATGTCCATAATCCCACCCCCTTCTCCCAAACCCCCTCCCCCCAGCAATCCTCAGTTTGTTTTGTGAGATTAAGAGTCACTTATGGTTTGTCTCCCTCCCAATCCCATCCATCTCTTTCAAAGAAATGGAACAAATAATGCTAAAATTTATATGGAACCAGAAAAGACCTCGAATAGCCAAAGGGATATTGAAAAAGAAAGCCAACGTTGGTGGCATCACAATTCCGGACTTCAAGCTCTATTACAAAGCTGTCATCATCAAGACAGCATGGTACTGGCACAAAAACAGACACATAGATCAATGGAACAGAATAGAGAGCCCAGAAATAGACATTTAGTATATTTAAAATGGTTGTACAATCACCACCTCTCTAAAGTTTTCAGACTTTTTCATCATCCTAGAACACCTCATAATTATTAAGTAATCACTCCTTCTTCCTCTATCTCCTGGTAACCACGAATCTGATTTCTGGCTTTTCCAATTTTGGATATATTATATCATGTAAAAAGAATCATGCAGGGGGCGCCTGGGTGGCTCAGTGGGTTGAGCCTCTGCCTTCGGCTCAGGTCATGATCTCAGGGTCCTGGGATTGAGTCCCACATCGGGCTCCCTGCTTGGCAGGGAGCCTGCTTCCTCCTCTCTCTCTGCCTGCCTCTCTGCCTACTTGTGATCTCTGTCTGTCAAATAAATAAATAAAATGTTAAAAAAAAAAAAAGAATAATGCAGTATGTAGTCCTTTGTGACTGGTTGCTTTCATTTAGTATAATGTTTTCAACCTTTTTGCATGTTGTAGCATTTATCAGTAGTTCATTCTTTTTTTAAAAAAATATATTTAATTTATTTATTAGAGAGAGAGAGAGAGAGGGAGAAAGCATGAGAGGTGGGAGGGGCAAAGGGAGAGGGAGAAGAAGCAGAGTCCTGGCTGAGCAGGGAGCCCTATATGGGGCTGGGTCCCAGGACCCTGAGATCATGACCCAAGCTGAAGGCAAACACCCAACCAACTGAGCCACCCAGGTGCCCCTCAGTATTTCATTCTTTTTTATGGCTGAATAATATTCTGTATAGATACATCACATTTTATTTATCTATTTATTAGTTCATGGACATTTGGGTTGGATACTATGAATATTGCTTGATATTATGAGTAATGTTACAAACCTTTGTATACATGTTTTGGTGTGGGCATGTGTTTTCATTTTTCCTGGATGTATACCTGAGAGTGGAATTGTTCCTAGGAGCCAAATGGTAGCTCTGTATATAGTGTTTTGAGGAACTGTGAACTGTTGTTACAGTATCTGTACCATTGTACATTTCCAACCAGCGGTGAATATTGATTCCAATTTTTTCCATATCCAAGCCAGTAAGGTATTTTTTTTATTTTACCCATCCCATTGGGTATGAAATGGTATCTCATTTGTGAATACTAATTTTGATTTACATTTTTGTTTTGTTTTCACATACATTTCCCTAATAACTAATGATGTTGAACATCTTTGTGTTTGTTGGTCATTTGTATATCTTCTTTGGAAAAGCATCTATTCAAATTCTTTGCACATTTTATTTGACAGAGATCACAAGTAGGTAGAGAGGCAGGCAGAGAAAGAAGGGGGGAAGCAAGCTCCCTGCTGAGCAGAGAGCCCGATGTGGGGCTCCATCCCAGGACTCTGGGATCATGACCCGAGCCGAAGGCAGAGGCTTTAACCCACTGAGCCACCCAGGTGCCCCTCTTAGCATATTTTTAATCAGGTTATTTTTATTAAGTTACAGAGGTTTTTTATATATTCTAGATACAAAACCCTTGTATATGCTTTGCAAATATTTTCTCCCATTCTTTGGTTATATTTTCACTTCCTTAATCGTGTCCTTTGACAAGAAAATTTAAGTGTGAAGTTCAATTTATTTTTCTTTTGTTGTTTGTGTTTACGTGTTTTATATAAGAAAACATCACCCAATTTAAAGTCATAAAGATTTATGTCTGTGTTTTCTAAGACTTTTCATAGTGTGAGCTCTTACAGTTAGGTCTTAGATCTATTTTGAGTTATGAGATTTTTTGTTTGATTTTACAAAACAATCACATGAAGTGTATTATATATTTTTACTTGATAATACATCCTGGATATCTTTTCTGGTCATTAATATCTTTTGTATTTTAAAAGTCTATGAATAAAAAAAAAGTCTATGAGTAAAAGAAGGTGTTGCTTTTCGAATTTGTAAACTTCCCATTCTGGAGCATTGATATCTTTGAGTCTACCTGCAGTCACCTTTGCCAGCTGTGTATTGATCCAGACTCTGTTCCAAACCAAACTTTAGACCACTTGCTTTCAGGCTGTACTTTGATTTCCGTTTTAATGTATCCATCCATTTTGAGCTAAACTAAAACATCGGTTTTGTATAGTTAAATGCTACTGGGGAGGTGTAATCTAAGACATATTTGGCCTTTCATATAAACCATTCATATTATGACTATCACTCTGATTATTTCAAGGGAATATTTTTGCTGCTTTGTGTTAGATGATCAACAAGTGCCAAAACTGAGATGATACAGTTATTAGAATCACCTGACAAGGATTTTAAAACTGCCGTCATAAAAATGCTCCAGTCAACAATTATAAATGCACTTGAAATAAATGAATAGCTAGAAAATCTCAGGAAAGAAATAGAAAATCTAAAGAAGAACCAAGTGGAAATTTTAGAAATAAAAAATATAATCACCAAAAAACCCTCAATGAATTATCCCAGTGGCAGAATGAAGAGAGTGAAGGTTCAGTGAACTTGAAGATAGGATAATAGGAACTTTGCTGTTTCAATAAGAGAAAATAGACTGAAAAAAGTAAAGAGAATCTCAGAGACCTGTGGGATTACTGGAAAAGATCTGATACTCATGTCATCACAATTTCAGAGGGGAAAAAGAGGATGGGGATGAAAAAGTATTCAAAGAAACAATGGCTTGGAAGCTTTTCAAATTGGCAAAAAGCATAAATCTACAAATTTAAGAAGCTGAGCATAATAAAAGAAGTCCACACCGAGAAACGTCATAATTAAACTTTGGTAAATTAAAGACAAAAATCTTGAAAGCAGCAGAAGAGAAATATACAGAGTAAAAACAGTTTAAATGACAGTGGATTTCTCATTAGAAACCATGGAGACCAGAAGGAAGTGGTACAACACTTTTCAAATGCAGGAAGAAAAAGACAGTCAACTCAAAATTCTATATTCAGTGAAAATATCTTTGAAGAATGAACATGTTCTTAGATGAAGAAAGTTCTTCAAGCAGTAAGGAAATGATAAAAGAAGAAATCTAGGAACATCAGGAAGAAAGAACAATGGAAAGAGAAAAATGTGGATAAATAAAATAGGCTTCTTGAGTTTCTAAAGTATGTTCAATATTTGGAATCTTGTTCTACGTGGTTCTTATCTTTTTTTTTTTTTTAAAGATTTTATTTATTTATTTGACAGAGAGGGATCATAAGTAGGCAGAGGGAGAGAGAGATGAGGAAGCAAGCTCCCTTCTGCGCAGAGAGCCCAATGCAGGGTTCGATCTGAGTACCCTGAGATCATGACCTGAGTGGAAGGCAGAGGCTTAACCTTAACCCACTGAGCCACCCAGGTGCCCCTGGTTCTTATCTTTGTAGTGGAAATATTTAAGATCATTGTAATAGAAGTAGAGGAATGAATGGTAAGGTGACTTAAAGGCAATATAACAGCTTCTATACTTCACTTGAACTGGTAAGATGTCGACAACCTTAGACTGTGATGTTATATGTGTAAAATGTAATACTAAGGGATACTGCTAAAATCTGTACAAAGTAATACATTAAAATATGCTACAAATAAAAATGGAGTTCAAAAAAAAAAAGTTTAGTAACCCACAGGAAGTCAAGAAAATAGAAAAAAAACCTGAGAACAAACAGAAAACAAAAAATGACAGACTTAAGCCCTAACAGTTTAAGAATTACATTAGATATAAATGATCAAGGTACATAAGAGTTTGGCAGAATGGATATAAAAACATAGCTCTATATTAATACATAGAACAGTTTGGTTGGACCTCAGGGTCATTATGCTGAGTGGAAAAAGGCCATCTTGAAAGACCACTTTCTTTTATTTTTATTTATTTTTTAAAGCTTTTAAAAAAATTCGATAGGGAAAGACAGCAAGAGAGGGAACACAAGCATGGGGGGTAGAAGCTGTAGAATCAGACTTCCTGCTGATCAGGGAGCCTGATGTGGGACTCGATCTCAGGATCCCAGTATCATGACCTGAGCTGAAGGCAGATGCTCAACAAATGCGCCCCAGGTGCCCCAATTTCCTGGTTTTGATAATGTAATATCATTGTGTATGATTATATAAGATTTTTGTAAGATTTAACTGTTGGGGGAAACTGGGTGAAGAGTACCTTGGATCCCTCTATTATCATTGCAACTCTCTGTAAATCTATAATTATTTCAAAGTTAAAGTCCTATAATAAACATTGTGTTCAATATTGAAACGTTAAAAAATAATTATTTATGTGTATACACACACACTCACAAACATATAAAGGAATCACTTAGCCATAAAAAGGATGAGATGTTGCCATTTGCAACAACATAGGTAGACCTAAAGGGTATTGTGCTGAGCGAAATAAGTAAGAGAAAGACAGATACAATACGATTTTACTTGTAAATGGAATCTAAAAAATAAATGAATAAACAAAACACAGAAATAAACTCGTAAATACCATTATGTGAGGGGGTTGGGATGGTGGGGGAGATAGGCAAAATGGGTGAAGAATAGATGGAAGATAGAGGCTTCCAGTTATGGAATGAATAAATTATAGGGATGAAGGAAAGATAAAGCATAGGGAATATAGTCAACGGTATTGTAATAGAACTGTATGATGACAGATGGTAACTACACTTGTGGACATGAGAACTTGTTGAATCATTTTGTACACCTGAAACTAATGTAACTATGTATGCATTATACTTCAATAAAGAAATTGATGTTCAAGGTGTTAATATTTTAAAAACTCCTGCTTGGGACACCTGGGTGGCTCAGTCAGTTGGGCATCTCCCTTTAGCCCAGGTCATGATCCCAGCATCCTGGGATCAAGTTCTGCATCAGGCTCCTTGCTCAACAGAGAGCCTGCTTCTCTCTCTGCCTCTGACAGCCGCTCCCCCTGTTTGTGCATACACTCCCTCTCTCTGTGTCAAATAAATAAAATCTTAATAAAAATAAATAAAATCTTAAAAAAAAATCCCGCTTAAAATCAAACAGTTCAAGGGTGCCAGCTTTTATTACTTTCAATAGTTTATTAGAAGTCCTAACCTCTGCCATAAGATCAGAAAAAGAATGGAAAATTTTAGGTTTGGAAAGAAAGAAGAAAATGATAGATGGTGTGATTTTCTGTAAAGGAAACTAGAGAATCTAGGCCTAAAAGAAGAATGTAACAGAGTTATTGGATTTAAGGTAGTTTTCAAAAGTTAACTACATTTCGGGGCACCTGGGTGGCTCAGTGGGTTCAGCCTCTGCCTTTGGCTCAGGTCATGATTTCAGAGTCCTGGGATTGAGCCTCTATCGGGCTCTCTGCTCAACAGGCAGCCTTCTTCCTCCTCTCTCTCTTGCCTCCCTACTTGTGATCTCTCTTTCTGTGTCAAATAAATAAAATCTTAAAAAAAAAAAAGTTAACCACACTTCTATGTAGTACAAATATGAGTGGCAATAGCAAAAAAAGAGTTCTGTAGTGAGTTCTAGCAAAAGATGTATGGGGCCAAATTAAATTAATTAAACTAAGACATTAGAGAAGGGTTAAATAAATAGACATGCTGTTTTCAAGTATAAGAAACCTAAAAATTTCTGTTCTACCTGCCAGCGGAAACCTAAATATTTTTAAAATGTAAAGTTTGCTTATTTGATTTATAGATGTTAAATGCAGTTTTGATCAATCTTAACACTGATTTTGGGAACTTGCCATTTGATTATAAAATTTATAAAGGTTTGGTTATCATCTGAAAACTTGTTTATGTCATAGCCACATTAAGAAATTAATGGGGAAAAACCTTATGTTAAGAGATGCAAAAAAAGGACTAAGCAAAACACTAAAGAACTAGGCAGGAGTCTCTTGCCTTAGTTGGTATCAAGATTTTAAAAATAACATTATAGTTATATAAAGAAAAGTATGTGATACTTAAATATACATGTATATTATGACAAGTAAAGAAAAGTAAAAAATAGGACATAGGTCAACTTTAATATAGTATTCTAAGATTTAAAATAATGATAGCTGAAGCAATCTTTGTTACTCTCTAAGTATAAGTATCCAAATTCCAAAATAAATCAGTAAAACTAGGTCACCAGCACTTCTGAGGATCTTATTTTTCAAGTAACTCCAGTGCAATTTGACTTTTCAAGTGAATTTTTTTGCTGTTGCTTTTATTAAAATATGCATGTCATGAAAACATTTTACTTTATAAAAATAGGAGTTAATTTAAAAATGGGAACTGAAATGAATGCTTTCTTATATTTCACTGTCCTTTCACATCAATTCTTCTATCTCCCTCTCTCCCCATTTACACAGAAACTCAATATGCAAGAACTTTTATTTTCCAGAACAGACATAATATTCACCTTCTATCTGAAAACCCCGAGGGCTAAGATAATACTTTTTTTTTTTTTTTTTACATCTAAGGGCCCACAGATGAGCCGTGTCAGAACCAGGTCTAGAATCTAGGTCTGGTTCCTTGTCCTGTGCTTTTCCCAAATAACTGCAATGGTTTTCTAGCATTAGCTGCTGCTGTTTTAGTTCCACTTCTGCAGAATTAATGTAACATTTCAAGAGTTATCATTGAAATGTTGGCAGACACTCAGATTTTAGGTGCTGTATCTTTATGACAAATACTTAGAAAAACATGTTTCTGTGATTTTCTCAAGGGCCTATGTTTATTATTCCTACTGTTAGAGTAGACCCTGAGTTAGAAATGATTCCATCCAATTCCAAAGAGATAACCTGCAGACACCATGGGCAAACACCACGTCATTAGCCCATTTTAATAGAGCAAATAGACCTAAGACTAGTCAGTAAAGTAGGCTTTTGCAAATATAAACTAGGAAAATCTAATGAGAATGACAACATTGGTAACTTTAGCAAAAAACAATTTTATTAAGAGATGATCTTAAGCTGCATGAATTTACCATTGATATGTACATTGTTTTGTGGATACATGTGCATTTTTCTGGAGAGCAGATCTGTAGCTTTTGTTGAATTATCAAAGGAGTCTAATTTTTAAAAGGTTAAGAATTTATGGTAATACACAATGGGAGGGAAGGCATGTTGGCACAGTTTTGAGGAGGAGCAAGTAATAATAAAAGAGGAAGAGAGGGACTATACCTAGAAAATGCTGAAACGTGAACAAAATGTGTCTACTTCTACTTTCTGGTATCCTTATGCTGTCTTTCCAAAGGGGATTTAGAAAACTTCCCTTTTTTTTTATTCTTCTTATTTTTTTTAAGATATATTTTTAAATAGGAAAAGCTCTGGATTTAAGATATTATAATAACTCCTTTGTTTTAGCTCCGTGTTTAACTAGCCCCAAATACCTGTACCCAAACTCTTGGAGATTTTGTGGGGCTAGTGGACTTTGCCTGCCTTTGGAATGTTGGGATTAGGTGATGTTACCTTCATGACAACGTAGAAAAAGATGCTCCAGTGATTTTTTTCCCCATGCCTTTTTAATGCTGTTTCTTATGTCTCTTTTCTTATCTATATTTTACCCATTAGAAGACTTTGATTGCTATCCCACCCTCCTCATTGATCTTTTCTTTGTGGCACATTTCACCCAAACACTGGTTTTTGATTTGTAGACTCATAGTGAATTTTATGATTGGATCTTTCCTCTTTGTGCTTGCATTTTTTTTTCTTTTCTTTCCCAACTTCCTTAGCGTAGAGACTAGTTTTTTATTTTTTCTTTTCCTTCTGATGCTGCTTTGGCATTCTGGTGAAATGTGAAGAACTAAATTTTTAGTCAGAAGACATAAATCCTTTATCAAGCTCCATTACTTACTATCCATATGATGTTGCCAACAGATTCTTAATCTGACCCTTCCATAGAAGCTCTGTGAGCTTGACTTTTGCTAATCTGTAAAATGGAGATAAAAAGGAAAATTAGCATAAGCTCCAAACATCTCTTAACAGGAAAGGTCCATTGGGGTGCTCTAACATGCTGGAAATTTACTGTTGTCCTTTAGAACTCTTCTCTGCAGCTTTCTCTAACCAACCCTGCATCTTTGTTTCACTCCCTCAAAATTGAAGTTGGGAGTATTGATTACTGCATCTATGTCAGCTGCCTTTGGCTTCTGTAGTGTGTTTTAGGTCCTGTCTCCCATCTCTCTCAGGATTACTTCAGAAGGAGAGTGTTTTGATACTAAGGAACCCAGAAGACGAATAGCTACCTCATACATTTAATTGTTTTTAGGCAGTTTTTTCCTTGCTTAACACCATTGTTTTAATTTGTAATTCCCTAGTGACATATGATATTGAACATCTCTTCATGGGGTTACTTGCTATCTTGTATATCTTCTTCAGTGAAGTGTCTGTTAATGTCTTTTGTTCATTTTTAAATCAAGTAGTGCGGGCTCAGTCGTTTAAAGCCTCTATCTTTGGCTCGGATCATCGTCCCAGGGTCCCTGGGGTCGAGCCCCACATTGGGTTCTCTGCTCAGCAGGAAGCCTGCTTCCTTCCTTCTCTCTCTCTCTCTTTCTCTCTCTCTCTCTCTCCCTGCTCTTGATCTCTGTCAAATAAATAAATAAAATCTTAAAAAAAAATAAATCAAGTTGTGTGTTTTCTTACTGTTGAGTTTTAGTAGTTCTTCATGTATTTTGGATAACAGTCCTATATGAGATGTGTCTTTTGCAAATACTTTTTCCCATTCTGTGGCTTATCTTCTCATTCTTTTTGTCATGGCCTTTCACAGAGCTGTTTTTAATTTACTGAAGTCCAGCTAATCAATTACTTCTTTTGTGAATTGTGCCTTCGTGTTGTGTTTGAAAAAGTCCTAATCATACCCAAGGTCATCTGCATTTTCTCTTATGTTATCTTCTAGGAAGTTCATGATTTTGTTTTACATTTAGGCCTGTGATCCATTTTGAGTTAATTTTTGTGAAAGTCTGTCTCTAGATTTTTTTTTCCCCACCATGTACACGTCCATTAGTCAGCATCATTTGTTGAAAAGGCTATTGTTGCTCCATTGTATTGCCTTTGTTCCTTTGTCGAAGATTAGTTGACTGGGGCTCCTGGTTGGCTCAGTTGGTGGATGGAGCCAGGTATCTCTCGGCGTTGTAAGTTTGACACCCATATTGGATGTAGAGGTTGCTGAAAGATAAAATCTTTAAAAAAAAATTAGGTGGCTATATTTATGTGGGTCTGTTTCTTGCTTTTCTGTTCTATTTGATCTATTCGTCTGTTTTTTTCACTAAAACCATACTAGCTTTTATTAGCTTTATAGTAAGTCTCCAAAGTTGGGTAAAATTGGTCTGGAACTTCAGCATAGAGTTGGCTGTTGTGGGTGTTATGCTTTTCCATATAAACTTTACAATCAGTTTGTCCATATCCACAAGATAGCTTGCTGGGATTTTTTTTTTTTAATAAAGAGCCTTTTACTTTATTTTGAAAGTAGCAAGCCAATGAAGGAATAAGTGACATTTTAAAGGTTAGCAGACTATGATGGTCAGAATTCTGTTTAATTATATCATTACATTTACATAAAATTACCATTACATATAAGTGACTCATATAATATTATAGTGCTAACAATATTAAATAACTCATGGGTAAAAACCATCAATTTAGATGTTCAAAATCTTAGTCATGCAGGGTTGTAGTGTAAAGTAGTATTTTTGAACTGCTTTTTTTTTTAAGTGATGCAGGAAATTTTAATATTAACTTGCTGGGATTTTGATTAGGATTGTTTTGAATCTCTAGGTCAAGCTGGAAAGAACTGACATCTTGGGGTGCCTGGATGGCTCAGTGGGTTAAAGCCTCTGCCTTCGGTTCAGGTCATGATCCCAGGGACCTGGGGTCGAGCCCCGCGTTGGGTTCTCTGCTTAGCGGGGAGCCTGCTTCCTCCTCTCTCTCTCTGTCTGCCTCTCTGCCTGCTTGTGATCTCTGTCTGTCAAATAAATAAATAAAATCTTTAAAAAAAAAAAAAAACTGACATCTTGATAATATTGAGTCTTCCTATCCATGAGGATGGATTATTTCTCTAATTACTTCTTTTATATCTTTCATCAGAGTTTTGTAGTATTCCTTGTCTAGATCTTGTACATATTTTTTAGGTTTATACATAAGTATTTAATTCTTTCATGCTAATGTAATTGTTAAGTGTGTTTAAAAAATTTTTTTTTGTTTTTAAGTTTCACCCAGTGTGGGGGTGAAACTCATGACCCCTAGACCAACAGTCACATGGTCTACCAACTAAGCCAGCCCAGTGCCTTCCTTTCTACGGTTTTAAATGTGGGTTCTTGATTTCTTAATATTGAGTTTTGAGATTTCTTCTTATAGTCCTTTATCAGTCTTACCAAAAATGTTTTGCAAATATTTCCTCCTAAACTTGCCTTTTTTTTTTTTTTGAAGGTTTTATTCATTTACTTAGCATGTGTGTAAGCCAAGGGAGGGGGAGAAGGAGAGAAAGAATCCTAAGCAGACTCCCAAGCAGACTCCAAGATGACTGTGGAGCTGGACACAGCTCCCTGAGATTGTGACCTGAGCCGAAATCAAGACTCAGAAGCTTAACTGCTTGAGCTCCCCAGATGCCCCAGACTTGCCTTTTTAATAGTGTCTTGAGGAATGCATGTTTTAAATTCTCAGTCTAGTCTATCCATTTTTTTCTTTTAAAGTTCATAATTTTTTATTCAATTTAAGAAATCTTGGCCTAGCCCAAGATCACTATGATTTTCCTTTTTCTCCTAGATATTTTATAGTTTTAGCTCATATTTAGTTCTGTTCATGATCCATTTCAAGTTTTACATGTGTATGAAGTAAAGATAATGTGTTATAGTTATATATCTTATATATATTTCAATTTTTAAAAAATTTTTTAAATTTTTAATTTTTTAAAAATATATTTCAATTTTATTTCATTGGTCTATGTCTATTTTTGCCAGTGCTATGGTATCTTGATTACTGTAGCTTTATAGTAAGTCTTAGATTAAATGCAACTATTAAAGAATAATTGAATAATTGGGAAGAGGGATTGATGTGAGACTGCAAGGGACAATCCAGTGGGAGATATACTTTGATTCAGTAAAATAGATTTTAGCATTAAGTGTTAATGCTAAAATTTCCTGAAATCTCCTAAAAATGGTGAGGGTCTTGTAAGAAGGTACTGGATTACCCATTCTCTTGGATGTGTTAGGAAGAGCTTGGATGTCAGCTTAGGAGAAGCTTTCAGTTGTCTTGGGATTTCTTTTTATTCTCCCCCTATCCCTGCAAACTCTGTCCCACTCTTCATTAATGGGAAAATGTTTCATGTTTACTGGAATTTAGCAGTTCTCCTGCATGTTTGTTGTCTTTGACCTTTCCTAGAAGCTGGCATGCTGCAATCCTAGTGAGGGTTTTTTTCTTTTGCAGTCCTGCAGTGAGGTTTAGTAAATAGCTCCTTGTGATCATTTGGATAGGAGCGTCTCTTGTTAACTTGTTTATTCCCAGCAAGAAATTACTTCTCCTGGGGAACCTGGGTGGCTCAGTGGGTTAAAACCTCTGCCTTCAGCTCGGGTCATGATCCCAGGGTCCTGGGATCGAGCCCCATGTCGGGCTCTCTGCTCCGCAGGGAGCCTGCTTCCTCCTCTCTCTCTGCCTGCCTCTCTGCCTACTTGTGATCTCTCTTTCTCTGTCAAATAAATAAATAAAATATTAAAAAAAAAAAAAGAAATTACTTCTCCCCATTGTTTAAAATCTGCCTGTTGAGCTTGTCTTTTGGCATGAATGACATGGAAGGAGTTTTTATGATGGGCTTTAAATGAGAAACATATATAACTTAAACCTTAGATATGTGACATGAAACTGGTTGCCTGCCATAGGAGTAATTTAGTTTCCTCTACCTCGTTGTCAAAGGCTGTAAGAGATTTCTGTGTTGAGGAAGAGATTGGATGATTTGTAAAGGCCTTTTAACTCACTGCCTTCAAGCTTTGCTCAGATGTCCCAGAATCTTTCTCTTAGACTTAGACTTACAAACCTAGTTCTAACTCTACCACTGGTATATAGTAGATGCTTAAGAAATGTTGGTTTAGTTAATGAATTTGCAAAAATTCTTCATGGTGTCCTCTTTTTTTCTCTTACAGTTAAAAGAGCCAAATTCCAGGGCTCACCAGGTAAGGCCAACCTTTAATTATTATGTCTTTTCCCTTCATGCTTGCTGTGGATTTAAAATAAATCTTTAAAAAAAAAATTAGCCTTTTAAACAGTCATTAATTTCATTTAACTCACTGATTAAATTCACAAAATTTATTAAATTATTCTAAATCAATATGGGGAGATGTTGGATAAGGGGTACAAAGTTTCAGTAATGCAAGATGAATAATTTCTGGAGAATTAACATACATGTTCATAATTAATGATTACTGTATTCTTGAAATTTGCTAAGAGACTAGATCTCAAGATTTTGTTGTGTACATACACAAACTTGAAAAGAAAATGGTAATTATGTGAGTTGTGATGAGTACATTACTATATTAATTAGCTGATTATGGTGGTTATTTCATAGTGTGTTTCAGATCAAGTTGTACACCCTAAATATAAACAATTTTAAGCTGTCAGAGTACCTGACAACAACGACTGTGGCTCAGTTGTTAAGCGCCTGCCTCGGTTCAGGTCAGGATCCCAGGGTCCTGGAATCAAGCCCTGTATTGGGCTCCCTGCTTGGTGGGAAGACTGTTTCTCCCTCTCCCTCTGCTTATGTTCCCTCTCTTGCTGTGTCTTTCTCTGTGAAATAAATACACAAAATCTATAAAAACAAAACAAAACAATTTTAAGTTGTCAATTATACCTCAGCAAAGCTAGAAAAAAAATCAATGCTGTTGTAAAACGTTAAAGAAACCGAAGATGGCAGAGAAGTAGCAGGCTGAGACTACTTCAGGTAGCAGGAGATCGGCTAGATAGCTTATCTAAAGATTGCAAACACCTACAAATCTAACGGGAGATAGAAGAGAAGAAGAACAGGAATTCTAGAAGCAGAAAATCAACCACTTTCTGAAAGGTAGGACTAGTAGAGAAGTGAATCCAAAGCAACCGGAAGATAGACTGTGGTGGGGAGGGTCCAGCTCCCTGCAAGCGGCGGAGCAATGGAGCACAAAATCGGGACTTTTAAAAGTCTGTTCCGCTGAGGCACATTGCTCCAGAGGCTAAAATGGGGTGAAGCTCATGCAGGGTCAGTGTGGCCTCAGGCCCTGTAGGGTCACAGAAAGATCAGGGGTGTCTGAGTGTCGCAGAGCTTGCAGGTATTAGAACGGGGAAGCCGGCTACAGAGACAGAGCCGAGGAGTGAGCTCACAGCTCGGGGGTTACCTTGAACGGGTCGCAGGCTCGGTGAGCTTGGAGCACTGCCAAAGGCCAGGGAGATGGGAGTAAATGGGCGCTGTTCTCTGAGGGGGCACTGAGGAGTGGGGCCCCGAACTCTAAGCTCCACCGGGCCGGAGACCGGGAGGTCACCATTTCCATTCCCGTCTTCCAGAATTCTAAGGAAAGCGTTCAGGGAACAAAAGCTCTTGAATGTGAACCTGAGCAGATTACTCAGCCCGAGCAGATTACTCAGCCCAGCTCCTGGTAAGGGCGGTGCAATTCTGCCTGGGGCAAAGACACTTGAGAATCACTACAACAGGCCCCTCCCCCAGAAGATCAACAGGAAATCCAGCCAGGACCAAGTTCACCTACCAATAGTGCGGTTTCAATACAAAGGAGAGCAGCAGAATTTCAGAGGAGGAGAAACCAAAGCATGGAACTCATGGCTTTCTCCCCATGATTCTTTAGTCTTGTAGTTAATTAATTTTTTTTCTTTTTAAATTTTTTTCTCTCTTCTTTTGCTAAATTTTTTAAACTTTTACCCTTTTAAAAATGTTTTTTAACTAGTTTATCTAATATATATATATTTTTTCTTTTTTCTATTTCTTTATTCGTTTTCTTTTTAATTGTTTCTTTTTTTTTCTTTTTTTCTTTCTGAACCTCTTTTTATCCCTTTTCTCTCCCCTCACGATTTGGGATCTCTTCTGATTTGGTTAAAGCATATTTTCCTGGGGTCTTTGCCACCCTTTTAGTATTTTACTTGCTTCTTCATCTACTCTTATCTGGACAAAATGACAAGGTGGAAAAATTCACCACAAAAAAAAGAACAAGAGGCAGTACCGAAGGCGAGGGACCTAATCAATACAGACATTGGTAATATGTCAGATCTAGAGTTCAGAATGATGATTCTCAAGGTTCTAGCCAGGCTCGAAAAAGGCGGATGATATTAGAGAAAAGCTCTCAGGAGAAATAAAAGCCCTTTCTGGAGAAATAAAAGAACTAAAATCTAACCAAGTTGAAATAAAAAAAGCTATTAATGAGGTACAATCAAATATGGAGGCTCTGACTGCTAGGATAAATGAGGCAAAAGAAAGAATTAGTGATATAGAAGACCAAATGACAGAGAATAAAGAAGCTGAGCAAAAGAGGGACAAATAGCTACTGGACCATGAGGGCAAATTCGAGAGATAAGTGACACCATAAGACAAAACAATATTAGAATAATTGGGATTCCAGAAGAAGAAGAAAGAGAGAGGGGAACAGAAGGTATATTGGAGAGAATTATGGAGAGAATTTTCCCAATATGGCAAAGTGAACAAGCATCAAAATCCAGGAGGTGCAGAGTACCCCCCTCAAAATCAATAAGAATAGGTCCACACCCCGTCACCTAATAGTAAAATTTACAAGTCTTAGTGACAAAGAGAAAATCCTGAAAGCAGCCCAGGAAAAGAAGTCTGTAACATACAATGGTAAAAATATTAGAGTGGCAGCGGACTTATCCACAGAGACCTGGCAGGCCAGAAAGAGCTGGCATGATATATTCAGAGCACTAAACGAGAAAAGCATGCAGCCAAGAATACTATATCCAACTAGGCTATCATTGAAAATAGAAGGAGAGATTAAAAGCTTCCAGGACAAAAAAAACTGAAAGAATTTGCAAACACCAAACCAGCTCTACAGGAAATATTGAAAGGGGTCCTCTAAGCAAAGAGAGACCCTAAAAGTAGTAGATCAGAAAGGAACAGAGACAATATACAGTAACAGTCACCTTACAGGCAATACAATGGCACTAAATTCATATCTCTCAATAGTTACCCTGAATGTTAATAGGCTAAATGCCCCAATCAAAAGACACAGGGTATCAGAATGGATAAAAAAAACAAAACCCATCTATATGTTGCCTACAAGAAACTCATTTTAAACCTGAAGACACCTCCAGATTTAAAGTGAGGGGGTGGAAAACAATTTACCATGCTAATGGACATCAGAAGAAAGCAGGAGTGGCAATCCTTATATCAGATCAATTAGATTTTAAGCCAAAGACTATAATAAGAGATGAAGAAGGACACTATATGATACTCAAATGATCTGTTCAACAAGAAGATCTAATAATTTTAAATATCTATGCCCCTAACGTGGGAGCAGCCAGCTATATAAACCAATTAATAACAAAATCAAAGAAACACAATCAACAAAAATACAATAATAGCGGGGGACTTTAACACTCCCCTCACTTAAATGAACAGATCATCCAAGCCAAAGATCAACAAGGAAATAAAGGCCTTAAATGACACACTGGACCAGATGGACATCACAGATATATTCAGAACATTTCATCCCAAAGCAACAGAATACACATTCTTCTCTAGTGCACATGGAACATTTCTCCAGAATAGATCACATCCTTGGTCCTAAATCAGGTCTCAACCGGTAAAAAAGATTGGGATCATTCCCTGCATATTTTCAGACCACAATGCTCTGAAGCTAGAACTCAATCACAAGAGGAAATTTGAAAAGAACACAAATACATGGAGACTAAACAGCATCCTTCTAAAGAATGAATGGGTCAACCAGGAAATTAAAGAAGATTTGAAAAAATTCATGGAAACAAATGATAATGAAAACAAAATGGTTCAAAATCTGTGGGACACAACAAAGGCAGTCCTAGAGGAAAATATATAGCAGTACAGGCCTTTCTCAAGAAACAAGAAAGATCTCAGGTACACAACCTAACCCTACACCTAAAGGAGCTGGAGAAAGAACAAGAAAGAAACCCTAAGCCCAGCAGGCGAAGAGAAATCATAAAGATCAGAGCAGAAATCAATGAAATAGAAACCAAAAAAACAATAGAACAAACCAACGAAACTAGGAGCTGGTTCTTTGAAAGAATTAATAAAATTGATAAACCCCTGGCCCGACTTATCAAAAAGAAAAGAGAAAGGACCCAAATAAATAAAATCATGAATGAAAGAGGAGAGATCACAACTAACACCAAAGAAATACAAACAATTATAAGAACATATTATGAGCAAAAATACGCCAGCAAATTTGACAATCTGGAAGAAATGGATGCATTCCTAGAGACATATAAACTACCACAACTGAACCAGGAAGAAATAGAAAGCCTGAACAGACCCATAACCAGTGAGGAGATTGAAACAGTCATCAAAAATCTCCAAACAAACAAAAGCGCAGGGCCAGATGGCTTCTCGGGGGAATTCTACCAAACATTTAAAGAAGAATTAATTCCTATTCTCCTGAAAATGTTCCAAAAAATAGAAATGGAAGGAAAACTTCCAAACTCATTTTATGAGGCCAGCATCACCTTGATCCCAAAACCAGACAAGGACCCCCCCCCCAAAAAAAAAGAGAACTACAGACCAATATCTTTGATGAACACAGATGCAAAAATTCGCACCAAAATACTAGCCAGTAGGATTCAACAGTACATTAAAAGGATTATTCACTACGATCAAGTGGGATTTATTCCAGGGCTGCAAGGTTGGTTCAACATCTGCAAATCAATCAATGTGATACAACACGTTAATAAAGAACAAGAACCATATGATACTCCCAATAGATGCTGAAAAAGCATTTGACAAAGTACAGCATCCCTTCCTGATCAAAACTCTTCAAAGTGTAGGGATAGAGGGCACATACCTCAATATTATCAAAGTCATTTATGAAAACCCACCACAGATATCATTCTCAATGGAGAAAAACTGAAAGCTTTTCCACTAAGGTCAGGAACATGGCAGGGATGTCCATTATCACCACTGCTATTCAACATAGAATTAGAAGCCCTAGCCTCCGCAATCAGACAACAAAAGGAAATTAAAGGCATCCAGATCAGCAAAGAAGAAGTCAAACTATCACTCTTCGTAGATGATATGATACTATAAGTGAAAACCCAAAAGACTCCATTCCAAAACTGCTAGAAATTGTACAGGAATTCAGTAAAGTATCAGGATATAAAATGAATGCACAGAAATCTGTTGCATTTCTCTACACCAACAACAAGACAGAAGAAAGAGAAATTAATGCGTCAATCCCATTTATAATTGCACCCAAACCCATAAGATACCTAGGAATAAACCTAACCAAAGATGTTAAGAGCCTATACTCAGAAACTATAAAGTACTCATGAAAGAAATCGAGGAAGACACAAAGAAATGGAAAAATGTTCCATGCTCCTGAATCGGAAGAATAAATATTGTGAAAATGTCTATGCTACCTAAAGCAATCTACACATTTAATGCAATTCCTATCAAAATACCATTCATTTTTTTCAAAGAAATGGAACAAATAATCCTAAAATTTATATGGAACCAGAAAAGACCTCGAATATCCAAAGGAATATTGAAAAAGAAAGCCAAAGTTGATGGCATCACAATTCCGGACTTCAAGCTCTATTACAAAGCTGTCATCATGGTACTGGCACAAAAACAGACACATAGATCAATGGAAAAGAATAGAGAGCCCAGAAATAGACCCTCAACTCTATGGTCAACTAATCTTCAACAAAATAGGAAAGAATGTCCAATGGAAAAAGGACAGCCTCTTCAATAAATGGTGTTGGGAAAACTGGATGGCCACATGCAGAAAAATGAAATTGGACCATTTCCTTACACCACACACAAAAATAGACTCAAAATGGATGAAGGACCTCAATGTGAGAAAGGAATCCATCAAAATCCTTGAGGAGAACACAGGCAGCAACCTCTTCGACCTCAGCCACAACAACATTTTCCTAGGAACATTGCCAAAGGCAAGGGAAGCAAGGGCAAAAATGAACTATTGGGATTTTATCAAGATCAAAAGCTTTTGCACAGCAAAGGAAACAGTTAACAAAACCAAAAGACAACTGACAGAATGGGAGAAGATATTTGCAAATGATGTATCAGATAAAGGGCTAGTGTCCAAAATCTATAAAGAACCTAGCAAACTCAACACCCAAAGAACAAGTAATCCAATCAAGACACGGGCAGAAGACATGAACAGACATTTCTGCAAAGAAGACATCCAGGTGGCCAACAGACACATGAAAACGTGCTCCATATCATTCGGCATCAGGGAAATACAAATCAAAACCACAATGAGATATCACCTCACACCAGTCAGAATGGCTAAAATTAACAAGTCAGGAAATGACAGATGCTGGCGAGGATGCGGAGAAAGGGGAACCCTCCTACCCTGTTGGTGGGAATGTAAGCTGGTGCAACCACTCTGGAAAACAGCATGGAGGTTCCTCAAAATGTTGAAAATAGAACTACCCTATGACCCAGCAATTGCATTACTGGGTATTTACCCTAAAGATACAAACATAGTGATCTGAAGGGGCACGTGCACCTGAATGTTTATAGCAGCAGTGTCTACAATAGCCAAACTACAGAAAGAACCTAGATGTCCATCAACAGATGAATGGATAAAGTAGATGTGGTATATATACATAATGGAATACTATGCAGCCATCAAAAGAAATGAAATCTTGCCATTTGCGACAACATGGATGGAACTAGAGGGTTTCATGCTTAGCGAAATAAGTCAATCAGAGAAAGACAACTATCATATGATCTCCCTGGTATGAGGAAGTGGAGACGCAACATGGGGGGTTAAGGGGGTAGGAGAAGAATAAATGAAACAAGATGGGATTGGGAGAGAGACAAACCATAAGTGACTCTTAATGTCATAAAACAAACTGAGGGTTGCTGGGGGGAGGGGGGCTTGGGAGAAGTGGGGTGGGGTTATGGACACTGGGGAGGGTATGTGCTATGGTGAGTGCTGTGAAGTGTGTAAACCTGGCGATTCACAGACCTGTACCCCTGGGGATAAAAATATATATTATATGTTTATAAAAAATAAATAAAAATGAAAAAAAATGTTAAACCTATCTAGTGAAAATTTAAAGTCCACTTACCTCTTGGCCAACTCAATTCTACTTCTTCCCAGTAACTCTCTAGAGGTTTGTATATAACTTTCTCAGATTTCTTCTTTGTATATGCACATATAAACAAATAGACTAACCTTGTTCAGTCTGCTTTTATTCCAATAACACATCACTTTTAGTGTGTGTATACATATATCTGGTTCTTCTTTTTTATTTTTATTTAATTATTTAGAGTTAACTTTGGATGCATCTGGGTCGCACTGTTGGTTAAGCTTCTGACTCTTGGTGGGCTCAGGTCGTGATCTCAGGATCATGGGACTGGGCCCCACATCAGGCTCCGTGCTCAGTGCAGTGGCTTGAGTTTTTCTCCCCCTCTCGTGCTGTTCCTCCCCGCTGTGCATGTATGTGCGTGCATGCTTTCTCTGTCTAAATAAATAAATGAATAAATCTTAAAAAAAAAAATTAACTTTGTGCCCATTGTGAGGTTCGAACTCATGACCCCGAGATCAGGAGTTTCATGCTCTACCAACTGAGCCAGGCAGGCACCCCTCTGGTTCTTTCTTTCTATTTAAAAAAAAAAAAACAAAATTTGTTTTTTAAAAGAGTTTATTTATTTACTTGACAGAGATCACCAGTAGGCAGAGAGGCAGGCAGAGAGAGAGAGAGGGAATGGGCTCCCTGCTGAGCAGAGAGCCCGATGCTGATGCCGATGCCAATGCAGGGCTCCGATGCTGGCTCAATCCCAGGATCCTGAGATCATGACCTGGACCGAAGGCAGAGGCTTAACTCATTGCGCCACTCAGGCGCCCCCTTTCTTTTTAAGTGTACAGATTTTTTTTTTTATAAATTTGTACCCTAGGATCTTGATTGATGAATATTTAGATTACTTCCATTTTTTACTATTATAAGCAATACATGTTTTTGTGCATATATTATTGTCTGCTTTTGTTAATGTATCTATACAGTGGAGTCTAGAAGTAGAGAATTGCTGGGACAAGGGTATGCATTTTTAAAAAATTTGGTAGCTGCTGCCACATTGCACTTCTGATAGTTTTGGGGAGGTTATACTTAAATGAAAAGTATATGAGTGTTGATGAGTGCTGGGTGTTATATACAACTAATGATTCATTGAACACTGCACCAAAAACTAATGATGTAGTTTATGTTGACTAATTTAGTGCAATAAAAAAATGAGTGTTTATCCAAATTCTTATCCACATTAGGCAGTATGAAACTTTTTTTAAAAAAAGATTTTGTTTATGTATTTAACAGAGAGAGAGATCACAAGTAGGTAGAGAGAGAGGGGGAAGCAGGCTCCCCACCAAGCATAGAGCCTGATGTGGGGCTCCATCCCAGACCCTGAGATCATGACCTGAGCTGAAGGCAGAGGCTTAACCCACTGAGCCACCCAGGTGCCCAGTATGAAACTTTTTAATCTTTACCCATCATAAGGTGAAAATAGTATTTACTTGTTTTAATATACATTTTCTTAATTATGAATGTCAAGTTACAGAGAGTTATTTTATTTATTGCTGGGGAAAAGGGAAGGTACTGCGGATTACTGGGGAAAAGTGAACATGATTAGGAACCCATGGAATGCTGAAAAAAACCAAACCTTGGGTACAATAGGAACTAAAACAGTTACTAGGCCTATTGTTCTCTCCACTAGTGAGGTCTCTCTTTCAGAGAATCTGTTTTATTTTCCTTTCTCTTCTAGCTGGCTTTCTGTGCTTACCTGTTATGTACACAGCCCTTGATGGCAGCTCCAGTGGAGTATACATACTTCTCTGAGCTTCAGCACCAACCACCAATTGTGTCTCTATTTCTTTGTTTTCCTTATTTAAGATCTTTTGAGAGGGAATTGGATTGGTTTCTGTTTTTGTTGATCACTTCAGGGATTAGCTACTCTTGGGTGGCATCTAAACCTGCTCTGGTTAGCTGTCGTTGGATGTTGGGGGGTAGAGTACAAAATCATGATAGGAAACATAGCTCAGTGGTCTATTACACTGCTACTGAATATGGATGGGGATTCTCTCATGTAGATAGACTTATATTTTCATATATCTTAAGTATAATTCTGGTAAACTTCTAATGTCTAAGTATAAAACTATGTAATTTTTTAAATGATTTCATAAGGATTTAATAATAGTTCTAATAGTTAAAATGGCTATGATTTGTTGAACACTTGCTATATCAGGGCATTGCCTAAATACTTTTACAAATGTCTTATTTAATTATCACAATGAACTTAGAGCATTGTATTGTTCTCACTTTTATTATTTAAAATTTTTTGAGAGGGGAGAGACAGAGGAGAGGGAGAGGGAATCTCAAGCAGGCTCTATGACCAGTGCAGAGCCCAACATGGGGCTTAGTGTCACAGCTCTGAGATTGTGACCTGAACTGAAATCAGAGTCGAACACTTAACCAACTGAGCCACCTGGGCACCCCTAAATTTTTTAAATGAGTATAGTTGACATACAATGTTACATTTTTATGTGTATAATGTCGTGATTCTGTAAGTTTATACATTATGCTGTGTTTACCACAAGTATAGCTAGTCTGTCACCATATAGTAGTATCACAATACCTTTGACTATATTCCTTTTGCTGTGTTTTTTATTTCTGTGATTTATTCATTCCATAACTGGAAGCCTGTATCTCTCTCCATTTTTTTCTTTCCCACCCATCTGGCAACCATCAGTTTGTTCTCTGTGTTTTTGGGTCTGATTCTGCATGGTTTTGTTTTGTTTTTAAGATTTATTTATTGGGGGGGGGCGGGGAGGGAGAAAGCAAGTGAGGGGAAGGGCAGAGGGAGAAGCAGGGAGCTAAGCAGGGAGCCTGAATTGGGACTCCATCCCAGGACCCTGAGATCATGACCAGAGCCGAAGGCAGCTACTTAACTAACTGAGCCACCCAGGTGCCCCATGATTCTGCTTTTTGAGAGACTGCACAATTTCTAACGATGCTTTAGAGAAGATTGACCTTCTGTTAGAAGTGCATGTCAGGGCCTATTAACTCATACCCCTAACATTAGGTAATCATTTTAAATAATCTTTGCCTATTTGATGAGTCAAAAATGATAGTCTTTTTTCATTTTATAATGTTAAGATTAATTTCTTACATAGAAAAGTGAACTATTAGTTCAGTGCCTCTGATCATGGTTCATGTCAGTGTATTAGGGGACATGCAAAATGTGCTATATTTAAGCAGTTAGTACTCAATTTATATTCTCAGGTTAAAGAATCTCCTTTTCTGAACTCTATAATAATATTGCTTTTTTTTCTTTTTTAAAGATTTATTTATTTGAGGGGTGCCTGGGTGGCTGAGTTGGTTGTCATCAACTCTTGGTTTTGGCTGGGGTCGTGATCTTGGGGTCCTGCTCAGCATGGAGTGTGCTTGAGATTCTCTCTCTCCCTCTGTCCCTTCTACTTGTGCTGCCCTCTCTCAAATAAATAAATAAATAAATAAATAAATAAATCCTTTTAAAAAAAAATTATTTGAGAGTGAGCGTGAGTGCACAGTGGGGGAGGGGCAGAGAGAGGGAGAGAGAATCCCAAGCGGACTCCTGCTGAGTGGAGAGCCCATGAGGATAGGGGGGAGCTCGATTGGACCTGCTGAAACCAAGAGTCAGGTGCTCAATGGACCAATTCACCCAGGTGCCCCAGTATTGCTTTTTATGTAAGTTGTGTTTTAGGCCAGCCTGAATAGATGAAGCTTGGAATCCCTTTCTTTTATGAAGATTTTTTTTTTTTTTAAAGATTTTATTTATTTATTTGACAGAGAGAAATCACAAGTAGATGGAGAGGCAGGCAGAGAGAGAGAAAGGGAAGCAGGCTCTCCGCTGAGCAGAGAGCCCGATGCGGGGCTTGATCCCAGGACTCTGAGATCATGACCTGAGCCGAAGGCAGCGGCTTAACCCACTGAGCCACCCAGGCGCCCCTTAGGAAGGTTTTTTTCTCAATTTTTGTCCCTTTCAACAGCTAGAGATAATCCTTTCCTCTCCTTTAATCTTTACCATTTTTTCTCTTTCTCTTATGGTACTTACTCATTTTGTTAATTTATGTATCTTATCTTTTCTATTTGATCAATTAAATTTGTTTTTTTCAAACTGAAGATTGGCAATAAAATCAATTCAGTTGGTTATGATTAATGTTTTAATAGTTTAAATAAATTAGAACAGGAAATATCAATGTATCACATCATATATTTCATGAAGCTTTGTTTTCATTTGTGTGTATGTGTGTCTCCAGGGTCAAATATGTATTTCTAAAATTTGAAAAACTATTTTAGCTTATGCTTTTGAGAATAGAATGTGTTTAATAATTTTTTACAGCTCTGTATGCTTAGAATGATGCCATATAGTACAATATATAGTTTTATTTTTTCTTCATCATAAAATACTTTAATTTGGGTTACTCAGTTCCAAAGACTTTGTGAGATTGAGTAACAATTTGAGCACTAAGTATTACATCTTCACTGTGCATTTTTTTGCATTTTCTTAAAGATAAATTTAACACATATGTGACCCTGAAAGTGCAGAATGTGAAGAGCACAACTGTAGCAGTTCGTGGTGATCAACCTTCTTGGGAACAAGATTTTATGTTGTAAGTGTTTTGCAGCAGCAGCTGCCTACAGTATTCTTTATGAAAATTACAGAGTTATAAGAACAAGTGAGGGGTATGGTGGGGTGAAGTAAATCTGCAGTTTTGTTCTCTCCTGGGTTTGTAATTGATCTGCATTATGCGAATTATGAATGTAAGTAAACTCCAAGTTCATTTATGTGGGTAAATATACTGCCTGGTCAGATTTTCCCAGTGGTCAGAATTAAGATATAGTACAATATACTTAACATGAAAGTAAACATAATTTGAATCTTGCTTCGATTCTCAGAAGGCTCCTTGAAGGAATGTGTTATGTGTGCTCATGCGTGCGTGTGTGTGTGTGTGTGTGTGTGTGTGTGTCAGACAGAGATACAGAGAGAATGTGTGTATGTGTGTGTATATCCAGGTTACCTGCTATAGAAGATAAGGATTTCTGTGCTTAAAATCCTTTTGCTTTATAGAGTGAAATGTCCTACATTCCCCTAATTAATAGAAATGAGTAACTATTAGAATTTCTTTCATATTACCCCAAATGTAGTACATTGTAAGCTCTGGCTTACAACTGTAGCCAGCAACTGGTCATTTCCCTTTTTTCCTCTGCAATTTCAGACATTTTTTTCTTGCTCTAGAAAAGGGGAAAATGTAGAATATCATTTTGAAGGACTGTACAAGTCATTAAACTTCTCTGAGTACCAGTTACTTCACCTGTATAGGTGTATTTTTCTTACAAGGATATGCTTCTTTTCTGGGAACTTAGGCATGAGGGTGTCAAACAAGAAAGTGTATTAAAATTGCTGTGAATTTTGAAATGGAAGTGAAATTGCTTTACAAATTTTGTAGTACACCTCAGAAGCACATAGGGATGATTATTTTCTTGTACATATATTCCAATCCTTTGAGCTTTTAATGTATTACTTCTTATAGTACCATTTAGGAAACTAGATTGTAAATAAGGGTGAGATTATGAGCAGCTGGGTTAATAAGACAGTAGCAAAAGGGATAGAAAAAGATGGAAAGAAGGTGTTAAGGAGGTAGACTTGTCTTGCATGATTGGGTAGGTATTGTATTCCTCATTAGGATAGAGGACACTATAAGATCAGTTATATAGCTTGTATTTGAGGTTCTTACAGGACTAGTAGGAGGAGAGGTACAGAAGATAGTTAAGAACTTGGACCTGGCACTTGGGAAAGAAGTCAGGGTTGGAGAAATATTTTGGTTGGTTGGAACTGTAGTTGTAGATGAGGAAGCTTAGGGAGATGCTAAGTAAATTGAGAACAGGGCCTGGGGTAAATCCTGGAAGGGCATCAGCATTTTACGTGGGACACAGGGGGCTAAACAAGAATGATCAGAGAAAAGGAGAAACAAGAAGCTGAGAGAGAACTGGGGCTTCAAGAAGAGAGAGGGCCAGTGTTGTCACATTTCTCATTGGTTGCCTCTCTCTCAAGTTTATAAGCCTCATTCATTCCCTTTCTCAGTTACAGTGATGTGAGAGTGAGACTGTGTGTTTCTTTATACCTGTAGTGTACATAGTCAGCTATGAGGGGTTTATTCAGGTCTCTTCCCATGGCTGTTTGGCATATAAAATCCAGCAATTCTACTTTATTCTGACTTCCATTTGGCAGTAATAATCATTTACTGTTACAACTGTTCCCATTGTATGAAACCTAGCAATCTTATGTAGCCTCTCATCAGCATAACTAGCTTTATTCTTGTGTGTTTATTTTCTAATTACCCATAGAACTTCCTCTTTCAATCCTTCTGTGATATGAATTTTTTTTTTCATCTCCCACCTTGAGATGCTGTGTGAATTTTACTCTGTCCTCTGTTATACATGAATTTTACTAGTTACATTTTCCTCTTTTCTGCTCCTATTCCTTATTCCTCCTACCCTGTTCTTTTGTTACTGACAGCTCCATTGCTGGTCTCTTGTCTCCCTTTCTCCTTTTTCCTTCTTCCTGATGTATTATATGGTGGTATCTAATAGTCATTCTTGTATTTTTGTTATTCATCTTTAATATTTTTGTATCTTATTTCCAGGACTATATTATTCATTTAAGGATAAGCAGGGCATCTTTAGTTACTATGAATTTGCCTAGCCCCAAATCTTGTATATGTATATGCATATATACTTGTTGATTAATTAATAGAGAAAAGAAGTTTCCCCAGAGCTTTAGGGATGAGGCATGAACAGAACTCTCAGACTTCTTTTAAGTTGTAGATGAGTGAAGAAACTTCTTATAGGAGATAGCCTCATTGAGTTTTATTACCCAGAGTTCCCTAAAGAACTTTTTTCTGTCCAAGTTAAGCTGTAAAGACCTCTGGCTATTTCTTTCATCTATTGGATTGATATGTTGCTTAGGACTTGCTATAGGAACATTATGTATGTATCCCCAACCAATTTTTCTTTTACATATTCAAAAGATTTGGGGGTGTCACATGTCTTTTCCAATGCTAATTGATTAATTAGGTTGAATGAAACTGTGTGACAAAAGCTTAGTTTCCTCACACCCTGAACACCTTAGCTTACTACTGGCTGGGTTTAGTTACTTTGTGGTTTTGAACAGCTCTCAAGAGCTTAGAAGGTTTTAGAGATAGAAATCAGGTCCTATATAATGTGTATTACTCAAAATACCAAACCATATGTATTTTATGTGCTGAGGAAACAATTAAATGAAAAAATGATCTCAGTACATTCTCTGTTCTAGTGTATTTATGAAAAAGGGATGACTTTTCTTTGCTTCACTTGTTTTCAACATACTTGATGAGAAGTCTTTGGCTCTAATACCACATCCTAAACTTGTGATTCTGAGAACGTGTATTTTTTTTTTTAAGATTATTTATTTATTTGAGAGAAAGAGAGGAAGCGCACACAATCAAGGCAGAGGGACAGAGAGAGAGGGAGAAACAGACTCACTGTTGAGTAGGGAGCCCGAAGTGGGGCTTGATCCCAGGACCCTGTGACCTGAGCCGAAAGCAGATGCTTAATAGATGCTTAATAGCCACCCAGGTGCCCAAGAACATGTATCTGACTAGAAGAGGGAAACCAAACTTTCTCTAAAGTGTGAACTTCCCTTTTACCAAGACAGCACCGTAAGGCTAAGAAGGAAGCCCCTGCTCCTCTGAAAGCGGAAGCCAAAGCAAAGGCTTGAAAGGCCAAGAAAGTGGAGCTGTAAGGCATCCACAGTCACACAAAAAACGAAGTCCCACACATCATCTACGTTCCAACAAGCCAAGAATCTGTGTCTCTGAAAGCAACCCAAATATCCTCAAAAGAGTACCCTTAGGAGAAACAAGCTTGATCACTATGCCATCATCAAGTTCCCCCGACTATTGAGTCAGCCATGAAGAAAATAGAAGACAGCAACACACTTTTGTTCATTGTGAATATCAAGGCCAATAAGCACCAGCTCAAACAGGCTGTGAAGAACCTCTATGATATTAATGTGGCCAAGGTCAATACCTTGATCAGGCCTGAAGGAGAGAAGAAGGCATATGTTTGACTGGCTCCTGACTGTAATGCTTTGGATGTTTCCAAAAAAATTTGGGTCATCTAAACTGAGTTGAGCTGGCTAAATCTAAATACAAATTTTTTCACCATAAAAACAAAAAAAAGGAAACTGTGAACTTGAAACTTCATGTAATGAAAGCTGTTGTCTCACTGAGAATACCTTTCTACTTTTTCTGCTAGAATTTTTTTTAATGTTTCTTGCATTTCCTTTCAAATAACTCTCTATTTCAATGAAAGCCTTTTGGAGGATGTTTTTAGCATAATATAAGTGTTTGCTTGTTCCCCTTTAAGACTATAATTATATTTAAGTTGGCCCTTCCAAGCTGATATTCTACTACGTATGATGCTATTTTTGCTTGTGGTTAGTGGCCCTTTCTGGAATTTCTTTTCAGAAATTTTTTTCCTAGTTATTACAGGATAATCATTGTGTTTATAACTATCCTCTGACAAACATTTTGTTTAGAAGGAACGGTGTTTTAACTGGGTTCTCCAGGGGCTGAGTGCAGAGTGAACTGGTATACTCTAGTGTTCCTTACCTGCCTCTGACCACAAGTTCCCATCAGAATTAGATCTTCTCAGGGGCTCATTTACTTCTGCTTGGAATCCCTTTCATAAGTCTTGTAAAGAAGCCTTGCCTTTTCCTAAGTTTCCTATATATAGTTTGTAAGTGTAAGTTGAGGGCAGTGTTACTATTAATAATAAAACATATAAAAGTGGTTAGTAAGGGTAGAGATTGTAGACTTGCAGGCCTAGCAGTAATGCCCTTATTATTTACCCCCCGCCTTTTTTTGTGCAAGTGCATTAATCTAACCATATTTGTAGTTCCAAAGGAGAGGGGACGGATGGACAAAGGCATTTTTGTATAGATAATTACATAGTTTTCTTAGGAACCTGAAGAATGGTTGTAGCATTCTGGGACATTTTGATTTTCCTGACAATAGGATCCTGGTGAGAAAGTATTCAAGGTATAGCAAAACAGGAGATGAAGATGTAGGAGATACATATTTCGTATTATTTGGCTTTCTTCTTTTTTTTTTTTTTCCAAATTTATTATTTTTTTTTTTTAGTGATTTCTACACCCAGCATGGGGCTCAGACTCACAACCCTGATATCAAGAGTCATATTCTCTTCCTACTGAGACTGCCTGGCACCCCTATCTGGCTTTCTTTTTTTTTTTTTTTTTTTTAAAGATTTTATTTATTTATTTGACAGAGAGAAATCACAAGTAGATGGAGAGGTAGGCAGAGAGAGAGAGAGAGAGGGAAGCAGGCTCCCTGCCGAGCAGAGAGCCCGATGCGGGACTCGATCCCAGGACCCTGAGATCATGACCTGAGCCGAAGGCAGCGGCTTAACCCACTGAGCCACCCAGGTGCCCCCCTATCTGGCTTTCTTTAAAGGGCTTTCTTCTTTTCCTTCAGTGAAATTAGTCGCCTGGACCTAGGTCTAAGTGTGGAGGTATGGAACAAAGGACTGATCTGGGACACCATGGTGGGGACCGTGTGGATTGCACTGAAGACTGTTCGTCAGTCGGATGAGGTCAGTCGATGCATTGCCCATTTGGAGGTACAGTTCTAGCCCGTGCTTGTCCCAGTCCTGGCTCCGTTCAGTTTATATTCACCATGCATCTCAGATTGCTCTGTCCCTCTTCCTAATTTGTGAGCATGCAACCAGCCTATTCCTAACCTCACACAGAGGTTTAATAGATTTTATTTAATTCTTGTTTTCTCTCTGTTTTATGACTGAACTCAGAGGTGCCAGAACATCTCTTTAGAACATATCAGGTAGATAGCCCCTTCTGAGTACTGTGTATGTGGGAGAGAGAGAGACAGAGAGATCAGAGGGAAAAGGAGAGAAGAGGGGGAGTAAGTATATGTTTGTGATCTAATACCTCTGGTTTCTAATACCTCTAAGATGCTATCCTGGGAGAGGTTCCATTAAAATTCCTTAGCCTGGATCCCATTCTCTGCTTTATTTCTTTGAATCACAAATTGCCAGGGAACTGCTTTCAGTCTTCCATCTTCCACATGTAACCCTAACAGAGTTTAAGACATTACCATGGATAGCAATTGTTATTTACCCTGGCTCTATACATTATTTCCAAGAGTGGTTTTCTACTCCATTTTCCCAGATTAAAACATAACTCAGCATCATATTCCCATACACACTCACTTTGAACCTGGAAAAAATGTATTATATTCCTGTTTGGCTTTAACATTGACTGTGTGCTTTCTCTGGGTGTAGGAATAGTGAAGGTCTGCCTCTCTTTCCTAAATTCTTTTAATTCTAGCTATCTCTACTTCCCTAGGCAGATGGAAAGTTTATTTTTATTGTGGCTCCAGTTCAGGTCTACTTTAAGTAGCAATGTTAGTAGCTCTCTACTGATTAGAAGTAGTAATACATATTAAGTGACACAGCCATTAAAAGTTGTGCAGATTACATATTGATCTATTGAGATGTTTGGTTTTTGAGTTTGGTACTCCAGAATTCTATGTTCAGTGGGCTTGCAGAGAGCTGAGCATGGTGTAAGCTTCTCTTCCGCCAAAGAGGGAGAACGGAAGCCACATAGCAGCAGAGACAAATAGTGACAGTGGTGTGTTTGCCTCATCAGGATGTGAGTGGTCTCCAGGAGCTCTCCAACAATGACATTCAGAAAAAAACACCCAACTCTTAAAACAGGAGGAGGGGGGTCATGAAGAAATAAAGTTTAATCTTAGATCTCTGTTTTTTAGGAAGGGCCTGGGGAGTGGTCCACATTGGAGGCAGAGACATTGATGAAAGATGATGAGATCTGTGGAACGAAAAACCCGACTCCTCATAAGATTTTGCTTGATACAAGATTTGAGTTGCCTTTTGGTGAGTCTATTGAATTAGACTTTAAAAACCACCTAACACTTTTTATCATATTGTTAACAATTGTTTGCTAGTCTCATTACTGTATTTTTTGTCTTGTCAGCTATTCCTTTGAGGGCATTCTGACATTTTCTACTCTAGTCCCTATAACACCTAGCCCAGAAATGGTGCAGACTGTAGAATGGTACTCATTAAAGAATCCACACTAAGTGCATTCTCTTCAAGTCAATAGGTTTCTCTGATATTTTAATGACAGGAAATACTTGCTTATTAGAGAACAAAGATTTATTCTTTTGATAATTTAATATTCATTGTCTTGAAGTGAGTGTATACCTTGTGATTTGTCATTTTAAACATTGAAGTAGCATTAATAAATAGAAAAATATTTAAAAAATAATTTTAAAGTCAGAAAACCAAAAATACCATATGATTTCACTCATATGTGGAATTTAAGACACAAAACAGATGAACATAAGGGAGGGGATGGAAAAATAAAAGAAAAACAGGGAGGCAAACTGTAAGAGACTCTTAACTCTAGAAAATAAACTGAGGGTTACTGGAGGGATGATCGGTCAGGAGATGGGTGATGGGCATTAAGGAGAGTACTTGATGTAATGAGCATTGGGTGTTATATGCAACCGATGAATCATTAAATTCTACCCCTGAATCTAATAATATACTCTATGTTAACTAAATTGAATTTAAATGAAAAATATAAATAATTTTTAATAAAAACAGAAAAATACATGATCATGGCAAAAATAGTATTTTTGTATATATGCAGTTTTGCTAAAGAGTGGATCTGTGGAGCTCCTCACACTGTCAATCCATCCTCATTGCATTTTATTTTATTTATTTATTTTTATTTTAAGTAGGCTTCATGCTTAACATGGGGCTTTTGAATTCACTACGGTGAGATCAAGAGAGTCATGTGCTCCACAGACTGAACCAGCCAGGGCCCCCGCACCAAGGCATTTTAAAAGGACATTCCTCTCTTTAAATACTGCATCACTTACATCGTGTCATTGGTGGCAGTATACATTTCTGTCTAGATTTGAGTTTCATGAGGGCTCTTGTATATTTTATTTTGGTATCTTTTGAGTTGCTTGGCATATAATAGGTGTCTGATAAATGGGTTTTTGAATAAATGTTAAGGTAAAACCTCAGATAAATGAACGTGCATTTGCCAAGCTTGTGCCTCTATGATAACCACATTTGGGATTCAGTTTTATTTTTTTATTTTTTCACGTTTTTGGGGATACAGTTTTAAAAGGCATAAGAAAGGGAGGTGCCATAAAAAATTAACTAATTAATTAATTTAAAAAAAGAAAGGGAGGTGCTTGGGTGGTTCAGTCAGTTAAGGCTCCAACTCTTGTTTTTGGCTCAGGTCATGGTCTCAGGGTCATGAGATAGAGTCCAAGTAGGGCTCGCTGCTCAGTGGGGAGTTTGCTTCCCGCTCTGTCCCTCTGCCCCTCCTCCCGATTAAATGCATACACTGGCTCTCTCTCTAAAATAAATAAATAAATCTCTTAGAAAACTAAAAAGGGTCTTTCTAAGGGAAGAATTTTAGCTTACGGTTTGCCATATTTTGGCAATGGAAATTTCTTTTGGACAATTCAGAAACCTGTGAAATATTCTATTCAGTTATCTACCATTATCTTTTTAAAAATAGTAACATGATTTTTTTATTATGTTGAAAGTTCAGAAAATACAGGTATGCAAAAAGAACATGAAAATTTCTTACCACCTCATCAACTAGAGATGTTTTTTACATGTTGATATGTTTCTTTTTATTTTTTTTAAACTTTTGTCTGTTACTTTTTTTTTTTTTTTTAACATTTTATTTATTCATTTGACAGAGAGAGAGAGCTCACAAGTAGGCAGAGAGGCAGGCAGGGAGAGAGGGGGAAGCAGGCTCCCCGCTGAGTAGAGAGCCCAATGCAGGGCTTGATCCCAGGACCCTGAGATCATGATCTGAGCTGAAGGCAGAGGCTTAACCCACTGAGCCACCCAGGCGCTCTGTTTTTCATTTATTTTCCCAAAAAAATTTTTAGGGACATCTGGGTGGTTCAGTCATTAAGTGTCTGCCTTTTGCCTCAGGTCCTGTGGTCCTGGGATAGAGCCCCACATTAGGCTCCCTACTCAGTGGGGAGCCTGCTTCTCCCTTTACCACTCCTCCTGCTTCTCCCTTTCCCGCTCCTCCTGTTTGTGTTCCTACTCTTGCTGTGTCTCTCTCTGTCAAATAAATTTAAAAAAATTTTTTTTTAAAGATTTTTTTTATTTATGTGAGAGAGAGCATGAGCTGGGGAGGGGCAGAGGAGAGGGAGAAGCACACTCCCTGCTGAGCAGAGAGCCCCTGTGTAAGGCTCGATCCCAGGACCCTGATATCGTGATGCAGGCTGATAGCAGATGCTTAACTGACTGAGCCACCCAGGCGCCACAATATATAAAATCTTTAAAAAATTTAAAAAAAAATATTTATTTATTTGAGAGAGAGTGAGGAGCAGAGAAAGAGGGAGAGTCTCAAGCAGACTCTGCACTGAGCGTGAAGTGCAACAAGGGGCTTGATCTCATGGCCCTGAGATTATAGTCTGAGCCAACACCAAGAGTTAGATGCTTAACCATCTGAGGTACCCAGGTGGCAAGATTTTATTCCTTTGATGGCTGAATAATATTCCAGTGTGTATATGTGTTTGTGTGTGTATACATATACCACATCTTCTTTATCCATAGAATGAGGTTTTCTGTTTCTGCAAAGAAACATCATTGAGATTTTGATAGCAAGTGCATTCAATATATAGATCACACTGAGCAGTGCTGACATTTTAACAATATTAAGTCCTCTGATCTAATGGGAGTAATAGTACCTTATTTTGTTTTTTTGTGAAGATTCAAGATGAAGTTCATGGCAAGAACCAAGCCTTCCAGTATAATTAGTCCATCACTTTCTAACTTTGATTATTTGATGGAATAAAGGATTATTGAGCCATGATTAAATTAACAACCTAGTAATTTAGTTTCTTCTTTTTCATGGTAGATATCCCAGAGGAGGAAGCCAGATATTGGACCTACAAGTTGGAACAAATCAATGTCTTGGGAGCTGACAGTGAGGTAGGAACTGCCTTATATGCAATACAGAAAGATGGGGAAAATTTCTTTCTAGGACACTATAGTTTGCCAAGGGAAGACCTAGGAGCATGTTAAAAAATGAAATAATTTAAGCTTCATTAAAGAAAGAAGGCAACTGGAAGATCACTGGACATTCATTAGAAGGATCTGTTTCCCACTTCTTCTATTTTTCTCATTGTTCCCCATAAATGGCTGAGTTGGTATTTAGTCTGATTGAGGACTCTTGAGTGGAAGCTTATACTAGGGAAACTGTCCTCTTGTTACACAGGTGAGTGAAAAGCATTTTTTTTTTAAAGATTTTATTTATTTATTTGACAGAGATCATAAGTAAGCAGAGAGGCAGGCAGAGTGAGAGGGAAGCAGGCTCCCTGCTGAGCAGAGAGCCTAATGCGGGACTCGATCCCAGGACCCTTAGATCATGACCTGAGCCGAAGGCAGTGGCTTAACCCACTGAGCCACCCAGGCACCCAGAAAAGCATTTCTTCTGCTAATTCCCAGATTTTGGGAAATACAGCTGACTATTGAACAACAGGAATTTGAACTGTGTGGGTTCACTTGTACACAGATTTTTGTTTTTTAAGATTTTTATTTTATTTGTTAGATATGGTGGGGAGAGAGAGAGAAAAAGAGAGTGAGTGCACAAGCAGGGGGAGTGGTAGCAGAGGGAAAAGCAGGCTACCCGCTGAGCAAGGAGCCCTTATGAGCTCAGTCCTAGGACGCTGGGATCATGACCTGACCCCAAGGCAGATGCTTAATTGACTGAGCCACCCAGGTGTCCTGTACACAGATTTTTTTTTAATTAATACAGTACTATAAATGTATTTATTACTTTTATGATTTTATGAACTTTTTTCCCCTTTAGCTTGTAAGAATACAGTATATAATATATATAACATACAAAATATGCTTTAATTGACTGTTAATTGTTAAGGCTTCCAGTCAAAAGTAGGCTATTAGTAGTTAAGTTTTGGGGGGGTCAAAAGTTATATGTGGGGCACCTGGGTGGTCTGTTGGTTAAGTGACTGCCTTTGGATCAGGTCATGATCCTGGAGTCCTGGGATCAAGTCTCGCATCGGGCTCCCTGCTTGACAGGGAGTCTGCTTCTCCCTCTGACCCTCCTGCTTCTCATGGGCTCTCTCTCTCTCTTAAATAAATAAATCTTAAAAAACAAAAAAGTTATATGTAAACTTTTGCCTGTGTTGAAGGTCAGTGCCTGTAACACCCCTTTGTTTGAGTCAACTGTATATTGTTATTAGTATGTTCTTTTTAGGGATGCTTAGAGTATTGCATTGCTTGATTTTGTCTTATCTCCACAGAGAAATCTGGTGCACAGAAGGGAACACAGTCAACTCAGTCTGGGCAGTCAGGAATGGGGAATGGTTTTGTTATTGGTGGTGAAGGGAAAAGATGAGATTTTCATTTTGGGGCATGTTGGGCTGTTAGAAGATTGATCTGATTTTAAGGTAGAATTTGGAGTGCCAGTGGATATTTCAATGGAAATGTCTGGCAAGCAACCTCATGAAAGAACATGAAACTCAGGGTTAGATAGGGTTAGGAGGTATAAGCATAGAGTTTGGATTCATGAACATGATGGTAGCATTTGGAATCCCAGGAATTCACTCAGGTAGAATATATAGGAAGTATTGAGGAAGAATGAGGACAAAACCTTGGGAAAACATCAAAGATAGAATATGGAAAAAACCAAAGAGGTGGAGAAAAAGTTGCCTGAAGAGAGTTAGTGGGAGAAAGATAAAAAGGTTCATGGAACAAAGGGTTTTAAGGCAGAAATTTTTTTATTTTTAAAAAGATTTATTTATTTGACAGAGAGAGAGATCACAAGTAGGCAGAGAGGCAGGCAGAGAGAGAGAGGAAGGGAAGAAGGGAAGCAGTCTCCCCTGCTGAGCAGAGAGCCCCACGCGGGACTCGATCCCAGGACCCTGGGATCATGACCTGAGCCGAAGGCAGCGGCTTAACCCACTGAGCCACCCAGGCGCCCCAGAAATTTTTTTTTTAATTTTATTTATTTATTTGAAAGACAGAGGTCACAAGTAGGCAGAGAGGCAGGCAGAGAGAGAGAAAGGAGGAAGCAGGCTCCCCGCTGAGCAGAGAGCCCCATGTGGGGCTCGATCCCAGGACCCTGGGATCATGACCTGAGCAGAAGGCAGAGACTTTAACCCATTGAGCCACCCAGGCGCCCCAAGGCAGAAATTCTTGATACTGTTGAGTGTTATTGAGAAAAATGATGATGAGGAGTGAAATGGAGCTGTTGCATTTGGTAATGACTGACCAATATCTCTGGATTAGTGTGGGAAACCAAAACAAAATATTTTGATAAATGTATTTGTTTCCTAGGGCTGCCATAACAAAGTACCATTATCTAGTGGCTTACAAAAACAGAAATTTATCTTCTCACAATTCTGGAGGCTAGAATTCTGAAATTAAGTTATTGGCAGGGTCAGTTCCTTCTGGATGTTCTAAGGACTTGTCTTATGCCTCTCTTCTGCCTTCTGGTGGTTTTCGGTAGTCCTTGCTGTCCCTTGGCTTGAAGACACATTGTTCCATTCTCTGCCTCTGTTAATCATATCCCTTTCTGTCTCTCAGTCTGTCCTCACAGTGTGTTCTCTTGGTATGTCTCTGTACAAATTTACATTTATGTTGTAAGGGCAACAGTCCATTGGATTAATTGGATTACATCTATAGAACCCCGTTTACAAATAGGGTCACATTCATAGGTACTGGGGATTAAGACATTCATTTTTTTTTTTAAAGATTTTATTTATTTATTGGACAGAGAGAGATCACAAGTAGGCAGAGACCAGCAGAGAAAGCCGGGGAAGCAGGCTCCCCGCTGAGTAGACAGCCCGACTCGGGGGTCGATCCCAGGACTCTGGGATCATGACCTGAGCCAAAGGCAGAGGTTTAACCCACTGAGCCACCCAGGAGCCCCTTCATATTTTTTTGAGGTACACAGTTCAACACACAATGAGTTAAATCAAAGATGAAGAAATAGAATTTGTGATAAGTGCAAATTACTCTTGTCAGGGTTTTCTCTTAATTTAACTGAATCCTCTTTAGGCTTCCTATTATAACTTTGTAACTCTTCTCATGTCTAAGCCAACACCTCAACTTTTTTTGTTTGTTGAATGCTCCAATCTTTCTTCATCCTTTGACAAATGCCACATAGACTCTTATCATTATATCCACTTTACCCATTGTGCTTTTTGTTTTCCCACAGTCTGGGTGTAGACTGGTATACAGTTTTCCAAAATCCCATCTTCTTTTTTTCCCTCTTAAAGAAACACATTTCTGAATGCCTGGCTGCCTCAGTTGGTAGAACATGCAACTCTTGATTTCAGGGTTGAGTCTGAGCCCCACATTGGGTGTAGAAATTACTTAAAAATAAAATATAAAAAAAAACCCACATTGTACTTTTGATTTTATAGGCTTACTGTGTGTCACTATGCAGGATCAGATGAAGAAGTTAAAACAATAAAAAACCAAATATAACTTATACAAGTACTGCGGAATTTTACAAGTTCTGACAATGGTGATTCTTGGTCTGTGGTTCTCAACTTCTTCTAAGATTTTTGCTTTTTGTTTCTGTTCTAGGATTCGGAGTTCACTCAGTTTACTTCTTCCATCCCTTCCTTTATAACCCTCTTCTTGTTGTTTTGAAAGATTTGTTTATTTAAGTGAGGGATAAAGAGAAAGCAGGAGCAGGTGTAGGGGCAGAGACAGAGAGAGAGAGAGAGAGAGAGAGAGAGAGAATCCTCTAGCAGACTCCCTACTGAGCATGGAGCTGGATCCCAGGACCCTGAGATCATGACCTGAGCCGAAATCAAGAGTCAGCTGCTTAACTGACTGAGCCACCAGGCGTCCCACCCTCTCGTTATTTTTAAAAGCTTTATTGAAATAGGGTTCACATACCATATAATGCACACATTTAAAATGTACAAACATATCTGTTTTCATATTAACATTATAATACTTATAGATAAATAATGTGATGGATTTGACTTAGTAATCTCTTGAGAATTGTCCACTTATATTCATGATGAGATTGGATATAATTAGGATTATTTTTTTTCCTGTATGTGTATGGTTTTTTTGTTTGTTCATTTGTTTGATGAAGTAAACTCTACCCCCAACTTGGGGTTCAGACTCACAGCCCCAAGATATCAAGAGTATGTTTTTCTTTCTTTTTTTTTTTTTTTAAAGATTTTATTTATTTATTTGACAGACAGAGATCACAAGCAGGTAGAGAGGCAGGCAGAGAGAGAGAGAGAGAGAGAGAGAGGGAAGCAGGCCCCCTGCTGAGCAGAGAGCCCGATGCGGGACTCGATCCCAGGACCCTGAGATCATGACCTGAGCCAAAGGCAGCTGCTTAACCCACTGAGCCACCCAGGTGCCCCAAGAGTATGTTTTTCTATTAACTGAGCTAGCTAGGTGCCCCTCTGTTTTTGTTTTTGTTTTTTTGGTACATATGTATGATAGATTTTTCCTTAGCTCTTTTAATATTGTTAATTAGGCTTTAGTTGGTTTTCCATCTTTCTGCTTTGGGTCTAGAGAATATTCATGAAATATGTCTTCTGAAAATATCTGCTATTGTCTTTTTTTTTTTAAGCATCTTGTTTATGTATTATCACAAAGGGAGAGCACAAGCTGAGGGAGAGGCAAGCAGAGGGAGAAGCAGGGCTCCCCACTGAGCAAGGAGCCTGATGCAGAAAAATCCCAGGACTCCAAGATCATGACCTGAGCCCAAGGCAGACACTAAAGTGACTGAGCCACCCAGGCATCCTTCTACTTTCATTTCTTAAATATGAATTCTTCTAGTTTAATATTTAAAGTTATAGAATTTTGGGGGTTCCGGGTTGGCTCAGTTAGTAGAGCATGTGACTCTTAATCTTAGGACTGTGAGTTCAAATCCCATTTGGGTGTGGAACCTAGTTAAAAAGAATTCAAAATTAAATTTAATTAAAATTAAAAATTAAAGTTACAGAATTTTCTCACTGTTAGATCTGTGTACTACCTATAAAAATCATCCTCATTTGTAATGGTTACTATTGATAACCAAGTCCATTTTTTACTTGGGTTGCTTAACTTTCAAGAACTTTTTGAGCATTTACTATTACTATTGTTTAGGTTGTGCTTGACTTCTCATTATTCTCTATTGGAATTAGTAATGGCAATATCTAACTCTGATATTTGTATCATAGTTAATCATTTATAAAGTACTTCACATATAAAACTATATTTACATACAAAAAGTGTTTTGTATTTTGTGTTCAACTACTTGAGATGTTCTTTACCATTAATATCTCCTATGTAAGCTGCCATAAACTTTCATCTGGATTATTGCAGTAATTAGTCTTTTCCTCTTGTTCCCTATAGTTCACCTTATGCAGCAGCCAGAAAGACTTTTACAGTGTAATCGAATCATATCCCTTTTGTGTCTAAAATTATAAATGGCTTTCCAGTACACTAGAATAAAATCCAAACTCCTTACCATGATGTACAAACTCTGTCAAGGCCTTTGTAGATAATGGATTCTTAAGAACTTTATGCTGAATGAGTGACTCATTCATTGGCAGTGTTAGAGAACTGTCTTGCCCAGTACATCAGAGCATAGTAATAAGTGGCAGAGTCAGGATGAGAACTCCAGATTTCATATTTGCAAACTGCTGGACCAAATTATGTCTTTTTTTTTTTTTTTTTTTTTTTTTAAGATTTTTTTTTTATTTATTTGACAGACAGAGACCACAAGTAGGCAGAGGCAGGCAGAGAGAGAGAGAGGAGGAAGCAGGCTCCCCACTGAGCAGAGAACCCGATGTGGGACTCGATCCCAGGACCCTGAGATCATGACCTGAGCCGAAGGCAGCGGCTTAACCCACTGAGCCACCCAGGCGCCCCAAATTATGTCTTTTGAATCCTCCAGTAGGCTCTGATCAAAATATTTTGTTTTTCAGACTGTGTTTGTTAACTTGTGTATGCCTTTTTCTTGTTTTGCCTTTACAAATTTTGCCCATCCTCAAGACTTGCATTTAGTTATGCTCTCTTTTACAGAACTTTTTTTTTTTTTTAGTGGCTTCAGTAATCTGTATTTTTTTTTTTTTTTTGGTTGTGATGGTGGTGTTGGGTTGGGGAGGCTAGAATGGAAAGGGAACTGTAGTTGGTATGAGATGTTGCATTACATGCTTGAATAAGTAATTTTACCTCCCACATGACCTCGTGAGGAAAGAAGCACTATTATGTTTTTAAAGACGGGAAAACTCCCGTTTCAGAGAGGTTTTCGGTTCCATCACCCAAATGGGGAAATCTGTATGTTATCCATAAGAAAACTCAGAGGGCTGAGTTCCCTAAGCTCTCTAAGGCTCCTTGAAGCCTTCTATGGCTGTCTGGCAGAGCTGGTACGTACCCAGGTGCTTTTGATCAAAACAATCTCTCTGCTCTCCTGCATTAATTAGCCTGTTAAATTGGGCAAGGGCCATAATCTGACAGTCTGGCCTATATATCAGGATCATACAGGGAAATCAGCAGGATGACTTGTTTCTGTTAAATAAAAATTTAACTCTAGTCAAGCACTAAATCTTTTCACAAGCAGCTGTGATTTTTTTGTTTGTTTTTTGTTTTTTGGCCTGTATTTGGGCCTCTTATCTGTGTTTTTTTTTCTTTCTCCTTTTTGCTTCTAGTATTCCAGTCAAGAAGAAAACCAGAGGAAGCCATTGCCCACTGCTGCCGCCCAGTGTTGTAAGTGAGAAACTTGTTTTTGAATATCATTGATCAAAGCTTTCTGTCAGTTCTCCAAACATGGCTTTTTTTGAGTTGGGGAGGGTGGAGATGTCAACAAAAGATATTCTGGAGGCATACCTATTCAGGCCCATATCTGCAGTGGTTATCTAGTCATTAGTGTTTGGAAGAGTCCTTTTGGTTTTGTGTGGCTATAAGCAGGGCAGTGGTGCTCATCTTTTATCTCCATGTGAAAGCTTTTACCATGGGGAATGATTTTTTCCCCCATTTTATCCCATTTACCTGTTACTGTTCTTTAAAGTTCAGTGTCAGTGTCCTCACCCCTGGGAAATCTTCCTGCTGTTTCCTCCCTCCCCCATGTCTAGTTTGGGTGTCTCTCCTCTACTTCCATAGTATCCTATGCATACATTCATCGTATAACCCATTATATATTATAATCTATCTGTATTTCTTTGGCAAGAACACAGTTTTTATAGGCATAAACATTCTTCTATTTTATATTTCTAGACTCTTTCTTAATACCTGATACGTAGTACAGAAAGCCACAATAAAGTTTGATGAATGACTGAAAGAATTTGTCATTTCTCTTGAGATTAATTTATCCAGACTACAAAGATTCATTCTTGAAATGAGCTGTGTTTTATTGGTGTAGTTCTCCCTTCTCAGTGTCTCTCAAAATAGCCTGAGGAGACACTAAAGGACTGATGTATAGTCTTTGTCTTTCACTTTTTCAACCACTGTGTGTGTGTGTTTTGTGCTTCTTTTGTGTTAGTATAGTTTTTCTGAACCAGATGCCAAATTCTAAATAGCTGCTGGTTGAAAGTGGTAGTTGTAGTAGTTATTGTAGCAATAGTGGTAATAATAAGAGCCATAGTAACATAAATTGAGATCTTACGGTATGCCAGATGCTGCCATCAGAACTAAAATGTACTAATTTATTTA
This sequence comes from Mustela nivalis, assembly GCF_964662115.1. Lineage (NCBI taxonomy): Eukaryota > Metazoa > Chordata > Mammalia > Carnivora > Mustelidae > Mustela > Mustela nivalis. The sequence goes on from NC_139032.1 coordinate 57,981,728, forward strand.
ATCTTCATAAATAACCCTAAGACATGGTTTTTACTGTTGTCCCATTTTTCAAATGAGGAAACTGAGGCATAAAGAGATTGAGTAATTTGACACAAATCACATAGGTAGTAGGTAGTGAAGTAAATATTCTAACACAGACAACCTGACTCCACCGCCAATACTTGGAACCATTATAACCTTCATAGTGTTTCTGAGAAGGAAAACTCCATTCATGGTTTGTCAGTCCATTGGTTGTCTTCCATTTTATAGGCTACTTTTCTGATCAAAGTAAGACCAGTGGCAGATCTCAACATTTTTTCTTTCTTTAGAGTAAGTCTGCAATTTTTCATTTTACTTATTGCTAACTTTTTTTTTCTATATAGGACTTCAAATTTATCAAACATTTAGGGTCATAAGAGACCAGAAGAATCTAAATTGAAAACCAGGCTATGAATTAAAGTCTATAGGTCCTTTCCAGAACTCATTCTAATGAGTTATTTTTGACCTTTTAAATTATTTATTTATTTAGTTTTTCTTTTAGCAAGATAGAGAGAGAGAGTGAGAGGGCAGAAGGAGAGAGAGAGAAAATCTCAGTCAGCTCCATGACCAGGACAGAGCCCAACATGGGGCTTGATCTCACAACCCTGAGATTGTGACCTGAGCCAAATTGAGTCAGATGCTTAACTGACTGAGCCATCCAGGCACTCTTGACCTTTTTAATCTCTTCAACCTTTCTCCAAGACTGCTAATGAGATGTGAAATGTAGTGATTGAGATTTCACTTCCCTTTCCTCCCTGCACCCTTTTTGAAGTTCACTTGCAGTGATTGGAGATCAAATGCCAAGAGAGCTGGTAGAAATAAAAGGCCATAAATAATCAATAGGTTTGAGACACTTGGGTGGCTCAGTCAGTTAAGCGTCTGCATTCGGCTGAGGTCCTCATCCCAGAGTCCTGAGATCCAGTCCTACATTGTGCTCCTTGCTTCTCCTTCCACCTTCTTTCTCCCTCTGTCTGCCACTCCCCTGCTTGTGCTCACTAGCTCTCTTGGACAAATAAAAAAAAAATCTAAAAATTTTTATATGTTTATTGGCTAATTTATTTTTCTGTGAATAGTCTGTTCCTATCTTTTGGGAAAAAGAAACACCCCAAAACAGAAAAGTTGACCGTATAATGAGGGCCCATTTATCCTTTACTAGATTCAGTGGTAAACATCTTGCCACACTTGCTCTCCCTTGTCCCAAACTCTCATTTCTCTCCTTCTGTATATATGCATACACAAAAATACACATATTTTCTGAATCATTTGGATATAATCTTTTTTTTTTACAAGTGACAAATGTATTTCTTTCTATTGTTATTAAAGTTTTCTCCAATGTAGTTCAGTAAATGAAGCATTTTTAAACAAATTTTTATTTATTTATTTGACAGACAGAGATCACAAGTAGGCAGAGAGGCAGGCAGAGAGAGAGGGGGAAGCAGGCTCCCCGCAGAGCAGAGAGCCCCATGTGGGGCTCAATCCCAAGACCCTGGGATCATGACCTGAGCTGAAGGCAGAGGCTTTAACCCACTGAGCCACCCAGGTGCCCCAGTAAATGAAGCATTTAATTTTATTTTATTCCAGTGTTAGTTATAGTTTGAGCCCTACACACTCCCTTCCCTTTCACCTCAAAGGGAGCTCCTTTGTATGTAGCCACACACTCATCATTAGTAGAGAGATCAGGCTGGATCTGCTCCCAAATCTTCTTCTTAGGATTCAGCTCCTTGTCAGGCTCTCCAGAAAAAGCATCAAAACCAGTTCTGTCTCCAGGAACAGACCCATTAGGAGGTGCCAAGATTTCACCTTTCTCAGGTGAACTAGCACACATCACCATTGCTTGAGATATTACCCCCCTCATCTTTGCAGGTTTCAGGTTACAAAGTGAAATCACCATCCGATGTTTATTTTTTTATTTTTTTATTTTTTTTTAATTTTTATTTATTTTTATTTTTTTTATTTTTAAAATTTTATTTATTTATTTGACGGACAGAGATCACAAGTAGGCAGAGAGGCAGGCAGAGAGAGAGAGGAGGAAGCAGGCTCCCTGCTGAGCAGAGAGCCCGATGTGGGGCTCGATCCCAGGACCCTGAGATCATGACCTGAGCCGAAGGCAGAGGCTCAGCCCACTGAGCCACCCAGGCGCCCCACCATCCGATTTTTTAAAAAATATTTTATTTATTTATTTGACAGACAGAGATCACAAGTAGGCAGAGAGGCAGGCAAAGGGAGAGAGGAGGAAGCAGGCTCCCTGCCAAGCAGAGAGCCTGATGTGGGGCTCAATCCCAGGACTCTGGGATCATGACCTGAGCCGAAGGTAGAGGCTTTAACCCACCCAGGTGCCCCTCACCATCCAATTTTGCATATGTTCAAGAGGAACATGATTCACCAGGCCACTGACAACTGTTCTTGGGACTGTTTCTCCAACATCTACTTCTTCCACATATAAAGAATCTGCATCAGGGGGTTTTCTGGCAGTCATGATAAAACCAACTCGAAGACGCAGACGAGAAACATCTACTGGCTTAGAGTCAATGCTTCCTTCTACTGACTGCTGTTTTCTCTCCTTTTTCTCTCCTTTCACTTCAGTTTTATCTTTCATCTTCTTTTCTTCTGCTCCTCTTCCTATCTGTTCTTTGGCACCAGCAGTTATAGTTGTTATTGATCTAGACTGTATCACATTTTCAGAAACTGTGGAATTAGCTTGCAGCAGATATCAGATGGAAATGGTATTTGTTTCACTCCATTTTGAATTTCTGCCTGAATTAGCTCCTGTTTCAGTTCTTCAATTTCTTTCTTTAATTGAGCATTTTCAACTCGAAGTTTCTTCTCTTCTCTCGAAGTTTCCTGCAAAATTGCTTTTTCTTTAAGAAGAGCAACTTGCTGCTTTAAATATTCAATAATTTCATCTACTTCTGCACCCTTCTGTTCCGGTCTCTTCAGAATAGCACCATTAGGGGCGCCTGGGTGGCTCAGTGGGTTAAGCCGCTGCCTTCGGCTCAGGTCATGATCTCAGGGTCCTGGGATCGAGTCTCACATCGGGCTCTCTGCTCAGCAGGGAGCCTGCTTCCTCCTCTCTCTCTCCCTGCCTCTCTGCCTACTTGTGATCTCTCTCTGTCAAATAAATAAATAAAATCTTAAAAAAAAAAAGAATAGCACCATTAGTTGCCATTTTTGCCAAGAAATGGCAGAAAATCATGAATCAGTGGACAGAGCAACCTGGTGAGCCTCACCCAGGCAACCTCAGTATGGAGCCGTCCATTTGGATGTAATCTTCAGACTTCATGACACATCAGCATGTATCTCCTTAGAGCTAGGACAGTCTACATAACCAAACCACCATGATCAGAATCAAGAAATTTAAAACTGACACAATAATACTATCTAATATATGGTGCATATTAAGAATTCCCTAGTTATCCCCCAAATTTTTTATAGCTCTTTTTTCCCTCATTGTATAATCCAGTCAGGAATCACACATTTAACTTAGTTGTTCTGATTTTTTAATATACTTTAATAATCATAAAAAAATCCTTGCCTTTTTGGTAATTTATTACAGTGGTATATATATTTTTTCCAATCAGAAGATCATTCGGTTCAGTCATTGAATTTTTGGGAGTTTATTATAAGTAATCAAAAAGCAGATAAAGATTTGTGTATAAAGATGTTGATTACAGAATATTTAAATAACAAAGTTAAAAAGTGACTATAGTTAATAGTAAATGATAATCATAAGATTGAGTATTATGCATTAGTTAACATTATGCTTTGAATAATAGACAGTTTTATGAAACTTTAAAGGGGTCCCTGGGTGGGTCAGTTGGTTAAGGATCCAACTCTTGATTTTAGCTCAGGTCATGATATCACAGTAGTGAGATTGAACCTGCTTGGGAATCTCTCCCTCTCCCTCTGCCCCTCCCCACTCATATACTCGTCTTTTTCTCTCTCAAAATAAAATAAAATCTTAAAAAAAGATCTTTAAGTTAAAAAGTATATAAAACAGGGGTGTCTGCTGGCTTAGAGGTATGTGTGACTTTGATCTTGGGGTTATAAGTTCAAGCCCCAAGTTGGGTGTAGAGATTATTTTAAAAATATCTTTTAGAAACTATATAAAACTTCCTGTATATATGCCAGTTTCAACTAACGGAGACAAAGAGGGAAGGAATGAAGGCTATTGGCTTCTTGGATTCTACAGGATCAGATCGTAGCATCATTTTGGTGTGAACATGTGCTTTTCTTGAAGAAAGGGAAGAATGACCTGGAAGGTGATTCAGAGAATATCAGTGCTGCTACTCCCAGCACAGGCCCAGTGGGCAATGCTCTTCTGCTTTAGAGGGAGGCCCCTGAGGAAAGCCATGTGGCAGGGCCATCCTGAAGAGCTGTGGGGGTAATGCTGCTAACCAAGTGGGTCTGGAAGGTGGGACATCAACCAAAGAGAATTATTCTACAGCTTTAACATTGAATATAATTTGCCTTGCTAGGTTTTGGACTTGCTTGGTATCTGTCAGCTCTTCCTTCTTTCCTTTTTCTTTCTTGTAGAATGGGAATCTCTCACTTATTCCTGTCCCTTCCACCATTGTAACTTGTTTGGCTTCACAGGTTCGCAGCTGGAGAGGAATTTTGCCTGGAGTCTCACTAATATCTAATTAGTTGCTATTTAAGTGAGACTTTGGATTTTAGACTTTAGGGTTGATCTGGATTTGAGACTTGTGGGGCTGATGAGATGGAAAACATGTATTTTGCATGTGATAAAGACATGAATTTTGAGGGGGCCCGAGGTGGAATGCTGTGGGCTGAATTGTGTTCCCCTAACATTCATATATTGAAGTCCTAACCCCTAATGTGATTGTATTTGGAAAGAGAACCTGTGAGGAGGTGTTAAAGTTAAATGAAGTCATGGGGGGACCCTAATCTGAAAGGATGGGTTCCCTTTTAAAAAGAGGAAGATACACCAGAGCTCTCTCTACCATGTGAGGACATAGCAGGACAGTTGCCATTTGCAGGGTAGGAGAGCTCTCAGTAGAAACTGAACCCTACCAGAACCTTGATCTTTGACTTTTAAGCCTCTGGAAACTGAGAAATTTCTGCTGTTTAAGCACCCAATCTGTGGCATTTTGTTATGGTAGCTCATGCAGATTAATACATGTATATAATGTATTTATATAATTTAGGAGAAAAATACCTGGAAATAGAAGTACCAAAATATTAATCAAATTTGTCTCTGGTATGAGGGATTGACTTTTTTTTTTGTTGTTCTTCCAATTTTATTTATTTATTTTTTTAAAGATTTTATTTATTTATTTGACAGACAGAGATCACAGGTAGGCAGAGAGGCAGGCAGAGAGAGAGGAGGAAGCAGGCTCCCTGCGGAGCAGAGAGCCCGATGTGAGGCTCCATCCCATGACCCTGGGATCACGACCTGAGCTGAAGGCAGAGGTTTTAACCCACTGAGCCACCCAGGCACCCCCTGTTCTTCCAATTTTAACCTAAAAGAAATCAGTAAGTAGTTCCAAATGAAAGTCCAGCAGGTTATTTTGAAGGACTCAAACCTCAGAACATTTATGTGGTACTACCTATTGTTTTCCTTCTTGTTTTAATTCAGATAATTAACATAAAGTGTTATATTAGTTTCAGGTATACAGTATAGTGATTCAACAATTCTATACATTGCTCATTTATTCATTGCTCATCATGATAAGTATACTCTTAATCCCTTACTGCTCTTTCACCTATTCCCCCACTCACCTCCCCTCTGGTAACCACCAGTTTGTTCTCTATATTTAAGAGTCTGTTTTTTTGTCTCATTTTTTCTTTGTTCATTTTGTTTCTTAAATTCCTCATACAAGTGAAAATAATATGGTATTTGTCTTTGACTGAGTCATTTCACTTATAATCATATCCTCTAGATCCATCCATGTTATTGCAAATGGCAAAATTTCATTCTTTTTTATGGCTGAGTAGTATCCCATTATGTATACCACATCTTCTTTATCTGTTCATCTGTGGCATTATGACTATTTAACCCCCTTTTTGCATCTTACATTTTCTAAGTACTTAATGATGTACTACTTAAAAAAAAAAATAATCTCTACACCCAGTGTGGGGCTTGAACTCATGATCCTGAAAGCAAAGTTCACAGGCTCTACTGAGTGAGCCAGGCGGGCACTCCCAACAATGTAGTACTTTTAATAGCTAAAACTTTCTAAGAAGAGTAATGAAATAATTAGTCCTTGTTCTAAATTTGGGTTTGCTGTATCTCTCTGAGTGACTCTGGAAGTCTTGTTACTGTCTGCTTCAGTTTCTTCATGTATAAAAGGGGAGAGTTAGTCTAAATGGTCTCTAGGTCTCTTTTCTTTCTTTCTTTCTTTTTTTTGGGGGGGGTGGGGTGTTGGGGGAAGCAGGGGTGATAATGTTTTTAATTCCTGTATGTGAGATAAACCGGAGTGCTTGGGCCAAGCTGGTATTGGTCTCCAGCGTCTGGCCAGGGGGTACAGCTGGCCCCTTAAGCAGACCTCAGTAGCCATCATTGGCCCAGGTGACCTTGTACTCAGGGTACATGGCTTTGATCTTCTTGGTGGAGATGGAGTGTTGGGCATGACCGTAACCCACTGAATAGACATACATGTAGATCTTCTTGTCCTGGGTCTGGTGGGAGATGGGCCTGCTTCCTAGGCACTATAGCTCTTCTTCTGTGTCTTGCCCAGTACTTTGTCACAGATGTCAGTTGAAGACGCCATGAGAATTGATGTTCACATCTGTGATCTCGGCAAGGTCTGTTGCCACCATGTTCCCCATGGCCCACCTGTCCCTGAAAACTGTGTCTCTAGGTTTCTTTTAGCCGTCATATCACATGATCCTGTAACTTCCTAGTCCTGAGATACCTTCACAGGTCCCTCCACTGCCTTTTCTTTTAGGTTCAGTCTTCTGTAGTTACTTGTGAGATGCCTTCAAAATGTTTTCACAAATGACTACTCCTCTAAAGAAGCTCTTACTCTTAGCTTTGCTGTGAAGGTTTCTCTGACCCCAATTATTTGGATATACTCTTTTTTTTTTTTAAAGGGAGTGAGAGAGAGAGAGAGAGAGAGTGCAGGGGGTGGGAAGGGGCAGAGGGAGAGGAAGAGAGAGTATCTTAAGCAGGCTCCACACCTAATACAGAGCCTGATGTGGGGCTTGATATCACAGCCCTGAGGTCATGACCTGAGCTGAAATCAAGAGTTTGATGTTTAACTGACTGAGCCACCCAGGCACCCCTCATGTATTCTTTCTTTAACTCAGTTTTTTATAATATAGCTCTGTTACTGTCTTCGCTCAAATTTCCCCAAATTTGGCTTTTGAGACTCCCTTTAAACCAGATCCTGTGTCCTTTTGACATGGCCCCATCATTCTTTAATAAATCCTTCCTTTCTCGGTGGTAGATGTTCCATGCATCTTGTCCTTTCACTGCCTCAGTCTTAGAATAAGTTACTTCTCCAGCAAGCCCTGGTTTGTTTTAGTGGGGAATAGTATTTAGAAATCAAGATCTTGGAACTGGTCACGCTCATTGCTACTGGAGTAGTATTGCTTTTTGGTTCTTTAAATGGACAGAACTAGGAAAACAAACATACATACCTAACTCATATGTTCATACTGTTATTACCAATTAACACTTTCATGTCAGGGTTTTTCCTCACCTTCTGCCATTCCATATTTGTATGTTCCTTTTTCTCTCAGTGAGAACTCTTGTTCCCAAGAATATCAAATTATGTACTCATTTGCTTTATCCTATCATGTGCATAGGCAAATTTCAGGATTGATATACCAATGCTATTAGTAACAACAGGCCTACTAATTAAAATTCAGTGTTCTTATAAGGTTTTTTTTTTTTTTTTTTTTTTTTCAGTTGTATTTTACCTTAGGGTATAATTCACATAGGATTACAAAACTATCACACCTAAAAATTTAACAGAATTCCATAGTGGCTTCTGATGTCTACTCTTTATACAAAAATTCTCTAATTTTCCTAAAAATATTTTTGCCCTTTTTGTCCTAATTTAGGCAGGCAAGAATTCTACCACTGAGCCACCAATGCCCCGCCTCCTTTTTGTCCTAATTTAGGATCCAACTAAGGTTCATTCATTGCCATTTGTATGTGGTGTGAGTTAAGGGTCTAAGATAATCTTTTTGCATGTGTATATCCAATTGTACCAGCATCATTTGTTAAGAAGGCTGTTATTTTTTCCCCCACTGAATTGCCTTTATATCTTTTTTTGAAGTCATTCTCAGTACCAGCACAATAGCCCATTACTTTTGTTCTAGAACTTTTTAGCAGAGTTGATTTTATAGGGTCACATAAAAGTGAGTGAATACACTTTTAAAAAAAAAAAATATTTATTTATTTATTTGACAGAATGAGTGAGCATGCACAAATGGGGACTGGCAGAGAGAGAGGGGGACGGAGAAGCAGGCTCCCCACTGAGCAGGGAGCCTGGTGCGATGCAGGGCTCAATCCCAGGACCCTGGGATCATGACCTGAGCAGAAGGCAGACGCTTAACCAACTGAGCCACACCGGTGCCCAAATATACTTTTGTTTTTAGGTTGTGTTCCTCAGATATGTCTTCAACTGAGGGTTGGTGGCAGATACCAACAGATACATACTTTTTGTATGTTTGAACCTCATATTTACTTTTGCAGGTCTTATCTGCATGCCAGCTTTTTCATATTTATATAATTCTTGCTCAATTTATTGAGCTATTCTGAGGCTCTGCAATTTGGTCTGCAGATTAGATAGAAATCTCATTTGCAACAAATGGTATAATGTGAATTTACCTTAGTTACAACGTTAAACATACAGGAAGGTGGTGTAGAGAGATAAACTGTTTTATTCCTTTTCCAAAGGTATTTAAATTTTCTAAGGTATTCAAACTTCATTCTTTAGTGAGGATATTTCTACCTATGTCTTGTCAAAGAATGAAACAGCACACATGTTGCCACACCAAATGACCTTAGGACTACTAATTTTTACAACTTTCTGCTATTTTCAATTTTTTTAAAGGCTCCACGCCCAGCATGGAGCCCCCCTGCACAGGGTCTGAACCTATGACCCTGAGATCAAGACCTGAGCTGAGATCAAGAGTTGGACGCCTAGCTGACTTAGCCACCCTGGCACCCCCTGCTGTTTTCAGTTTTTATACATATCTGGTTGTTATAGCACTCCTGCTGTATTATTAATGATGGTATTACTGGTTGCAATTGAGAAGTGAAACAAAAGTGATTTAGTATCTGGCAAGGATTTGATTGGATGACTACTCACACATTCTGTCGGGGTGTCTAAGTTAGCACAACCTTTCTAACTCAATAATTTTACTTCTAGGTGATATTCATGGAAAATAAGTTGAGATGCAAAGGAACATTTATGTATAAACTTTAATTATAGTGGATAAAAATTGCAAAAATTTTGAAAGAATGGGTAATTGTGTCATTTCCATGTGATGGAGTACTATGCTTTTAAATAGTTTAAGATATGGGCGCCTGGGTGGCTCAGTGGGTTAAAGCCTCTGCCTTCGGCTCAGGTCATGATTCCAGAGTCCTGGGATCAAGCCCTGTATCGGGTTCTCTGTTCAGCAGGGAGCCTGCTTCCTCCTATCTCTCTGCCTGCCTCTCTGCCTACTTGTGATCTCTGTCTGTCAAATGAATAAATAAAATCTTTAAAAAAATAAATAAATTAATTAATTAATTAATAGTTTAAGACACAGGAGATATCTATATGAAGAAGCTTTAAAAAGTAGGATCCTAAGGTGATAGGTAGTATGATCTCAGTTATCTAAAGAATAAATTATATTTAAAAAAAAGAATAAATTATATACAGCTAAGCATAGGAAGAAAAACTCTAAGGAAATACAGTTTAGTTGTAATTTTTTAAGGTTTTATTTATTTATTAGCATTTTGTTTCTTTATTTTATTTATTTATTTGACAGAGGGAGATACAGTGAGAGAGGGAACACAAGCAGGGGAAGTGGGAGAGGGAGTAGCAGGTTCCCTGCTAAGCAAGGAGCCCAATGTGGGGCTCGATCTCAGGACCCTGGAATGACGAGCCAAAGGCAGATGCTCAATGACTGATCCACCCAGGCGCCCATATTTATTTATTTGACAGAGAGAAAGAACAAGCAGAGGGAGAGGCAGGCTCCTTGCTGAGTAGGGAGCCCTATCTGGGGCTTGAACCCAGGAGCCTGGGATCATGATGAGCTGAAGGCAGATGCTTAACCAACTGGGCCACCCAGGTGCCCCTAAAATACAGTTTTAATGTGGCTCTCAGGACTAGGATTGTAGGGAAGTTTCACTTTTATTCTTTATACTCTTTTGAACTTTGCAGTTTTTCTCTAAATGATTTTGTATGTGATAATTTAAAAAAAGCAATAAATATCAGAAAATGGTCCTAGGCCTGACATTGTAGAGGCAAGTCATGTAGATTTCCTTTTTCAATTTGGATTTGAGACTTAATTGAACAATAGTTGGTTGTTGAGGTTGACATGGTTTAGTTTGATAATACTAGTGATTCCTTGATTGAGAGTTCTAAATAGTTCTTTTTTTTTTTTTTAAGATTTTATTCATTTATTTGACAGAGAATGAGATCACAAGTAGTCAGAGAGGCAGGCAGAGAGCGAGAGAGGAGGAAGCAGGCTCCCTGCCGAGCAGAGAGCTCCATGCAGGACTGGATCCCAGGACCCTGAGATCATGACCTGAGCCAAAGGCAGAGGCTTAACCCACTGAGCCACCCAGGCGCCCCGAGAGTTCTAAATAGTTCTTGAAGTTTTAGTGTTGCTTTTATTGGTGATCATTCCTAAGGTTTCTCCTAATCAATTACTATGTCTGAAATAAAAAGGTTTTGGGGTTTATGCTATTTCTATTTGTAATATGACCTTGAAGGTAGCTTGAACTTTTGAGATAGAGCCCACCATTGGTGTTTCAGAGATTTCTCTGATTATCTGTGAAGGGTGTGTTTCACTGGTTTTGTTACAATATTTCTTATAAATAGTGACATATCAGATCATAAACCAGAATTTCTTGAGTATGAATCAGTCTTTTAAATTAGTAAAACAGGGCATAGCTCAACATATTGTTTAACATTTTTCTTAAAAGTATGAATCAGTTCAGAAGAGTGGATGTGAGTCACATCCATGAATAATAGTGACCAAACATTGAGAAGTAGAATCATTATCAACTTAGCTACTAAGTTGTGATATTTTGGCCACCACTAATTTCAAAAGGGTCTTTTTTGCGATCATACTGAAAAGAGACATCTTCTTATAAGATGACTTACCCTACCTTTTCAACTTTTTGTTATATTTCCTGGCAATCTATAATGCTGATATTGTTGATTCCTTGATAGGAAGCTGGAGCTAGTGGGAAGTACTTCCCACTACGATTAAGCCATCAGGCCTGACATGCAGTATCCCTAGTCTGTACTACATTCGAATAGTCCTCTAAGATTCTCCCATTATTCTTGGTTTCCATCTTGTCCACTCCATGCTATGACTTACTTCTAATATACCTTTTTGGGGAGGCAGAGAAATGGGTCATTCGTTATATATAACCAGTTATTCCCCATCTAGAAGATTAGATTCCAGTGTACTATACAGATGATGGTATAATTCCTTGATCAAAATCAAGCCTACACAAAACTCTGGGCTGATACTGCCAGTTCTGCTCTTAATCTTAGTTCTCCCCCTACCATAAAAAAGACTAACTTTAAGCTTCTAGGTGTTCTGGTTTTCTCCCAGTGGGGACCAGGACTTGTTTTCCCAGTCAGGTGATGGTGGATTCTAATAGGCAGGTAATTTTATTTGTGTCTGATTCAGAATTTCCTTCTTTCATTCTGGGCCCAGCCCTTGCCGGAAGGAATAGACCCTTTTAGCAAGTACTTACTGTGTCAGGGTATAATCATATGGAGTAGACCATAAAACTGACACTCCAGCATTTTATACCAGAGGACACCAACTTGCACTTCATGACTGTCAGACCTAACCCTCTTGCATAGCTGCAGATAAAAAGGAAGCTTGGCTGGCATCAGGTCCTGTGGCCTCTTCTCCAGTAATTTTCTTTTCTGTATCACTATTTCCAAATGACAGTAGCTTCGATGCTGATCGCCTCTACCTCTCAGGAGATCTAAATCTTAGAGAAGTTTGTGGCTTCACAGTCTCGACTAGGAGTAGCATCCTTTTAGGAGCATATACTGGGTGAATCTATGTTTCCCACAGTGTATTGAAGAGATCAAGAATCCCTCACCGTGGGGCACCTGGGTGGCTCAGTGGGTTAAAGCCTCTGCCTTCGGCTCAGGTCGTGATCCCAGGGTCCTGGGATTGAGCCCCGCATTGGGCTCTCTGCTCGGCAGGGAGCCTGCTTCCATCTCTCTCTCTCTGCCTGCCTCTCTGCCTACTTGTGATCTCTGCCTCTCAAATAAATAAATAATAAAATCTTAAAAAAAAAAAAAAAAGAATCCCTCACCGTAACTTTTTTTTTTTTTTTTAAGATTTTATTTATTTATTTGACAGAGAGAGATTACAGGTACGCAGAGAGAGAGAGGAGGAAGCAGGCTCTCTGCTGAGCAGAGAGCCCGATGCGGGACTCGATCCCAGGACCCTGAGATCATGACCTGAGCCGAAGGCAGTGGCTTAACCCACTGAGCCACCCAGGCACCCCCTCACCGTAACTTTTGAATGGACAGAACTCAGCTTGTCCTATGTTTTGCAATGCCATGTTGCTATTGCATGGCAGGCTCCTTCCATATATTAGCACGGTATACTAAGACTTCAGATAGCTTTCTTAAACAATGCCCTGCACTGAAATTGAGTGATAGGTGTCCAAGATAGTCCTGGACAAATTATTGAATTCCTGTCCCAGGTTCCTCTGAGACACTGTTACTTTTGATTTAATCACAAATACATTCACTCCCCCAAGCTATAATACTTATGCTGTTCACTTAAATTCAAAGCCTGATTAGTGGGCTGTTTAGTCCCTCTGCCAGCTGGCTTTTAGTTCCATCCATTGTGGTGCTACCTCATAAACTCTAGCTTGATAACTGTCCCAGTTGTTTTTGTCATAATGTCGTTTTCAATACATATCATGAATTTTTTTTTAAAGATTTTTATTTATTTATTTGACAGAGAGAGGTCACAAGTAGACAGAGAGGCAGGCAGAGAGAGAGAGGAAGGGGAAGCAGGCTCCCCGCCGAGCAGAGAGCCCGATGTGGGACTCCATCCCAGGACCCTGAGATCATGACCTGAGCAGAAGGCAGCACTTAACCCACTGAGCCACCCAGGCACCCCCATATCATGAATTTTAAAGGTTCTGTTCAATGTCCTCAATGTTAAAATTTGGTCTCATTTCAAGTCACTTGTATTAAAAGTTGGGCAATGTATTGCTTTTCTTGTTATAATCTTGATGGCCACTTTGCATGGTAGCATGAAGAAAGCAGCCCAGAGGAGAAAAAAAAAAAAAAAAAGAAAGCAGCCCAGAGTCTTTTTATCAGGGCTTCTCACCGGTCACCTTCTTTTGTGCCACTTGTTTCTAGGAAGTGTGTGAACTGGGGTTAAAACCTTGGTCTATTTGACTCTTAAGGTCCATGTTCTTTACCCTATATGACCTATTGATGTAAAAAATCTAATGTAATATAATTCAGAAAAATATGCTCTTCTTATTTGCCTTGTGCCTTTTATGTTATTTTAAAATTACGTCATTTATTAAATAGGAAATATGCATATGCCACACAAACTTTAAAATATTAAAGAGAATACAGTAAAAGGTCTCCCTTCCATTTCTATACCTAGGGATTTGGGTCTTCTCCCCAGAAGTAGTCATCATTAACAGTTTCTTATGAATCATTTGAGAGATTTTACACATGTCAAAATGTATGTGTGCATACATCAGAAAAACCTTTTGCTTATTTTTTTCTATCCTTTGACTTGCTCTTAGAGTACCATGTGTTACAAAAAAATATTCAGAACTAACTTTGAGTTGAATACCCCTTTTGGGTTCTTACTATGTTTTAAAAATTTCTTGAAGTCATAAGGAATAGATTGTTTATTTTTTGGGTTGCTTCCCATGGCAAAGACTGTTTCCCTGAAATCCTGGCCTTGACTATAGTAGGAATTTTCCTCTGTCCTCATTCGCCCTGATAGAATGAGTTTCACACGTTTGTTATTGGGTTAAGAAATTCTGGTAGTTCATGTCCAGATAATGTATTGGAATTCAAAATTTGTGTGGAAACTTTGTGATTACTTTGCAACGTGTTATAAAGCATTGTCGCCCCTGCCCCAACATATTAAATCAATTCCCTTTTTAGTCTAAACTTAAAAACCCAAAATACATAATGTCTTTTCTGTAAAAATTTTTAAGTGATTGAGAAATATAAACAGTTACAGTTCTCTATAATAATCCCTCCCCAGCCGACTCCAAGATAACTAGTTTTCTCAGTTTGGAGAATACTCTTCCAACATCTTAATTTTTCTTAAAAAAAAAAACTTAAATTTTATTTACTTATTTTAAAGGTTCTATTTATTTATTTGACAGAGAAAGAGACAGTAAGAGAGGGAAGCAGGAGGAGTGGGAGAAAGAGAAGAAGGCTTCCTGCTGAGCAGGGAGCCTGATGTGGGGCTCCATCTTAGGACCTTGGGATTATGACCTGAGCTGAAGGCAGATGCTTAACGACTGAGCCACACAGGTACCCCATTAAGAAAACAAGTTAAATTTTAATTATACACGGGCCATCTGGGTGGCTCAGTACACAGAGTGTACTGGGAGTCTAAGCATCTGCTTTCATCTCAGGTCATGACTCTGGAGTTGAGCATCAAGCCCTCTGTTGGGCTCCCTGCAGTGGAGAGTCTGCTTTTCCCGTTCCCTCTGCTTCTCCTCTGTGCTTGTGCTCTCTCCCTCTTGCTCAGTCTCTCTCAAATATATAAATAAAATCTTAAAGAAAAAGTTAAAAAATTTTAATTATGCAGTATCTGAATATGTGAGAGAGTACTTGTAACACATTTAAGTTTTGGAGAGGAATAGAGGAACTAATACCAATGAGCCCACCACCTATCATTATTTTCTAGTAGAGTTTAGTGTGATGTACTCTACATGTTTTCTTAGACTTTCCTTTCCTGGTTGGTAGGATTTTTTCTCCACTAGACTGGTGAATTGCAGGAGCAAGGACTTAGTCTTCTGTTTCTTTTGGAATTTGCACAACTATATCTCACTTTGTGATATGTTAGGTACCAGGGAGTGAAGCCTGATTTTTCACCTCTGAGAGACCTCAGCCCATGTGGATTTTGGGGGAAAAGTTTTCTGGAGAAAAAAGAAAAATGATTATTGAAAAAGTATAATTTGCATTATTTATTGGAAGGAAGTATTCTTTTCCTTTGGGTTGAAAATTTAGTTTCTTCAGAATGTGTGGATTTCTGAGGATGCTTCTATAATAGGACTGACATTAAGACTCATAATCAGGTAACTGATAGGTGATATTGGCAGTAACTAAAGCTTTGTGAGCTGTGTCGTAATTTATAAGCATTAAATTGTTCATGTTTATTTTTTGTAGAAATAAAGACTTTTTAGCAGATGCTAGATGGAAAGAATTATCATACTTTTCTTAACTTCTCTTATGAAACTTGGAAACTCCAGACAAGCATTACAGAGAAGAAACTCAAAGCTTTTTGGTATAAGTTTATCCATTAAATCTTTTCATTTCCTCCTCTCCAAAGGCTTCTGTATTTTCATGGAGTATTCTTGTTTTTAATGAATAGATACATAGACAAGAGAATATATTTTATATTTGTGGGGTTCAAAGAAGAATGATGGGAGGATGGAAAAAGAATCAGAAGATTTAGCTTATAACCTATTTAGGTCAGAAAAGGACAAATACACAAATGTAGCAACTTGGCTCTTATTTATGAGATGATCCTCAGGTGCAGTGTGATATCCTAGAAATAGGAAAGTACTCACATGACAGAGGAGTAAGCAAATAGTTAAAAATAGCATAAAGTTGGTTCAAGAAGTCTTTCCAGAGAGATGAGTTTAGAGATGATATTTAAGGAGCTAATTGAAATCTGTTGATTGGGGCGCCTGGGTGGCTCAGTGGGTTAAGCCGCTGCCTTCGGCTCAGGTCATGATCTCAGGGTCCTGGGATCGAGTCCCGCATCGGGCTCTCTGCTTAGCAGGGAGCCTGCTTCCTCCTCTCTCTGCCTCTCTGCCTACTTGTGATCTCTCTCTGTCAAATAAATAAATAAAAAATATCTAAAAAAAAAAAAAAGAAATGTGTTGAATGAAAGCAAAGATTATTCATACTATGATATGTGGTAAGTATGGGGAGAGGATTAAAAAGATGCCAAATTATATGCCGACCATATTGACTTGGAGAGAATAGAGTGATACCAAAGCTGTACTTGCTACTGTGCTGAAGAAAATGAGTCCCTGTTTTGTACATCTTCTTCAAAGAGTAAAGATATACAGGGCTGGCCCTATTTGGCAGATTCACTCCTCTGGGAGTTCCTTCCTTCCTTCCTTCCTTCCTTCCTTCCTTCCTTCCTTCCTTCCTTCCTTCCTTCCTGTCTTTCTGTCAGTGGGGGGAAGCTTTCTCACTTTAGGTCCTAGCGTCCTTCTCGTCACCTATTACCCTTTCTCGTTTTTAATTTGTTAGAGGATTGAAAGCTTTGTCCACTTAAAATCTTGGTGGCTTATGACTGATTACTGTGAGCAATGAAAGCAGAAGAGCAAGTGTTACATCACTAGTTACTTCCACTTATTTATATAGAACCACAAGCCCTCAGGAAAATAGGATCGCTTGACCAACTGGCCTCTATCTTGCAGATTCTCCCACCTCATCAATTTCTTTTGTTTTTCCCTTTCTCATTTCTAAAACCCCAGAGCTCATATTCTTTCTTTGCCATCTGTCTTCCACCATTTACCACTTCTATTTGAGTCTTCTCTTCTGGCTCTTGCATTAAAGTATCTTAATCGTATTGGTGTTCCCTGGGTATCTGATTCTTGGTTACCTTGAACCTAGGACCCCCTCCTTGCCCTTTTGTTATTATTTTTTAAAGGAACCTCATACATACATTTTATTTTTTATATCAAAAGATATAGTGTATGCTATGAAAAAGAGTGCTTTTTTTCCTCTACTCTATCCTTTAGCCATTCAGTTTCTGCCTTGAGGCAATCAGTATTGCCATTTATTATGGATTTCTCTAGAAAGAGTTTATGCATTCATAAACATGTAATATACTTAAAGTCGCCCTCACAAATGTAGTATGTTTTGCACAATGTTAACATATCTTACTTTTTTTCACTTAATATGTTGAATATATACTTAATATGTTGAATATATACTACACTTAATAGGTTGAATATACACTATATAGGGTACCAGTTCCTATTAATGGACATTTAAAAAATTGAGATGAAATTAATTTACATAAAGTTAATTTTATTAATTAAAAATTATTTATTTTTTCAAGATTTTATTTATTTGAGAGAAATTGAGAGCATAAGCAAGAGGAGGAGCAGAGGGAGAGGGAGAAGCTGACTCCTTACTGTGCAGGGAGTGCAATGAGGGGCTCCATTGCAGGACCCTACGATCATGACTGAGATGAAGGCAGACTCTTAATTGACTGAGCTACCTAGGTACCCTCGAAGTACATTTATTTTAGAGTTAATTTTAGCACTTATCTTCCTGAGGTGGCTGAGGAAGAAGCGGATGGTTAAGAATGGCATGTAGTGGGGCGCCTGGGTGGCTCAGTGGGCTGAGCCTCTGCCTTCAGCTCGGGTCATGACCTTGGGTCCTGGGATCGAGTCCCGCATCAGGCTTTCTGCTCAGCGGGAGGCCTGCTTCCTCCTCTCTCTCTCTCTCTCTGCCTGCCTCTCTGCCTACTTATGATCTCATTCTCTGTCAAATAAATAAATAAATCTTAAAAAAAAAAAAAAAAGAATGGCATGTGGTTTGTTCAGGAAAGCTTTCCAGAAGACGTG